>NC_062577.1:9079642-9695000 GCF_022837055.1 Prionailurus viverrinus
TGGGCCACCTGAATGTGGGCCTTAGAGCAAGACTTCATTTACTAGACAGTGCACGAGGAGAGAGGAAGCCAAGGAAGAGGGGCTGGGGTTCAGGACTCGATTCTGTGAGGTTGGCTCAGATGCCACAGGGGGGAATGTGCCATGAGACGAGCCTGTGCGTGGCCGTCACCAAGGAGGCAGTTCCAGTGCTGGATAGAGGCAGCCATCTTTGTCCAGGTAGGACCCGCGCCTCAGGCTAACCCGCTTCGCGAATGTTGCTTCCATTACGAAAGAGAAAGATGCCGAAAGCCAAAACTTCCAACAAATTTCCTAAAGGAAAAAAAAGTAAAAGGTTGTCTTCACCAACCCCCCAATCCCACTCCACATACGTAATCAACAAAATCAATCGAGTGTGTATTTTTCTATGTATTTTTTCACACATTGTAGCAAAAATATAATAACTCTATATTCATCATGTTCTGCGATTTGATTGTCTCTTTTAATGTGCCAGGCACGTCTTTTTTTGTATCAGTACATTGAAAACTAGTTCCTCAATGTTACTTGATGCACTGGTTTTCATAGTATAGATGTAAAAATTTACGTAACCATGTCCCCAATTAAGAACCATTCTGATTTTTAAAGTTTTCAAAACTCATACCAACCCCAGCATGACTTTCAAGTTAATAACTCAAGTTAACACCACCATTATTTCTAGTCATCATTTTGCATCAGTTTGGCATGGCCACTCTAAGGCAGACAGCAAAATATCCGATTCCCCACCTACGTGGGCTTAAAAATGAGGATGCACCTGATTAATTAACAAAGAATGTAGTCCAAACAGAGAGAAAAGGGTGAGGCTGGAAGGAAGGAGGAAGAGACAAAGAGTACAGGTGCTCTGAGTATTGTCACAGACATATTTATTACACTTGGAAGTGGTTTATTACAATGGAAAACACATGGATCTGAGGCGAGTCAGGAGACCTAGGGTTTGGGTTTCTGGCTATCCCAAACCAATGTCTCTGTTAACACAAATCTCATTTCAATAGCTGTTGAAATGTGGTGAACTGTGGCGATTCTCTGGGCTAGAATGCCTATGTTTACCTATGAAGGTAAACTAAAATTTAGCTCTGTGTGTGTGTGTGTGTGTGTGTGTGTGCGTGCACATGTATACAGATATGAGCATGTAGGGACCTGCCCGTGTCTATGGAAAAGAAAGAGAGAAGAATGAGACTATAAAAGCATTAAAGAGAAAGACATTAACAAGCAAAAAATTACTGCAAAGTACATATTTCATAATCTAAACTCGAGATCCTGGTTCTTATGTAATCGGTATATCCGATGCTCAGAGAAAATGGGTCTGTGGATAGCTATGTTCATGTTGTAATTCAAGTTAATAAATATTAGCCATCTTCCTTAAGTGTTGGCTGGACTGTTGAGAGGCAGGTAACCTAACCCTTATATGTGAATATTGTCAGACTTAGGGATCTTGTCTCCCATTTTATGGGAACTGAGAGGCTTTAAAAATTAGCAATGAGGAATCTGCTTTTAACACTGTGTTTAAAGCTTTCCAATAGAACGATAAGGTTAATGAAGACAGTCTAAGTGAAAAGGAGATTATCACTTGATCCTTCAGAGTATATGTTTGGAATGAAGTTTCACTGATGCAAAAAGGTTGAGATGTCAGGAAGAAAACACATTTCTTTCCAATCCATTGTCTACGAAACCATTATTCTTAAGCACTGCTACTCTATTCCCCCTTTGACTGTCATACTGAAGGATTGTGTTTCTATCCGGTTATTTTTTTCGGTGTAATAATATATGAGATATAATGGAGTGAGGAACTTGGAGCCAGTGATGATACTGGTGAGAAACTTGCAAGGAGTTTACTGTTTACTGGGTTTCCAGAACAGGCTGCACACTTCGCTGAAGTGCCAGCCTTAGCGTAAATGTATTCCAGAACCTTCAGTCTAGCTGCTTGGCCACCCTGTTTCCCTCATGGCCCCACTCAACCCCACACACATTTGCCTCCTTTCTTTTTTTGTTGTTAACTTTTTAAAACGTTTATTTATTTTTGAGGGAGTGAGAGAGACAGAGTACGAGCAGGGGAGGGGCGGGGAGAGAGGGAGACACAGAATCCAAAGCAGGCTCCAGGCTCTGAGCACAGGGCCTGATGCGGGGCTTGAACTCATGAACTGCGAGATCATGACCTGAGCCGAAGTCGGATGCTTAACCCACTGAGGCACCCAGGCGCCCCACCTTTACATCCTTTCTTTCCTTGCTTTTCTTCTTCCCTTTCGTCATTCTCTCCTTCCTTCCTCTATCACTTCCTTCACCCATTCATTCATTCTGTTGACCCAGTGAATTTTGAAGGGAGTACCTGCTGTATCCCAGATCCTTGGGTGGCACTGGGGGTTCCAAGGTCGATGAGCGTGATCCCCACTTTCCAGGCATTCCCATTCTCATCCTCCACCTCTGCTCTACCCCCTTTTGTTTGTCTGGGCTTTTGACCCCCTTCTTTCCACCTTGTTGTCTAAATTCAGTGGACTCCTAAACGGGAAGCCTCTTGCACTGTTGGTGGGAATGCAAACTGGTGCAGCCGCTCTGGAAAACGGTGTGGAGGTTCCTCAAAAAATTAAAAATAGATCTACCCTATGACCCAGCAATAGCACTGCTAGGAATTTACCCAAGGGATACGGGAGTGCTGATGCATAGGGGCTCTTCCACCCCAGTGTTTATAGCAGCACTTTCAACAATAGCCAAATTATGGAAAGAGCCTAAATGTCCCTTAACTGATAAATGGATAAAGAAGATGTGGTTTACGTATGCAATGGAAAACTACTTGGCAATGAGAAAGAATGAAATATGGCCTTTGGTAGCAACGTGGATGGAACTGGAGAGTGTTATGCTAAGTGAAATAAGTCAGGCAGAGAAAGACAGATAACCATATGTTTTCACTCTTATGTGGATGCTGAGAAACTTAACAGAAGACCATGGGGGAGGGAGGGAGCCAAACCATAAGAGACTCTTAGAAACTGAGAATAAACTGAGGGTTGATGGGGGTGAGGGAGGAGAAAGTGGGTGATGGGCATTGAGGAGGGCACCTGTTGGGATGAGCACTGGGTGTTGTCTGGAAACCAATTGGACAATAAATTTCGTATTAAAAAAAAAAACAAAATACATAAATTCAGTGGACTCCTGTTCCCGTCTTCAAACCCTTCAAACTGGTTCTCAAATGACCTGTAAAAGTGTGTAACAGAAACGGGTACCAACGTTTTGCCACAGGTATCAGTTTCCTGTTGTCGCCGGAACAAATTACCACAAACTTAATGGCTTAAAACAATACAAATGTATTATCTCACAGTTGTGCATTTTGGAAGTTTGATTTATGTCTCACTGGCCTAAAATCAAGGTATCAGAAGGGATTTCCTTTAGGGATTCGCTCTAGGGGAGAATCCACATCCTTTCCTTGTCCAGCTTCTAGAGGCTTCTCACCTCCCTCATCTCATGACTCTCCTTCGTATTGAAAGCCAACAATGGCGCATCTACTCCTCACATAAGATCGCTCCTCTGACTCTTCTGCCCTCCTCTCCCTCCATCTAATGGTCCCAGTGGTTATATTGAGCATACCCAGATAATCCAGGATAATCTCTTTTTTAAGGTGAGCGATTTGGCAGCTTTCATTCTATCTGTACCCTCAACTACCCGAAGCCATGTAACCTAATATATTCACAGGTTCTGGGATTAAGATATGAGCATTTGCGGGGTGAGGGCATTATTCCGCCCATCACCCTTCACTCTAGGAGCGTTTTCAGTATAAAAGGTACCAAAGTTTCAAGCTACCAGGACAAAATTCCCCCAATTTCTGGTCTTGGCCAAAGGCAAAGGGAAGATGTTGGGGGCATTAAAGCTTCATCTGAAAGGGACATAAAGTTTTGGGGTCAGACAGGTCGAAGAGGAAATCCCAGATTCTGCAACTTACGAGCTTTGTAGCCTTGGGAAGCCCACCTTAATGTCTTCATTCTTAATTTGAGACTATCGGTGGCAGTGTTTTCACACAGCTATATTGAGATCATCTAATCTGAGAAAAAAAGGGCTGGGCTTATAGGGGCCTGAGGGATGTTTCCTCTCTCTAAATCACTAGACCCCACATCCCTTAGGTCGTAGACCACCTTAGTTGACAGCCACTTTCATTAATACCTACTCAACCAGCCACCCAACATGCCTTCACAGCACTACAGGGACCCTCGGGTGGAAATCAGCCCCACGCCTTCTTCAAGGAGAAGAAGCAAGTCTGTGTGTGAGCACACGAAAGGTTACACAGTAATAGAAGACCATTGGTCATCAACATGGAAGTCCTAAAACCCACTGGGACTGGTTCTGCCATAGAGGGTTAAGGGAAAGGATTGTGAGCAGGGCTTGGAAAAAGAAGGGCTAGATTTGGGCAGACTGTGAGGACGGGGCGTTTGTTCTGGGGAAACCCTTTGGAGCGTGCCCCCAGTGACCTTCGAAGGTCTTACTTTCTCGCAGCTCAAGACGAGGCAATGAGACACAAGCACACCACCCGCAAACACTGCCGTCTCCCACCTCCTCCCCTCCGACAGCCAACCTCCTTGCCAGGCCCCTCTCTCCTCCTTCCCTATCTCAGCACGATACAAAACAGCCTTCCTTTCTCCTGAAGATGGTTTAGAAGCAGTGCCCCATAATTACAGCAATCTTAGCTCCTCTGAATTCACCAAAATTATCCCTTTTCTTTCTATCAGCGCCATGGCTACGCGACAGGCATTATTGGGAAGCTTTGTGTACTGGCGCAATGTTGTCTTTTTAAAGTGACATCTGTTCAAATAGACTAATGTTCCTATCTGACTGACTCATTTGGCAGGAACATGTCCACATGCCAACGTGAATGGGTGGGGGCTGCAGGAAGAGGGAAGCATTTGGAAGGATATTTTTTAGGGTTTTTTAGACTAAGGGTATGACTATTTCACTTCCTACAGAAGGGAAGTGAATGTCAGTTGTAACAGTAGTGAGGCCTAAATGTCTCCTGATGTCTGAAATGTACCGTGATTTAGGATGGAGATGATGGTCGGGCTTCTCAAACACATTTTCATGGCCTTGGGGATTCTCAGCCACCTTTCTCTGTTTCCCGATGGTTCCTCAGTTCATCTCTCCCCCAACTCGGTTCTCCTTCAGTGAGCATCTTGGAGGCTGCTCTGAGATTCCATCTGTGCACCTTTCTGCGTTCAAAGTCTGTGATCTCATAGGTCCAGTGGCCTTCCCGACCTTGGAGTTCATCTTCAAATGGTACTGAGGAGTCAGAAGAGCACACGTTTCTCTATCAGCCTCCATTTACCCATTACTCAGGCTGTTCATAGAGAACCTCCTATGGACACAAGGTTGGGTAAGTCAGAGCTCTGTCTTCAAAAAGCTTACAGTCTCGTAGGGCCTTGACTGTGCACAGGAAGCTCCAGGATGCGCTAAGAGGGGGCTTAGGTAAGGCTTTTCTGAAGAAGTGACTCCCGAGTAGGATGCAAAACGTTCATCTTTGCTTACAAACTTCCAACACGTCTCGGTGGCTGTTTCATAATCTCCCAACCCTCCTGCCTGGATTTCTAGGCCCTCCCTAATCTGATCCCCCTGGACAGACACATCCCATCTCCCTTCCTACCATCACGAATCACCTGCTCCTGTTGGGTTAGCGTAGCCCCTTGTTTCCCCTAGACCCCCCCCCCCCCACTTATTCTTGACTCTGGGTCTTTGCTCATGTTTTCTGCCTAAAATAAACCCTCCACTAATAACATCCCACCAGCTCTCAGACCTTTGGCACGTCAGGGACTAGCCCATTGCCTAACCATGAAATTTCCTCCCCTGCACCAGATGTTCTATGGCTCTCCCATAGTACTTAAGCTATAAGTACAATTTAGATAATGCATGTGAAAAAATAATAGCTGAAGACTTGGAAAACACAATGCAGGCCTAAGTTATTGCCATTACCTTTAACCGGTAGGAGAACTTTGGATGCCTTCACTAGCAGTGGGTGTATTTCTGTAGGCAAGTTGGTTCTTCAGCTATGAAATAGGAAAAACCATCACAAGATTGTTACAAAGATTAATGGAACATGTCGACACGCATACAAATGTCTGCCTTGTGGTAGGAATGTTGATAGTCATAGGGGTGTTGTTTTTTTCTCAGAGAGGATTTTTTTCTTTTACAGTCCAGTAGACCGTGATGGTGTGTGTTTGGGGATGGGAGAAGCAGAAAATTGTCTTATAAAGGAAAGGTTGATCATGACTGATAAAATTAAACATCCTTCAGAGCTCTGCAACTTTCATCTCAAAAATCAGAGAAGAATTATAATATTGTAAAGGGTTGATGACTCCTCATTTCCTGTGTCACCACTTCTTGGCAAGAAGACAATGGCTTGGCCCCGACACTCCCTTAGAGACTAAGGGATCATTGTTCTCTGGACAGTATTTATCAGAAATAAAGGCGCTCACTGGCTGAGGGAAGTAGAGATGAAAGAGAGGGGTGGGGTGGCAGCTGCCCTTTCTGGAAGGTAGTGACTTTGTGACCTTTAGAATTAAAAGGTTCTCCAGTATATTGCTTGGATCTCCAGCATATTGCCAGTATATTGATGGCTTGGAGTCATCAACACAGAATAGTGGTTGTAAACTTGAGTGATCTTACCCGCAACCCCCACCCACACACCACCAATGGGCATCTGACAACGTCTGGAAACATTCGGGGTTGTCATCACTTGAGTAGGACTGGGGAGGGGTCCTACGGCAGCTCGTGGGTAGAGGCCAAGAATGCAGCTAAACGTCTTACAGTTCACGACGCAGTACCCCAGTTAAGAATTATCCAGCCCAACATCAATAGTGTTGAGGCGGAGAAGCCTGCATTAGAAGCAGTTGTAATCATAGCCTAGGGTTCCACTAATCCTCTGCCGAGAAATCTGTGCCCCAAACCACTTCTCCCCTTGTGTCTCCCCTAGACCCAGGATCCAGAAATATCCAGTTGGAGTTAATTAATGGAGATTGGTCAGCCAACCCTGAAGATTCAGCACAAATGTCACTTCCTTTATGAACTTCCCCTTAGATAGAGTGGTACCCCCCTCCTATACTGGCCAGCGTTTGACCGCTTTACTTACAACTGGGGGGTTTTCATACAAGGAATTCATTCTAGGTGATAGAGAGCTGAAAAAATAAACAGGGTGGTGAAGCAACCCAGAGATTAACTTTAGCAAGAAGTTACTATCACCCGAGGGCTGGAAAGATGAAGAAAGGAGGCAGCGTTACTAGAGTCCGTGGGTCAGTGGGGGCTGGAGTCGCGGACAGACACAGTCATCGTTGGAGTCACTGCACGAGACAGAAACAGGAGGGAAGCAATACCTCCCTTTCTCCTGCCTACCAGTCTCCCACCAGCGTTTCCCACCGACTGAATCGAGGTGAAAGACGGCTGGCAGAGGAACCTGGGAGAGGCAGCCTGCAAGCGTCAGCCCTTTGACAAAAGAGACGCGGGCAGGAAAAAGAGGAGGAACGGATCTAAGGTCAAGGACACCCACGAGCAACACAGCACCCAGTGTACTTTGGATCTGCCTCTTCCGTGGCGCTGATTAGCATTTCATAGTTACTGTTTGAGTATTATTCCCTTCTCTCCCCTCTCTTCCTATGGGATGGAATGATAGTAGGAACCGGAAAGGCCACATTCAATCACAAGATGAATGATGCGGCTTGGGGATGTCAAAGCAACAGGACAGGATTCGAAATGGCTATGGAAGCACAGTTGCTCACCTTGACTTCTCCGTGAGAGAGAAATGAACTTGCACTGTGATGAATCTATGCCTACTATTACTTTGGAACTCCCTGTTATGGCAGCTGAAGCAAAATTCTAAATAACCCCCTTTCCTATGGGTGTTGATATCTAAAGCAGATCAGAGACTCTATCTCATTCTTTCTTTTTTTTTTTTATAATTTTTTTTTAATGTTTATTTTTAGGAGGCAGAGAGAGAGCGCGAGTGTGAGCCGGGGAGGGACAGAGAGAGAGGGAGGCACAGAATCCCAAGCGGGCTCCAGGCTCTGAGCTGTCAGCACAGAGCCTGACATGGGGCTCGAACCCATGAACCGTGAGACCATGACCTGAGCTGAAGTCAGACGCTTATCCGACTGAGCCACCCAGGCGCCCCTCTGTCTCACTCCTTCAGTCTCCATCCGGAAACTGACAAGAACAGAAGGCAATGCCATGGCAACGTGAGGTTTCTCAAATCACCTTGCTTCTGCAGATATTTCATTTTTTTAATTCCCATATCCCAAAAGAAAATTTCAATCAGTAATCAACAGTGTCAGTAGAGAGGGGCGTGCTCAAGTCCACGAAGGTCCCGGGAGTGCCGGGGGCTGACTTCTGGTCCGTGGTCAGTTTATCCTCTGTCCTGTCGGCCAGTTCGGCCAAGGACACAGAGAGCCTTTCTCTCCATTTGGCAAGGGCAGGGGCCCATTCTGAGAGGTGCCACAGATGGGGAAAAGGGGGAGATCGGGGAGACTTGGGGGGAGACTTTCGATCCCTTTCCAACCCATCACAAATAAGCATACCATAGAAGTCAGGAAAAAAAAAAACTGTTCTCAGATTCAAGTGCAATTTCCATGCAAGCCTCCTGGCCTGCCACCCTTTTCCAACTAAATTACTATCCCGAGTACTTCCTACACAGAGAGACTGGCACCGTCATTCCCGAAGAGCGTGGGTTAACCGCCCCCTCGCCCCCCTCCCCGACCCAGCCCTGCAGTAATCTATTCCACTTCCGTGCAGTGTGCATGAGATTTCACATAGACAGCAGGGCAGAATAAGTGATTCTGCCCGCCTGGAAATAAATGATTGGCTGTCTAAGTAGGCACCAAATATAGCTATTGACATCGCTTCACATAAACCCTCCTTCCTCCTCCTTCCCTTTCCTGTTTCTCCTCCTTCCTCTTTTATTTCTCTTTCTCTGCGCCTCTCCAGCGCCCACCCCCACCCCCCCACCCCTTTGAACGATCAGTGGGGCTTTGTATGGCTTTTAACTTCACCCCGAGGGGTTTCTTGTTCTTCTTGCCCTAATCTAGCCGAAGTCAAAGATGTAGGCAGTACCCACCTTTCGCAACGGACTCCCTGCTAGGCTTTCTTATAATTAGCCCGGTGGCCTGGAAAGATTGGGTCATTGGGGGCGTCGGGGCCCTTCCAGTACCGCCTCTGGGTCAGGCTGGCAACTGGCTTCCTGGCCTGCTTTATCCTTACGCGGGGTGCTTGGCTCTTTCTGCCTTCAGAGATGGAGTCTGCCCCGGGGACACACCTGCATGTCGTTCAATCATCTGTCCTCACCTGCCGCGGAATAAGCCTTTGTAAACTGTTTCTTTCGAGGGTGTCCAGGCCTAATCTTTCCCCCTCCAGAAAACAAAACCCGTTGTGGAAAATCTTAGCCCTAACTCGGAATTTTGGAATTCTGAGGTCAGGTTTCTGAAATTCCTCTCTCTCTCTCTCTCTCTCTGTAATACAATCTGCCAAACGTGTTGTCATGTTTCTGAGCCCCGAGCCCTGTCTCATTTATGGTGGTGACACAGCTCCAGGACAAGGATGTCCTATTAGGAGCAGATATAATTCTTCCCTGAAAGGGGTGTTTAAAATGATCCCACACAGAATAAGTAGGGACAAAAGCCAGTTAACCAACCACATAATGAGTGTCCTGGACCAACTGGAGAGGAAAGTCCATGAATGCGTTCTAGAATGGCCTCCTGTGTGGGGCGGGAGATATTTTAGAATATTCTAGAAATTTTAGAAATATTTAGAAACTCACCAATGAATAGTAGGTCCTAAAGCTCCCGTAGAGGGTTAAGGCAGCTAGCATGGACCGCCCAGCCAAGTCACTTTCTTGGGCTTATTTGTTCTTTATTGTTTAAACTAGACCGAAGGGACGCTACAGAGCTAGGAAACGCTTCACCAGGTACATCTGCTTCTCATGGCTGGCTGAAGAATCCGTCTTAATTTCCCTGGAAGGGTTGGGTACCTGCTGAGAAAGGAAAGCGTGATAAGGGCAGGGCACGAAAACTGAGGAATCTGAAAATTTAGTTCAGCTTCAAGTTCCTCGCCTTTGAGGCTGTCCACGATAATTGTCAAAATAATTTGGGCGTTCCTTGAAAGTGGGTTTTTATGCACACACACACACACACACACATCTCTAAATCAATTACTCAATTACACAATTTAAGCTGGAATCATGAATTCTATCTGCCGGGGGTTCGATTATCTATTGCTACATAATAAACCATCCCCCAAATGCAGTGGCTCACGACAGCAGCCATCTTGTTTCTTCTCATGGGTCTGCGGCCAACTGGGCTCACTGGGCAGTTCTCATCCATTTGCAATCATTGTAGCAGCAAGGCTGGTATTATCTGGAGGCTTGAGTGGAACTGCTAGGACAGCTGGGTCTCTCTCCCTCTCCCTTAACTCCAAGTCTCTTCTTTATGTGACCTCTCTGCAGGTGCTCTCCAGCAGGAAAGCCAGGATCCTTTCATGGCACATGGCTTCCAAAAGTGAAGGTTCCAACAGAGAAGAAGCAGAAACTACCAGTCTTCCTAAAGGCTAGGCCTGGAACTGGGGCAGAGATCTGTTGATTAACACAAGTCCAGGCCAGCCCAGATACAATGTTGGGGGGTGGGGCTACACAAGAGCTTCCTCGGATGCCAGCTCTCACAGTTCAATACTCCAATGTGCCAAAATCTCCTAAACTTTACAAATATTATAAATAGCACACATATACAGGTTCTTGTGACAAGGAATGTTAGTGCTTACCAAAGTCTGAGTTCTCCCTACCTTCCCTGGGCACACAGTAAAAATACATTTTCCAGCCTTCCTGGAAATTAGGTTTAGCCATGTCAATGAGGTTTGTCCAACGGAATGCACGTGGAAATGGCAGGCCTCACGTCTAGGTCTGGCTTGTCCAAATGTCCCACTGGGGTTAGTCCTTACTAGGATGGTTGCAAAATATTGGGCTCCCAACCCCAGCCGTCTCTCCAGTCAGCGCTCAGCATCACCGTAAGCGAGAGCGCTCCCTTCTCGTCATTTATTTATCTATTTATTATCAATATGAGCTCATGAGTGCCCTTGATTGTTCTGGTGTTCAAGTTGTCCCAGATCTGGTCAGTGAGAGCCATTTCAATGTGGATACTGTACCTTTTTCTGTGTGTTTTAATCTCCTTACTCTCTGATGTAACAAAATATTCCAGGCTTATCTTCTGCCTACTCTATCCCAGCCCTGGGACTTGCTGTTTCTTCGGGAAGCACTGATTCCTTTTGTTGGAAAATGGTCATTAGAAACTTGGAGTTCACCTTGAGCTAATTGCTATAGGTGCCGTTGGGGTGGCGTTGTTTCCAGATTGTCGCTGCAGACAAAACTAGAAAATATATGATGGATGTTTATACATGTACATAAACAAACATGTCCATCAATGTGTGCGTGTGTTTAAATATACATAGTTTAGACGTCGTAATTTTATAAGGATAACATTAAATATTAAATACAATCTATCCCCACGGGGTTTTTTTCTTGCGTATTCTCATTTCATATACGTCCCTTCTCCATAATGAGATACCTGGATCCCAACAAAATCTACCCATTTATTCATTTACTGAATCCAATAACACATGTAAAGCAGTTTCAGTATTTCCGTGTCCATACAACTATAAAAGGAAACCTACTCAAAAAAGCTCAAGGTTTGTTTGCTCTTCTCTCCCACCCAAGACTGAGGCTATATAATCAAATACCACGTTCATAAAATAATTAAATCTGCGGTTATGCAATTTATCTGAAACACCTTAAGGTCTGTATGTTTCCGTTTGCTTTTAGTGTTAAGTTCTTTTCCCTTTCCCATCCTTGTTGATTTAATTACATATATTCTATATATTGAAAAAAATACCTGGTACCTAGACGTGCTTCCAAAAGGCAAAAGCATAGAGAAACGAATTCTCTAAGAATAATTCTGTGTCCCTCTTTCCCACGCCCTTTCACCTCATTTCCCTCCCAGCATCCCTTTAGAGATAGCCGACTTCATTGTTTTCTGCTTGATTCTTCCTGTGTTTCTTTTTGTAAAGATAACAAAATATAGGCATATAGTTTTTTATTTCCTCTTCTCTCTTACACAAAGGGTAGCACGCCATATTTATATGCTCTTTGGCACTTCGCTTCTTTCGCCTTAAAAAATATCTCTTGGTAATCTCTCAATATCAGTTCCCAGAGACCTTTCTCATTCTTTTTTTTACAGCTGCATAGCATTCCATTAAGGGGAGTGTGCTGTAGTTTACCCAAGCCGTTTCCTACACTTGGACATTTAGGTAGTTTCAAAAGTTTGCAGTATAAGTAATCTTTTGCATGTAAATGGTTTTTATTGTTAAGAGACATGTCTTCAAGGTAAACCCTTGGGTCAAAAAGTAAGCGCTAACATTGACAGAGTCACCCCACAGAGTTTGTAACAGTTTACATATTCACCAGCGGCGTCTGAAAGTGCCTGCTTCCCCAGCCTCACTAATACAATGCCAAGCTTAAGAATTTTTGCCAGTCTTGGGGCGCCTGGGTGGCGCAGTCGGTTAAGCGTCCGACTTCAGCCAGGTCATGATCTCGCGGTCTGTGAGTTCGAGCACCGCGTCAGGCTCTGGGCTGATGGCTCAGAGCCTGGAGCCTGTTTCAGATTCTGTGTCTCCCTCTCTCTCTCTGCCCCTCCCCCGTTCATGCTCTGTCTCTCTGTCCCCAAAATAAATAAACGTTGAAAAAAAAAAGAATTTTTGCCAGTCTTGATGGGTAGGAAACAGTATCTCATTTAAACATAGTGTAGGATTTTTCGCAGGGTAAAAAAAACACAAGTCACAAAAGAAACACAAATACTCTCCAAGTGAACTAGAGTTTACAAGCAAACTCTAGAAAATTTTCCGCTCAAGAGGTTGATTATCAACCATGATTGTGGCTTGGGTGTGAGTTCTTGAACTGCCCATAACCAAAGCCATACTTTCCAAAAGCCTTGCAGAGTCCTGTTTATAATGTGCTTCTGCCAGTTGGAGATCCAATTATCTTGCCTCAAATGGGGTTGTTTTCACAATTGCACTCCCAAATTTCTTTTATTTTAATGTGTATTTATTTAATTTGAGAGAGAGAGAGAGAGAGAGAGAGAGAGGGAGAGAGAGGGTGGAGGGTGAGCGGGGGAGGGGCAGAAAGAGAAGGAAGCAGAAGATCTGAAGTGGGCTCTGTGCCCACAGCAGAGAGCCCGATGCAGGGCTCGAACTCACGGTCTGTGAGATCATGACCTGAACTGAAGTTGGATGCTTAACTGGCTGAGCCACCCTGGCTCCCAAATTTCTAAATTTAATTAATTAATTAATTAATTGTTAATTATTTAATTATCTCTCAATTTAATTATCTAATTTCCCAAATTTCATTATTTAATAATGTAGTTTAGCTTTGTTGCCTCATTAAGGTGGGAGAAAATTCCCTATGCCAACCCAGATTGATTTACTGCTCCATTAGTTCATTTAATACACTGGCCACTTGACTCCACAGAATTTTTTGCATGTTCCTTGCCTCTGGAAAGACCATATATTGTATAGGGATTTAAGTGTCTGATGGTCTTCTGCATCTATTTCCTACATATATCTGGTTCTAGACTCAGAGCTTCTCAGCCCAGCCTGCCTTTCAAGTCTTCTCCCACATTTCCCGGTGCTGCTACTCTAGATCTGGGGTTTTCAATTGTTTTTTATCAATTTCGGCAATCGCTGACAATATCTAACAATATCTAACAGGTAGGAACTCCTTATGTGAAGATAAAAGCCCAACAAGTCTAGGGGCACCTGGGTGGCTCAGTTGATTAAGCATTCAACTTCGGCTCAGGTCGTGATCTCGCGGTTTGTGGGTTCGAGCCCTGCATCGGGCTCCGTGCTGACGGCTCGGAGCCTGGCGCCTGCTTCCGATTCTGTGTCTCCTTCTCTCTCTGCCCCTGCCCCACCTGCACTCCGTCCCTCTCTGTGTCTCAAAAATAAATAAATGTAAAAAAAAAAATTTTTTTTAAGTCAAACAAGTCTAACATAAAATACGCGACGAAAGTATCAATTATAACGCGTGATCACAAGGCAATATGTCACCTATTGGCTGAGTTATTGAACTATTGGCTGCATTTCCTTGACAAGATCAAGCGACAAGTATGGCTGTGCCGGAGCCTTGCCTGGCAACTAATCGAGCGGAACATTCAGAGGCTGCAGTGTTTGGCTCCCAGGGGCAGAAATAAACGGGTCTGAATTCCAAAATTTACCAGGGAGGTACGGACATGACCGGCGTTCCTAATTAGTAAACATTTACAGTAAGTAAGACATAGGTACAGGGTGGTGAGAGAACAGTTCGTTCATACATCTGCCCTAACAAGAGTTATAATTAGTGGATCTAAAGGGCACAATGGGTTGAGCACGGGCTTTTCCGTTCATTATTTAATAATTTAATAAATATATCTGTTATGAAGATAGGGGATAGTTAGATAATTTTTTTTTTTTTGGCTGTCTCAACAGTGTGCCAGGCCAAAGGCTAAACGCTTTACATGTATTCTGAACATTAAGCCTCCTAACAATCCTATGAGGTAAATAATGCCAATACCCCCATTAAGCTGAAGGACGTTTAGTAACACCCGAAAGCACTTAGCTTCGACAGATGGATCTCAAGCCCATCGGTCCCTCTGCTTTATTTCGAAGTTACTGGGAATTTCCAGTTCTCAGTGTCAAGCTTAGCCCCTTCCTGAATGCTCTCAGGCACATGAAGAAATTGGGGCATGGTGACAATTATATGGGAAGAGTATTTGTAAACAATTACCAAAATACCGATTTTAAGGGACGCCCATTTTCCGGAAAAGAAAAAATAGTTCAAAATAATGTTTCTATGTATAGTAAACTCCTTGGATACATTGAAAATATCACTCGGTTTGCCAGAAATCAAATCACACACAGTTCTTCAAGCTTTACTAAGCCTCATGCTTATGATATAATGAACTAGACTTCAGTATCGGCCATCTTCTGTCCGATATGAGCCCAAATGGTATAACTTTAGGGCCTGTGGCAGTCAGCTTCAGGATGGCTGTCAACGCCCCCTGCTTCCTGACATTTATGCCCTTGCGTGGTCCCCACCCTCACTGCACCAGAGTTGGTCTGTGTAACCAATAAATTATGGCAGAAGTAATAGCATGTTTCTTTTGAGACTAGGTTATAACACTCATTGGAGCTTCCGTTGTCGTGGATCTTTCTTTCTTGGGCCAGTCGCTTTGAGAGAAACCAGCTTCCATGTTGAACAATTCTACAGAGAGACCCACGTGGCGAAGAACTGGGGATTTCCATCAAGCAAACAGCCAGTGAGGAACAGAGTTCTCCAGCCCACGGGAGTATAAGAAGCCATCTTGGAAGTGAATCTTCCCGTCAGGCCTTCAGACGACTGCAGCCCCAACTGACAGTTTGACTGCAGTCACCATGGAAAGACCCCAAATGAACGAGGACCACCCAGCTAAGCCACGTGCAGATTCCTAACCTGTTAAGTTTGGGAGTTGTTTCAAGGAAATAGGTAACTACTATTAGACTTCTATTTATGCTCTGCATCTTTCCCCAAGGCCCCTGGAGATATACAGTTGACCCCGAAACAACACGGGGCACTGACCCCGCCAAAACATTCACACGGAACCTTTGACGCCCCCAAAGCTTTACTAATAACCCACTGTTGACCTGAAGCCTTACTAATACCTCAAACAGTCTATGCATATTTTCTATGCTGTACGTGTTCTATACTGTATTCTTGCAATAAAGCAGACTGGAGAAAATAACATATTTTTAAGAAAATCATAAGAGAAAGTGCATTTATAGTAGCATTCTGTATTTACGTATGGACACCGTATATCTGTTGAAAAAAAATCTGCATGTCAGTGGACTCACACAGTTCCAATCCATGTTGTCAGGGCCAACTGTACTTTTCCACTCATTCAAGAATTATTCCCTGGCTGTCTATCACCTATATGCCAACTTGAGCCGAGTTGTCGAGAACCTAAGAATATAGCCATGAACAGGATTGGTAAAGTTCCTGCTTTCACAAAGTTCACATTATAACGGAGAGTTATTTATAGTTATTTGCATATTTGTCTTATCTGCCTGGCAAGCTCACAAAATTCTTGGGGAAGGAAACACTTAGTTTTATATCCTACAGAATTTTGGCAAATCCGGTTGTTTGGTATGTGTTTGTGTGAATGTGTGTGTGTGTGTGTGTGTATATGTATGTATGTGTGTGATGAAACAGTGACAGAATCCCCCAAAAGATGTCTCCGTATTCTGACTTAACCTTTTGCTCCGTATTCTGACTTAACCTTCCGCGATCAGCATGCTGAAAACCAATGGGATTATGGTGAGAATCCTGCTGGAATAGTCTTAGGATCACAGCTCTGTCCCCCTTCTCATTGACCCCCTTCTCACATCCCAAGATATGTAGCCCCAGCCTTTCTACAGAAGTTCTGTTTCCCCAGTCTGGTCAAGTGCTCAGCGAATCTCTGCTGAGGACAGGACGCCTGGGCTATTCAATCCATACACATAAGAGAAATCAAACAAATGATATCGGACATGGTATTTAACCTCGTCCGTCAGGTTGGGGTAACTTCCTCCAGAGCTGGTTTTAATTGTATATAAAGTGCTTAAACCGCGCTTGGTGAAAAGAAAGTTCAGAATACGTTAGCCATCATTCATACGTATGAAACGCCTAGAAGATGCCCCGGCGGTTTCCCGGGCATTTCAATATGTTATCTGATTGAACCAAAGCGTATCCCATGGTTCCTTGGATTCTCCCAGGGGAACAATAGTGAAACCGTTGCTTAAGTTGGATTGACTGCACAAACCAGTGAGGGAAGGAAGAAGGAAGCCGTTCTTTCTAGACCTTCTTCCGCCAGGCCCTCTGTCTTCTCCACTTTGGGTCCCTGCCAAGGGAAAGGGCCGGCCAGGGTCTGTGTTTCTGCTTCTTTTACTGGCAGGTCTTGGAGGTGTTGACCATGTGTTCTATGTCATGGCCACCATTCATCCAATCATGGCGACGTATGTTTGTAATACAGCGGCCACGCCCCGCGTGTGCTATGAACCCCCCCTGCGCAGCATCCTGAAACAGGTGCGGTGTGTGGCTTTACCTACCGAATGCCAGGGTTTCAGCTTTCAGAATCGAAACGAAAGAAAAGTATGCACACGGTTGGGGGGTGGGAGGGAGGCAGAGAGCGGGGAAGGAGAGAGAGGCAGGGAGAAGGAAGGAAGAATTTTGGCCTTGCTCTGCGGAGACACGGGGCTTTACAAGAGCTCACCGACGCAAAGAACTGAACAGAATGTTGGCCAAACGAGGCTGCCTGCAAATGCCAAATAATAAGACGCCTTTATCAGGAACACTAGGAACCCTTTCAGAAGAGGACCACAAAGAATTCCAGGAAGCACATATTCAAAGCCCGTTTCCTAGGCAGCTGAAAGCCACCCACCTTCCCCTTGAACAAACGGAGCCAAATTCAGTTCTCAAATGTGCTGTTTGCCCTGCCTTTCAAAACAATCCCAAGCGCGGGGCTGGTAGCTTTTGCTTTCTGAAAGCAGCCTGTGAGAGAATGGTTCCATGCTGGTCCCAACCTAGCCACGGGGAGTCCTTTCATCCCCAACCTCCCCGCCTCCCAGCCACCCAGCCACCCTGCCTCTGGGTCTGTCCCACCTCTGGGGTAGCCTCACGCCGAGGTGTCACATTAGTGGCTGTGGAGACGGAACGTAACAGTAGCTCTCTCCTGCAGGTCTTGGGAAAGAGTGGAGCAAAGCTAGATTCTGGGGTCCTCGGGGAGCTTTCAAAGCCTGGCTTTAGTTGGAACATGAGACAAGGAGACCGATCTCGAGGACGAAATGAGAGGGTGCCGAAATAAATTGTAATACCTCGGTGTGACAAAATATTATACAGCCATTAAGAAGAGTGTTATAGGGGAGTACTTAATAACGTGGGCAAGAGTTCAAGGATAGAGTATTACATGGGGGAAAAAGCCAGTTTTGAAATGGAAGTGTCCCAGCAAAGAAAAACTGTGTGTATCTAGAGGGAAAAAAGAAAACAAACAGCCAAATGCTAATTGCGGCTCTAGCTGGGCAATAGGACTGTGCATGGTTTTTAACGCCTTCTTTGTTTCTCTTTTCTTTCAAATTTTCTGTGATGAACACAGATTAGATTTTAACCATGAAAAGGAAATGGGTGTTAAGATGAAATAGAAGTCAAGGAAATAGAATGTACAAGCTGGGGGAGAGCAGAGCCGGCCTACAGCCAGGGGGTTTCCCGGTCATATGTCCTGTGTCACCTGCCTTCTCTCCACGTCCAGCACCGCATCTTTACAAGTCAACACTCGTCATACTTGGTCCTAGGCTCTTGGATGGCCTTTTTTGAAGTGTATTTATTTATTTTGAGAGAGAGAGAGAGAGAGAGAGAGAGAGAGAAAGCTAGTGACCACGAACAGGGGAGGAACAGAGAGAGAGAGGGAGAGAATCCCAAGCAGGCTCGATGCGGGGCTCGATGCGGGGCTCAAACCCACAAACCGTGAGATCGTGACCTGAGCCGGAATTGCGAGTCACAAGCTCAACCGACTCAGGCACCCAAGGGTGCTCTGATGGCCTTTTCCCCAGGACATCATCCCCTTTTTCTCTTGCCTGCAACCCCCAGCTGGGCCAGCGTCATGGTGAGGACTGAGGGTGTATTCAGAGGTGCTAGGAACAAGGCGAGTCAATTGGCCCACGAGGAGGATGGATGGATAGATAAGCAATTTTGGGTTTTTTCCTGACGTCGTATTCCCTCTGAGAGAAGCGAGGGGATCTGCCGAACCACATCTTAATCGGAAAGAAATTCTCTCTGTCTCTATCTCTCACGCACACACAGTCTGTTTCTCATTGGGATCCCTGGTAGTACTTAGTAGATACTCCTTGAGTAAACAAAACACAAATCCCACTGTCATTCTGGAGTGTCTCCGTAGACCCTGGTCCAGACCAGAGAACACAGTAAGCAGGGCAGACCAAAGCACCCACGCAGGCACAAAGTTCACGGCCGGGGTGGAGAGAGAGGACAGACCACCCAGTAATGCACACTCCAGGATCTCCTAGCTTCCAGAAAGCCCGGCAGGGAGCACTCTTCGGCGAGCACGCAGCCAAACGCCGCCCTTTCCCGCTGCCACCAGCATGCGTGCAGGAGAAGGACCACGAAGAAGGTTCCGAACAAGCCGTGAGAAACTGGCAGGCCACCCGCCAGACGTGGTTTTGGTTTTGGTTTGGCTCGGTTTGACATTGAGCGCCCCGTGTTTTGCAAACACTTGATTGTAGACGCCTTACTCTTGATGGCACAGGTATGTCCAGTAGACCCGTCCTCCCCCCTCTTCCCGGTCTTCCTCACAAAACTTTCTCTAACTTACGTGACCCGAAAGCATCTGGGCCCAGACGCTCTGCTTGGAAAGCTGTGGGAATAGTGACTCTAAGACTATGAAGAAGGTAATAAAAATATTAACGATAGTAGCAAACGTCCTCCGCGTGCCTACTCTGTGCCACCTTCTATCCCAAGGGCGCTATCCGCCTGTATCGTCTAACTTCAATGCGGACGGAAGCCGACACTGGGGGGCTTCTGCTCAAGGCCCCTTAGGCCCCTCGTGCTAGTTCTTGGTTTTCCTTCCCGGCTTATAATTGCACACGAGTCTAAATGAGGCACTTACAACTGTTTGTCAGAGAACTGACATCCGGTGACTGGAGCCTGGGAACTGGCATCCTTCCATCCCTTCCTGGCCATGACCGTGGGCTCAGGAGGACTTGTCCTCTGGGCTGGGGCTTCTCTTGGAAACTCTGCCCCTTTCCCGGCACACTTGAGGATTCTCATCCTACGTATGACGAAATCATAGCCCAGAGTCACCTGCCCTAGCGGACCCAATGGCAAATGGCGGGTTGCAGAGTCTAGATCTGCCCGACCTGCTGAGGGCTTCCTACAGGCATGTTAAAACGTGACAGGAAAAGAAAAATCACCCGTGAAAAAGAAAACAAGGCCTAACTGCATCCTTTTCATAAATGATATATAGATCGTTCGTAGGGTGGTCGTGATGGCTTATCCAGCTGGGTCAGCCTGTCTCTCTTTCCATCTCCTTCTTTCTCTTCCTCCCATCTGAAGACTCTTTACTTCGGAAAATGGCGGACATTGAAGAAGTCCAGTTGAGAAACAGCGTATTTTGTATAAAGGCTGGCCTACACGTTGATAGAAGTCCACGGCGGCGGATGGATTATTCTCTGCAGCCAACTGAGCTAGTCTGCTATGTCACTGTATTGGTGGGTAAGACACGTGACAGCTTAGCTAAGTGTTTGGGTACCATTTCAATATATTTGCCCCAAATAACTGAATAAAAGCCGAGTTACGTAGAGTACATTCAGCAGATACTTCCTGAGACCCACTCTGGGCTAAGCATTGCGGTAGAATTCAGGGATATCGTTATGAACAAGACAGGCTTTTGCAAAGTTATGCCACGGAGGAGTCACTCCCCGAGGCAGGGTGACGAGGACGACAGTCGCTATTTTCCCCAAGTACCTGGGAAGTCGGGGCTCTCACCGTGGCCGTGGTCTGTGACCATAGCAAGGGGAGGTTCTCCGCAACGGCGTTGCTGGTCTGCCCTCTGAGTTCTATCGGCTTCCGGGCTTTAGTGTCATTCTCTACATGGTACACAAAAACACAGGCACACCCACTGAGGACAGACTCCAGCCATCCTCCCCTGTGTGCCCCTTAGGCTGATAACTTATTTTCTACATTTATGCCTGGACTCTGGTCATCTGGGTAGACACAAGCATGAGTCAAATGGTTAGCCCAAATCCCGGGGCACAAAGATTCCATTACAAAATCCCAACATGACTGATAAAGCGGCCTGGATCCTCCTACGTGTACAATTTGCTGCAGGTGCTTTGAGTGCTTATTGTTCTATTCTAAGAACAATAATAAATCTTGGGTCCTACGTGGCTAC
Organism: Prionailurus viverrinus; assembly: GCF_022837055.1. NCBI lineage: Eukaryota > Metazoa > Chordata > Mammalia > Carnivora > Felidae > Prionailurus > Prionailurus viverrinus. The sequence goes on from NC_062577.1 coordinate 9,100,672, forward strand.
CTTTTTTACGGATGTTTTAAACAAAAATGTAATACAATATAATAAGAATTTATACTTTTAAAAAATCTACTGTTTGCAAGGTATTTTATTGTGGCATACGTATTCTTATTTAAATAGTAAGTACTTACAAATGCACACAATATAATTTAATTTTTAAAAGTTTATTCTTTTTTTTAACACTTATTTATTTTTGAGAGAGAGAGCGCATACACACATACGCGGGAGAGGGCCAGAAGGAGGGAGACAGAGGATCCGAAGCAGGCTCCTGGCAGTGAGCACAGAGCCTGACACAGGGCTCGAGCTCACGAACCGTGAGATCATAACCTGAGCCAAAATCAAGAGTCGGCCACTTAACCGACTGAGCTACCCAGCACCCCTAAAAATTTCTTCTTAAAAAATACAGTAAGGTAGGAGCACCTGGGTGGTTCGGTCGGTTAAGCCTCCGACTTCAGCTCAGGTCATGATCTCACAGTTTCTGAGTTCGAGCCCTGCGTCAGGCTCTGTGCTGACAGCTCAGAGCCTGAAGGCTGCTTGAGATTCAGTGTCTCCCTCTCTCTCTGCCCCTCCCCCAGGGCACTCTGTCCCTCTCGCTCTCTCAGAAATAAATAAACACTAAAATTTTTTTTTAAATACAGTAAGGCAAATATTATGGTCATGATTCTACAGATGAGAAAACTGAAGCTCAGGGTTTTTAAGTTCCTTGTCTAAAGTCATACAGTTCTATTTGTTTTTACTATGCAAACCTAGTGGTTGAGGATTTTATTTGAATGGCTATTTTCATTTGCTTTCACTTTTCTTACTTTCGTATGTATCCCAGAGAGTATTTTCTTCCACTGTTTATTTTCCATTTTATTCTGCCCCAATTGAAAGATAAATCAAAGAAAATCTACTTTGCTTTTATTCTCTTAGTGTAGAATATTATCTCGAAATTTGGTTATAAGGATCATAACATTTTAATATTCTCCACTCTGCTTCCATAATTGAACAATTATAGCAAATGGCCTTCTGTTCCTGTCTCATTGATCAGTAATTAATCCTTTCTGCTCTTCAGCTGAATTAGTTAAATCACGATGTTGAATCAATATTAAGGTTGGAATCTCTGGTTGGCAATTTAGATCAATCTCTTTATTATCAAATAATAGTAAAAAACCCAAATACTTGTATGTTGTCAGTTTAATATTCAGTTTCAAATAACATTTTTTGAAGCATTAGCTTGTAAGCTCTACGGAGGCAGAAAACATGTCTATTTGGTTTCCTGAATTTAAGTGCTGTGCTTGGCACACGACTTTGAGGGTATCCAAGTCCAGAGTAGGGAAAGAAAAGTAACCCGTGAGGGAGGTACAAAAGGCGGGCACAGAAAAACAGAGGAGTACCAGAGAAAATTAGCCTAAAAGGCCTGGTTGAGATGAAGTTAAAATTATTGACTCTCGAGAAGGAAATTCTTCACTCTAATTTCACAGCTTACAGCCCTACCCTTTTCTTATACCTCCCTCCTCTGTCAGTGTGCCCCGTGTTCCAGTGCCTATGAATACTTGTGGACAATGACAGAGAAGCACCAGGTGAGATGCTAATATCGACGGCCTATCGGCTGCGACTGCCTTTCCAACAATCTTTATATAGCCCCTTCCCTATAGGATCGCATTGCTGTCAATAAATGGCATTAAGTTAGGATAGAAATGGGAAGTGGCCAATGGACCCTGGGAGGAGATCTCCCGAGCGTGAGTCTAGCTATTCATCTTTCACAGCAACAGCAAAATGGGTGATTGGTGATACTCAAAGAAACTCAATGAAGGAAGCATGGAGCTTGGGGCTTCTTAAAACTTTTTTGTGTAGGAGCTCTCTAAGGGTCTTACAAAAACCATGAACCCTCTCTCTCTCAAAAGAAGTGGCATACTTTTATCTATACCCATCCTTGCTTTGAATTCTCTTGGCTCTCCCATTCCCTGATAGACCCATGGGCTCCAAATCTACAGATGCAGGGTTAGAATTCCTGGTCTAGATCATTTTTTTCTTTCTTTATTTCTTCCATGTCAGTGTTATTTCTTTATTTTTATTTGGTTTTTATTAAGTTTTTTTTTTGTTTTAATTCCACCACAGTTAACATACAGTGTTAGTTTCAGGTGTACAATATAGTGATTCAGCAATTCCATACATTACCTGGTGCTCATCATGATAAGTATGTTCTTTTTTTCTTTTAATTTTTTTAATGTTTCTTTATTTTTGAGACAGAGGGAGACAGAGCACGAGTGAGAAAGGGGCAGAGAGAGAGGGAGGCACAGAATCCGAAGCAGGCTCCAGGCTCTGAGCTGTCAGCACAGAGCCTGACACGGGGTCGAACTCACAAGCTGTGAGATCATAACCTAAGCCGACGTTGGATGCTTAACCGACTGCGCCACCCAGGCGCCCCATGATAAGCGTGTTCTTAATCTCCTTTACATACTTCACGCATTCCCCCACCCCTCTGGTATGCTTCATTTTATTTTTAAATTTTTATTTTTAAGTAATCTCTACGCCCAACATGGGGCTCCAACTCACAACCCCAAGATTAAGAGTCACATGCTCTACCAACTGAGCCAGCCGGGCGCCCAAGGTATGCTTTGTGTTAAATGAGTACCCCGGTTAAAGCTATTTTTTTTTTCAATAAGAACATTTTTCCTTGAAGTATACTTCAGTATGGTTTTAAAAGGTATCTATAAAACATTCCATCCAAGAAAAATAGAATACCCATTTTCTTCAAGTATACACAGAAGAATCTCCTGGTTAAATCACATAAAAGGAGACATAACAAATACTACAAATTTAAGAAAGCTCAAATCATACCAAGCATATTGTATAACCACAATGGCACAAAACGAAAGATCAGAAATAAATCAAAGCTGCAAAATTGATAATGTAAATATTAAATATTTAGTATGTAAATATTAAACACGCACTACTGCACAAGCAATGGGCCAAATAAGAAATCAAATTAGCAAATCAAAATACGTCTCAAAACAAAAGAAAAAGAAAACACAATATTCTGAGAGCTATGGGATGCAGCAAAGGCAGATGTTAGAGTGAAATTTATGTTATAAATTCTTATATTAAGAAACACAGTTCAACTAAACGAGTTAACGTTACACCACAAGGAACTAGAAAAAAAGAAACTTAGCTGAAATTTAATAGAGGAAGGAAATAAAAAAGAAAAATCAGATATAAATAAAATAGACTCCAGAACAAACAACAAGGTAACATTGAAAGTAATGACCAGTTTTCCCCAAAAATAAACAAAATTGGCAATGCTTTAACTACATTAACTAAGAAAAACCAAAATGAGAAATGGAAGAGAAAACAATACAGCAGATAGCCACAGAAATACATAGCATGATTACAGATTACTATAAACAATTATATACTAAAAAATCAGATATTTTAGAAAAACAGATAATTCCTAAAAATGCACAAGTTACCGCGATTGAATCATGAATCTTGATTCCAAGAAATAGGACATTTTCGTAGACCAATAACAAGAATGAAAGTTGAATTATGAATCAAAAATCTCCCAGCACAGAAAAGCTCAAGACCACATGGTTTCAGTGGTGAATTCTACCAAACATTAAAAAAAAAATTAATGACGATCTTTATCAAAACCTTATAAGTAACGTAATAGAGGGAACACATTTAAAACCATTCTATGAGGCCAGTACTACCCTGATACCAAAGAAGACAAAAACAACACAAGAACGAAAGTCTACTTTGTCCAATATAAGTATTGCTACTCTGACTTTCTCTTTCACATCCATTTGCATGGTAAATGTTCTTCCACCCCCTCACTTTCAATCTGCAGGTGTCTTTAGATCTAAAATAAGTCTTTTGTAGACAGCATATAGATGGATCTTGTTTTTTTAATCCATTCTGATACCCCACGCCTTCTGATTGGAGCATTTAGTCCATACAAAGTAATGATTGACAGATAGGTATTTATTGCCTTTTTATTTAGGTCATTGTTTCTGGAGATTTTCTCTGATCCTTTCTTGTCTTTGTCACTCTTGGTCTCTCCTTTGCCCTCAGAGTCTTCCTTTAATATTTCTTGCAAGGCTTGTTTAGTGGTCACAAACTCCTTTAGTATTTGTCTGTGAAACGTTTTGTCTCTCCTTCTCTTCCGAATGGTAGCCTCTCTGGAGAAAGTGTTCTGGACTGCAGATTTTTCCCATTCAGCACTTTGAATATATCATGTCACTCCCTTCCGGCTTGCCACGTTTCTGTTGAGAAACCGTCAGCGACCCTTACGGGTTTTCCCTTGTAAGGTAACTCCTTTGGTCTTGCTGCTTTTAAGATCTTTCCTTTATCACCGTATTTTGCAAATGTAATTACAACACGTCTCTGTGTTGGCCTGATCTTGTTGATTTGGATGGGAGTCCTCTGTGTATTAGAAAAGCCAGTTATGTCTCCTGTTCCTGATAGTAATGGCCTAATGAAGAAGAGGCCATGTAGTGCCCAGGGCCTGGGCTTCAGAGAATGTGTCCGGTGCGCGCTGTGTGCACTCTGCTGTTGTGTTTTGGCTGCTCCCTCCTTCAGGCCAGTTGTCGGTAGAGGCTCTTGTTGCCTGCAGTAGGCAGTGTTTGGTCCCTGGCCTGAATGTGGTGACTTTCAACCAGGTGTGCTGTGGTCTGCTTGTGAAATGAGATCCGATACCAACTCCACCAGAACTGAGGCCCTGTAGAACTGTCTGGTCAGGAGGGGTGGTGGGGGTAGGGGTCTGTGCTGGTCTTCCGGGGGCAGGGCCTGCTGCACTGGAACTGATGCAAGCTTGACTGAGAAGGGCAGTCCTGCCAGAGGGCAGGGGGTGGGGCTTGGTGTAAACAATTGGGGCAGCCTGTGTGGGCACTGAGCTGCCTCCCACCGGTGGCTCTGTGTTTCTGCTGAGGGGCAGGGGAGGGAAATGGCCCTGACCCACTTCCCTCTTCCCAGAGAGGTGTCTCTGTGAACGTTGCCTCTCAGGGATTCTTTCACACATGAGTGAACAATCTCTCACTCATCTGTGTGCCCTGGAATTCTTCAGATGACTTTTTTCCACATTGTCTGTCTCAGGTTGTTTGCCTGCCTTCTCTCCAGGAGTAGGGCAGCACACTCAGGGCTCTATCCCAGCCAAGCCCACTGACTTTTAAAACTCCAGGCTTTAAGCCCCATTGGTTGCAAGAGCTCAAGAAATTCAGCCACTCTTGTATTCCAAGCAAATAGCTTTGGGGAAACATTCTCCTGTGTGTTCCCCTGGGCACCTCTCTCTCTCTCTCTCTCTCTCTCTCTCTCTCTCTCTCTCTCTCATCTCTCTATCTTCTTCCTCCACAGCACCTGTGATCAGTTTCTCCCTTAAACCACATCTCTGCACCTGCTCAATGTGGCCTCGTCTCTCCTTTTATTGGTGGAGTTTTTCTGTCAGTCTTCAGGTCAATTGCTGGGGTATTTAGGAGGATTTTATAGTTATCTAGTTGTGTTCATGGGATAGGACAAGCCTCAGGTTCTCTAACTCTGCTGCCATCCCTGGTCTAGATCATCTCTAAGGGCCTTTTAGGTCTAACATCCTATTTGTCTGAGATGGTTATATTCCGACGTCAACGCTGCTGAGGTTTAGACTTTAAGACAAAGAAATCATCCCGAGTTATGTGATCAGGTGACTCGCTTGAGCCTCAAAAGCAGAGAAATTGTCGCCACTGAAGTGAGAGAAACGTTATGGAAGAAGCAGGAGGAATGAGGCAGAGGGAGAGGCAAGATAGATCTGTTGCCTTTGAAGATGGAGAAAAGGCGTCAGGGGCAGGGGATGCAGGCAGCCTCTAGAAGCTGCAAACAACCCTTGGCCAATAGGCAACAAGGAAAGGGGGGCCTTGCTCCTACAAGTGAAAAATCTGGACTCTGCCAACAACCTGGGACATCCAGAAGCAGGTTCTTCCCCAGAGCCTCCGGGAGGGAATGCACTTCTGCCAACAACTTGATCTTGACCTCGCGAAACCCTGAGCAGAGCCCAGCCAAGCCACTGAGACTTTTGGTCTACACAACAGTTAAGACAGTAAATGGGTGTTGTTTTAAGCCACTGGGTTTAGAGTAATTTATATTAGCCCTAGAAAACGAATACCGCCTCATTCTCCCATTCCTCTTCCCAGAAGAGTCAGCTGCACCCTGAAGTGAATTTGCACTGCAGTGTTTCTCTTCCTAGCTTTGGGGGCTTTCTTTTTTGTTTTTTGTTGTACCTCAAATTACATTGATTCCTCTGCTTATAAGTAAATTTTAGGAATTTTAGGCAGCAACAATCAAGAGGGAGAAGGTGTTTAGACAGCATCTTGTTTTTCTTTGGCCTTTCTGAAGTTACCCCACAGAGGAAACCTCCAGTCAGGCTTCCACAGTCAAGACTCCTCATGTGTGTTAGTCAGGATCTATCAGGACAGGTTCTCCAGCAGCACCCTGACTTCCCTTCCAGAATGGCCTCTTTCTTTTTCCTGGACATCCAACTCCCATTTAGCCGTTCGCATCATCCTGAGATTGTCATCCACATTTGTGCTGCTTAGAGGATCCCACCAGGGACATGGTCTCAGAACCCCACTTGGTTTCTACATGTGAAGGATCGCTTCAGGAAGCCGGATGGATGGATGGCTGGATGGCTGGATGGATGGATGAGGACATACAGAACCAAACCTCCAGCAATAGTCTGCTCTAATGGCTACTCCTGAGCTCCTTTGGGATTCTTCAGAACACCAATATTGCTGAGAGCTGGTGCGGCAGTAAGATTTTATCAAGTTGCTCCTTTGAAGGGAGTGAGACTTGTCTTCTAAACATCCAAGCTGCCAGCCCACTGTTCACTTGTTAGCACAAGACACCAGTTGACTTGGCCTGGATCTACAGGGGGTCACATCTAAGGGTGCAGGGATCTGACATGACCGATGCACCTGATCTGAGTGGGACTGCCCGGCACAGCACATAGATAAGTGGACGCCAAATGAAATGAGTGCCAGAGAGTCTGTGCAGGGGCACTAGGGCTCATCAGAAAATCTGATCATACAGATAGTGCTTTCTTGACGGCGTGATATGACGGGCCAGCCATGTTTACTAGAATTTTTGAAGTAACGTGAGAAAGAGATACTTGACTCTTCCCAGCTTCTACAGCCATTGTCAAAGGGACTTGAACCAAAACACAGGACAGCGTTTTCACTGTGTGCATGTCAGAAGGTTTTCGAGATAACAGGTGCAGAATATCTCTGTCTCGTCCTAAGGGGATTGGCCTGGTTTTTCACGCTGGCTGCATTTCCACTGGCCTCTTTGATCTCCAGTTTTTCAATATGCCCTTGTGCTCAGCATTTCCGAGACTTGCAGCCACAGCTTCCTGTCTTCTGCCTTTCTTCCTCTTGTTATAGACAAAGCATTAGATTGTCCACGTTACAAATCCCAACTCAATAAATGCAACATTTGAGGAGGTAATTCGCCTCTCGTCACAAGGCCCACTATGAATTTTTTCTTGATGTCGACTCTTTAGAAATGCGCACCAAGATGTAGAAACTAGCTATGAACAAGCTCCTTGTGAACATAGCTATTTGCCTAAAGTCTCTGCTCAGGACCGTCGTAGCAGAAGGATCCATAGGACACGGAGAAAAGAGGGTAGAAAGCCAAGTGTGGAATCGGAACTTCTGGGTTTAGACCCTTAGGCACCCTAAGGATGCCTTCAGCCTGGAATAAGTATGAGCCTTCTCTTTGCATGTCTTTTGAACTTTAAAATATAAGTAATTAAGCTTCCTTGTGAAGATTCACCAGAAACCCATGTTTGGACACCCAAGCCTCTCTGGACCTGTCCCCCGGGGCCTCTTCCCTATCTCATTTTCTACTTCTCTCCCTTTGTTCCTCCTGCTCTAGCCACACTGTTCTGCTAGAAATGTTCCTCACACCCAGCCTTCTCTCCCAAGGACATTCACTCTCTGTTCTCTCTCTTTAAAAAGCCCTGGCCCCAGATAACCATCTGGTCTACTCCCCCAGGTCCTTGAGTGAGCTGCTCGAGTCAGAGACCTTCCCAAACACACGCCAACGGCAGTATCTCACTGCCCTACGTCACTCTCACTCCCGAGGACTTTACGTAGAGCCATGGCCCTTACCATCCCGACACACTACTTGTCTATAGTGAACATTGTCTATCCCCCACGCACCCCATGGAGGGTTGAGATTGATTATTTTGTTCCCTAACATATCCGTAGCCATCAGAAGTACGCCTGAAACATTTCAGGTACCCGAAAAATAAATGCGCAAAGCGTGACTGAGGAGACTAGAGTGCCAGGTCTAGCATAGGAAGGGCCGATAAATCACAACTAAATACGTGCATCTGAAGAGTAGGCGTCCAAAAGAAACTTTTTCCAGAGGTTTTCGGGGTAATTTAGAATGTAAAATTATTTCACTTGGTGACTTCGAATTTAAACTTACTGTACCTGGAAATTTGAAAGGAAGGGATATTTTGGATCTGGAGGACCCAGATTTAAATCATCTTAGAAGGAACTACCTACTGCACAGCTGGGTGATTCTAGGTGGGCTCTGTGATCCAAAACGCGGATTCCTCACTGAAGAGGTCAGAGATCGTTCTTTCACGGGCCATTCGCGACAAGACAGGACGCTGGAGCGAGAGGGGTGTTCGGCTCTCCAAGGAAGCGGTCCCAGGGAGTGGATTTTCGCACCACAGGATCTGGACTCGGTTGCTGATTCTAGCCCTTAATGGTTGAGGAATAAAAGCCACTTTCTGCGAGTCTTAGACTCTCTTTATTTTAAGTGACGGCAAGAACAGATATTATCTTGCGGTGTTTCTGTTTCGTGTGCACGTCTCACTTGTGAGAAGTGAGGTCATGTATGTGACAGTGCTTTGCAAACCAGCAGTCACTGCACAGGGCCTGTCATTGTTATTATTGTTCAAGTGGGAGCTGTAGGCTCAACAGGTTCTCGTGGCCTCCAAAAAATGCCACTTAGTCATGTGTACAAGATTCGGTCTCTGAGGTGTGAAGTTATATTTTGTCGGTTTCTTCCCAGTCTGGGACTTTCTTCGCTTTGAGCTTTGATCGCTGTCTAGCACATTCGCTTTTATATTCAGAAGGTGCCGTGCTTCGAGAAAGTCAAGAGGCTTTGCGGACGATTATTCACTCGTTCTTGCATTCGAAGAGAGAAGGAAGAAGAAAACTCTTTTGGAGGCCAGCAAAATGGAGACATGCAGGATCCAGAAAGCCAGGCTGATTGATTGCTCACCTGTGCTTTGGCTTGCATTTCTCCGAGTCTGCAAAGGGGGGCTTTGTGCCCTCTTCTGTAGCCTGCTCCCATTTCTACCAAAATCTAGGTCAGGGTTTCACCTAAGGTATGTGGGAAGGAGAGGGGTTCTTCCAGAAGATTTTGGTAGAATGAGAGCTTTAATCATACCGTAGCAAGGTTGGCCATTCAACTCAAGGCCTTGGCAATGACCCCAGCGGCTCATCTACATGGCTGCACCACATTACCTCACAGCGTAAGGCCATTGGCTCAGATCCTTGGATAGCATGAGGCCCACTCTGGTCTCCAAGAGACTTTCCGTCAGCCCTATGATTCAAAAAGTAGAAGAGTTTCTCCGAGAAGCTCCTCGCGAGACCGAATTCACTCAACACTTCATTATTTCTTGTGTTGTGCAGATTTAGGTGGGTTCCTATTTGGATCCTCAGTCACCTGCCCAATCTTTCTCAAGTTACAAAAGTATCCGACCTCTACAAGATGCTTTTGACTGTGCCTTTCCACTGGGCACTGGGGTGACTGGAAGACCATCCGGAAACATGGATGCTTTGGCTCCAACTTCAAGCTTTCTGATTAGTGTGTGAGGCCCATAAACAAATTGGTGGGAAAGCGTTTCCTGCAAAAGGCTCATCAAAATCTGGCGTGTGTGCACGTGTGTGTGTGTGTGTTCCAAAAATAGAACTGGTGCCTTTAAAGAAACAAAAAATTCAGAAAGGGCAAGACACAGGAGGACGCAAATACTTCCTATAAATGCGGGGTTGTGTTTTTCCGTAAACATTTATTTTTGCTCTTTTCTGATGTTCTTTGACCTTGTCTCTCATCCACCAAGTGGCTAGAAGTACAGGCTCCCTCAGGGACCCCAGGGGCCAGGGGAACAAGCAGGGGTTCTGTCCCTGCCAATGTCAGGGCCTCTGGATGTCATGTACGCTCTCTTGGCTGTTCCTCTTCCTGGTCTCGGAAATGAACACATTACTTGACCTTATGTAAATTACAGATTAATGGGAGGGCAGCAGATGACTTGTAACCTACATGCAATCAGGAGCCACACTGCCCGTAAACTGTCAGATGCAATTCGCTCAAAATGCCTATTACTGGCGGTAAGAAACTTCCTTAGAATTCTTACTACCTCGGACTTTGTGAGGGAGCACCCCAGTTACTTCCAGGAAAGCACCAGCCCAAGTCTGGTAGAAGGCTTGCGCTGAAGCTTTGGGAGAATGGAAGGTTTTCACATGGCAGCATTTCAAAACCTGCGACAAGAGAAAGTGAATTCCCACGTGCTCCCAAGTCTCGAGGCTCATCCTTTTCCAGAAATTCCTCGCCGGTCTCCACGGTCGCGCTTCTCTGCCTCTATCTTATCCTTCCCGAACACTCCTCCTGCCTTCCCACTGGCATCACGCACAGATGACTGTTAACCCCTTGTGCACAGACGTCCAGCTAGCAGGGCTGACCTCATCTTCCTCCCCAACAGGGCCATCTACTGCATAGGAACGTTATACCGCTGGCCAGGAGGTAAGAGGGGTTACCACCAGTTATGGTTTCTAACAACACTGTTCCCTCTTCCATCGCCCCGTATTGGAAAACTGTATTTTTAGCAAGAGAAGAGTCTTCAGTGAGTTCTTCTTGGAGTAACACCTGACATGGAACACATGCTTCCTCAGAAATTGTCCTCAGTTCCTCTTCTACACATCCAAGCCTCGTTGAAGAGCCGCAGAACCTTGCAACATCCCGAAGTGCCTCGTCTTGGCGGGTTTACACAGCCGATCGCGGTCCATGCTGACAGGAGAAAGGCAGGCATTGGCAGAGGGCCTTCTGGAGCCACTCTCTCTTCTCATTTTTTTTTTTCTTGCCATCTATTGTCTGCAGAGCAGCGGAAGCGATCTTTAAAAAAAAAAAAAACTCAAATCGGGGACACCTGGGTGGCTCAGTCCGTTGAGCGTCCGACTTTGGCTTAGGTCACGATCTCGCGGTTCGTGGGTTCGAGCCCCGCGTCGGGCTCTGTGCTGACAGCTCAGAGCCTGGAGACTGTTTCCGATTCTGTCTCCCTCTCTCTCTCTGCCTTTCCCCGACTCGCACTCTGTCTCCGTCTCAAAAATAAACAATTAAAAAAAAAACCTCAAATCAAACCATGTCATTGCCTTGCTTAAAATTCTTCAGTGGTTCCCATGTACTTACTTATCTCTCTCCAGTCTTACTACCCTCCAGCTGTGATGTCTCCTCAGCCCCCAAACACACCAGGATCTTTCCCGCATCGGTCTCTTTGCCTTCACGCACCCCCTTCCCCGCTGCCTGGAACTGAGCTGCCTGTTGCCTCTGTTCTTGGCACAGCCGGATGCTGCCCATCCTGCCTAACTCAGCGTCAGTGTCGCTTCCCCCCCTCCCGAAGTCCTTCTCTGACGACCCTCTCCTCACCATGCCCCTGCATTCTCCCCTGGGGCCTCCTTCCCCCCGTTCACACAACTTGCCACAATCTGTTATTATTTTATTTCTTGTTGGATTGCTTGGTACTTTCCTGTCTACCCCGCGAGCTCAGAAATCAGCAGACTTCTCCTGCAGTCAGATAGTAAATATTTCAGGTTTGCGCCATACGGTTTCTTCTGGGACAAGTCAATTCTGCTGCTGTGGTGCAGAAGCCACCATAGATAATACACGAATCAGCACGATGCATTCCAATAAAACTTTCTTGATGGACACCAACACCTGAGTTTTGTTTAGTTTGCATGTGTCGTAGAATATTCTTCTTTTGATTTCCATTACATTTTAAATCTTTTTGTTTGTTTTTGAGATAGAGAGAGAGCAGGGGGGGGGGGGGCAGAGAGACAGGGAGAGACAGAACCCCAGCCCCAGAACGAGGGGCTCAGTCTCACAAACCATCAAGATCGTGACCTGAACCGAAATCAAGAGTAGGACGCTCAACCGACTGAGCCACCCAGGCACCCCTCTATTACATTTGAAAACGTTAAAACCTTTCTTGTTCGTGCAAAAACAGATGGCAGACTAGATTTGGAATCATGGGCAGTAGTTTTCTGTCCCCTCATGAGGCCAGGAATGAAGTTGATTTTCTTCCCTCTTGAATCACTAACACCTACCCCAATTCCCGGCACATAATGGGTGTTCAAGAAATACATATTAAACGAGTGGGACAATGATGTCAAGATCGAGGCAAAAGACTTATGGACTGGCAGGCAGTCCATGAGGAGAAACAAAGACAACAGTACAAATATGAACAAAGAAAACCGTCTGGGGAAAAATGAATATAGACCACTAAATACTGTGCCAAAATGCCTATGCGCAATGTATTAGCCAGGAGGGCTCTTCCAGAGAAACAGGACCAATAGGAGGTTATATACATATAATATATATATAATAATATAATATTATGGATATACATGTACAGACATATATAATATATAATATATAATAATATAATATTATGTATATACATATACTGACATATAATAATATATATTATATATAATATAATTATATATAATATATATAATATATTATATATTATATTATATATAATATATATATACATATACATATAATATTATGTATATACATATACATACATATATAATAATATATAATATATAATAATATAATATTGTGTATATACATATACAGACATACATAATAATATATATAATATAATATTATATATAATATACAATATAATATTATATATATTATATACAATAATATAATATTATATGTATACATATACATACATATGTAATAATATATATTACATATAATATAATATTATATATATGCTTATACATACATATATGATAGTACATATTATATATACATTATGTTATATTACTACACTATATAATCTATTATATACAGTACATTTTATAATAGTAGACATTACACATGTGTGTATTTATGTGTACATATATGTAACTCATATGAAATTTGTGTGTGTACATATATGAATTCGTATATGATATTCATTTAACTATACACATATAATTGATTTATATAATAATATTTATTACATATACATAGATTTATTACAGGAATTGTCTCATGTGGTTTTGGAGGCCAGGAAGTCCCACAATCTGCTGTCTGCAGGCTGTAGAACCAGGAAGGCCCATAGTATAATTTGACCTGAGACCAAAGGCCTGAGTCTCAGGGGGTTGATGGTGCAAATCCCCATCTGTCTGGAAGCCTGAGGACTACGGGCCCCCAAGTCCGAGGGCCAGAAAACACGGACGTCTCAGCTCCAGCAGAGGAAGCGAATTCACCCTTCCTCTGCCTTTTTGTTCTATTCAGGCCCTCGGTGTGTCAGATGATGCCCACCTGCATTGGTGAAGACACTCTCCTTGACTCAGTCTACCGATCACTAATTCTAATGCTAATTTCTCCCAGAGACATCCGCACGGACGCACCCAGAAATAATGTCTCACCTGCTATCTGGGCACCCTTTCGCCCAGTCAAGGTGACACATAAAATCAGCCATCACGCCCAAATACACACTCTCCAATTCAAAGGACACACAGTAAGATCCCAGGAGGTTCAGGCACACGCAAGGGGATGCAGTGGGTTTTATTACGTTTATGATTTTGGGACTGGAATATACTTGGTTCGTCAATGATGAAGGAAGCTCGTGGGATATATGACCCAGTGGGTCCTTTACAACTTGGGTAGTCTTAGTTACGTGAGAAAAATCTTAACGCTTAGCCATTAAAAGATAATAATTCAAGTTTATTTAATAGACTGATTCCAAAAGTGTGAACAATTTAAGATTTGCTTTCCAAAACAACCGTCCCAGTTGTAATTCAAGCAGCAGTAAGAATAGTCTTATCAGTGCTCCTTGGCAGAATTGTGTTTATGTGGGTGTATGTCTTATCCTGACTAATTTAATGGGCCAAAAAACCGAATTTCTGTTACTTTGTTTTCAAGTGGAATTTTTTGTCAAGTTTTTATCATTATCTATATCCATCATGTTCTTGGCCCATCTGTCTCCTGGGCTTTTCCGGTTAATTTGTATGAGGCTTTTATATTTTTAATATTTAAGGAGAACATTTAATTTCCTGGCCTCATGTTATGATGGGGGGGGGTGTTCTCTAAAGAAAAGATTCTTCAAGTCCTTCTTTGAAATCCTTCAAGTCTGGGGACGAATATGGAAAGGGGTAGGGGAGCAGTGTCTCGGAACTTGAAAAGGAAAAATGGTATCTTTACTTTTTTTTTATCTGTCCCTTGAAATTAGGATTCTTTCCACTCGAAATGTAAGCAAACAGCCACGTTCATATTAACGGTATATATTGCACTTGGCTGCCAATAAAAACCACGGGTATTTTTACATCATATTTCACATATCAAAATATGATATGCTCATCACTACATCAAAATCACAGCGGTTATCAGATCTGTCACCAGATCATGGTATTCAGTGGGCCAATTAAGAAGAATGTATTTTACTAGACCGCGAAGTTTTCAAAATATTTTTTATAACTGAATTTCAGCACAGTTGCTTCCCTTTGCCATAAATCGAATCCGTTTAAAAACATTCTGGAAGGGGGCACCTGGGTGGCTCTGTCAGTTAAGCCTCTAACTCTTGATTTCGGCTCAGGTCTTGAGCTCACGGTTTGTGAGATCGATCCCCACGACCGGCTCTGCGTTGACAGTCCAGAGCCTGTTTGGGATTCTCGTCCCCTCTCTTTGCCTCTCTCTCTGTCTCTCTCTCAAAAACAAGTAAACATTTAAAAAATATTCTTTTTAAAGAAATTGTTTTATGTTTACTTATTTTTGAGAGAGAGAGGACAGAGCATGAGGGGAGAGGGGCAGAGAGAGAGGGAGACACAGACTCTGAAGCAGGCTCCAGGCTCTGAGCTGTCAGCACAGAGCCGGACGCGGGGCTCGAACCCACAAACCTTGAGATCGCGACCGAGCCAAAGTCACGATCCGCGTCAGAGGACTCCTTGATTTGAGCTGCAATCAGAGTGATGCGGCCATCCGAGGGCTGTCGGGCTTCTTAGCTTGGGGACACGCTGCACAAACACATAATGTTTGCTTATGGTGTTGTGGGCGGGCGAGACCCAGGAGGATCCGCTCAGAATCAGGGGCCGGGAAGAGTCCGGGCAGGCCCAGCCCTGCTCGGACTTTGCCCCTTACCAGGAGTCTGTCGCCAGCTCGGGTCCCTCATCCACCTGCCGCCGCAGGGCTCACGTCGGAGGGCAGACGGTGGAGGCCGGTAGGGCTGCCTGCGGCCCTTCGTGCTGCAGGGGCACCGCTCGTGAGGAGCCTGCTGGAACCGTAATGCCCGCTCCATCTGTCAGGTGCCCGAGAAGGAACCAGAGCCAGAGTCTCCCCCGCATCCCACCACCCCCCCATCTCCCTCCACGCATCTCGCTCACATCCCACGCAAGCCCTGGTCACACCGGCCTTCTAATGTCCCACACACTGACAACAGTCTCAGTATCTGCCACCACGGCGGCTGTCAGAGTCCCCGCCCCGCCTTCCTCTGCGAGTGTCGTCCAGGCCCGGCCCGTTGTCTGGGCGTCCGGCCAGCCCCAGCCATGGAAACTCATGACTCCTTTGTGCTCTGTGTTCATCAAATGACCTCCATTCAGCCTCGGCGGCTTCCTTTCATCCACTTCTAACTTCTGATGTTCGCGTTGGTGTCTGTCACCCCGGGTTCGTCTTCCAAGGGCTCTCCGGGCGCGTGCCCCCAAGCAGAGAAGGGCCTCTAAGTCTGGGGAGTATCTGGCCAGCTACGGAATATTCCTGAAAACAAATTCAGGGCAGCGCCCCGCCCCGGGATCTTGGAAGGGGGAGCTCGGAGGAGGGCACACGACCCCCTCTGGCTCTCCCCGGGGTGTGTAGGTACACCCCACCTGGAGGTTGGGAAGGAAGGCCGGCCTCTCTGAAAGCATTTCTCCATCCGGTCGGTTCTTGTCCGGCCTGTGCAGCTCTTGGGGACACCAACCAGAGCTTGAACGCTCCTTGGGGCACCTGGACGGCTCAGTCGGTTAAGCAGCTGACTCTTGACTTCAGCTCCAGTCATGATCTCACGGTTCGTGGGTTCGAGCCCAGCACCGGGCTCTGTACTGACAGCACAGAGTCTGCTTGGGATTCCCTCTCCCTCGTTCTCTGGCCCTCCCCCCCCCCCTCAAAATCAATAAATAAACTTTAGGAACTAAATGTTCCTTTATCCGAACAAGGATTTTGAGAGAAGCACCTTGTCCCTGCCGTGGAAACATACACGGGACAACCAGGGTCTGGGAGCAGAGTTTCAGCGTGAAACGTGTCTTCTCTTCCAGGTGCTTGCTGAGGGCAGGCCCTGCCTCCACTGAGTGTTCAGCTTCTAACATAGCCTTGGCATTCAGAAGGCTTAGAAACATGACCAGGGATCATACCTTTGACTATGACCTCCCTGGCACTCTAGAACCTGTCCTGGGCACTAGCTTGTAGAAGTCACATTGGCTAGACTTGAAGTTCAATTAGAAAGACTAGAGGGGCACCTGGGTGGCTCGGTGGGTTAAGCATCCAACTCTTGCTCCCGGCTCAGATCTCACGGTTCGTGGGTTTGAGCCCCGCCTCCGGCTCTGTGCTGGCAGCGTGGAGCTTGCTGGGGATTCTCTCTCTCCCTCTTTCCACCCTCCCCCCTCAAGACAAATACGTTAATTAAAAAAATAAAGTAGAAGAACTGGGAAGAATGGCCTAGAAACCACGTGTTTTGATGGACTCTCGAAGTCTGCTGTAACCCAGAGTGATCCAGTGTGGGAAAAGAGAAGATTAAGTGAAGCATGTTTAAGTTGTGTTCACGTACTTGAGGATGGCCAAAGGGAGGGAGAACCATCTTATTTTAGATAGTTCTCGATGGGGGGTGGGGGGAGAAAGTGATAAATGTTACCTGGTTCAACAGGTAAAATGTACAGCAAGGCGATTTTCAGCTCGATACCAAAAACAAAGCACCTCGCTCACAATTGGAGCGGCCCCGAATGGGTCATGCCGTGTTCGGAAACAGGGAACCTCTCACCACTGGAGATGTTCATTTCTTCTGCAGGAGATTTCTACATCGGGCGGTAGAATTAGGCAGATGACCCCTGAGGTTCCCACTAATTCTAATGCCGTGCGATCACCGTATCAGGGAGAGGAGACGAACACGGAAAATGAAGTTCAGCCTAGTTGCACGTGTACTGAACCTCCGCAGTCTGCCGGGCTGTCGTGGTCATTGGCTCACATGCTGTGCAAAGTTCTGGAGCTACCAAGAAGAATCAGATTTCCAGATTCTTTCATGCAGCGATACATGGGATTGTATACAAAAAACAAAACAAAAAACAAAACAAAACAAAACAAAAAAAACAACAGCCAAGGAGGCAGTGTCATTCATTCTACCTGAGTAGTTTGGCAAGGACTGGAAAGTTGAGACGACACCACTCAGCAGGGCTTTCAGAGAGACAGGCCTTCTGTGTGCAGGCACGCCCTCCCCCGTATACGGAAAGCGCCAACATGACAAACACGCAGCCATTACAGGCCAGTTGGGTCAAGCAGCAAAACGACCCATGCAGCAAAAATATGCAGCGGTGGCATGAAGAGATGGGACCCTGTAAGTAATAAAGGAAAGGACTTCCCAAACTAGTCCCCGCCAAAGAGAGCCCAGGACTTCTGGGAAACCTTACACCTGTTGGCGGAGACGAGAGCCATCTTGCTCCAGGTTCTCTAAGGACTGGGTCCTCGTTCTCCCCTCCTATCACCCATTCTCCCTGAGGAGACTTGATGGGAGTCCAAACCTTTGGCTTTTCCATGCGAATGGCCCTATAACGGCCGAGGGGAGGGAGGAGAGGAGGGGGCATCTGAAAAGAGATTTTAAGCAGGAAGCGGAACCTAAAATATTCCCCAGGGTATTCCACGCCGACACCCACGAGGTCAGGCGGGTCTGGCTTTCGCCACCTCTTTGTTAACTTGCGTAGGGATTTTCATTGCTGTTTTTACTCTCTTTCGCACCTTAGTGGAGCCTCGAAGGAAGTCATCTGGACCATCCAACCTCACGTGTAATTAGGGAGCACCTATTGCCCAGACTGTCTTCCACGCTTTACTTGTCTTTCTCTGTCCATCCATTACTCGTTCAAGTCTTCACCAAACACACAGTGTGTGTCACCCGCTGCTTGAGAAAAAGCGACCGGACACTGAACAAAACAAGACAACCCCCCCCATCCCTATGGGATTCTCTTTGACGCCCCCTCCCAAGCCCAAGCCCCGAGTGCCATACAGAACATACCCGGAGACTAAGGATCCTTCCTTGAAAACCAGCATGCTCTAAATGGATTTGCTTCTTGATTTGCCCACTCTGAATAAGGCTTTAACTGTAATTCTCAGTTGGAGCCCAACAGGCCCACAAAGCTATTTATAACTGTATCTGAAGGGTATTTTAGCCGAGGACTTTATGGAAATAGCAATTGAGGATGGTTGAACATCTTGATATCGCGTTACAATTTATAGAAAATTAAAGAAAACTCTGCTCCCAAACTGCTCTAATTTCCTAGTTTCAGCATCCTCGTCAGTCTGTTTCTAAAGATAACTTCTTCTCCCTCAACTCTACCGATGCTGGGCTGCGCAGAATGGCCGGGCAGAAATGACTTTGTCTGACAGCCGCCTGTCTCTTTCTGGGACTCTGGTGACTCTCTTAACTTTGCTGTGCCTCAGTTTCTTATTGTAAGATCACCTAATGATAGTAACTCCCTCATAATATGACAGTGATGCTCGAATGGGTTCAACCCGCAAAGTGCTTTAGAAAGGAGACAAGTTTAATAGGTGTGCCAGCTAACATTCACTGTTGCTGTTGTCCCTTCACCCCTGCCTTGTCCCAAGGCTTTATTATTTCAGATCCAAAGGCTACAAAGTGTAGTGTCTTGCCTCTAGTAGATACCCAATACATAACACCTCCAATTAATTAACACATCGGTAGAGGAAATGTGAGTCCCGTCCTCAAGAAATTCGCAATGAGTAGAAGACGCAGAGACATACACAAGCCCCAACAGTCAGAGCCCATCTGTAGAAGTTCACACCACAATGGTATGACACATTAAGGCATGTGATTAATTCTTCCTGGCAAGATTAAAGAAGGTTCCACCAAGAAGAGTTGATAGTGAGATCAGACAATATGATTGAAACGGGTCGAGTTCCAGGTGTTGGTGAATCATTTAGAGATAAAATTGCTTATGTGGAAAAACAGAGACATAGACTTGGAGCTCAGCGAGGTCGGTCAGAGCTATAGACACAGACGCAAGAGCCGTCACACAAAGGCGATCAGTGAGACCAAGAATGGGAAAGGACAACCCTTTGTAAAAGCGATCATGGAGGGAGAGCACCTTGACGTTGTTAAAAGGCTGCAACGTGGGATTTGGTAGCTGGTGGAGGTGCTGGCATTCATTAGAACACTGACGGGAAGTCATGGGGTTTGTTGGTAAAGAATATCTCGTGATCTCTGAAAATTATTTCTGTACACGGTTGGGGCAGAGAACGTAGTGGAGTTGGGGGCAAAATGTATGTGAATGGGTGGAGAAAATTGGTGCACGTGACTCTACATGGTGCTCCACATGGGGCGGAAAGACGCCAACAGAACACAGAGCCCATAAGCAAGCATTTTATAACGAATAGCCATGACCCATTTGGGCATGACATAGGTCATAACGCAGCAGTAAGTGGCTCGGGAAGAAGGAAGCTAATCAAGTCTCTGGGTATGATTTCCAGGTTATAGAAAATACAGGAGACTGAGGACCTCATTAGACAGCACCAAGAAGCAGTAATCAGAAAATTCCAGACTCTGGGACATCTTATGGAACGGACCCGCTTTCCTCAACAAGTCAATAGCACGACAGGAAATAAAAGGGGGCTGGGAAAACGTTCTTGATTAGACAAAAATGAAGTGATGTAGAAATCAAACATAATACGTAAGCCCTATTTGAATCCGAACTTAAACAAACCAACCGCAAAAAGACATTTTCAAGACAATGATGAAGAAAAAGAAAAACACTGATACAGTGGGGCAGAAAGCTACAATTGTTGAATCTGGGTGTGGGGACAAATTGCTCTGGCCTTGTTTTTATCACATACAAGGGTATTTTATTCTGCCCACTTTTGTATATGTTTAAAAGCTGTAATGATAGAAGTTTAAAACAAAAGTATGAAAAGAGACAAAAAGGCGGAAGGACCACAGTCCCAGAAAAGAAGCACAGAGAACGGTTTGGGGCCACAGGAAGGGGTTTTGTCTTTTGACACAGGTGAAAATCACCAAAGGACAGGCGCAAAGACCGTCCTTCAGGATGGAGGAAGGGAAAGTGAGGGAAAATGAGGAAGGGCTTGTTTGGGGACCTCAGAATTCTCAGCAAAAGAAGGGATGAACTTGGCTCCCCACGATGGAAGAAACAGGGCCTTGGGATCGGGGCTTGAGGAGGGAGAGACCATTGGACTCCACCTTTCTTGATGACAGAGAGAACAAAGCATGGCAGAAAATCACTACATAGCCAACACCGAGGGCCTCAGAGAAGCTCACCTGCAGGGTTTTATGAGAAACCCTGGTCAGAAATTCTGAGATCTCACCAAATAGGAGACGGCCATATTGTTTCTGGGGATTTCAATGCCTCGCATAAAAACGTGAACTTTTGGGGGACTTTGGAACTCTGTCTGGACCAGTTAGAGGTAGATGGCTTACTGTTTGTTCATATATTTGTTTTTATGATAAGGAGATTTTTGTTATCTCTTGGATGAGGCCAGAGTGCTGCCTATGGCACTTCATTGGTCTCCAAAGACCCCACTCCTCGTCCTGGCCACACTTGCACCATAATATGAGGCACCCAGCCACATCCTCGATATAGACAAGTCTTCTCAGCACAGATCCAGTGCGGGCCAGCTCACTGACACATTTCGCTCCAGTAGAATTGCACCTAGTAGAATTGATAGAAATATTTCTTCATGTTGTTGCATGAAGGCCAAGCCCCCTTGGTGTTGTGGGCGACGTTTTCCATCCCTATTTTTCTCAGGGCCCTTTGGATTCTTTCCCCCTCCCAGCCAGACTCTTTAAAACCCCACTGCAATCCCCTGCCACGAGCCCCCCGAATCCAGAGAGATGACGCCCCAAATACTAGATGTGAATTTCTTCAGAACCTTGAGTGATTCCCGTTTACAAGAAACGCTGAGCCTAGAGTGGCCTTCGCGACTCAGAGAAATGAGCAAGTCAATCTTAGTTATGCTGAAGGAGGATTCTGTGTAGGGGAGTGGGGGAGAGACAGACTGTTTCCTCCTCGGGGAAGAAGGGCACACAGAACAGCAAATTAGAAACACCCTGGGTGTCCCCTGGATTCCGAGGGAGTAATCTAACTTACACGAGAGAGAAGAAATAGTGCCCCTCGCATGATATGGGATCTTTCAAAGACTTTCCATCGCGCCTGCCACGTAGCGAGTGTTCAAAAATACTAGTCCTCGGGGCGCCTGGGTGGCTCGGTCGGTTAAGCGTCGGACTTCAGCTCAGGTCACGATCTCACGGTCCGTGAGTTCGAGCCCCGCGTCGGGCTCTGTGCTGACGGCTCGGAGCCTGGAGCCCGTTTCCGATTCTGTGTCTCCCTCTCTCTCTCTGCCCCTCCCCTGTTCATGCTCTGTCTCTCTCTGTCTCAAAAATAAATAAACGTTAAAAAAAAATTAAAAACCACAAAAAACCAAAAAACCAAAAATACTAGTCCTCTTCCTCGAGTTAACTGAAGCCCTTACCTGAAGGATTTAAAGTTTATATTTTTTCAAAGATTCAATAATTTGAAAATCCCTTCCAATCTTTGTCCTGGGCTTCTTTAGCAAGTAAGTGCAGGAGGAAAGGCAAGAAAGGAGGAATCCTACCTTAAAAAAATAAATGAGAATACAGAAAAAAAAAAAGTTCCAGGTGCTCTGACATTCCTTTTTGTGCCAAGTTTTGAAAATAAAATGTCAGATTGCTTTGTCCTTATTTTTATCACACACGATGTTTCACCTTAGTAGCACAGTGGGTACGTTGGTTTCCCTTATTTTAAGCGTATTAGTGAATCTTCACATTTATATGTAATAATCCTTCAAGATAAGGTCGCAAAGGACCCAAGGGAAGAAGGAATGAAAAACAGAAGTCAAGGCTGACTTTTTAATAACAAGACGTGGCCTAGGCCAGGGAAAGAGAAAGTACCTGGTAAGCACTAAAGAAAAAGAAGAGAGATTATGTCAAAAGATGCAGAAGCAGGGATGAAGAAGACATTTTCACAGGAATTTAAAAGAACTGAGAGAAAAATTGTGCCTTTAGCGGCCCGGACATGGGAAAGGGAGGTGAGGGGCGAGGGCACCCATTTAAAAAGACATGTCCAAGTCTGGCCAAAGGCAAGGCTCGAGGCAGAGAAGGTCTGAGCATCTACTCAGTGCTCTCAATCTCTTCTTTCTCCAGCTCAGGGCATCCCACGGGTATCCTTACTCACCACCAAATGCCCACTGTCCCAGACTGGCTGTCTGCCCTGATCTCCCCGCAGAGTCGTCTTCCCATCTCCCTCCTCCCCAGGTGTCATCTCTGACTCCTGGATTGCTTCTCCTTTCAGTTATCTATCCTATGTCTACGCAAGGATCCAAGGTCTTTTCTCCACTTAAAAATTCCTTTCATAACTTAAAAAAAAAAAATCACAACTTTATTGAGATAATTTACGTACCAAGCAATGTACCCATTTAAACTGTACAATTCAAGAGCTTTTAGTATATTCACAGAGGTGTGAAAACACCACCATCAATTTTAGAACATTTTCATCATCTCAAAAAGAAAACCTGTGGGGCTCCTGGGTGGCTCAGTCGGTTGAGCGTCCGACTTCGGCTCAGGTCACGATCTCGCGGTCCGTGAGTTCGAGCCCCGCATCGGGCTCTGTGCTGCCAGCTCAGAGCCTGGAGCCTGCTTCCGATTCTGTGTCTCCCTCTCTCTCTGCCCCTCCCCCGTTCATGCTCTGTCTCTCTTTGTCTCAAAAATAAATAAACGTTGGGGCGCCTGGGTGGCGCAGTCGGTTAAGCGTCCGACTTCAGCCAGGTCACGATCTCGCGGTCCGTGAGTTCGAGCCCTGCGTCGGGCTCTGGGCTGATGGCTCAGAGCCTGGAGCCTGTTTCCGATTCTGTGTCTCCCTCTCTCTCTGCCCCTCCCCCGTTCATGCTCTGTCTCTCTCTGTCCCAAAAATAAATAAATGTTGAAAAAAAAAATTAAAAAAAAATAATAAATAAACGTTAAAAAAATTAAAAAAAAAAAACCAAAAAAAGAAAACCTGTAGTAGTAACCTCCCCCTTTCTCCCCAACTCCCAGGTGAGGCAGCCACTGATCTGTTTCCTGTCACTATAGATTGGCCTCTTCTGGACATTTCACACGAATGGAATCCTCTGATATGTGGTCCTTTCTGGCTGGCTTCCTTCACTTAGTGTGATGTTTTCAAGGCTCCTCCGTGATGTGGCCTATGTTAGTACTTGCTTCCTTTTTAGTGTCAAATAATATCCCATCGAATGGCTCCATCATCAGATGGACATAGCATCTATTTCCCCTTTTTGGCTCTCATGAATAATGTTGCTCTGAACATTAGGTGCTAAGCATAACGTACTAAGAACGTTACGTTCTTGCATAGGATGGGAGAACCAGAAGGAAATTTAGCGGTCATCTGGCTGAGTCTCCTTTCAGCTCAGGGGTCACATGACACGGCCAGATGAAGATGTAGGAAGGCTAGGAGAGCAGAAGCCAGAACCCAACTTTCTGCACCAGCATCGTCAAAGGTAACTCTTGAATTGATCACTTGGTGAACTCGGTCATAGGCCACCATTACTTCAGCTCTAAATGGCTTATTTCATTTTCTACTGAAGTCCTCAGCTGAACGTCACTGAAACAGATGACTTTCTTCTGGTACTGTGAATATCTCTAGACGAAGGCTACTCCCGCAGACTTCCTCAGATTCCGACGCATTCACTCAAATCCAACATCTAATAAGAATGTCTTTCTACCCTTAACTACAGGGGCTGCGAGTATTATTCCTTTGTTCAACCTGACGTTATTCTGTTTCTTTGCACTTTTGTGCAGTTTTGCGTTGCCTTAGGCCGCTAACATGAGACACTTTATTTCTCCACTTCGAGAAATCCAAACCTTGCTGTTATCAGTTAGTCTTCGGATCCTGTGTTCATCTGCACCGGCCCAAGTTTTCCCTGGTTTACAGTGATCTGTTGGCTGGTGTAAGTCTGGGATCTTACCTTACCTTTTCAGGTAAAAAACCTGACTCTTAAACCTAAACTTTCTCCAAGGTCCCTTGCCCAGTGGGTGGTTTGGGCTCCTTGATTCTCTAAGGCTACGGTCTTCAAACTGGAATATGCATTTACATACGTAAAACGTACCAGGGAGTGCATGTCGGGTGTAGTTTCAACAGAATCAATTTCCAGATCCTCAACTTCTGTCTGAACTCTTTCCTCACTGATATGGGTGAGACCATGGCTGTTCGTGCTGCTTCCCTTGACCACTAATCGTGCTGGTTTAACTTAATGAAAGAAAAACTCATCTCCCGCCATTCTAAACTTACTTCGACACATTACTCCAGAGTGAGGGAAAGAACAGAAAAGAGAAGAAAAGAAAAGAAAAGAAAAGAAAAGAAAGGAGAGGAGAGGAGAGGAGAGAAGAGGAGACCCAAGACACCAGATAATGTCACAATCCTAAATTTGTGTGTGTGACACAAAAGTGTCTCTAACGACGTAGGGAGAAGAATCCACAAATCAGGTTGTTTCCAATTCTTTTCTTTCTACAGAATTGCAAGTGCTAGTTGATGGATCATTAAGAATCAGTTTTGATGAGTAGTAACTACTCACTACTACTGATATAACCCCCTTTTTAGCTCTATTTACTTATACAAATGATGTTTCTCGGTACTTATAAAAAATAGGAACACTAGCTAACACTAAGTACCATGCATCCAAGAAGACATAAACAAATTGAAAAAGCATAACTTCGTGCATTTGTATAGGCATTTATCGTAAAATTTTAACTGTGTTGAACATGTTTCAAAATTTGTGACATATTTATGTTGTTTTAACCAACTGAATGATAAAGAATGATAAAAGTTCATTTCAAATTAAATGAACACCCCAAATCTTACACTAGTACATAAAGCAAAACTTTTAAATATCTTTTAAGCGATAGAATTATGACAGAATTATCAAAATACTTCAACCTATAAAATTAGTTTACATCTAGATAAAATTGTGGGAGGGGTCAGTAAAGATGGTTTTTTTTTTTTTAGTTTATTTATTTGTTTTAAGAAAGAGAGAGATAGAAAGTGAGCAGGGGAGGGGCAGAGAGAAAGGGAGAGAGAGACAATCCCAAGAAGGCTCCACACTGTCAGCACAGAGCCCGATGTGGGGCTTGAACTCATGAACTGTGAGATCATGACCTGAGCCGTGACCAAGAGTTAACCAACTGGGACACGCAGGTGCCCCAAAAATGTTATTTTAAAGTGAAAAGAGGGGCGACTGGGTGGCTCAGTCGGTTGAGCGTCCGACTTCGGCTCAGGTCACGATCTCTCGGTCCGTGAGTTCGAGCCCCGCGTCGGGCTCTGGGCTGATGGCTCGGAGCCTGGAGCCTGCTTCCAATTCTGTGTCTCCCTCTCTCTCTGCCCCTCTCCCATTCATGCTCTGTCTCTCTCTGTCTCAAAAATAAATAAAAATGTTTTAAAAAATTTAAAAAAATAAAGCAAAAAGAACAATGTGAAACTTCTGACCATTTAAAAAGAACTTCATGTGATTTTTGAATATTTAATCACTATAATATTAAAAGGCAAAAAGGATATCGTGAGAAGAATGATATCCTAATTTGGTATTTCCCCAAATTTTCTTTATTTAAAACATGATTGGGGCACCTGGGTGGCTCAGTCGGTTGAGTGTCTGAGTTGGGCTCAGGTCACAATCTTGCGGTTTGTGGGTTCGAGCCCCGCATCGGGCTCTATGCTGACAGCTTGGAGCCGGGGGCCTGCTTCGGATTCTGTGTCTCCCTCTCTCTCTGCTCCTCTCCCACTCACGCTCTGTCTCTCTCTCTCAGAAATAAATAAACACTAAAAAAATTTTTTTTTAATAAACATGTTTTATTTCATTGAGGATAGTCATTAATAGCGACTTTAAAATTGTCTGTTAGTCCCAATATCTGTCTGGCCTTCAGGTCTGATCTGCTTCAAGTTCTTTTCTCTTGGGACTGTGTTTCATTCGTGTGAATTCTATGCCGGACATTACGCATGTTATATTGTGGAAAACCTGACTGTTGTTATTTTTGTCCAAAGAGAAAATTTCCTCTGCTTAGCAGATCGTTTCCTTGGCTTGGCTTGGCTTGAACCGCAAACTCTGTTTTCTACATGGAACCTCTCGTCTCTTTTCCGATCGTTTTTGTCTTCAGCTGGCTGCTTCGAGCCTCTTCTGCCAAAATGCAGCTCAGGAGTCTGTGAGGGATGTGGGTTGATAGCATTTGGGGGTCTCCTCTCCGGTTCTCTGCCTTCGAGAGACAGTGGTTCTTGCACTTTCTTTGGTATTTAGTTTCCTCACTTTTTTCTTACTCTCCAGGCCTGAAAAATGGCAACTTTTGTCATATAATGCTGCTGTCCCGGGCAGGACCTTATTTGTATAATCTAGCTTTCCCTCCCCACTTCTGTTTAGTCTCTTGTACCTTCAGATAATGCTTAAGAAACAAACTGGGTTTGTTTGTCAGCCATTTGACCTGACTCTTTCGAGAGCCTCCGTGACCACCAGCGCTGCCTGGATTCTGATCATTCATGCAGCTGAAACCTGATGGTGTCTCGTCTCCAGCCTGTTCCAAGTGCCTCTTGCCTCCATGCTGTTGGCCATGAGGTACGGGGCGCTGTAGGACCCAACATGGAGCCCACATAAGCCTGACCCAGAGTTTGAGGATGTTGAGACTCTGTGGGCAGAACTTTGACAGAGGGGAGTTGGAAACCAGTGGGTGAGTTCTCTTTCTCCCTCAAGAATAACTGTCCTAAGTTGCAGTTACCCAGCTCTGCAGGGTCAGTCCAGCGGAATCAAGCAAGTAGCTGTATTCAGTAGAAGCCAACTCGATAACGCGTTGTTGTGTTGACTTTCCCGCCACCCCTGGATCACATCCCTTTTCCCTCAGCCCTTTTTCCCCAGGATGGCACATAGTTGTAGCAGAGTTGTTTTCTGGGGTAGCCAGCTTGGGAAAGGAGTCCACGAACCCCACCCGTAGGCCTCTGAATACAGATTCAACAACCCACTTGTCACACCCGATCTCTGGTCTTCTGAGCTCTCCTGCCACTCCGACTCTGAAAACTTGCTTCTCGCAGTGATCCACTTTGCTCAGCAGGAGGGATTTTATGCCGGACCTGTGACTTTGGAGGAAACAGAGTATCTTCTAGGTCCAGAGTTTCTAGAAGAACTCTTCCCTAAAGAAACAGTAGACCCTGGAATCCTGACTCCTCAGTCTTTCCTTTTTCCTCCTTTTCAAAACTGTTCCCCTTCTATCTTATTTGTGAGACAAAGAATAAAGCATCCCCAGACACGTTCCGCCAGACAAGCTCTTTCTAACACCTTAGCAATTTCCTGCTCTTGATCATGTGAGTTTCATCAGCTATATTCGGCTCTCCTTGTCGCTAGGACGAAGGGCAGGGTGAGAACCAAGGGGTGAACAATGAAGAGAAGCAAATCGTCCTCTGATATAAGGAAGAGCTTGCCAATAATTGGCCAAGTTAAACAAGCAGAACAGACAGAATGAGTGCCCTGTGGGACAGCGAGAGCTCCGTCTGGAAGTGCCAGCACAGAGATTATATCATCCTCTGTTTGGAATGCCTTGGGGCAGAAACACTCAGGCTCGAGCCCTCAGAGTTTCCGATTCAATAATTTGAGTCAGTCTGAGAAATTGCACTTTTAACAAGTATTGAGGTGAGGCTCACAAGCCTGGCCCAAGGGCCATACTTTGAGAACTACTTGTGGCGGTGTTCTCAGAAGACAACCCCTACATTAAGATGCAGAAGAGTGTAGTGATCTAGAGCACAAGCTTTGGAATCAGGTGAGACCTGGGTTTGAGTCTCAGTTTGGCCACATACTCGCTGTGGGATTGAGGCAGCCTACTACCCTCGCTAAGCCTGCCTCCTCATCTGCATAACTAGAAAACAGACAGGACTTACCTTCCCGGGTAAGTGGGAGTAATAAATATATCAAAAGCAAAGTAGCTGTTCACATTATCTTTCATTCTTTGCAAGGAGCCATAATACGCTCTCCAATGTGGCTGCCATTACGGTCTGGCTATCATCACTATAGGAAGGGATGAAAGGTCCTTTCCTTTCCAGGAGAAGAGCAGCTCTTCCCAGAGTGGAAGCAGGACCACCCATCTACAGCAGTAATCTACACATACTACATATCAGGAAACAAGGTTGGGCAACAATTTGTTTTCCCACTAACACAATATGAGCCTGTAAACATCACCTTAATTTTTTCCCAACTTTCTGGGGAAAAAACAACATGGCTTCCCCAGTGCCAACAAACGCCATAATTAAAATAATCACCCGTCTACTCAGGAAAGTCCATATTGACCACTCAGAGGGGGAAATCACTGTAACCAAACGAGGCTTTGTAAAAATAAAGACAAAGTCCTCTTTAGGATAACAAGTACAACCCGAATTTTCCTTTGAAGGAAAGAGGCCAGTGAAATCTCCTTTTGACATCAGCGGGCATTCCAGGCGGTTCTGGATTTGACTGGAGATCGGTCTGAAAGCATCTCTGTTGACCGGAGAGAAAAACCTCAACGAAAGGGGCTGTTCCGTCACATCCTTCCAACGTGTTTGCCCACTGAGGCTCCGTGCCAGTCTTCCCAAGCAGAAGTGGATTTGTGATTTCCTTCCCATACAGGTCTCTCTTCAGCAGAGCGAGGGCAATCCCCTGCGGACCCAAAATGGCCACCTGACTCACATCCCGGGCTTCGTTCACATGAGCAAAATGTGGATGAGTAAGGCCTCAAGGGACAAAGCAAACAAAAAATGGGAAGCAAAAGCTGTCTCGGAAAGGCACACGAGCGCCCAGAGACTTCCGGCCACCTCGTCCCCAGTTTCTGGCCAAAGCCCACACACTGGATTCCCCACAGTCATGGGCCACCTCCAGTTCCCATGGGTTCAGGCAGCTGGAGGCAGCCCTCATCAAGACAATACCTCTGTGGAGATGGAGAAGATTCTGGGAACGACGGACGCCTGAGAGAGTCCTGCTACGTCTGAAGGCAGTTCAGCTAGGAACAGGGAACGCCAGAATCCATGTAGAAGACACAGAACACGAACCATTTGTCAGCCAGGGTGACGGGAAGCCGACACAACACCCGGTCCTGCCTTCCAGAAAGCCTATGGGAGCTTCCAGTCACCCACCGGACAACGTGAAAGAGGTCGGCAACACCGGGTCTTGGATAACGTGTGGGTATTTGCACTCCACACAGCGGAGCCTGGAAGCCAGGGTGGCCGGAGGACAGAGTATCTCACATGTGTCAGCGCTGAAGGCTTCACCCAAAGTCTCCGTATCCAGTTAAAGCAGTATTTGGGACTCACCTGACAGAAGTCAAGCCTGTCGGAGCCATGGCCTTATTATAATGTTAATACCTGCCCTGTTAGCTCGTTATGACTGTCAGGAAGCCAACCTGATAAATGATGAGTGTGGCTCACATCCAAACATCTAAAGAGTATGAACCGAATTGAGTTTTCTGGCTCTACGCGATCTCCTGCATTCTAATTATGTGGCCTCCCTGCCACTTGCCCCCGGGGCAGCCTCCGAGGGGACCGTCTCTGGAGAGCAGTTGTCATTAAGAGTTTGAGGCTCCTTTGGGGTGCCTGGGTGGCTCAGTCGGTTGGGCGTCCGACTTCGGCTCAGGTCATGATCTCGCGGTCCGTGAGTTCGAGCCCCGCGGCGGGCTCTGGGCTGACGGCTGGGAGCCTGGAGCCTGTTTCGGATTCTGTGTCTCCCTCTCCCTCTGACCCTCCCCTGCTCATGCTCTGTCTCTGTGTCTCAAAAATAAATAAATGTTAAAAAAAAAAAGAGTTTGAGGCTCCCACGGCGCCCTGACGAAATGGGGGGGGGGGGGGGCAACTGACATTGACCGAGCATCTGTGTGCTGAGACCCTTTCATACCCGCTCCCTGTTATGGGCTGATCATGTCCCCAGATTCACGTGTTGAAGCTGAACCCCCAGGACCTCGGGATGGTGGCTATATTTACAGACAGGGCCTTTAGAGAGGTACTTAAGGTACCCATGGCCTTAAGGTACCTTAAGGTCATATGGGTGAACTCTTAACAGGATACAACTGGTGTCCTCCTGAGAGGATCGGCTGTAATTGAAGGAGAAAGCCCCGCCCCCCCCCCAAGAAACTAACTGCGCCGCCACCTTGATCTCAGACCCGCAGCCTCCAGAACTGTGAGGAAAGTGGATTTCTATGTTTAAGCCGCCCGGTCTGCAGCCCTACAGACTAATAATACATTACCTCACTTTATTTTTTATCATATCTCTGTAAGAGTGGGTGCGGTACCCATTTTTGAGGCGATGAGTCAGAGGCTCAGAAAGGTAAAGTCACTTTACAGAGGCCACACAGCCTGCAAGGGCCAGAGCCCAAACCTGTCTGATGGTCAATCGTCAATCGTCTCTTCTCTTTTGACGCCCCACCCGGCCTTTGAGGCACGCTCAGTGCTGACTCGGAAACTCCTCTGTGCCCTGTTCCAAAACATCAGGCTTAGAAACCCCCGCGAGGATGAAAACGTTAACGTCACACGGGAACCTGTCCCCGGGGGATTTCAAAGACACAGGACTGAGTGGAGCTGTTGGGGCCAGAGGAGCTATAAATAATAACCGGCAGTATTTGTAGAAAAACAAAAAGGAGACCGATTTCCCTCTGTGAACCACAAGGCTTTTAAGCCTAAGGAAACTCTCGCATTTTTTTTTTCCAGCGGAGGAGGATTTGCCACATTTCGGGGGGGTTCAGGAGACCAAAGACCGATGATGGATTTTTAGCTGGAAAATCTCCCAAAGAACTCTTTGTGTGTCTGTGGGTTACCTAATCAACATTTGCATCGTGGGTCAAAATGCTTAGTTTGCGAACTACATGCTTCAAATGTGCAAGAAATTCTGACTCTCTCTAGTTCATGCACCTATTCTGCCTGTTGGCAGAAAACTTAAGCCAGTCCCTTGGGGTGAAAAAAAAAAAGGCATTGTATTTATTTATTTTAAATGTTATTTATTGACTTTGAAGGAGAGAGAGAGAGAGAGAGAGAAAGCATGTGCAGCCAGGGAGGGGCAGAGAGAGAGAGAGAGAGAGAGAATCCCAAGAAGTTTCCACGCTTAGCGCTGAGC
This sequence comes from Prionailurus viverrinus, assembly GCF_022837055.1. NCBI lineage: Eukaryota > Metazoa > Chordata > Mammalia > Carnivora > Felidae > Prionailurus > Prionailurus viverrinus. The sequence goes on from NC_062577.1 coordinate 9,132,277, forward strand.
CCAAGTTGGGGGTCGACCTCGCGAGCCTCGAGATCATGACCTGAGCCCAAATCAAGAGTTGGACGCTCAACTGACTGAGTCACCCAGGCGCCCCAGGAGGACCCATTTTAAAAGAGTCGTCAATTGAACCTGGTCATTGCCACATTCCCCTCCCCCACCTGGCTCACCAGGTGGCAGCTGCCAGTCTGTCTACCTTCGTCCGTTAGGGCATTTGCTGCACGTCTCAGACTCCATCGGGTTTCCGGCCCTTGCTCCCCTGGGGTCTTTCTGTTTCCCTCTATCCTCTCCAGATACACAGGCCATCACTCAGCTCACGTGGAGCCCCTCCTGACCTCGCCAGACGACATCTGGGCTCTTCCTCCTGCTGGGTCATCCAGGCACCCAGTGCCACATCAGGCCCATCTGCCACTGGTGACCCCGTGTGGCCCTCTCTCCCCCTCAACTCCCCCCTCCAGGGGCACAGCGGCCCCTCCTCTCCGATTCCCAACCCCTAACACCCCCTGAGCCCAGAGAGAAGGCCAAGGCCACCTTGAGCCCTTTCCCAGGGACACTGGCCTTGCTTTCAGGTCCACTGAAAGCACCTGTTCTCCCTTGGCCTTAGCTGGTCTGGCGGCCAGGGCCCCGGGGCCGCACATCTCTGCTCTGAGCAGCCTATCGTTTTTGAGCAGATTATTAAAAGCGATTCGACTCTTACAAATCGAAACCTTGGCTTTTTAAAACCACGGTTTCTGCTTTCAGGGTTAAGAATTTATAAGTCCCATGGGGCGCCTGGGTGGCTCAGTCGGTTAAGCGGCCGACTTCAGCTCAGGTCACGATCTTGCGGTCCGTGAGTTCAAGCCCCGCATCGGGCTCTGGGCGGATGGCTCAGAGCCTGGAGCCTGCTTCCGATTCTGTGTCTCCCTCTCTCTCTGCCCCTCCCCCGTTCATGCTCTGTCTCTCTCTGTCTCAGAAAAAAAAAAAAAAAAAAAAAAAAAAAAAAAAAAAAACGTTAAAAAAAATAAATAAAGAATTTATAAGTCCCAGATTTCTGACCTCAAAACCGGACAGGATTATACCTACTTTTACAGGCAAATTACACAAATGAAGTGAGCCTCTTTGGAAACAGAGAAGCCAGGGACTTGACCCTTTGCCGTCCATATTTTGTGAAATCCCTGCCCAACCGTGCTACCGAGAGAGGGCAGGTCCAGGGACAGTAGGGAATTGCAAAGGGAGACAAATGCTTAATTATATTCTAAATCTTATCACCACTGTATCATACAAACATGTATATTATGTATAATATAACAATACATATGAATATGTTACTTATACTATATAATTTTTTTTAATTTTTTTTTAATGTTTTATTTATTTTTTGAGACAGGGAGAGACAGAGCATGAACAGGGGAGGGTCAGAGAGAGGGAGACACAGAATCTGAAACAGGCTCCAGGCTCTGAGCCGTCAGCACAGAGCCCGACGCGGGGCTCGAACTCAAGGACCGCGAGATCATGACCCGAGCTGAAGTCGGCCGCTTAACCAACTGAGCCACCCAGGCGCCCCTATACTATATAAATTTATTACAGTCTATAATACACAATAATGTAACATTATACTAAGTATAGAATTATTATTTTAGACTCACTCATAGAATGGGAGATTATTTGGGGCTGTGCTCTCCCTGCTGGACGAGACACCTCCTTAGGAGGTAACGCCCTCCGTTAACAGAGTTACCGATTCCCTTCTGATACTCTCTCCCTCGCCTCAGCCAGGTTTCTGCTCAGATGTCATCTGTCCAGGGAGGTCATGTCTGCCCCTCTCTCGAACGGCACACACCCACCACCCATCACCCTTCTTCTCTTGTCCTGCCTTATTTTTCTTCATTGCTCTCATCACTACCTGACATGTGTTATGTGTCTGTTTTTTTCTTCTATATTCCTTATCCCCACCCTCCCTGCCCCCCACCCCCACACACACACCTAGGAGGTCGGTTCCGTGAGAGCACGACTGTGCTCTGTTCCACGTCATACCCCCAATGGCTGGAACAGTCCCTGCACGTGACAGGCACTCAGGCAGTCTCAGTGGAAGGGAGGAAGGGGGATCAACAGGCTGGCTGCCACCCCGTCCCCTTGCTTCTCAAAGACACCCCCAAAGGATCGAGCTCAGGACTACCCAGAATCTTGAAAAGAAGCATCCTGAGATTGGCCATCTGCCTTTTCCAGGAACCCGAGTGCGTGTTCCTCCTCTGCCTTTCTCCTGCCCCCGCTGCAGCTGCTGCTGACTCAGCAGAGTTCTCGGATGCTGCCTGAGTCCTTCTGCGAGCTGGCTTCCCCAGCGGGCCTATGCTGCCCATGCCGCCCGTCGCAGGGTCCCCACAGCCCCTCCCGGGAACGGTGCGGAGAGAAGGGGCCCTGTCGGGGAGGAACGGGGGTCACGGGGGCGTGCAACACTTCCCTTTCTTCAGCTGCACCTACAGCCTCTTGTAGTCCCAGGTTTGCCCGGAGCTGGAGGAAGTAAAGCCACCAACCCACGGGGACAGCCACTCTGCCATGAGGCCAGTGCTCTGGTGGGCTTGCTTCCCTCGCATGCCAGGCTCCGGCCGCCCCTGCACTTCCATTCTGCCCTCCTCTCCCCATTGGGCTTTGGTCCATGAGCTCCACCGCCCGAGAATGTCCCTCGCATCTCCTTTGCCTGGTAAATTTCACCGCCTTTCAGGTCTCAACCCAAATGTCGAACCTCCATTCCAGCCCCACCTCCTTCCAGCTCAGGGGAGCCCTTCATCTTCCCCAGAGACCCCGTGTTCCACTAAGTCAGGACTTGTCACTCTGCACCCTGGTGGCAGCGGTCTCCTCGACTTGTGAGCCAGCCCACGGAAAACAAAAGCTGTCTTTCTTTTGCACCTGCTGTGCCTCACCCAGAGCCAGACACACGGAGATGGTGAAATGCACGCGTGCTCACCCATTAATTCATCCTATAAATACCAGGGCACCAGAGCAAAGACGGAAGACAGGATCTCTGTGCCCAAGAAGTTTATATCCTGATGGGGAAGATAAACACACAGACAAATAGCTAGGTAAGTGTTAAGATCAAGAAGGAAATAAATGAGGTCTTCTGACCCACGTCAGCAGCAGAATCCGGCTTTAGGAGGAGTGGTGAGGGGGGCACAGGAGAATGAATGCATGAAAGGAACAGGCATTTAAATAAATTAAATATTTAAATAAGCAGGCATTTAAAAAGGAAAGAAAGAAGGAAAAAGAAAGAAAGAAAGAAAGAAGAGAGGGAGAAAGAAGAAAGAACAGAAAGAAAGATTGCAAACACAATGCAGCTAAGATGAGAAAGCAACCTAGGGGCGCCTGGGTGGCTCAGTCGGTTGGGCGTCTGACTTCAGCGCAGGTCACGATCTCGCGGTTGGTGGGTTCGAGCCCCGCGTCGGGCTCTGTGCTAATGGCTCGGAGCCTGGAGTCCACTTCGGATTCCGTGTCTCCCTCGCTCTCTGCCCCTCCCCCACTCGTGTTCTGTGTCTCTCTGTCTCAAAAGTAAATAAACATAAAAAATAAATTTAAAAACAGAGAAAGGAAAGCAGCCTAGTCACTAAAGGCCCCTCTCTCTTAGGAGAGTCACTGTCATCTCAGAGTCCAATGGGCAGTAGAGGCTTCAGCCTTGCACGTGATAGTGAAGATTAATTCCCCCAAAGATGATTTTCCAGCTACTCATCTTTGGGGTTCGTGAGGGGGGTGGCATTGTGGTGACGCACCATCCTGCCAGGATAAAATACAGCTGTCCCCGAGAGACCACTATACTGAAGCCCCAAGGCTGGCCTCAGGGACACCATTAAAAGACCCGTGGAGCCGACATTGGAGTCCCGAAGAAGCGCAGGTGTAACCATTTAATGATGGCACCCGGGGAGAAGTGTCACAACAGGGCCGAGTGCACAGGGAAGCAGAGGCGAGGAGGGGCAGGTTCTTTCTGCAGGGCTGCGGAGGGTGATTAGCAGGGGCAGGCGGGGCGCGTTCCTAAGATTTTGAGAGGTTAACAAAAGGTTGGAAGCAGCAGGAATGCCTCTAGCAGAGAAGAAAGAAAAAAGGCAGGCCAGGGCGAGGTGCAGGGGGAATCCGGGGGTGGTGAGCAGTGCAGGGTGCCGGTGGAGGAGGGTGGGCCAGCCAAAGGGTGCTAAGGCCAGACTGGCCCATGTAGGGCTCGTTTGTGACTCTTGGGGGCAGAGGATCCAGCAACAGGCGTTTAAGTTCAGACACAGCTTGGGGCGCCTGGGTGGCTCACTCGGTTAAGCGTCTGACTTCAGCTCAGGTCATGATCTCGCGGTTCATGAGTTCAAGCCCCGTGTTGGGCTCTGTGCTGACAGCTCAGAGCCTGGAGCCTGTTTCAGATTCTGTGTCTCCCTCTCTCTCTCTGACCCTGCCCCGTTCATGCTCTGTCTCTCTCTGTCTCAAAAATAAATAAACGTTAAAAAATAAAAAAAAATAGGGGCGCCTGGGTGGCGCAGTCGGTTAAGCGTCCGACTTCAGCCAGGTCACGATCTCGCGGTCCGTGAGTTCGAGCCCCGCGTCGGGCTCTGGGCTGATGGCTCAGAGCCTGGAGCCTGTTTCTGATTCTGTGTCTCCCTCTCTCTCTGCCACTCCCCCGTTCATGCTCTGTCTCTCTCTGTCCCAAAAATAAATAAACGTTAAAAAAAAAAATTTTTTTTAAATAAATAAAAAATAAAAATAATAATAAAAAATAATAAAAAAATAAATAAATGCAGACACAGCTTCTGGAAGAAAGGCCTGGCACCATTGCCCCAGGATGTGGGGCAGGGATGGTCCGGGCAGCCCTGACCACCCGGGCTGGGCTGGCCTTTTGGAACACAGCCTTCTGAGATGGACACCTGATGGGAAGCCAAAGGAAGGAAGGAAGGAGGCGGAGCCAATTTCTGGCTCGTCCAGACCAACATGAGAGGAGAGCCCCACCCACCCCAGAGTTCCTGTCTCAGGTGCTGCTGACCGACCCAGACACCACTGGTCGGGGAGCTACATTCTGGAAAGGTGGGATCCCGGGTGAGGACGCTTCTGCTTCTCTTCCTGACGACCTGTGTCCTGCCTCGTGGAGTCTGAGACGCAGCGGACCTTCCAGCGACAGGTGAAGGGCACAGCCAAATGGAGCCCAATGTCAGCAATGGCATCTCCTGGGCCCCTGAAGAGCGAGCACAGCTCACACCTAATAAGGGGGTAGCGTGTGCGCTCTCCAGGGGAGGGAGGGATTGCCTGCGGTCCTTCCAGGTGTTGTGACACAAAGACCTCCTTGGGAGAGGTCCCCCAATGCCAGGCCCAGGGATCCGGATTTCCCGGATGGGAAATAAATGCAGACACGGGGCAGACAAAAGACTAGTTCCATAATAAGTAACAGCCCCCCTGCATGAGCGCTTACTCTGGGCCAGACCGCATGGACACGTGCTCGTATACCAGCTTCTTAGATTGCACTGGACAAAGACCCACGTCGACTGATTTCTCGGTTTCGCCCCGGATCACGGAGCGTCGGACGCTGAGGGGGCACCTGCCTTTCGCGCGCCTGGGCGTGAGGGGCGTCTCAGAAGCCTCCACTCCTGTATGCTTAAGGTTCTCCATCTAGAAGGGGTGGGCGCTGATTCCTCAAACAGCCTCGGGTCTGACAGCTGAGGACACAAATCCCCCCCCACACCCACCCCCCGGCAGGTAAACACTCGGGAACGCAGCCGGCGAAATGTCCGTGCAGAAGCCTGATTCTCAGTTGCTCTTAGCTCGCCCACACACAGGTTGCCGGAAAGGCAGGGGGCAGGTGTCCCGAGGCTCGCCACCCTGCCCTACCGCACCCTGCGGGCCACCTTGGGCTCCTTGACCTGCTTCCTCGAGGAATTTCCCGGGTCGTAAATCTGCCCCCTCGCCTCCTCCCTCACAGGGGAAAGAAAGAGACAGAGGTAAGAACCCAGAAGGGCAGCAGGTGAAGGGGAGAGAGGAGGAAGAGGAAAAGTGCTTCGGCCCATGCAGGGGGCGGAAAGGAACGTGAGGGGGAGCCCAGGACGGCAGCGGGACGCAGAGGACGGGGCTGAGGACCAAAAGGAAAGATGATCTCTGGGAAGAGGCCACTGCAGAAATCTGCACTTGTCCTGGTCTGGTGCGCAGCAAATTTCAGTGCGAATAAAAATCAACTGGGCTGCTTGCTGAAATACAGATTCCCCGGGGCGCCTGGGTGGCTCAGTCGGGTAAGCATCTGACTTCGGCTCAGGTCATGATCTCACCGCTTGTGAGTTCGAGCCCCACGTTGGGCTCTGCGCTGGCAGCTCAGAGCCTGGAGCCTGCTTCGGACTCTGTCTCTGTCTCTCTCTGCCCCTCCCCCACTTGCACTCTGTCTCTCTCTCTCTCTCTCTCTCTCTGAAAAATAAATTTAAAAATAAATAAAATAAAATACAGATTCCTGGCCCCCATTCCAGGCTTCTGATTTCTTAGGTCCGAACGGGTCCTGGAAATTTGCTGATCTTTGGCAAGCAGTCCGGAGGCTTCTGATGAAGGCGCTCAGGAACGCTGTCCCTAGAACACCCTGTGGCACACCAAACTCGGAGGCGGTCACCCTCAGGATCTGACACTGTAGATGCTCCACTTTGGAGCCCAGCTGAAGCACCATGAAAGCAAATCTGGACCCCAGTGACGGGCTGGTTCTGCCCTCCGGCCACCTGCGGAAGTCTGGGAGGCTGGCAGATGCTTCTTGAATACAGGATTCTCATCTGTGGTGTGGAAGGTCAGGTCAGACGATCTCTAAGGACTCTTTCATCTGGAAGAATCCTTCTGGTTTCCTGAGAAGTGATGCCCCGCCAGGTCTAGCTAGCTGGATTCTGTATTCAGAGACCAAAAGCTTGCCCCCAATTCCTCGCTCGTCTAGCCTTTAGTGTGGGGCAATAGTTGTCTGTTTCAAGACAGATTTGAAAACCAATTTTGTGCTCTGTGACCTGCTTTAAAGTTGATGCCACTGTGGTAAATGATGTGTGTGATGTTTTATTCACGTCTTTCCATCTGAGTATTTCTAATTCTTTGCAAGGGAGATTACTTGCGTTGTAAGGAATTTGTAAAGCATAGAAGTCAGGATCAAGGCGTCAGCGGGTTTGGTTTCTTCTAAGGACTCTTTTCTTGGCTTGCAGTGGCCGCCTGCTGGCTGTGTCCTCACTGGAACCTTCCTCTGTGCCGCATCCCTGGTGTCCCTCTGTGTGTGCACATTTCCTCTTATAAGGACACCAGTCATATTGGGCTAAGCCCACCCCAACAGCCTCAATTTTATTTAAGCATTTCTTTAAAGGCCTTATCACCAAGTAAAAGCACATTCTGAGGGATTGGGGGTGGGGGGAGGGTTAGGGCTTTAACATATGCATTCGGGGTGGGACACAGTTCAGCCCAAAGCAGCAGGTCTGTGCCACAGGCCTGCAGAGTGGGGCAGGTGCCTGACCCAAAGCCAGACAACCGATGGGCTGACCAGCGGGTCAACAGCCGGCTTTATATGAAAACTACCCAGCGAGGGACAAAGAAAAAAAATCATATTCCTTCTTGAGAATTTGAAGTGGAACACAGAAAGAAAAGCTGGCAGTTGGACAGGAAGCAATGCTGAACTGTTCTTGTCCAGGGGCGCCTGGGTGGCTCCGTCAGTTAAGTGTCCGACTTCAGCTCAGGTCACGATCTCGCGGTTCGTGGGTTCAAGCCCCGCGTCGGGGTCTGTGCTGACGGCTCAGAGCCTGGAGCCTGCTTCGGATTCTGTGTCTCCCTCTCTCTCTGCCCCTCCCCTGCTCACGCTCTCTCTCTGTCTCTCAATAATAAATAAACGTTGAAAAAAAATTTTTTTAATTGAGCTGTTCTTGTCCACGTGCAGTGTCTCCTGTGTCATGTATGCTCGCCCTGATGCTTAACACAATGTTCAATACGAACTCGTTGAGTCTCGTTTGGAATGAGATGGAATTTTCCCATGGTGTTACATTTCCAAGCGCTTTGTTTATTCAGGGGATACCAGGCACCCGCTCCCTCTCTTGAACATCTAGTTTCTTGCTCCTAGTTTGCTCAAAATGAATGGTCTCCCACATCGACCTTGGAAAACGGCTTCTAGTTGGAGACAATGGGAACGAGAGTGGGTAAGAAACAATGTTGACATCTCCCACGGGGAGGCGCAAACTCCGTCCAGTGTTCTGGGGACTGTTGCTGCGGCACAAACTACCCCAAACTGATGACAAAATGAGACAAAAACGTTATGTGCACGTGTTCTGTGAGGGAGGAGTTCAGAAAGGGTCAGCTTGCCGCCGTGCTACAATGTCTGGGTTCTGCTGGGAAGACATGAAGTTCACGGTTGCTTGACATTAGGAGGTGGGAAGCCTGCAGAGGCTCTCGACTCACGTGTACGGTGGTCGATGCTGGTTGTCGGCAGGGCTCTCAGCTGGAACACCGACACCTGGCCTCGCTATGTGGCTGCTCGGACTTCAGTGCAAGGCGCCTGGGCTTTAAGAGTGAGCATCCCAAGAGAACCAGACAGGATGCTGTATCAGCATTTATGATCTAGCCTCGCTTTTGCTGTGGGTCAGGCGTCAGCCCGAACTCAAGGAAAGGGAACAGAGACCCTGCCCCTCCAAGGGAGAGGTATCGAGATTGCATTTTAGGAAAGCAGAAACGTCGTCGTGGCCATCTTTCGAAAATACAGCCACCACGGCTCACCCTCAGGCCACAATACTTCACAGCCTTCCCACCTGCAAAATAAACTCAACCCCTCCCTCGAGACCAACAAGCCCCATCCCACCATGACACCCGGTCAAAGCAGTAAAGTCAGGTTCAGGTGTGCAGAGTGATTCAGGGACAGCGGCTGAGCCCCACTCCTCTGGTCTACATGCCAGCGACCAGCCCCCCACTCTGGTGGGGCTTCACAACTGTGGACCCACAAGCGAACGAGAGACACACAGTGCCATGGGTCCGTAAGTGATGCTGAAATCGGGCTGCTGAAATCTTGACTAGGGCTCAGCTCTGCCGCTTTGTTCGCTGGCCCTTTGTTCTCTACCCTCTGAGGTCTCTTCCCTTTGCCTGAGTCTGGCCTGAGTTTGCAGCCGAGTGCTTTTCTCAGCCAGCTCCCCGTCTGCACAACTTGAGAGGCTCACAGATCTCCTTTCATTTCGTACTGTTTTCTTCTCGTTTCGTCCAAGCTGATACCATTCTTTTAAAAACTTTGTGAACTTTTGGGGTATTGATCCGTACGGCACTCCATTAGGCAAAAAGCCGTGGCCACAAACCTCTCAGAGGTTAGGGCAAGATGAAGATTTTTGGAACCGTCAATAGTAAACAGAGAGAGAGGCAAGATTCTAAGAGCCTCTCTGCCATGAGTGTGATAAATCTTGGAAGAGCGGTGAGGTGGGAGAGCTGAGCCCACGTGTCCGCTCAAAGTCAAAAGCCACAGGGAGGCTGGAAGGGTACCTGTACCAGCAGCGGCAGGGTCAAACCCGCCCTGGAGGAAAGCTTCCCCGAGTTAGGCCACAGGACCCTTCTATCATGAAGCTCAAGTAATGAACTAAGGAAGATGACCAAGCACACAGAAGTCACGCCACTGGTGAGGGTGGACTTAGACACCCAAGAATTGCAAATGCCGGAGTGGCCGGATGAAGAAAATAGACTCATTAGGGAAGAGATAGCTCATGAAATGTTGGCTGTAATCGCAAAGATGAGCATACAAGGAGCCGCCGGCGGTGGATTGCTGATGCATTAAACATGGGGGAAGAAAGGACCTCCGAATGGAAGAATCTGAGGGACGTCAACTGAACTAATCAAAATGGCCGGCATCGATAATGGGACTTGTGCCTCCTGATGTGACTGATGCGCTAAGAAGAATATGACATATGCAACATTCTCTCCACAAGGAGGTTTAATCTGAAGCCAGGCATGAGGCGATAATCAGATTAATCCAAACCAAGGGACACTTGGGGCCCCCCGGGTGGCTCAGTCGGTTAAGCATCTGACTTCGGCTCAGGTCACGATCTCACGGTTCGTGAGTTCAAGCCCCGCATTGGGCTCACTGCTGTCAGCACGGAGCCCGCTTCAGATCCTTTGTCCCCATCTCTCTCTCTCTCTCGGAAATGAAATAAAACATTAAAAAAATGAAAAAAAATAAACAAATGGAGGGGCACTTTACAAAACAGCTGGCTTGAATCCGTCAAAAATGTCAAAACGATACGAGAATTTTTTTTAAAGGCTCAGGGACAGTCTAGATTAAAAAGAATAGGACGGCTAATATATTGAATAATTCTTGATTCTATCCTGGATTGAAGCAATGATTAAAACATTCCAAAATATTGTTGGGACACATGGGGACATTTGAACTTGGTCTATATATTAGATAATATCACGATTCGATGTTAGATTTCCTGAGCGTGACATTTATACTGCTGTCTAGGATAATGTCTTTGTGCTTAGAAGATACGTATTAAGACATTAGATAATAACAATTGAATTCTCTGTGAAAATGACTTTCAAATGGCTTGCCAAAAAAAATTTTATGTGAACACGCACACGTGTGGAAGAAAAGGCATAGAGCAAATGTGGCAAAATGGTAGCCATCGACAAATCTAGGTAAAGAGGAAATGCGTCTTCGTTCCGCTATTCTTTCAACTTCGCTGCAAGTTTGGATTTTTTTTTTAAATAAGAGGAAAATATTACCAGCTGTAAAGAGTGAGTGGCACGTACCGTGTTAACTATTCGTACTAACACTCGCACGTACGTTCTGGGGCCTTCCTTTCTGCAGGCCAAAGAGAAGCTTCTTACAACCCACTTTAGGCGAGGTGCGCTGAGACGAGGGAACTTTCTCAAGGTCACACCACAGAAGTGTTCATTAAAGTGTCCGATAAGCCGAAGCCAGAAAGCCAAAATTTCGGACACCCTTCACCCACTTTCCAGAACTTTCCCACTCAGATGAAAAAAAAAAATCTCCTTCACTTTGACTCCATGGAAAAACCCAAATAAAGGATTCTGTCCCTTTTTGCATTTGGTGGTGGGTGTGACCTGTCGCACAGATTAAAAGGCAGATTCGGGAAGAGAAGCTACCAAAAAAATGAAAATTTTTCAAAACGAGATCAGGTGTGCTCGGGTGGTGGGCTTCAGGTTGACATTGATGTTCTCTGGCGTTTTCCTTTAACTCCTTTGATGTTTGGCCAGGGGGAGAGCCAGAAGGGGGATTAGCGCTGCTATGAATAACTGCCCTCAACCAACAGTTTAGGGAGTCACCGGAACAGAACCACCGCTCGGACTTCAGTGTCTCTCGGCTACACGTTCTCCTTCCCCTCGTTAACCCCGGGTGTCACCGTGTCCTGCAGATGCCAGCCATCTGGCGCCTCTGGGCCACTGGCCAGCTCAGGTCCTTTGGACCCAACCTCAAGCCCGCAGCAAAGTCTCAGTGTGACTTAGGAGTGTGGAGGAGCGGGGACCAGGAGGTCGTGGAACAAATTTGGTCTGTGGCACCAAATACACCCCCACACTGGCTTCCCGTACTCAGGGCTCCGGCGTGGGCTTTTCTCTTGTTTCTTTTAGAGGCGACCACCTTCAAGTGCTTTTGCAACTAATGGCATATGTGTGATTTCACGTGTAACGCGTTCAACAGCAGTTTTAGAAATCTGTTCAGTTTTCCGGTCGGCTTAAAATAACGCCTTGTTGTGGAAGAGATACTGACTGTCCTAGGACACCGAGTCTCGAATGTTCTGAGCTTCTGTAACTCCGGGGTCTTGTCAGACGCAAATCGTGGAGAGCAGAGGGTTGCCTGGGACATTCACAAGACTCCCCGCCAGGGAAAACTACAGCCCGAGGAGGACAGTGCTCCTGGCCATCTAATAGAGGACCTAGAAAGGCGGACTGGTAGAGAAATCTCCGGCTGGTAGGAGATCATGGGATTTCTGTGTGGCCAACACAGAGACACATACACCGGGAAGACGGTAGTTCTCTTTCTGCTTCTCTCTCGGGAAGACAAGTAAGGTATAAGAATGACAGAAGAGAGTGGGCTGGTATACTCATTGTTTATGTAACAGTTGTTCTGAATTACTTAGGTTATTCCCAAAATATAAGGTAGAGATAAATCCTGGAGCACGAGCTAAAGAAATACAACCATCTAGGTCAAATGCCTTCTGTCACTAATTTACTAGTTTAACTACAACTCGGCCAATCAGATCTTCTAATCCCGAGTTGAGCACCGACTCTAAATGCCGTCGTGCAGAAGTCATGCAGACCTGATGGGACACAGAAGCTAGCGGTGGCTGTGCCGTGAGTGTCACAAAGCCTTTGACGAGCTGGTGACAGATACGTTAGCTCTTTTGCTGTTTGTTTTAATCAGACTTCACAGACTCTGGAACTGTCAGTATCGGGAAAAGTCCCTTACGGTTTCCTGTAGAGGAAAAGCAAGGAACCTGGTGGTTCAGGCAGGCAGCACACGACCCTGCCCTCTGTCCCACCAACGAGAAAGAGATTACTTGCGGTAACCGAATGTGCGTCTCATTTTTCCTTCGACACCTTTCAGGCCCCAGACTGCCAGCCAGTTCAGTAACATCTAGCCCCTACCAGGTACCTTCAAGGGTCTTTGCTCTTTTGAGTTTGTTGACATTTCATTTAACTTGATCATCAGCTAGTGTTCCAATAAAATTTTAAGGTAGAGAAAATGAATTCCCCACCGAGATTTAATTCTTCTGTTTTCTTCCCAAGATTCTCTGACTATCAGCAGATATTAAGGAATAGAGTAGTAGGTGTCCCGTGGGTGATTCTGGCCAAGCAACTCCCAATCTTGGCGTCCCAACAACCGGAGTTCGTAAGTAGTGTCTAGCCAGGAGTTTCTCTACTACCAAGCAGATTGGATTTCAAAACGTTGTGAATCGATCCATTTGTTCCTAAGTCTATAGCGAGGCTGCATGGGAACCAATGTGCAAGGTACAATCTAGGACAGGGATATGCAGATTCTTGGGTTCAAATCCCAACCCTACCATTTACTACCTGTAACCTGGCTATGTAATCCCTCTGTGCCTAGTTTTCTCATCTTTAAGATGGGGGGAGGGAATGATACCTCCTCGATGCGAGAGTTCAATTCATTCATACACTTGGAACAGGACACATAAAAAGTGTTCGATCATTGTCCACGCTAGCAGCTGGCTTTAACGACTTAAATTTCCCCCCAGAACTATAGACATTGATGGCATCGCTTCCAACCCTTCTGTATCACTTCGACTCTCTTAAAAACATGTTTTTATCTTTTCTGGTGTTCGCTGAGTATATAACTTAACAGAGACGAGGTCTTCAACAACTGTGGACATTTTCATAAATGTCTCTAAGTTAGGATCCTGGTATCTGGACAACAAAGGTGTCTTTTCAATAAAGCTGAATGCCTGTAATATTAAAGCGGTATTCCATACTCTAGCTTTTTTAGCTCATTCTTTTTGTTTTGCAAAGAAGGGCAAGACCCAGGAAACACACCTTCAGCCCTAAATGATGGCAAAGCTAAAATAGCCACCGGTGATGGCTACCAACACCTGATGGTGGGGCCAGAGCGGATGTCCCTTAGCTCCGTTGCGTAGCTTTGCATCCACGAAAATGAATACATTGAAAGATCAGATATGGAGGATGTCCTAAACTAAAATAAAAAGTTGGAAAGCACATACTCTAAAAAAAAAAACCTGCCACCTCTGTGCATTGCCAGTGCCCAGAGGAGTGCATGGGGTGAACAGGTGTGCAGGGAATGGGTGTGGTCGAAACAGTGAATGACAAGGACTTGGGTAAACACCCTCTGTGTATTATCCCCAATACTTAAAGCAAAAAGGGTAGGATTATTGTCTACACTCTACAGAAACCAAAACTCAGGCTGGTGGAATAACCCGCCCCCGTGGTAGAACCATAACACCCAGCTCTCCGGCTCTAATGCCTTCCTTTCCCATGGTGCCATGCTGCGGGATGGGTTGGAATTCATCTCAAGGTCATGCTGAGTACCAGAGGTAGACTTCCAGATTCGGTTACAGAGAGACCCGGAGGGCACAGCCTCTTCTGCTTTCCGGTGGGTTTCCTTCTTAGAGGATGGCTTTTTCATTTTCCTGAGTTTAAAAGAAATAGATCCTCATTGAAAATTTTCAGGCAATTCAGGAGCGCCTGGGTGGCTCAGTCAGTTAAGCCTCCGACTCCTGATTTCGGCTCAGGTCATCATCTCACGGTGGTGAGAGCGGTCAGATCGAGCCCCTGCCTAGCTCAGCATGGGGCAAGAGCCTGCCCGTCTTGCTCTCTCTCTCAAAAAAGTTTTTTTTCAGGCAATTCAGAAAGACATTTTTTAAGTTTATTTTGAGAAAGAGAGAGAGAGAGAGAGAAAGAGAGACACACAGAGAGAGAATCCCAAGCAGGTTCCTCACCATTGGTGCAGAGCCGTATTTGGAGCTCGAACTCACAAACCGTGAGGTCAGGACCTGAGCCGACATCTAGAGTCAGGCGCTTAACCAACTGAGCCACCCAGGTGCCCAACATTGAATTGAATTTTATTTGAGAGAGAGAGCCTGCACGAATGGAGGAGAGGGGTAGCAGGAGAGAGAGAGAGAGAGAGAGAGAGAGAGAGAAAGAGAGAGTCTTGAGCAGGCTCGATGCTCAGTGTGAGCCCCACGCGGTTCTCAGTCCCACAACCCTGGGATCATGACCCGAGCAGAAATCAAGAGTCAGACCCTAAACCCACTGGGCCACCCAGGCACCTCCAGAAAGACATTTTTTTACATTTCTTTTTAATGTTTATTTCCGAGAGAGAGTACGAGCAGAGAAGGGACAGAGAGAGGGAGACAGAGAACCCGAAGCAGGCTCCACGCTGTCAGCACAAAACCCGAGGCGAGGCTCAAACCCACGAACTGTGAGATCGTGACCCGAGCCGAAGTCGGACACTAAGCCGTAACCGAGCCACCCAGGCGCCCCTAGGAGCACACTTTTAAAACATGAGGATGTCCTCTAATCCCGCCGCGTGGAGTTAATATTGTGCTGTATAACCTTCCAGGCGTTTTCCCTGTGTGTGATTGTGTATACTTTGTGGGTTCACAAGGCGGGACCTCTTTTGAAAGCCTGAGGCTGCACCCCGCAGACCTGCCTCCCCATCTGTCCTAAGAGCACAACAAAAGTTCACACGTGCTTTCCGGCACTCCCAACCTCACTGTCCTTTTGTAATGTCACAAGAAGATCGCCATCCCCTACCACCACCCCTGCCTCGGGACAGGTTAGGTGTTTCCACTGCAATAAAATGACCTGTACACTTTGGGCATGGGGGAATGTTCTCTATTTAAAAATTGAAGTACACGATTCTTACTCCGGCTTACTCTCCGCCCCCCCACCCCCGTGGCGGATTAAAGGCACCTGCTACAGGCGTAGTGTAAAATTATGGCCGTGGGGATCTATGTAGGGCTTAACTAGGTGTGGGGCTTTTCTAGTATGCAGCACAGACCGAATCAGTCTTTGGAGGCATAAAGTAAATTGTGATTTTGGTTTTTTACCTGGCTGAAGTAAGTATGTTTATTGTTTTCCCCTGGCTGTCCTCTTTAATTACAGCGTTTTTATGGAACCACAGCAGGTGGCACTTATTCATGTGATTCACGCCCACGGAAGGATGGTAAAGCCTGGTCCCAGAAGCCGGCCCGGCCTTAGCAAGAAGGTGCTGTGGGGGCTGCACGTCAGGCCGAGACAAACAAAGGGCGGGCTACCTGCTGGACAGCATCTGATGTCCAAAAGGTGGGAGATTTACGATCTCAAGTTCTGGGCCAGACTGCCTAGGTTTCCATCCGCGATTCACTTCTCACTAGCTGGTATGAAATGGGGATGGTAATAGCACAGTGTGATGGCGAATGTTAAATGGGCCAATAAGTCAAGAACTTGCAGCGGTAGCCGGGTGTGGCCAACACTCAGCCGCTGTTGGGTGGGATGATGGTGCTGATTTTCCTCACCTCGTGCCCTACTCCCTGGCGTCGTCGGGAACACAAGGAGCACATGCCCGCAGTTCTTTATTTCCATTGCATTGTTTAATCCTGACAAAAGCTCTGGAAATATTCTTAACGTACTCCTAACCCCTCTTTCAGGTAAGAAAGCTGGGATTCAGAGAGATCAAACTTGTTTAGCATCCCAACACCTAGAGAGTCCTTTCTCTAGAGTAATAAGAAAGGGAGCACTTATGTTTTTTCGAGCGCCTCACTTCCTATGTGCTCACCTAACACACGGAAAGCCACTAAATTCCGTCCAAATATTTATGGCACCCAGCGCTGGTGAGGGTGAGCAGAAACATTCTCTCCAGCACAGCTTCTGTCAAAAAACGGGTGACGTCTCTGCCCTTCACCCCAAGAGCTTCAAGAGAAGGGATTTCCCACCCACATAACCATTGGAACAAACACTATGCCAAGATAAAAGTACCATGATAGTCATGACCACGTTGTAACGGCGAAGTGTGATACCAAAAGAAAAGTCTCTCCGTACGGAACTAGGCAAAGCCTGGTCTACGAACAAAGAGGTATCACGTCACTTTTCTTTATTTTATTTATTTTTTAATTTCAATGTCTAATTTAAGTTCTAGCCCGTCAGCATATATGGTAAAATCGGTTTCACTGTAGAATTTAGTGATTCATCACCTACACATAATACCCAGCGCTCCTCGTAACAAGTTCCCTCCTTAACATCCATCATCCATTTAGCCCATCCCCACCCTCCTCCCTCCGTCAACATTCAGTTTGTTCTCTGTTGTCTCTTATGGTTTGTTTCCCTCTCTCTTTTTCTCCTTCCCCTATGTATATCTGTTTTGTTGCTTCAATTCCACGTACGAGGGAACTCCTATGGTATTTGTCTTTCTCTGACTCAGTTTGCTTAGCACAATACCCTCTAGCTCCATCCACGTCATGGCCAGTAGCAAGATTTCATTCTTTTTGATGGCTGAGTAATATTCCAGTGTGTGTGTGTGTGTGTGTGTGTGTGTGTGTGTATACATTTATCAGTTGATGGACATTTGGGCTCTCTCCATAGTTTGGCTATTGTTGATAATGCTGCTATAAACTTCGGGGTGCAGGTGCCCTTTCAAATCTGTGTTTTTGTATCCTTTGGGTAAATACCTACTAGTGCAATTGCTGGGTCATAGGGTAGTTCTATTTTTAACTTTTTGAGGAACCTCATACTGTTCTCCAGAGTGGCCGCACCAGGTTGCATTCCCACCAACAGTGCAAGAGGGTTCCCGTTTCTCTGCATCCTCGCCAACATGTGTTGTTTCCTGCGTTGTTCGTTTCAGCCAGAGATACTGTATAGCTTTGAAAAGAATGCAACAGATAGAGAAGGTATCCAAGATAATGTGTCTTCAGTGTCATTATAATTGTGTATCTGCTCTAAGTTCAAAGAACAGAAATGTCCGTATGGACAGAAGCAGCCAAGGGTCACTTCTGAGAGAACGTGAGAGGTGATTTGGGTCTCAAATACGAAATGGAATTATTTTGGCCGGGCTGAAGAAAAGAAGAAAGTCTGTTAGAGTTGAAAACCCATGGACCAGGGAATAATGTTGTGTAGTGAAGAGACACCTGGTTTTAGAGTTCAAACCCCTGGCTTTGGAGTGGCCTGAGGCAGGGCCTCCTAGAAAATATGGTAGGCTGTACATGGAAACATCCAGATTGGCAGAGAAAAGGGGATACATCCCCAGGAGACTACAGACTGGCCTACTGGGAGGAGAGATTTCTTTTGAAGTCTCAAGTTCCTTACCTCCGAATCTGGCTAACGAACACCAAATCGTTTCATTGTGACTGACAAATTAGGACTGTTGGACCGAATTGAAGAGAGCTAGGACAGCAGATCGGGTTCCCATCAGACAATTCTTGTTTCAGACAATTCTCTTGTTATAGATAATTTCTTGTTTCTTTCTTAGAGACATGGTTTTTCAACGACCTGGGCTCACATCATTATATGGACATAAATGGTGGAAAGGACTGAGAATCAAGAGCTATTTTAACAGATAGTTGAACGTATTTGTCAAAGCCAATGATTTTTATTCATTTCTACTTGTTTATATGTGTGTGTGTGTGTGTGTGTGTGTGTGTGTATACACATATATATATACATACACATATTTTTTAAATTTTACAAGGTGACTAATTTTCAAGAAGTGAACTCAGTGATTGGCCTACATGTCCTCAGAAAGTCCCACTGCTTCTCCAATTATCTCATCTGTAATGGGGGCCCATGTGAAACATCATTTGAAAGATCATGGCTGAAAAAATAAAAATAAAAAGGCACAGCTTGAGATGCTAGCTAATACAGATCCTCCTTGACTTATGAGAGGGTTACCTCCTGATAAAACCATCGTAAATTTAAAATACCCTGAGTCAAAAATGCATTTCATCCACCTAGACATCATAGCTTAGCCTAGCCCACCTTATGCGTACTCGGGATACTTAACGTTAGCCTACGGTTGGGCAAAATCATCTAACACAAAGCCGGTTTTATAAAAAAGTGCCGCATGAGATTGACTGAATAGTGAACTGAACGTGCACAACAGAACAGTCGTAGGGGTATAGAACAGTTGTGCGTCAGTTGCTGGTGACCGGGAGCCACAGCCCGTCGCCACTGCCCAGCATCGGGAGAGAGTACTGTTGACGTATTGCTAGCCCTGGAAAAGATCCAAATGCAAAACTCGAAATACAGCCTCTACTGAATACATATTGCATTCATACCAGCGTAAAGTTGAAAAGCTGTAAGTCGAACCACCATACGTCAGGGGCCGTCTGTAATCCCTAGGCCAGGGTCCCCTACCTGGAGCAGGTAAAAACAGTGAATGGCAGCATCTCGTGTCGCGTGGGTCATTTAAGGCTCCAAAAGAGCTTTTCCTCCCAGATGGAACTGAGATTGAAGAAACAGGGCACCCTTACAACTAACCAAGTTACTGATAAACGTATTTATTAGTAAAGAACTTTCTAAGTACAAAATTGCACTAAGACGCATAAAGGCCTTCACTAAAATGCAAAAAACCCACATCTAGGAAAGTAGCTTGGAGAGCGAACAGAGACAGCACTGGGAAGAGAATGGACTCTGGCAGGCCACTATGTCACAAGCCATGGGACCTCAGACCAATTACGATAGCATTCGGACGCCGAGTTTTCTCAACCACAGGGCGCAGAAAATAACGCCCATTTCATGGGTCCGCCGTAAGCCTTTGCCATAATCTATTTATAGCGCCTGACGCAGAGTAGGTTTCAAAAAACAGTGGTCATTATTAGCCAAGTCGCTTCACTCCGAGCGTGGCTTCCTTGACTATACAAGGAAGCCAGTGATTCCTACTAGGAGAATAGATACGAAAAGGATTTCTGAGCTTTAAAGTTCTCTAAAGAGTTAAGATTATTATCAATAATTGGGACATCAACATATAAAGCATTAGCTAATACAGAGTTAAATAAAAATGAGGGACTTCTATCTCAAAATATGGTAGGCTGGTAACATGTAAACCTTCCCATCAAAGCCACATAAAATGCAAGGCTCTCGGGGGGGCCTGGGTGGCGCAGTCGGTTAAGCGTCCGACTTCGGCCGGGTCACGATCTCGCGGTCCGTGAGTTCGAGCCCCGCGTCGGGCTCTGGGCTGATGGCTCAGAGCCTGGAGCCTGGTTCTGATTCTGTGTCTCCTTCTCTCTCTGCCCCTCCCCCGTTCATGCTCTGTCTCTCTCTGTCCCAAAAATAAATAAACGTTGAAAAAAAAAAATTAAAAAAAAAAAAAATGCAAGGCTCTCAAATCTATAGCTGACCTTGCATGTAAATAAGGAAACTCCCCCAGAGAGTGGCTGAAGATAAGTCTGTTCCGGGGTCAACTTTTGTTCTCTTTGTCCAAGGCAAAACCACATGGGAAGAGGAGACGACGATCTCTTGAGCCACACAAGGTGGAGTGATGATGAATCCAAGACTCCTGCATAAATCCAGGACCATTGAAATTCTATGCTCAGTGGAGAAGAACAAGGGGAAAAAAAATCTACCTACCAACAGAGGAGGCATAAAACAATACTTGCACATATCATCCAGGGTTCTTTGGGGGAAGAAAAGTCTCCTCTGAGAATTCATAACCCCGACCTCATGTGGATTTGGGACTCATGCTTACCCTGTCTGTATCGTCTCCGAAACTCCAAAAGAGAAAGTGAACATAAAATGGCCCCGCGTGGATGGCAAACTCAAGCTCGTAGCAGATGCTAAAAGAAACCGCATCTGGAGGGACAGTTATTCAACGCAGACCTCCCGGGAATCCCACAGATGATGCTAAGCTGAGCATAAACTTGAAAGCGAAAAGCATAAGGAGCAGAGAAAATAAGGCAAGCGTCAGAAAAAAGTGAAAAGCGCTCAGCTAGGTGCCTCAGAATGGAGACAACACAGTTGTTGGTCACAAAACTTATAAAAATAAAGTGGGAGGTGGGCCGCTTTAGTCAGAGCGTGAGGGAAGCTTCCCCAAGGGAGGTGACGACGAGGCTGCCGTCTGAAGGCTGGAAACCAGTCAACGGTCGGCCCATCTGGAAGCCGGACCACGAGAGGAAAAGCCTTCCTGCTGGAGCAAACCTGGATCTGTGTGAGGAAGGGCACCGAGGCCAGAACGGCTGGAGCAGGGTCCCGGGGGGCGTGGGCAGGGACGTGACGTCACGGAGAGGCGGGGACAGCTCACGTGGGCCCTGTAGGCCATGCCAATGAGTCTGTATTTTATTCTTCGCGCGATTGACAGCCACGGGTGTGTTTTTAAGCAGTGAATGGTGGGGCTGGACTGGAATCTGGGGAAGACCTTTCAGCCTCTCTGGAAAGGCCAGATTCCAGACGGACCCAAAGAAGAAGCAGGATCCCAGTTTCGACCTGCATCGCGGCGACCCAGCAGAGATGGCGAAAGCCGGGTCAGGGTGGCCACCGCCGTGGCGATGGGAGAAGCGGACACACCCGGGACACAGCTCAGAGGTGGTGCCAGCCCGACTGGACACTGGGGGAGAGATGACGAGAACAAGCAAGAATAATGCCTGAGTCTGGGGCTCCTTCACCTCGGCCCGGTAGAGACCATGCCTGATGGGGGGGGGGGGGGGGGGGGAGGAACAGGGAAAGACCAGGTCCCTGCGGCAAAGGTGAGGTGCCTATGAAAAGTCTGGAATATTTATTAAACAACCAAGGAGCCAGGTCAAAAGGAAGCTAGATAAACTGCTCTGGAGATGGGTGGTGTGGACAGGGGGTTAAAAGCATGGAGATGATATTTGGAGACCCAAACTCGAAGTAGGTAAGAAGTGTTGGTGGAGAAGAGGTGGGGAGAGGGTTGGGTCAAAGGTTCGGTCCCAGGGGAGCCGCTAATGGGGGAGGCCGAGGGATCCTGAAAGGGCGATGAAGAGGAGTAGCCGATGTTTAGGGGGAAAAACCTGTGAGTGCATTTACAGGAAGCAAAGGAAGCCAGTTTATCAAGGGGGACCACCGTGTGGGAAGCCGCCACAAGGTCAAATAAAATAAGGACAGAATAGTGGTCACTGCGTAGGGCAGGATGGAAGGTGCTGGCGACCTTGACCTGCGCAGTGTCAGTACCAAGGAGGGGGACAAAAACCCCCAAACGTTTATGGTTAGCGCATGAGATTGGAATTTAACGGAAAACAGTTGGCATTGTGATGGCCGTGACCTTGCTCAGAGGAGAGAGAAAGACAGAGAGCAGTTGTAGGAGCCAGAAGGGGGCGGATGGGGGGGGGGGGGGGGAGCAGCCGCATACACTGTGAGAAACTAAGGCAGAGGAAATGGGTGCGGACGAAGGTGGGGACAGGGGCACTCCTGTCTGATGCTGTTCGGGTGGCCGTGGACTCCTGTGTCTCCGAGGCCAGGGTGGACAGCTGAACCCCACCGGACCAGTTTCTCCTCTCCAGGCTGCACCCCCCACCCCGGTTCAGCTATCCACTTAATCAGTGACTGCCCTTTGTGACCAAGTCAGATAAAAATGGCCAAGGATGCCGCAAGCAAGACAGCCACAAGTCAGGTACTGGTCCGGGCGCTCGAGAACAAACCCCCCCCCCCCCTCCGCCCCGACTCGCTGAGGGATTGGCTGCAGGCTGCAGGGAGCGGGGGAACGGGAAGGGCCTGCAGGGCAGTGTGCCTGGAGGGGTGGGCGACAGGAGGGCAGCCCAGCGGGGCGGGGCAGCAGGACCGAAGGGAAGGGTGAGGGGTGAAACCTCAGAGAGGACACAGGGGTGGGGCGGGGCGGGGGGGGGGCGTCGAGCAAACTGCGGGCCATTTTCGGGAAATGAGAGCTCTGTATGAACCACGGCAGGGTTTTGAGCAGAGGAATGCTGGGATCTGTTCACCAGGTTGGGGCCTGGCGGGAGACCGAGAACTGTGAAACTCTCAGGGGTCAGGGTGACACCCAAGTGCAAATGTCCGGGCCCTCCTGAGGGTGCTCCGCAAAGCCACCAGGGCGACCTCGAGTGCCCTAACTTTAAGGCGAATTCGATCCAGGCACTTCCCCATTTGAAAACCGGGGTGCTTCCTGCTATGGGTGAGTCCGGATCCTGTAGTGAGAGGCACAGAGCGCCTCCCAGTCTGGCCCAGGCCTCCTTGTGCGGCCTCCCCGGCGGCCTCGCCCCGCGATCTCCCTCACGTGCCGTCCTGCTGCCTGGGCGCTGGGCTTTAAATACTAACGGCATCCCCAGTCCGCAGCGGGTCTAACCCTTCTGAGAAGTCTCCCTGCCCCCCACCCCCACCCCCAGGTCCCTTCCAGGCAGCACCGACCTCTTTCTTCCCAGGGCCAGGCTCTGTAGTGGACCGACCAGGGGCCTCAGAATCAGAATTAGTTTGGGGCGCCTGAGTCACTTAGCTGAGCGTCGAACTTCAGCTCAGGTCGCGATCTCTCGGTTCGCGGGTTCGAGCCCCGCGTCGGGCTCTGGGCTGACCGCTGGGAGCCTGGAGCCCGCTTCGGATTCCGTGTCTCCCTCTCTGTCTGCCCCGCCTCCGCTCATGCTCTGCCTCTCTCTCTCTCTCTCTCTCTCTCTCAGAAACAAATAAACATTTAAAAAAAAAAGAATCAGAATGAGTTAAAAGCTAAGCACTGGGCATGTTGTTTCAACTCAGCTTCTCACGAAGGTCGTGGGGTCTGTTTGATCGAATTCGTGCCAAGATTAAATAAGATAACATGAGTAACCAGGAAATAGAGGACCAGGCACACAGTAGGTCTTAAAACAGTGTTCCCCTGCAGACCTCAAGCCCCTGTGGAGCACATGATACGTTTATGTCCTATTTATATTACAGATGTCCCATCACTGGCTGGTCCCTGGCCCACAAAAGGCGCTTGATAGACGTTGACCTGAATGTCCTGCCCCTGCCTTCCAGAACCCTGTGTGCAGCAGCCGTGTCCAGGGTAAGACGGGGATTCTAAAGTGGCCCGAGGGGCCCCTATCACAGCAGTCACTTCCCGTCAGCGGCAGGGAGCCCTTACTGTGCGTCTCTAGGGAACATTCATCGATCGTCTCCACGAATATTTTCCTCATTGTTCTCTAGAACTTCTGTCACCGCCTGCCACCCTCACTGCCTGCTCAGCTGTCCTCCCACTGCTCGGCCTTGTTTGTTCTGTCTGCCTCCACCATTTTTCACCACCCGCCACATGGCTCTTCCTCACGGACCCCGAGCTCGGGATTCACTGCTGTCCACAGGCCTCACCAGGGCAACCGGGGCCCTCGGGGTGCCTAAACATCCCTCCAACTGGCACCCTGCCCTCGGCTCCCTGCGAGCCCAGCACTGCTCTGAACCTTCCAGAACATTCACGCTGCCAGCGACCTACCACCAGCCACGCGTGGGTCGAGCCGGTGGTGATCTTCCAAATACAGCGTGAGCGTGCGTGCTTAACCCTAGGGCGTTGGCAGATTTGTAGCGCGGGTCCAGAAGAAGGTATTTTGACCCATTTTTTTCAACCTCTTCTGGGATCAGATGAGGCAGCCCCCAGTGCGGAGGACGGAGCGCGGGCTCTGGAGTCCCACGGACACACGTTTGGGTCCCACCGCCGCATCTCCTCGTGGTGCCTTACCTGCTCCGTAAGTTCTAACACCTCCGTGTCCTCATTTGTAAACTGAGGTCACAAGCGCCTATCCCACAGGGCTAGTACTCAGTGACATTTGTATCTGTCACCTGTGAGGGCATAATAAATCAGCCCCAAACTCAGTGGCTTAAGACAGCAACAGTTGTTCGTTAGCGCTCACGGGTTGTGTGGGTCAGGAATTTGAGAGTGGGCCAGCTGACCTAGAGTCTCTCGTGAGATCGCGGTCAGCTGCTGGCCTGAGCTGGGTTCCTTCCTCGCTCACAAGCCGGGCACCAGCCGGGGCCGGGCCCCTCCGGGGTCACCGGCTTTCTTCCACGATGGATCAGGAGTCCCAAGGCACATGCCCTGAGACGGAGAAAGAGGTATCAGCTCGACTAGCCTGGCCCCGACGGTCACACAGCATCACTTCCACCGCCTTCTAGTTGTGAGCAGCACGTCACTACTGGGCGCCTGGGTGGCTCAGTCGGTTGAGCCTCCGACTCTTGGTTGGTTCAGCTCGAGCCGCGATCTCCAGGTTGGTGATCTCGAGGCCCTGTCTGGGGCTCTACGCCGACAGCGCGGAGCCTGCTTGGGATT
Organism: Prionailurus viverrinus; assembly: GCF_022837055.1. Lineage (NCBI taxonomy): Eukaryota > Metazoa > Chordata > Mammalia > Carnivora > Felidae > Prionailurus > Prionailurus viverrinus. The sequence goes on from NC_062577.1 coordinate 9,156,878, forward strand.
CTCCCTCTCCCTCTCCCTCTCCACCCCTCCCCTGCTCGCGTGCTCTGTTTCTCTCTCTCAAAAATAAGTAAATGAACTTAAAGAGACGCACACCACCACCAATGCCAGCTCAGAATGAAGGGAAATGAGTTAGACCCCTCCTTTTCGGGAAGGAGTGTGGAGAACTTGCCGACATGCTTCAAAAGCCCCGTAGCACGTGGGATGCCCGCCCGTCCGTGAGCAGTGGCACTGGTTTTTGGCCTGATGACTTAAAAACATAAAACCGAAGACTGTCTCTGCCCCCACCCTTCTCGTCCTCACCCCACGAAGACATCCGTCCTGTGAGGAGGTAAAGTCACTTGTCCAGCGCGGCAAGAGTTAAAAGGAAGAATGAGAAGAAAATGCAGAAACAGAAATTGTCGACACGTATTCATTGCTGGTTCCACACCAAGCCCCGGGTTAGGTGATTTATCGACATCATCTCTGTGAATCCTCAGGACGACCCTCTGGGTCTCCATCGTTGGCCTCTTTACGATAAGGAGGAGAACGCTACTGCCCACCGATGTTGCCGGAATTTTCCGGGACCCCACGGCCGGTAAAGGCACAGCAGGGGCGGGGCCCAGCTCGACTGAGCCCAGGCCTGCGTGTCCCACGCTGTGCCCCCTGCCTAGACAGTGTCAGCTGAGATCAGCAGCCGAGAGGCTTTAGCTTAAGTGTTGCCTCCCCTGGTGGCTATAATTTGAGAAGTAAGGTATCTGAAGGATCAGGTGGAGTAGAACCCGGGAATTTAAGAGGTTCTTGGACCCAGGAGGAGAGAGGCCTGGCTGTTGCTGATGGAGAGAGAGAGGGCAGAGGCTATAGAGGCCCCGCACAGCCAGCCAGGGAGCAGGGGGCTGGCGCGGAGGGCCCGCGGACGGTCCCTAACGAGAGTACCTCGCACCGCGCTGGGCCAGCTCAGCTACCTCAGCGGTGCCCCCCAAACGCCTCTCACCAGGAGAAATTCAGGGGCTTCCCTACTTTTCCTCCACGACGTGGAAACCACTCCCTGTGAGGACGGGCATCCTGAAAAATGTGCTGGGGTAGTTGAACAGGAAGAGGCCACCGAGCAGGGATGGAGATTCAGTCCTCCCGGCCAAGCCCTGGGGGACGGGCTAAGGAGACGGAGCTCATCCGGGCCACCAGAGCCTCGCCTGGCCGCGACCAGAGGCCCAGGCCCGAGAAGTCCTCGCACGGTCAAGATCACATGTCCTGGAGCAGCACCTCGCGTGGCCAGCCACCCTCCGTCCACACCACGCCCCCTCCGGTAGCTTCTACCTGGAGCTGGGCTCTGTTGCTGGGGCTCCAGGACCCTGCCCCGGGTGCTGCTCCCCATTCCTGCCGTCCGAACTCTCTACGGCTCGGTGGCCCCCAGAGCACTTTCTCCTTCCTACTGCGGTATGGCCTTCAAAGCATCCCTCACTCAGTCTCTTCAAAGTCAGCCATTCCGAACACACGTGCCAGACTCGGCTCTCGGCACCGGGGATCCTGCAGGGGACAAGAGGGGCCAAGTCCCCCGCTTCCCTGAGCCGAGGTTCTGGGGGCCTTCACAAAAAGAGGGTTCAGACTTGACCACACGGGGTTGCGGGGGTGGGGGGCGGCGCATGCAGAAGAACCTACCCGTTTGCCCTCGTGCGTCAAATTGAAACGGCAGCCTGCCAGGGTGGATGACACGCGGTGGGTGTGAGACACTGTCCCCAGCGGCGTTGAGCAATGGCTTGGGGCAAGTCGCTTGGCTCTCAGCTGCGATGACTCAGGAGTCACCTCTGCAGCCTGGGAATTCACCTCCACAGACCTTATCTGAGGCAGGAATGTGGTCTGTGCTCGGCTGCTGTCCCCACCACCTGCCTGGGTTTTCCAGGCTGAGGAAGAGAGGGAGAGAAAGTTGCTACATCTCCCCAGAGTACTTCCTCCTGCTCGGACCTCCTCCACGTTTGCAACGATAACAACAACAATAAGCCCGTGAGCTGTCGCAAGTTCTGCCCACACACCTCCCTCGGGAGGTAGGTGTCCTACCTGCTGGCATCATGTGGGGCACCTTGTATTATTACCTCGTGTGGGACATTCTCAGGGTGGGGGGAGCTAGATAATGTAACCGGTTAAGTCGGTAATATGGGAGCTGGACTGGAAGAAAAATATACTGGAGGAAAGCGAATGAGAATTTCGCGTGAATTCCACAGTTAAAGACGCAGGAAATCAAATAAATGGCAGCTGGCCGGCCGGCAGCTTTAGGAGATAATCTAACAGGAGATGTACTTTCCCTCTCCTCTCCTCGGCCCTACTCTGGGGGCTGGCGACAAAAGCTCTGATGTGAGGGGCGCCTGGGTGGCTCGGCGGGTTAAGCGTCCGACTTCGCCTCAGGTCACGATCTCACGGCTCACGAGTTCGAGCCCACGGCTCGGACAGCAGCAGAGTCTACTTTGGATCCTTGTTCCCACTCCACCCCTCTTAGAAGCTCTACTCTGAGACATATTCTCTGTGGGTGCCTTTGCTCCAGGAAGGGATACGTGGGGGCCAAGGAGGCAGCTTCATTCAGCCACTCGCGGGCTTTCATAACAGCAAACCCAGCCAGACGTGGCCCCGAGCGACAGGGACCAAATATTCTCGCGCGGTAAGAGTTTCCAAAGCAGAGAAGTTCCAAGGTCACGTAAATGAGCAGCTTAAAAATGTCGTCACGGGCCCAGGTGCTCTCCATGTTCTCTCTCCACCATCCCCAGCTCGTAGGCATTTGTTCTCGTGCTGTCCAGATGGCCACCTCAGTCGCAAGCTTCGGATACCCAACTGGCACAAGGACACGGAGGCATCCCCGTTAACAACAAGAAAAACTTACCTGGAGGGTTCCCCTACCCTAGCAGATGTCCCCTCACATCACACTGGACAGAACTGTGGCGCAGAATTACAGGCAAAAGGACCAGAAGTACTGTGACTAGATTCTCCCACCGCCTGGGGTTAGGTAGGGACCTGTCCTCCCCTGAGAGAATGCTGACCCACACCCGAAGCCAGTCCGTTCTGTCGGCAAGGCAGAATGTGGCTCGTGGCTGTCGGCAGGGAGGCACCCAACAGTGCCAGTAACTCAGCACTCCCACCTTCCCTCAGCCCTGGCACGGATAACCCCGTGGGAAAAGGGAGATGATCAATTGGGGAAAAATAAATGTCAACTGGTTGTCCATTTCCGACCTGAGTTTCATTACATTCTGTTTCTAATCATGTAATTTCTGCAACGCTTCATCAGGCAGGTCCAGCAGACAGCTTTCCAAACCCCGCATGTCTTGTCAGCTTGGAAGAAAAGAACAAGCCAAGGTCAGCTGAAGCCTGACCTTTCCCTCCGAGCAGGTTATGGATGTGTCTACCTACTGAGGGCCTGTGTCATGTGTGTGTACCCAGAGTCATTTAGGAGAGGCGTCGGAAGCACAGTGCCGGAAAGCTGGGTCTCGTCACTCATCCCCTCTCTGGATGTGACACATCTCATTGCGCAGATAAACGACAAAAGAGCAGAGGAGGCGCTTGACCGAGGTCAGAGAGCCAGTGGCAAAGACAAGATGGCAGCCTCCTGGGATGCCGTCCACCTGTCTGCACAAAACCTCGGGGCTCCAGCTCGGGCCCACCTGACCAAAGAGCCGTCTCGCAATTCAATCAATACCTACAAATAACCAGAGTCCCATGGATACCACAGACCACAAAAATAAGATGGGACAAGATGGGATGATGGGAACGAGGGGTCTGGAGTGAGTTTCCTGAAGCACCGGCCTTCCTCAAAACGCACAGAAAGTGAGCATACCTCACCTTGGAGTTGAATAAAACTGGAGCGAGCTCATCTTCTGTAGCTTCTATGGATAAGTTGCAGGACCCTGGAGGCAGAAGCAAAAAGAGCAGTTAGCGATACAGTTAAAAATAGATAGGATGCTCGACTGTTCCTGGTTCGCACAGGCTCCGAGAACTTCCTTTTGGACTCTCTCTCCTTCTCTTCTTCCTGTCAGACACGTTAAGATGCTCCCTTATCACACGTCAAAAACAACTGTACAACGTGGTAACAGTCGCATTGTGTTACAGTCGACTAACTGGAGGAAACATTGTGTTTTAATTTACTTAAATATGAATGTTCTTTTTTCCATATTGCAGTTTTGAGTTTACCCGTGTCCCGCATCTCAACCATTTTAAGAGACCCTTCGAAAGCTCCAAGCCCAAGGCTCTATGCCGTCAGCAGTGCATGGTTAGAGTGAGAATCTATAGATGTGTCGATCACCTAATTCCACACAGAGGGAGCCATGAGAGTTGGGTTGAGGAAGGGGACTATCACACCAGTCACCTACGTTAGCACCTCGTCTAATAGGACCAGGTCACATCCGTGTAGTACTTTGTCCCTTTCCCAGATCTTCCGTGTACCTTATTTCGTTTCATTCTCTTCAACAGCCCCGTATATAGACGCTAAATCTGTTTTAGTGGTAAGGGAGCTTGGATTCAAAGAGGTGAACTTGTTTAATATCACATGACTAGTGGGGCGCCTGGGTGGCGCAGTCGGTTAAGCGTCCGACTTCAGCCAGGTCACGATCTCGCGGTCTGTGAGTTCGAGCCCCGCGTCAGGCTCTGGGCTGATGGCTCAGAGCCTGGAGCCTGTTTCCGATTCTGTGTCTCTCTCTCTGCCCCTCCCCCGTTCATGCTCTGTCTCTCTCTGTCCCAAAAATAAATAAAAAAAAAAAAAATCACATGACTAGTAAGGAATTGCTTACTATATTCTAAGGAATTACGTATTGGTAAGTAATTCAAAGGAATTACGGAATGGTCTTAATACCCCAATACCTGTGCACCTTGGACCATGACTTCACTTCCTTGTTGACAACCAGCTCCTGAGTTTTCTCCTTCCTGATGGGGAAGGGGAAGAATTAGACGGCCCCACTTGTCTTAGAAGCATAGGACCCCAGCTGCTCTTGGTGGAACGCATTCTGTCCAATAAAATAGAGCCCATCAGAAAGATCTCAACTGTCGTTAACACGTTATTTCTCTTTGGTCTGATTTTCTCTATGGTGAGCACCAGAAGGGTTGGCATTGTAGGTGGTGTGGGAACCTGGAAGTAAGATCTGAGCCCTTTGGCCGACACCGCATTGGAGCGGGAAGCCTAAGGGAGAGAGGCTTCAGGTAGCCACAGGTCTGCTACGCGATTAAGGGAGATCCCCAACGTAAGCCAAAAAGCACCCTCTTCTGGGTGGTGTCGTCAACATGCCACGATGGGAATGGTCGGAAACACAACAAATCAACACTTTGACCCGAGACCTGACCCCCCCAGGAAGAAGGAAGCAGTTTGAGAGTGCTGATTAAGAGAGCATTTGAGGCAATCAACCTGTCTTGTGTCACGGCTATGCTAACTCCTGAGAATTTAAGGCCTGTTGTCTGTGACCATGCCCCGGCACGAAACAAACGCCAGCACATGCCTGTGGAATGAAGCCCTAAATCACAGGGGAGGAAGGCAGGGCCTTCTCCCGTCCGTCAGTCCTGCCTCCAGATTCCACTATTACCCACTGATACTGGGAAAGTGTGAGACAGCGGTATTCTGGAACATACAATTGGCTTGTTTTGTTTTTGTTTTCTTTTTTTTTTTTTTTTTTAACTAAAGGCAAGGCCAAAGCCTTAGGGGCCTCACACAGGATGGCTGGGATCTTTCTGACGGGCTCTATTTTATTGGACAAAATGGCATTCCACCAGGAGGGGCTGGGGCCTCTTGCTTCCAGGATAAGCGAGATCACCTAGTCGGAGTGAGACATCACTGGCTGGAGATCATTGGGTCCAACTTGCTCATTTGAACAGAATAAGATCAAATGTCTCTCTCAAGGTGACAGGCCCTGACTCCGAACTCTAATGCGCCCGCCTACAACCTCAGAAGCACCCAAGTTTTCTCTACACGGGCTTTGTGCGGCCTTGTTCTTCTTCCTCTTCCGCGGTTGGTATGACGTTGGGGAAAGGCCTCCACCCCTACAAAGAAACTGAAAGCTTGGGAAAGGACCATGACAGCCAGGGTCCCCGGCGTTTGCATAAGTGTGATGCCAACGATACAAACATAGGATGGGCACGGACAGGCCATCCCCGTCGGCCGCTCTATTCCTGGGGTCCTGGAACAATCCCGCGGGGAGGAGAATCTCCATATTCTCGCTCACCTGTTTGCCTGGCCAAACCTCGCTAACGGTTCACAAACTCTTCTGTGTCCTCAGCCCTTGGCCACTTTGCACGCAGTGTGATATGTCAGACAAAGGCCAGAGGGGAGGGTATCCACATCGTGGCTGATTGTTCGAATGCGCTCTTTCTGCCATCCCCAATATCCTACTGTTTAAAGTCCTTGGGGACAGGGAGCACTTCATACGCTTTTGCAGCCACCACGGCATCCTTCGTGGTGCTGGGCATGGAGTAGAAGCTCAGTGAATGCGTGTTTACTTTGAGTCACTCTGGCTGAGCCTCCAGAGGCCGGTTCAGTGGAAGATGAGTCATATCTGAAGGTTTCACAATTACTCCCATCAGAACTTCCTTTGAAAACATTCTTCAAGTTCTCCTTTGAAGGCCATTTGAATATATTAATAGTGCTAATCCTGAGATGCTAACTCCCACACCGGACACAGTAGAATTCAGAGCAGGCACCACTCTTTCAAAAGCTCCGAGGTTTCAGAGGAAACCAAACACTCGTCCCTTCTTCCTTCTCAAGGACACGGTCCTCCCTTCACCCTGGAAGTGATGGCACCGAGTTTCTGAGACGGGGAGGAGGAGTTGTCCCTATGCGTTGTCCCCCCTGTACTTCTCACCTCACTTGGAATAAAATCCAAAACCTTTCTTATGCTCCTGCTCACTTCTCCAATCTTACTTCCTGTTTCTCTGTTTCCCCCACCCAGTCCCTGCCCCCCCCCCCCACCTCCATAGTCCAGCCACAGGACTTATCTTAATTTCTTAAACACACGGGTCTCTTCGAAGAAGTCTCCCTGCCTGGAAAGTTTTTCCAGGACTGATTCCACAGCCCTCAGGTCTTGTTTTGAATGTGACCTCCTTCCTTGACCACGGAAATACAGGAAGCTTGCCCCTCACCCTCTGTCTCCTTTGTATTATCTACGTTTTATCCTTGAAGCACTTACTCGGATTTGTAATTGAGTATTTTGTTGCCTTCTTGGCCTCCCTCAGTAGCCTGGAAACCCTTGAAAACACAGGCCACGTTAATTTTGTTTCTGACTATGTCTCTAACGCCAGCACCGAGCTTGACTCCAGGGAGGACCTCAATAAACCCTTGTTGAATGAATGAATGAATACTTTAAGAGAAATTTATCCCTTGCTCTCTGGCTCTCCGTCCTATTTTTTTTTCTTTTTTTTTTTAACCTCAGATCCCTCCTGGACGCCAAGAATCATTTTTTTTTCCAATCAGGGGACTCTAAAACCTCGAGGGGTACAGATAACTTAGGTTGGGGGCGGGGGAGGGAGGGAATTAATTCCTATCAGCAGAAGAAGGTATGAAATGTACCATGAATGAAGAAAAATGTACAGACCACAGATCAGGAGTCAGGGCAAGCTCAAGAGCCCCGTTTCTGGGGCAGAAATATGTCCTTACAACCTAAAGAAACTACTCGTTTTAGAGCTAGCCGGGTCTCAGTAGGTGACAGATCATAACTTCTATCAAACGTAGGTCACGTGGGGAAACTTTGGGAAAACTGTTTCCTCCTCTACCCACAGAACACTTCTGTACTCCAAATGTATTGGGGCTTTTCCCCACAACCAAGCGATTCTCCAACAGCAGCTGGGTGTCCTACAACTGAACCCGATTCTGACACTATTTCCCTAGAGACAGCATCAGATCCCACAGGTGAAGACCTCATCCCCACAGAACTGCTCCCCCTGCGGGTGCCGGTCTCGGGTCCCACGTTGTCCCTTGTACCCTGGCCAGCTATAAACCGGAGAGTCCCGTGACCCTCCCACCCCCGAGTCTGATCATTTGCTACAACGGCTGACAAGCGCTCAACACAAACAAGCAAACAAACAAACAAAACAGTTTACGATGACTCATTACAAAGGGTATCGAAAGATGGCTTGCATCTTCTGAGATGTGTAAACTGAGCACCAATTTACCCCTGCTTCCATTGTAGCTTTCCATGGGATCCAAATTCAGGTGTCCCGGAACCACACGTCCTCAACAGACCTCAGCTCAGCTCGGTGCGTGTGGACGGAAGAAAGCTGGCTCAGCACGGTTTTCCCCGAGTGCTCCGTTTTCCATAGTACCGGGCACAACTATGTGCTGCACCATCACTGGGGCTCTGTGGTTCCCGGTGGTGCCGGGGGAATGTGCAGGCAATTTAACCTACTTGCTGTCCCATCGTTGGCTAGCGGTCTACTTGTGACTGAATCTCCCCTGCCTGAGAGCCTAGTTCTTCCGTAGGCAGATTTATTGCAGATAAGACTGATAAGTAGCTAGATCCTTCGTTCATGTCTCATACTAACCCTGTGATCTTGGGAAAGTTATCCTCTGGCTGGCTCCGTCTCCTCATCTGTAAAGTGAGGATATTCGTATCTGCCTCACAGAGTGAACGATCATATGCGAAGCACGTAGAAATGCTTAATAATAATTAGTGCTCCAGAGAGGACAGTTGATGTGACCAATATTTCTGTACCGGTGTTTTAAAGTTAGCTCCTGGAAAAGCAGGACACTGAACTCACGTTATTCCCGTGTCCCAGGGGCCAGGACTTGAACTCCCCTAGCAGGTACTGTCTGCACCGTTCAAATTCTGCTTTCTTGTCACCCCGTTGCTCGCTCTGACTTCGAGGGGGCAAATCACCCGCCACCAACTGAGCTGTGGTTTCTGCAATTACATCTCATTCACGGAGCACGTGGGTGGCTCGGTCAGTTAAGCGTCCGACTTCAGGCTCGGGGCGTGATCTCACGGTTTGTGAGTTCGAGCCCCGCGTCGGGCTCTGTGCCGACGGCTCGGAGCCTGGAGCCTGCTTCAGGTTGTGCGTCTCCCTCTCCCTGTCCTTCTCCACTCGCACTCTGTCTCTCTCTGTGTCTCAAAAGTAAATAAACGTTAAAAAAAAAAATAAGATCTCTCATTCGCTTTTGCATGCCCCACACCATCTGGCTCAGGTTAGGTGCTTGGCAAATCTTCACAGCTTAAACCACGGCATCTTTTAATCCTGATAACAAGGAAATGGTACGGGTGTGTGTAGGAGTATCTGGAATGCGTGCATTTACACACCAGCGATGCCATCATTTAGCAGAGGGAGGAGATGTCAAATTAGCAGAGCACTAAGACTGGGGATGACAGGCAAGAAGGTGCTAGACGTGCTTGCCCACGGGCTGGACTATATACCAGACTGTATGCTCCTTGGGGACAAAGACCGAGTTTCGTTCTTTCTCCGGCGCCTCGCACGGTGCCTGATGGGTCCCACGTGCTCGATAAATGTCAGTTAAGTGGTGAATTCACTCACGTTTGAAATTCCAACTTGGGAAGCTCCCACTGCTTTCTAGTGTTGGATATAGTCTTATCAGCACGCCCCTGCCCCGGCATACAGAGCTCCTGCCCCCCTCCGTTCCCACCACCAGGTACTCTCCTCCCCGGGGCTAGATCCTCACCTCGGTTCTGACTCGGCAAGATGAGGGTCACACCTGGAAATCATGTCTGTGCCAAAATAACCACAAACAGTTAACACGTGGCTGGCATCTCTCTTCCTGGTGTGCGGGAATTACCTCTGCCTCCTGTCAGATGTGAGAAAACCCTTCTCTGCTACGCCTTGGATGTACTCTCTTTTTGAACCAGCTCAACCTCAGGAAACAGTTTTCCCACCGGTGCCAACTCTTTGGCGAGGATTAGCAGAGGATTACGAGTCTGCCAGGACCACCAGTCAAACACGGCTGCTTCCCTTCCCATCGTATGTTGGGTGCTTTTGGTTTTGACTTACCCGGCCAACGTCAACTTCCCCTTTCCAAACAAAGGCTATGTAAGATGCTCTGGACAGCGAAGGATAGAGGATCTAACCACCGGGGCCCGCCCGATAAGGATGTTTATTACTTTGCGTCATGTCCAGTTTGGAGGTTGGACAGTTTCGGAGCGGGGTCGTTCACCGACATAGGAACGTCGTGCATCTAGCTTAACAATTCTGCAGCTTTCTCCCCCAGCCCCCAGATCTGCTGTAGGTCAGGCCTCACGTGCCAGAAACCACCTTCAGAAAGAGAAAAAGAGAAGGCCCCCATCTTGCGTCCTTCCAGAGAAGGGGGGCTGGTCCCCTACGTCTCACTGGCCCGAATTGGCACAATCTACCCATGCTTCAACAATCCCGAGGCGGGGCGAGGCGAGGCCACCGCAATTGGCCTAGACCAATGAAGACTCACCCTCGGAGGTGGGGGAGAGTCCAAGTTCCTGTACGGGACACAACCCCTCAGAGGAGGGCAGCCAACATTAAGATTCTGAGAGCAAGGTAGTAGAGGGAAACAGCCCCCTGATAGGCAACCAGCCGTGTCTACAACAGACAAAATTGCCCCATCGAGCTCTAAGGAGAGAATGAATAAAATTACACTAATTTCATTCTTGGGAAAATCAAACTATCCAAAGACAAAGATTTTGTTTACCCAGAGCTGCAATCTGATTAAAGACATAAAGCCCTTTCAAAAGCATAAACTCAGAATGGCCCAACCGTCATTTATCTGTGTGGGCTGAAGCAATAGAAAGGCTCCACCAAAAGCTTCGTGTATGCAAAATATTAAAGTAGGCTCACCAGCGCAAAGAAAACAAAGCCTTCTTGTAGTCCTGAGTCACCTGGGCTGATGGCACACACATTCTGATTCCAGAGAAGTAGCAAAGTCGAAATGGTGATATGTGGCCCCGATTTCACTCTCTGTTACAAGACTGACCAATGCCCCTCTCTGGAGGAGATAGCACTCTTTTCATAAGCAGGAAACACAATTCACAACTTTATTGGAGACGCTGCTGGGAGCTGTATAAAGGTGCTTTTGGAAAAGCTTGAAATCTTTTCATCCTTATGAAAAAAAAAAAAAGGACTCTGACCAAAAGAAATAGGTCAAGAAACTATTTGATCCTGAAGACATGCCTAAGTCTTCCTCTCCAAGATTTGTATTAAGTATAAAATGTGATGGTCAAGTAGCCGACTCACTGATCACTCGCTATTCCTTCACTTAACTTCGGGTTGGTCCATTCCTCTCCTGTTCATACCCCCCCACCCCAGAATCTGGCAGACCCCCGGTGCCCACAGCTCGGGTTTCCATCTTGTTATTTTCAGAAGGGCTAAAAGGGAGCACAGGGCACAGCCTGTGGGAGCCTTCTCTGGGTTCTCCCCACCCCCCCGCCCCCCTTGGAAAGTCCTCCCCATTGCCTCCTGCCTATCTCGGCGCCAGCCCTTCCCCACGCTGCTGGACCTTCCACCCGGGACAAGTGCCATCCAATGCCCAGATTCCTCAGCAGTGAGCAACCTATAGTATCTGTGTTATGAAACCTCTTCCTTCTCTGCCTCTGCCTCTTTCTCTCCACGGAGGGCTTGGTGTATTTGGGGGCTCCGGCCACAGAAGCAAATTTCCTCTGGAAGAAAGAGTTTGAAAAAGAAGAAGTGTGCCACGGAGCTGGAGAATTAAGTTACGCAGAAAACTCCCCGGAGAAGGTGGCGGGGGGGGGGGGGGTGGCCAGTTAACTGAAGGGTAGTCATCTCTGCTGTGCCTCGTCTGAGAGAATGAGCTGGCAGGAAGCAGAGGAACGAGGCAAGTAAACCTTCAGGAGGGCTGAGTTTCAAATGTTCCTGCCAGACAGGATTATATGTCCTCAGGCAGATGTCCTTCCCCTGTGGCCCTTGGTATCAGCTGCGTGTGGCTTTTTTTTTTTTTTTCTTCATGGAAATACCAGTCCACGGTTAGGAATCGAGATTAGTATGAGGGAAGAGAGAGAGTCTCCTACATTGTCTAAACACTAAGCAGACTACCGAGGTTAAAATTCTTGTTCCACCATCCACTTCTCTCCAGAATGGGAATAATAGTGGCTACCTCACCAAACTGGGTGGGTGAAATTAAACAAGGTAAGGTCACAACGCTAGCAGCATAGCAGAAAAGTCAGGACAGGAGCGGCCACAACCACCGCAGCCACAATGCGGGTTGTTACGAACCAAAGGGAGAGCCCGGGCGAAGAACACAGAATTGTGAGAGCTGTAACACAAGGGTCAGCCCCACATTCCTATGTGGTGGGGAGGAGGAAGCAGAGAGGTCAGTGAGGAAGCTGGGGGCCAGGCCAGAGGTCCCTCCAGGGTGGAGGCTTGGCGGGTGGAGCCAGCGTTGGCCAAGACCTAAGGATGGAGGGGAGGAGGAGGGGGAGGGGAAGGGGAACCGGCCCCATAGTACTGGAGTTCCTCCTTTGTTCAGCTGGGCCAAGTTCATTAATAGAAGTGAGCTAATGCTTTTCCCCACTGGAAGCAATCAAGTTACTTCATCTCAGAAGCAATCTTCCCCAGGAACTATTATACTTGGAATTACAACAACAAAAGCACCTCAGACACACCCAGGGCAGCAGCCCAAGGCTCACAGCCCCAGAGCTTCCCGTGGCGAAAAGCAGACTGAAAAGTAGCAGCCCCTCTGCGTTAGGTCAACGGTCCTTCCAGCTAAGAGAGACCTTCCAGAGAGATGCTTGTCGGCCAGCCCAGGGTCAGTGGTGTGGCCGGTGCTTTTCAGACTGAAAAGCTGAACTTAACTAGGAGGTTCTACTCTTAGCTCAGAGAGAAGAGTGCTAGAAAAGTCAAGGCTATTTTTCCTCCACTAACAGAATATTCACACAGGCCCTAGTGTCCATAAAAGTTAGCCATCGGGGAGGAGATGGTTGTTCCAGAAAGGGTTATAGTGAAATCATTTACTATTAGGGAGAAATACTCAAATTTGAACCTCATTGTAAATTCCGTATAAAAACATTTTCTAGATGGATTAAGGATTCTGTGTTTATAAAAAGAAAGGCAAGAAGGAGAAGCAGCAGCAGTAGCATAAACAAGCTAGAAGGAAAGGTAGGTGTGCTTGTAACTTACCCTGGGATAGACTGGCAACATGAAAATGTGGCCACAAATAATATGATAGAGCCCATGAAACCTACTTGAATCTGGGCAGGTGGAAACTGCTTTGACCATCAGAGAAGTTGGCATCCAAGGCTACGTCATAAAAGGCTTTCTTGCTTCTGCTTTGTTTGCCGGAACACTTACTTTCAGAGCCCTGAGCTGCCATGTAAGAATTCTGACTACGCCTAAGCGGCATGTTGGGCAGGCCACATGGAAACATTCAGGGGACTGTCCCTACTCAGCCCAGCCTTGTGGCCATGCCGCAAGGCTCCCGACATGTGGGTGATGCCATCTTGGCTTCTCTCAAAGCAGAGAGACTCCATGACTTCTGTCAACATCAGGCGGAGCAGAAAAGCCACCAGCTGAGCCTGCCCAATTCCTGACCTACAAAAGTTATACAATGGGAGACGACTGTTGTTTTAAGCCATTACACTTTGAGGTGGTTCGTTACACAGCAGCAGATAAATGGAACGAATAGAGAAGAACTTTCTAAGCACAAAAGCTTGATAGGAATCCAAATACAAGAATAACAGACTCGATGGGGCGCCAGGGTGGCTCAACCGGTTAAGCATCCGACTCTTGATTTCAGCTCAGTTCACGATCCCAGGGTCATGGGTTTGAGCCCCACATCAGGCTCCATGCTGAGTGAGCCTGCTTAAGATTCCCTCTCTCTCAGAAACCATACTTGGCTATTATGATGTTCCGTTAAGTGTGATGTCACCTGTAGGTTTTTCAGAGATGCCCTTTATCAGGGTGAACCAGTTCCTTTCTATTCCTAGTTTGTTGAAGACTTTTTAAAATTGTAAATGGGTGTGGGGTTTTAATTCTTTTTTTTTTTTATGTTTATTTATTTTTGAGACAGAGAGAGACAGAGCATGAACAGGGGAGGGGCAGAGAGAGAGGGAGACACAGAATCGGAAGCAGGCTCCAGGCTCTGAGCCGTCAGCACAGAGCCCGACGCGGGGCTCAAACTCACGGACCGTGAGATCGTGACCCGAGCTGAAGTCGGACGCTTAACCGACTGAGCCACCCAGGCACCCCGGTGTGGGGTTTTAAAGGGTAGCTGCCTGTATCTGTTGAGAAGTTTATGTGACTTCAGGACCTTCCATTTTCTAGTATTTTATTAAAGATTTCTGTGACTATATTCCTGGGTTATACTGATCTGCAATTATACTTACTTGTGGCGCCCGTGTATGGCTTTGGTATCACAGTATAATATACGCACAGAATTAAGTGAAAAGCATTCCTAGATGTTTAGGAGTCCTGAGTATTGATTCCTCATTCAATGTATGTTATAGTTGATCTAAGACATCTGGGCCTGGGCTTTGCATTGTAGAGATAATGTTATTTAATACATAAATAATTGAATTTATTTCCTTCTTCCAAAAAAAAAAAAAAAAAAGATTCTCTCTCTCCCTCTCTGCCTCTCCCCTGCTTGTGTTCTCTCTTCTCTCGAAAACAAAATATAAATAAATAAATAACCCAAACAAACAAACAAACAGACTTGAAATTGTAAACTGCTTTCTGTCAAGTAGCATCACATACAAATCAAAAGGCAATGGTGCACTAGAAAAATATCCTTGTAACACATGTGACAGACGAACCACTAAGAAGAAAAATTATGGTGGGGAAAAAAAATGGCAAGGAACGAAAAGCCGTTATCAGAAAAAATTTTAAAGGCCAAAAAGACATGTTTAACACCAGCAGGAACAAAATAAATGCAAATTAGATGACCAGAGACCTTTCTGCTTTCCAATTTGCAAAGATTTTTGAAATGATCATTCTCGGTGCCTGCAAGACTGTAGTGAGGCAAGCGTTGTCTGCTCCTGGAGGTGGAAATATAAATTGGTAGCCTTTTGGGAGAACAAGCTGAGGATCCGAAAGTCTTAAATACCCTTTGCTCAAGCCTTGCCGCGTCTAGGATCGAAGAGGATGTACGGCCAAGCATTCTCATCACAGCGCTCTTGCTAATGGTGAGAAATTATAAACAACAAACCGTTCCACAATGGGAGCAATGTTGCGAAGTTTCAAATAACGGAACCCAAAAGCGTTATCAAAAGCGTGGCTTCCAAATCATTCAGTGACAAGGGAAGGGCGTGAAAACCGGTTAAAAGTATACAAGGGAATAGCCACAATTTTATGTATGTAGATGGATGGATAGACAGATTAAAACGCTGGATGGAAACACACCAAGATATTAACCGCAGTTTCTGAAGAAAAGGTTTGCAGGCGGGGGGGGGGTTATTTCGTTCTTTCTCCTTGTCTGAGTTTTCCTATTTTCTCAACATGAAACTGTATTAATTTTATAACCAGAAAAAAATTCTTCTTTTTAAGTTGGTAACTAAAGAGAAAATTCCAAGGCAGTAGCTCCGGCAAACTTGAACACAGGGACTTTCAAGTACTGAGAGGTCTTAGGAGCCGAGAGCTCTCCCTCCAGACACCTGCCGGGGTCTGTGTTTTAGAGTTTTCCTGACCTCTAGGCCTTCCCTCCCCCCAGGGTCTCCAGGCTTCAAAATTATCTTTCTATCATCCCTCCCTTTGCCCATCACACCTCGCCACCACAGGCATCCATACACAAGTAAACATTTCTATTCCTTCAGTTTCCTTCTGTTAACAAAGATTTAGAAATCACAACCAGAGAGCCCTGGACCAAAGGGATGGTTTTTCTTTGACATCCCTTCCCGAAATTTGTTACTGTTACTTTTAACTGGTTACCAACATTAAAAAAATGAGGACAGATTTTCACTTCCAGAAAGCTGGAGCAGACTTACCTTGTTCCATGCCTCCCACTAAGTACAACTAAAACCTTGAACATTGTACATAAAACAAACAGAAGACTCTAGAAAATAAAAAAGAGAAGCCACGGTGGATAGGAGTCTCAGGACCTGAGAAACAACACAATAGTGAGTTCCAAGAATTTTCTTTTTGGCTCACATATCCCAGGCTTAGAACTAAAGCAAACCTGGGGCGCCCGGGTGGCTCAGTCAGTTAAGCATCCGACTTCAGCTCAGTCGGATCAGCTTCCGACTTCAGCTCAGCTCAGGTCATGATCTCACGGTTCATGAGTTCGAGCCCCACGTCCGGCTCTGTGCTGACAGCTCGGAGCCTGGAGCCTGCTTCGGATTCTGTATCTCCCTCTCTCTCTGCTCCTCCCCCACTCATGCTCTGTCTCTTTCTCTCTCCTTCAAAAATAAATAAAAACATTAAAACTTTTTTTTGAAAAAAAAGAAACCTGCCATCCAGAAATGCTCGTGCCAGTAACAGGCATAAATAACAAAAGCTCCAAGAAAAGCCTGCTTTGTGAAGCCTGAATGACAGAAGGACAGAAGGACAGCCCAACAAGACGCAAAGTGTTTACACGATAACTGCTCTACTCCAGCCAGACACCACAGAAAAAGATCCGTGGCCCCACCCCCACCCACTAGTGAGAAGCCTTGATTTCCACTCTTGTGAGGCTCTAACCCCAACCGCCCAACTGGGGTGGGTGTCAGAGATGGCCAAGAAGGGAGCCAGGATTTCATCCGCTATGACTGGTAAACAGCCCTCACCTCCCCCTTCATGGGGGGCCTATCAGGCAGTAATGAGGCGTATCTACCGTTCCTCAAAGGAGCGCCCCCCCCCAAAGATTTCAAAACTGCCCAAGATAAAAATTCCTCCACAAGCAATTGTGAACGTGCTTGAAACTTATTAAAAAAAAAAAAAAAATTTGAAACCCTCATGGTGCCTGGGTGGCTCGGTCGGTTGAGCATCTGACGCTTGACTTGGGCTCAGGTCATGACCCCAGCATCGTGGGATCAAGCCCCACGTTGGGCTCCGTGCTGAGTGTGGAACCTGCTTGAGATTCTCTTTCTCTTTCTCAAATAAAAAACATTTTTAACTAAAAAAAAAAAAAAACCCACAGTTTAAAAAAGATAGAAAGCCTCAGCAAAGAAACAGAAGATACGAAAAAGAACGAAATGGACGTTATAGAACTGAAAAATAGAGCAATCAAAATTAAAACTCAGCGTATGGACTTGCCTTAGTCTCTTACGGCTGCCGTGACAAATTATCGCAAACTTCGTTATCTTAAAACAAAACAAATTTGGGGCACCTGGGTGGCCCAGTCGGGTGAGCGTCCGACTTCGGCTCAGGTCATGATCTCACAGCTCGTGAGTTCGAGCCCCGCGTCGGGCTCTGTGCTGACAGCTCGGAGCCTGGAGCCTGCTTTGGATCCTGTGTCTCCCTCTCTCTCTCTGCCCCTAACCCACTCGCATTCTTTCTCTGTCTCTCTCAAAAATAAATAAACATTAAAAAAATTTAAAAAAAAACAAATTTAATATCTTACAGTGCTGGAGGTCCGAAGTCCAAAGTGGGTCTCATCGGGCTAAACTCAAGGTGCGTCAAGACTGTGTGACTTCATGGGGACACCAGTGAGGAGTCTATGTCCACCTTCCTGAGGCTGTGCCCTCGTTCCTTGGCTCATGACCCCTCCCCCCGTCTTCAAAGCCAGGAGTCTATGCCAGTCCTTCTCACATGGCATCACACCGACAGTAACTCTCTTGTCCCTCTCTTTCACCTGCAAGGACCCTTGTGGTTTTCTTGGGTGCACCGAGGGAATCCAGGATAATCTCCCCGTCTCAAGATGGTCAGTCACGTCTGTAAAGTCCCTTTTGCCATGGCAAAGGTCATCCATTCACACCATCTGGGGATGAGGGCGTGAACTTCTCGGAAGAGCCACTGTTCTGCCTGCTCCCATCTGCCCTCTGGCTCCCAAAGATTCATGCCCGGCCCACAGGCAAAGTGTATTCACCCCACCCTGAGGTCCTCAAAAGTCTCAATCCATTACGGCATAAACGCAAAGTCCAAATGCTCCTCAACTCAAATTTCCAAATGTCATCATCTCAGTCATTTGCACAGTTATGGGAAGACTCTTAATTACATCCAGCCTGGAGCAAAATTCCTCTCCATCTACGGACCTAGAAAGCAAGTCAGCTTCTCCCAAAATGCAGTGATAGGACAGGCATCAGTTACCAAATTATCGACATTCCCACTCAAAACGAAAAAAGGAAGGAAGACGGGAGTTACTACTCCCGACCCATTTTGCAATCCAGCTGGGCAGATTTTAGGTTCTAAGACCTCTGGGTCTCAAGGATCCATTCTGTGAGCTCACAGCCCACAGAACTTCAAGCTCACAGCCTTGAAGTTGTCCTTTCCTTCTGACGGAAGGTAGACTCGTTTGCAGCTGAATAGTGTTATCAGCAGAGTTTATATCTATAGAATATCGGGGGGTCTAACAACTCTATAAACTCTTAAGGAAATGTAATTACTAATTTTTTTTTAAGTAAGAGAAATCTTTTTTCGTACCGTTTTGTCTAGTTTTAATATCCGAGTAACACTAGCTTCATAAAATACATTGGGAAATGTTCCCTCCTCTTCCGTTTCCTGAAAGAGATTCCATAGAACAGATTTGTGCGTTTATATTTGTGATGAGTACTCGGTGTTCGTAGTTTTCTTCTCTTGTACATGAGGGATTCTTACGAGGATGGAAATATCCTGTACCTCGCCTATATCAATGCCAACCCTCGTTATAATATTGCAAGACGTTACCTTTGGGGGAAACTGGGTAAAGGACCACCAGGGAGCTCTCTATATTATTCCTTACACCCACGTGCGAATCTACAATTCTTTCACACGAAAAAGCGTAATGAAAAAAATTTAATGTAGTTCCAGATGCAAGTCTAAAGGTTTATCTTCTCTCAAAAAAATCGCAAGATTTTTGCAAAAACCACTTGCACGTATGACCGAAATGGGCCACGGTGGAGCGGTGATGCAGCTTGCCAGCTCACCCCAGTCCCCACTACTCCCTATTGTCTCCCTGTCACCGGGGCTCAGGATTCTCCGTGAGTCAATATCCAGTGGACCCCGCTAACTTTCTCACATGCAGTGAGAGACCCCTGTCTGGCACCTGTGTAGACATTTGAATGCCCCACTTTTGTGGACTTGGAGTCCTGTAAGCAGGATGGCGGCAGAATTCAGTCGTGCTAAGGCGTGAACTCGCGGAAACATCGTAACTCTGTATCTCGTGCCTGAAACATGTGTGCCTGAGACATGATACCATAAGGCGGAAGCTTGAAAGTCAGACAGACCTGAGTTAAAATTATGGTTTTCCCACTTGACCTTGAGCCAATTAGTTGAATTTTCACATTTCACTTACGAACTGGGAACGACAATACACGATTCAATCTAATCCAAACCTCTAATCCAAACCTGGTGCTGTGAGCACCACAGCATAGGTGCTCAGTTAATATGTTTTCCCCATAACAACAGGATGCCTCTCTCTTCTTTGAAACCAACAGCTTATGCCAAAGGAGTTTGTTTCTCGCTGGAGCCTTGCACGTATATTTGCCGTTACCTGGGAAGGCACGGGCCGCTTTGCTCAGCATCTCACCAGCGCTATCTCACTATCCTCACGATAACCCTGCACAGAAGGCACCTGTATCATGCCCCTCTCGCCCCTGAGGAATTTGAAGCGTAGAGTTATTTGATTATTTAAGCTTTGGCCGATAATTCCAATTCCGGAATCCAGAGTGTGCTGTGCATTCAACCGCTTTTCCCACTGCCTTGCTTGGCAGAGTTTGGGAGAGGTTTCCGTTCTAGACTCTCCCCAGAGACGAGCCCCTGCTCCGTGCAGGCCCCCCCCCCCGTTACAGCTGTAAGGCTGACAGCGACGACTTTGTGGTCGGCCTCGATCTACGGCCTTGGGGAGACTTTGCGAATACCATCTCTGCTTCGTTTTCTTCCCCTGACGCATGAACTCGCTTGGGATAGACATGTGACTCACGTGTATACAGGCTGCACCGTGTTTGAAGGCTTATACATCCTGTGCAGCAAACGCAGACTATTGCTACCTACCAAGGGTATTTTTCTATAGCTGCTTTATTGGCATCCCTTTCACAATCCGATGACCTCTTACCGGCACTAATTAATTCCTACTGGCAAAGAGAAGGGGACAAAAACCAGACAGAACAGGCTGAGCGAAATGTCAGCTCTCCCCTGAGGATCGGTTGCTGGCTGAGCTGCTCGGGGGTTTGTCACTCAAGTGACAAGGAACAACAGGATACTCCCTGGCTCCTGCCAGAGTGTCCAGGAGCTTCCCAGGATATGAAACCAGAGAAATGTCTTGAGTTTATTCCTGAATGGCTGAGACGCTCCAGCAGGACAAAGCTGGCCTTGATCCCTGGCTGCCCCACCTCTCAGCTGGGCGAACTTGTTAAAGTTCTTACCCTCTCACGAAGCCTCAGTTTTCCCATTTTGGAAAGTGAGAGAAGAATCAGAGCAATGCCTCCCTTAGAGGGTCTTGGAAGGAAATAAATGAGATGACACAGGAAATGTTTCACCAGAGTGCCTCACACACAGTAAGCCCTCAAAAACATGTTAGTATTACATCAACGGCGGGGTTTTTGCTGATGAGCTAGAAAGATTAATAGCCATTAATGTAAGTGGTGGGATTTGCAATATGTTCAGAAAAAAAAAAAAATGGTGACTCCGGTGGTGGTATTTTAGTCATTATCAGGAAAAAAAAAAAAGGCAGGGGAAACTCACTTCCTGCAAAAGTCGTATTCATCAGAGATTCTCTGCGTTTGATATTTAAAAATCAAACCATGTTTCCTATTAGATTGTAATTCCAGAAATGTTCTCTGTTCAATTTTGATAAATAGAACTGTCCTCTTAAAATAATGTGCCGGCTTCACCTGTTGCTAGCTTTGCGACCTTGGGCAACACTATTTGTCAGTTTTCTCATCCCTAAGGTTCCGCTCTGGAGTCCCCTGAGACAATGGACTTGGAGGTCCTTTGTAAAAGTGTAAAACCCCCTGCAGAAATGCTAGGTTACAATGGCTCCACACCTACCCTTAGCTGTATTTCCTCAGATGTTTGCAAACTATACGTTCAATTAGGAAACAACAACAACTTGGGGCGCCTGGGTGACTCAGTCAGTTAAGCGTCGGGTTCTCGATCTCGGCTCAGGTCTCGATCTCATGTCGGCGCGGAGACTGCTTGGGATTCTCTCTCTCCCTCTCTCCTTGCCCCTCCCTCCTCTCAAAAATAAACCAACATTAAAA
Organism: Prionailurus viverrinus; assembly: GCF_022837055.1. NCBI lineage: Eukaryota > Metazoa > Chordata > Mammalia > Carnivora > Felidae > Prionailurus > Prionailurus viverrinus. The sequence continues at coordinate 9,178,039 of NC_062577.1, forward strand.
AAAATAAGTCTTAGGGGCGCCTGGGTGGCTCAGTCGGTTAAGCGTCCGACTTCAGCTCAGGTCACGATCTCGCGGTCTGTGAGTTCGAGCCCCGCGTCGGGCTCTGGGCTGATGGCTCGGAGCCTGGAGCCTGCTTCCGATTCTGTGTCTCCCTGTCTCTCTGCCCCTCCCCCATTCATGCTCTGTCTCTCTCTGTCTCAAAAATAAATAAACGTTAAAAAAAATTAAAAAAAAATAAGTTTTAGAAAAGGAAATCAAAACAACAACCCGATTGTCCTCTTCAGTTTGATTTTTACATATTACCTTAAAGGAAGGCACAACTTTGGAGAAAACCGTGCTCGCCAGGCACAAGTACGGAACACAAAGGAGAACACGTGACCAATTTCATCTCAATCTTTGAAAGGTGAGAAAATTCCCTCCGTTTTCCAGAAAGCAATTCTGAGGGGTTATCACAGAACCAGCCTCCTTGACGTCAGTCTCTCTTATTTCCCAGACAGCCTGAAACAAATCCCCGAACTAATCCCAACCCGGAGGTTTTCGTTTTATTGCTCCCCTCTCAAGAATCGCCAGGAGTCCCTAACTATGTAAAAAGCTCCAGCCCCAGCGCCTGGCATCTGTCCTGCTTTGCAACATGTTCCCACGCCTTTTCTCTAAGCTGGTGCTCGCCATTCTCCACAATCTGCACCTTCAACTCTGTCCCTGCTGCGGCGTCCCGTGGACAGTACACGCTTGCCTCCCACTCCAAACCCCCCACCTGCGCCCATCCTTTGCTGTCTCGCTGATGTGAATCCTACCTACCCCGGGTTATTTTCGCCCACCTATATTTTTGCAGATGACCTGGTCATCGATACAGAAAATCCAAATGGATCAAGGACCGCGACAGCCACAATAACCAAAACTCCTGAAACCGATAAGCGGTTATAGCAAGGTTAGAGGATGTTAACGCACAGAAGGTGGGCGCCTGGGCGGCTCAGTCGGCAGAGTCTCCAACTTCAGCTCAGGTCATGATCTCGCCGTCCGTGAGTTCGAGCCCCGCGCCCGGCTCCGTGCTGACAGCTCGGAGCCCGGAGCCTGCTTCGGATTCTGTGTCTCCCTCTCTCTCCGCCCCTCCCCTGCTTGCACTCTGTCTCTCTCTCTCTCTCTCTCTCTCTCTCTGTCTCTCAAAAATAAGCATTAAAAAATTTTTAATTATCATATGCCAGTGATGACAACGCGAAAATCGAAATGAAAACCACAGTACCGTTTCCCCTGAGTTCAGGAATGAGACCGGGATGTCCCCTCTCACCACTTTTATTCAACATAGCACTGGAAGTCCTAGCCACAGCAAGTAGACAAACCAAGGAAATCAAGGCACCCAAACTGGTAAGGAGAAAGTAAAACTCTCACGATTTGCAGGTGACATTATATTATGTGTAGAAAACCCTAAAGACGCAACCGAAAAATGAAGAGAACTGATAACTGAACTCAGTGAACTCACTGGATACGAAATCAATGCACAGAAGTCTTTTTGCATTCCTAGACACTAGCAATAAGGCAGGAGAAAGAGAGGTTAAGAAAACCAACGATCCCATTGGCAATTGTACTAAAGTCAATAACGTACCTAGGAATAAACAACCGAAGAGGTGAGAGTTCTGTACTGCGGGAAAACTGGAAAACACCGATGAAAGAAAGTCAAGACAATTCAAAGACCTAGAAAGACATCCCGTGCTCATGGGTTAGAAGAACAAATATTAATTAAATGTCTATACTTCCCAAAGCAATCTACAGGTTTGATGCAATCCCCATAAAAATACCAGTAGCACTTTCCACAGAACTAAAACAGACAATCCTAAAACGTGTATGGAGCCACAGAAGACCTCCAAAAGTCAACCGATCTTGACAAAGAAAAACAGAACAACAGGTATTACAGTTCCAGATTTCAAATTGTAGTCCAAAGTGGTAGTAATTTAAACAGCAGGATGCTGGCTTTGGACGCAAAAATGGACGCACAGATCAACAGAACAGACTAGAAAGCCCCGAAATAAACCCATAATCACATCTCCAATTAATTTTTGACCAAGGAGGAATGCGCATCCGATGGGAAAAAAGACAGTCTCTTCAACAAACGGTGCTGGGAAAACTAGACAAGAACGTGCAAAACAATGAAATTGGACCGCTTTCTTTCACCATACACAAAAATAAACTCAGATTAAAGACCTAAAGGTGAGACCTGAAACCATAAAAATCTTCGAAGTGAGAACAGGCAATCATTTCTCTGAGAAATCGACCATAGCAACATTTTTCTAGATATGTCTCCTGAGGCAAGGGAAACAAAATAAAAAATGGACTATTGGGACTGCATCAAAACAAAAACCCTCTGCACGGCGAAGGAAGCCGTCGGCACAAGTAAAAGGCAGCCTATGGAGTGAGAGAAGGTATTTGCAAACGGCATGTCCGATAAAGGGCTAGCATCCAAAGCACATAAAGAATTTATGAAACTCAACACCCAAAAAAACAAAATAATCAAATTTAAAAATGGCCCGAAGGCACGAACAGATACCTCTCCAAAGCAGACCTCCAGAGGGCCAACAGGCACACGACAAGATGCGCCACATCCCTCCTCATCAGGGAAATGCAGATCAAAACCACAATGAGAGACCACCTCACGCCGGTGAGCCGAGCTAAAATCAAAACAAGACACTACAAGTGTTGGCGAGGACGTGGAGAAAAAGAAAGCACTGTTGGTGGGAATGCAAACCGGCGCAGCCACCGTGGAGAAGAGTACGGAGCGTCCTCGAAAAACGAAAATCGCACTACCCTACGATCCAGGAATCACCCTCTCGGGACACGATGGAAGCAGCCCTGGTGTCCATGGGTAGATGCACGGACAAAGAAGATCAGTGGACGAAGAAGATGAACGGGCAAAGCCATAAAAAAGAATAATATCTTGCCATTTGCTAAACCGATGAGAGCATAATGCTACACAAAATGAGTCAGAGAAAGACAAACACCGTATGATCGTATTTGCAGAATCTAAGGAACAAAACAAGTGAACAAAGGAAGAGGAGAGAGAGGCAAACCAAGAGACAGACTCCTCACTACAGAGAACACACTGATGGTTACTAGAGGGGAGGTGGGGGGGGAGGGGGAGGCAAGGGGGGTGAGACGGGTGATGGGGATTAAGGAGTGCACTTGTCATGATGCAAACATAATAATAAAAAAATGAAATAAAGTTATTGTAACAGAAAAGACTTCAGATGAAAGGTGAATTTATTATTTACCTATTTATTTATTGAATGTATTCATTCAATAAATTTTTGAGTTCCAAACGGCGGAAAAAAAAAAAAAAACAACCACGATACCATTTACATTACCACTTCCCAAAATGAAATTCTTAGGTATAAATCTAACACTGCATGTACAGGGGCTCTACCTTAACTTCCTGGAAAGATCTAGATGGTTACTGCTGTATGACTTATCTCGGTGGGACAAGTTTGAAAAGTCAACAGTGTTTGGAGTGGGGATTATTTGGATTCTTTTTTTTTTTTTTAACTTTGGTACATCGATCTATCTAAACCTGGTGGGGAGAATTGTCCCCAGGGTCTCACCAAGACCCCCCCACTTGCCACTGTGCCCTCCGTGCTGTCCCATCTCTTCTGTCCTCACTCTGATACCAGAGTGCAGCAATGCCCACAGCTACCCCAGCTCTGGCCCTCACACCCCTTTCACGAAATAACTCGTGACCGGATCTCCTCAGCTATCCCACTATAGCTTAGGAACTGATGCCACTGGGAAGGATGTACCCCTAACCATTTTTGGTTTTAAGCATGGAGATGTTGGGAAGGGACACGCACCCACCGCGGAATACATAACGCATTACGACCAAAGAGTAAAGCAACCTCTGTGAGTTGCCATGTTGGGAAGGAGGGAGGGCCGGGCAGTGGCTTCAACCACAGGATGGGGACTGTGGGGGACAGGGCGGGACCTCATTTCCTCTGCCCCTGTTGGCTATTAGAGACCTGTGCATGTGTCTAAAGAAAGTGATTATCTTTTGTATGTAAATATTAAAAATGATTCCAAAAGTATGTAGGCGATCGCTATGAGGAAAACCACAAAACTGATGAAAGCAATCAAAGAATGAAATAATTGGAAAGACAGTCCATGAACATGGATAGGCAGACTCAATCTTGTCAAAATGTCAATCCTCCTCAACTTCATCTGTAGATTCGGTGCAATCCAGACCAAAAGCCCAGCAAGTTATTTTGTGGACATTGACAAACTGATTCTAAAATGTATATCAAAAGACCCATAGTAGCCAACACAGTGTTGAAGAAGGAAGTCAGAGGACTGAGGTAGCTGACTTCAAGACCTACAGTGGTACTATAATAATCAAGACAGTGTGGTATTAACAAAAGAACAGAAAATAGAAAATTAATTGAACAGGATAGAAATAGGCGCACATAAGAATAGTCAACTGAAAAAAAAAAAAAAGAATAGTCAACTGACCTTTGACAAAAGAGCAAAGACCATATAACGGAGCAAAGATAGTCTTTTTGACAAATGGTGCTAAAATGGACATCCATATGCCAAAAAAAAAAAAAAAGAATCTAGACACAGACCTTACACCCTTCACCAAAATTAACTCAAAATGGATCCGAGGGGCACCTGGGTGGCTCAGCTGGTTCAACATCTTATGGTTCATGAGTTAGAACCGCTCATCGAGCTCTCTGCTGTCAGTGTGGAGCCCGCGTTGTATGCTCTGTCTCCCTCTCTCTCTGCCTCTCTCTCTCTCTTTCTCTCAAAATGAGACAAGCATCTTAAAAAATGGATCAGAGACCTAAATGTAAAACACAAAAGTCCAAAGGTCCCGGAAGGTCACGCAGAAGATCTGGATGATGCCGGATATGGGGATGACTTTTTAGACAACACCAAAGGCGCGATCCATGAAAGTAACAGTCGATGAGCCAAACTTCATTAAAAGTAATAAGAATGTCCGCTCTGCAAAAGACACTGTCAAGGGAACAAGAAGACAAGCAACAGGCTGAGAGAAAATATTTGCGAAAGGCACATATGACAAAGAGCTAGTATGTAAAATACGCAGAGAACGTTTAAAACTCAACAACAAGAAGAAACTCCCCAAACGACCCAAATAGGACAATGGGCCAAGTCTTAGCAGGCACCTCACCAAAAAAGATATACAGATGGCAATTAGGGTGTGTGAAAATAAACTCCACGTCGTCTCTCACAATGGAAATACAAATTAAAATAACAACGCGATACCACCCCATCCCTATCGGAAGGGCCGAAATCCAGAACACCGACAATACCAAATGCTGGCGAAGATGTGAAAAAACAGACACTCTCATTCATTGCCGGTGGGAATACAAAATAGCACAGCTACTATCGAAGGCAGTTTGACAATTGCTTACAAAGCTAAACACACTTTTACCTCATTTACCCAAAGGAATTGAAAACTTATATCCACGCAAAAACCTGCACGTAGAGTTTACGGCAGCTTCATTCATAATTGCCAAGAATTGGGTACAAACCAAGATGCCCTTCCCTTCGGTCGGTGAATGGATAAATAAACCGTGTGACATCCAGACAATGGAATATTATTCGGTGCTGAAAAGAAACGAACTATTAAGCTATGGAAAGGCATAGAAAAACCTTAAATGCCTATTATTGCCGAGTTGAAAGAAGCCAATCTGAAAAGGCTTCATACGGTGTGACTTCAGCTATACGACCTTCTGGAAAAGGAGAAACTCTGGAGACAGTGAAGAGACCCATGATTGGCAAGATTCGGCTGGGGAAAGGAGGTGACAGCAGGGACCAACAGTCACGACGCAGAGGACTTTTAGGGCAGTCACAGTACTCTGTACGATGCCATAATGACGGATGCATGCCACTATCTGTCTGTCCAAACCCATAGTACGTCCAATACCCAAAGTGAACCCTGATGTAAACGATGGAGTTTGAGTGGTTAGGTTGTACCAATACGGTTTCACTAGCTGTAACAAGCGTAGCACTCTGCGGGGCAAGGGGGTGTGCAGGTGTGGGGGCAGGCTGGGTGTGGGAAAATCTTTGTACCTTCCTCTTAATTTTGCTGTGAACCTAAAACTGTTCTAAAAACTAGTATCTTAAAATATAATGGGCATGACTGTGGGAGTGAAGGGGAAAAAAATAACTCACAGATGGCGGGGGGGGGGGGGTGGGTACCACTTTTCTTCAGGGCTGTTTGAAGATGTACATCAACAGCCTTAAAGTAAGAATGGCCTCCGACCAAGCAATTCCTAGAAACTTACCGCAGGTAACCTTCTATTCTGTCCTAATAGTTCTATGTGCCTTGTAGAGAAGACGTACGTTATTTTTTCAGTTTTCAACGTCTTTAATATGAGTCAATAACGGGAGAAGACAGAGATTGTTGGGACTGTAGCGCGTGTGTGGCAAAGACGAGGTTCTGAACGCGTTCTGCATATCTGGGGTCAGCTACTTTGCGCGATACATGTGTACACACTGAGCTGCGTTCTCCATTATGCTAATGGAAGAAAAGTCTGCAAGAAGCACAAAGAATCGTTTAATAACGTGAGTAGCTATCGCCTCGTGTGTCCGTTTTAGAAGTTCACATCATTTCAACTTTTAGATTCGCTCAAAGCCAAAACCGCCCAAGTCATTATTCTCTTGTAATGTGCCGGTCAAATTGTTAAGGGCGGTCATTCTAAGAGAGCCCTAGCTGTGTGTTGTGTTTTTACCGTCTCGATTTACCGGGTGCAATCACTTTCTCAGCCATTCTGGGGGCAGCCTCAAAGGGAAGGATTCACGTGCTAGCAGAATTTGGTCGATCTCTGGAATAAGCGAAACTCGTATACAGAAGCAGTCAGATTTAGTCTGCTTCTAACACGCCCTGATCAGGAGACCAAGCAATCTCCAAGTAGAGAAAAACAAAGAAAGCAGACACGTGTGGGTACAATCGGCCGCTCAGAACATTCCTTGAAACACACAGAATAAAAACATCTAGAGTGCACCTATCTCCAGAATGCTTGAGCTGTAGCTGTGCGTCACCTTGGCCCGGCGCTGTCCCAGCTGAAAGAAAGAGCGAAACAGGCTCCGAGAGAGTGACTCACCCAGAGTCATGTCCAACATCAGTGGTGAGGTTGCGATTAGAGCCCGTTGTCTCCCAGAAGCGCCAGTAGCTCTCACAAGTAAAACAGACAGTGTGGTGTAAGGAAAACACTACCAGACTAGGAGTCAGGAAACCCGGGATTCCAAGTTGGCTTCGTCACTGAATCAGCCACGTGTCTTTGGGCAGACGACTAACCTTTGGGGACTGTGCCTCTTTGCCTACAATATGAGGAGGTTCTACTAGAAAGCACCAGAGAGCTCTGCAGATCTAACAGCCTGTAGTTTCTAAGTAGCTCCTTCCTTCCCCTTCCTGTCCTTTCAGATTGAGACCTCGCAGGCACTCTCGCCCCTCCAGTCTCTTTTCCATCCACAGTTCCCGGGGGGCACACCTCTTCTGCAAGGTCCAGAAGCTTCTGCAAGGTCAGAAGGATGCCCCGTGAGCTGTGGAGCAGGTGCTAAAGCATTTCTCATGTTGCTGAGACTATTTTAGCTAGAGTCATGTTATTTTTTTTTCTGCCTGAATGGATTAACTAGGCACACATACGTCTGTAGACAGAACACCATTGAATACACTTCGCAGAGTACATAGCAGCTTAATTTTCCTTAAACAGACATCAAGTGCCTGTAGATGTAGGAGGAGGCCAGGAAAGACGATTTCCTGAGACAGCCTGCCTCTCCCGCAGGAAGGGGCTACCCAGGTCCTGACCCAGAGAGGAGGAAGAACACGGGGACGGAAAGAGGGGGTTCTGCCACATTCAGCTAAGCCAAATCGCAGACCAAGGGAAAGGAGAGACAGACAGAACTGGGTTGTGTTATCAATCAATTTTCAACCTCGGTTAACTTTATTGGCATGACAAGGTAGACGCACTGCCAAAGTCAATAGAGTAGATCTGTGTGCCTAAGGCAGGCTCTGGTGCTAATGGGAGGTTTTAATGCCAGACATTCTGTCCTCCGAATGTTCCCTAATGTCCTTCCTTCTTTGTCTCCAGCTGCCACATGTTGTGGGTATGATCTTGCTACTGAAGGTCACGGGATTAAGCTTTGGGCACCGAAACCAAGCTCATGAGAAGGGCCTTCTTTCCCGAAACTCTTAGTATAAAAGCGTTTGAAAAACCCTGTGAATTTGGGTTTTTGTTTTATTTAACATACGGTACCCAATAATAAAAATAAACAAGTCTTTTCAGATAGGCTATTGTTAAAATAGTTCACTTCCTATGCAGGTTGTTAAAGTAAAAGATGCTCACCAAGAAAACGACCTAAAATTTCTTCATCAAAAATGCTTGCTATAATGTTTACGTTTTCAGTAGGCATATAATTAAGCTGTTAATATCTAGGATCTTTATGCAAAGCATAAATCTTATGGGCAATCTTATGGGCAAAACATTACCCTCACCTGGTAGCAGCATGCACTAATGATAAGAGTTATTATTTCTTGTGAGCTTCCTGTATTAAATAACTGACTAAATGCACGTATCCCTGTAAAATCTGGAATATTTAAGATGTAAGCAACCTACTAAACCTGTTAGTGTAATTCCCCTAATTTTACAAAAACTGAGATCCAGGCATTTTTGTTTTCCCCCCGTCCTGAGGAGAAATAGGGAAATGACTTTTTTCTGGTTGGACAAAGTTTTTTTTTTTTTTTTTTTCAGGATCTTAGTGGCCCAGATACGTACTATATTATTCCTACCAGGAGCCCAGCCCAAGCTTCCAGGCCAAGAAGCATTTATAGGCGATAGATAAAATCAGATCGTGAGCAGACCGAGACGCGGGCCAGCAAGTATGTGATAATGGCTAAGCTTAATGTTTAAACAAATATTTGTTTTAAAGGAGGCAAAAGGTGAGAGTATTACATATGTTTCAGATATGATATAGATACGGCATGCCCAGATACAACACAGGTATGGCAAAAGCCTACAATTTGGAGCACACGATCTTATGGGCAAAACATTACCCTCACCTGGTGGCAGCATGCACTAATGATAAGAGTTATTATTTCTTGTGAGCTTCCTGTATTAAATAATTGACTAAATGCATGTATCACTGTAAAATCTGGAATATTTAAGATGTAAGCAACCTACTAAACCCGTTGGTGTAATTCCTCTGATCTTCCAAAAACCGAGATCCAGACATTTTTGTTTGCGCGTTTGCTTAAGGTCAACGTTTAACAACTAAGATGATACTAGAATTCAGGTCTCTCAGCTCTCAGAACAGTGAATGCCCCATTACACAAGGATCTTATTGCATACTTGGATTCTGTACTTTGCCCTTGACATATTCATAAAAGCTAAACCTGAAGTCTATAAAGAGGTCAGTGTCCATCAACAATAAATAAACCGCTACATTTTGCCTATTTTCCACTTCCAGCCATTTACTTGTTCATTTGACAGTTCCTCTCAGGAAAGGCGCTTGTTGGTTCATTGGTAGGGTTGATTGATTAAAGATACCCTGCAATTTAATTTAAAAACCAAGGAGTAATCAAGGCCTTCTTCATTCTGTCGGTTTAATAAGCATTTGCCAAGGAAGGTCATCGTTATTGCTAACACAATCACAGCATCAGTCAAATGAGGAAGAAGATGTATATATATCGTATGATGTGTGTGTATCATATATACATGATCTATACGATATATGTGTTATATATGATATATATGTTATATATTATATATGTTGTATATGTGTGGGTATGTGAGCCGTGCATATATATTTATATGCATATAAATATGTATACTCTCATCTTCTAAATGTTTGAGTAGTTCTCCAAAAGTTGCCTTTATCAAAGTGATTCTGCATGGCTAGTGAGAGTAGGATAGTGGGACAGACTCGTCTCTGGACTTTTCTTCCCCCCCTAGTCAAAGTTCTCTGAGCCAGGCTCTTAAGCATTTCTCTGCACTCTAAGCGTGTTATGTTTGGGATCCCGTCAAATTCCGTTTGAAAGGTGTCCAACTGAAGGGACCGGGGTGATGTCAGGGACCGGGGTGAACCAGGATCTCCATCTCTAAGCACTGGGAGAGCTATATTATCCGGAAGAGTAGTGCATCATACCTTGATCAGGGAAGTTAAAATATTCTCCAAGATACTCTGTAAGACATTTTCCCAACTGCATTCCAGTTGCAGAAATATTTTTGGCAAGTAAGCCGCAGGGGGCTGAGAGCCTGGTCCGTGCCAGCTTGACTGACTCCAACAGCCAGGGTGGAAGGTCTGGGCTGGAGGAGGACGGGCGAGCGCCCGCGCGAGGGGAGGGAACGCCCGCTGGCCAGCCGGCCTTGAGCCCCTGAGCACCTCTGATTTGCTCTCCAGACTCCAAGGACAGTGTTGCTACACTGAAAGGTACCAGTTACCGACAGAGATGGTGAGAGGAGGAGGAAGAGGAACCAGGAACCGAGGCCCCCCGGATAAGCTACGCCCCGAGGCCCAGCGAGGGCGGAGCAGGAGGATGGGATCCGGCCCTTCGGCCACCTAGGGTTGTCCTGGAGTCCACACGGGAGCCAGCCTCCTACCACGGCTACCCCTTGCTGCCACTGCCAGCTGGCCCGGCACTCGTGGCCAGGTCTCGGTGTTTCCGTGGAACAGAAACAATTTCACCCGAGAGCGGAACAGGCCACCCCGTGACGGCGATGAAGCGAGTTCCAGACAAGAGGGCTCCGTGATGTGTCTGAACAGACAAGAACGCGGGCATTGTCGAAACCCCCAACATTCCTGACTAGCAGGAATGACTGCCGTTTCTGTCCTGATCGCGTCTCTCGCCTTCCTCCCGCCAACCTCCCCATCACGGTGATCTCTGCTCTCTGGCAGCATCCGATTCATAGCAAAGTCGGCTACCCGAAGCCCCACCCCAAATCACCCCAACACGAGCCAGCCCAAGCCCCTCCTAAGTCCTCTCTAACACCTCGTTGCCCACAGCGCACCGTCTGTCTCCGTGCAATGGGCCATAACCACCCCTGGGTTCGGCTACAGGTGTCTCCCTGCCGGCCTGTAGCCGGAGGGTCAGATGACAACGTTTGTCTGCTCTGTGCCGACCAATGTGCTGACTTCTGGGCTCACGGCTTGTCCTACCCTGAGAGAGCTCACCGCCTAACGGAGGACGCAAGGAGCCGGGTGGGGAGGGGGGCGGCGAATGACCTCGAGAGTTGGGACAAGGCAAACGAAGTTCAACAGGATATCAAACGAATAACCTTAAGGGTGGTACAATGCAGAGACTGTGAAGGAACTGAGAACCCCATCGAGATCAAATCTGTCTGCTATTTATTTTTCGTATTAAGTTCTTCTGTATTTAGTTATCTAGTGTTTAGGATTTGATACCAGCAAGAAGATAAAGTGTACAAACCTTAACATCCCATCAAGTTTGCGTTACTTGTGAATATATTTCCCAATTTTAAGGCTCCGAGGAAAGGCAAAACCCAGTCAACAAGAACAGGGGCTTCAGACCTCCTTGAGGGCACAAAGAATTAGACAAAGTGCCGGGGGACCTGGGAGAGCCACCTTGTTAGTGTGAAAGTCTCCAACTCCTACCCGTTCAAAAAGTCCCTTCAACGGTGAGCAAGGCAACGTCCTGGCCAAAACTCTGCTCGTAAGCTGTGTGGCAAATGTCTTCCTTTAGATAGAATATGTGTTTCTTTCTCCTTCTTCTTCTTGTTCTTTTTTTTAATATTTATGGGAGGGGCAGAGAGAGGGAGAGAGAAAATCCCAAGCAGGCTCCACACTGTCAAGTGCAGAGCCCAATGCGGGGTTCGAACTCACGAACCCAAGCCAACATCCAGAGGCAGACCCGGGTGACCAACCAGGTGCCCCAGGTGTGTGTTTCTTAACATCAGGAAGATTGAGAATGAAGCCTGGAAAGACGTGAGAGAGCCAAACCATAGAATTTTATAGCCCATGTTAAAGAGAAAATCGTATATATTTACTGTTTTGTGTATTTGTAATTTTTAAGAGAATTGGGCAAATTAGAATGGTCGCCTCATAATGCCACTTTAAAATACAATTGAGTAACGAATGGGGAGTTTTACGATTTTAAGTTGAATTCTTACTAAATTTATTGGAACAGATAAGACAACTCTGCAACCTTGTAGTTATAAATTTAAGGGCTCAAATGTATCTAAGTGTGAAAGTACTCCAGAAAGCTCTGTCTGATAATTCAAATAGATATGGATATACACGTGTGTGTGCTGTATATATGTACATGCGTATATGAATGTGTACATAAAATTTGGAATTATGGCTCAACATGTTAAGAGGTAATTACCGCACTTTATTCGCAGGCCCTTTAGGAATGATTGCTAAGCTCTGTTAGACTAAGAAATAAAATAATTACATCTGTAAGCTGAACAAAAATAAACTATATTTTCCTAATTTTAACTTTAATAAGTAGAATATTAATTTTTAACCCAAAGCGTAAACCTTCAAAATACTGTTTTCTACATACAACAGACACTAGACAGAAGACGTCCAGGAACTCATGTGAACATAAGCAAACGCCCTGCTGTGTGGTTAAGGGCTGGGACGGGGAAAGATGAAATGCTACATGGCAACCAGCCGGAGGGGCCAGGACGCGCGGGACCCTCAAGGAAGACGAATAGGGAGCCAAGAAAAAGGTGTGAGGACAGAGGGAGGGAAGGAGGGTGGAGCCACACAACTGTCACTCATTTACAAATACCGAGTGCCTATGGCACAAAGCTAGGGGCCAGAAGGGCCACCCAGACACCCCTGTAAATCAAACATTTTAAACCTTCCTGAGACTCAACCACTCAAGTTACCAAACTACAACCCCTTAACCCAGGCGGGGGGGGGCCCCTAAAGCCCGTGAAGGTGGACAAGAAGCGATGTAGGAAACAGCATGATTGTTCGGGAAGGACCCTGAGGACCCACAGGGGATAGACCTTACCTCTCAGGGCTGCCAAGTGTTGGCTGAATCTTCTGCAGATCACAGGTCTTTGCAAAAGAGAAGATAGATCCTATTTTCTAAAGACCAAATGGGGAGTGAAGAGGTTGGCGGGCGGGGGGCAGAGGGACAGAAGGTCTAGGAGGGTGAGACGCCGGAACCAGGGTTGGTAAACTCCGACTAAAAAGGAATGAGGACGGAAATGACTCCCGGATGAAGGAGTTCGAGATCGCTGCGACCCACCTCAGGGTTTACGCCTCTACAGAGGCTGTGGCTTTACCCATACAAAGTGTTCTGTAAACAACACCAGAAAGAAAAAAAAAAAATGGCAGATCGGGGATTCACAGAACTCATTTTCAAGTTCCCAGGCTGTAGCCTTCAAATAAATCTACCCCACCTTTCACATCTAATGGGACAGGTGTGTGTCTCAGGGCGGATGGTTCGAGATGCTTTCCCTCCGACGGTCCTAGGGGCACTGTGAAATGGGTTTAAAGAACCACTTCCATCAATGGGTGTAGACCCTCTATATGTGTGTGCCGTCCTTTTTGTCTGAGGTTATCAGAACATCGAAGCCTCTCGTTCCTGGGAATACCGTCTGGGATTGTCTGGTGACTATGTGGCTATGAGGGCCCTGAACATTATCTTCAAATCTCCATAGAAGAATCGCCCCTGTGTTTCATGTCAACAATAGTTGAGCCAAACTGCCTCTGACGTCCCTGGAGTTATCTGATCACCCAGATGACACTGAGCAGAGCTAGATGCTAGGACTCGGCAGCTCAGCCCTAACATCTGCCCGAGGCCAGCAGTGAGGGCTCCAGGCGTCCCCCCAGTCCATCCAGTCTCCCATCTGCCGCTGGTTCATCATGCCACCTTGGGTCACTGAGGCCCCCATTCTGTGCCATCTGTGAGATGCGTATAATAGCACGCCCGGTCCTTCTGTCCCGCCTCTGCCGTCTCCTGCTCATCCTCTCCCTCCCTTCCTGCTTCCCTTCCTCCCTCTCTCCCTCCCTCTCTCCCTTGCTTCTCCTCCTCCTTCTTCCTCTCATTCTCCCTTCCTCCCTCTCTCCATCCCTCTGTCCTTCTCTCTCTCTCTTCTGCAGAAGATAATGCGTCTGAAGTGCTTTGAGCTCCTTGGAGATAGAAGGTCTATAAATATAAGCTGTTATCACTGTTACCATGGAAACACTCCCAGAGAGCTGTGCTCCATTCCTGTGTTTGCTGGGCATAATTCTGGCCTTCTTGCCCTGCTGGCTTCTCGAGGGTGTTAAAACAATCAGTGATTTTACAAAGCGCTGCGGCCAGGTAGGGGGTGGGGACCCAGGGTGGAACTTGTTTGGGTTTTTTGGGGTTTTTTTCATGTCGATCTTGAAAAATGGTACTTCTATCTGCTAAGGTAGAGGGTCATGCAAAATCGGCCAGAGTCAGCTATGAATCCAAGGATGCCGGTGATGACACCCAACCAAGGACCCTAATCGATAACAAGGTTCGGGCAAGCAGGAATTCCAATGAGCTTCAGAAATAACATCACATCCATTTCCTAATTTGCTCTGAGTCCTGATTGAGTCCTCAGCTTCAGAACTATGGCTAGCAAAACGTTGAGGTTAAGAGTCAGCGCCTTTCTGCCAGTCTGTGGCCTTCGGGAAAGCAGGAGCTATGCCTTTTTCATCATGGCCTTTGCAAGGCCTCGTACGGTACCTGGCACACAGCAGGGTCTGGACAGAGGTTTGGGAAGAAAGACGAGTACGTGGCCGCCACCTTCTATGACGCAGCTGGACGTGCCACTGGGTAAGACGAATGCCACAAGTGTTGGCTTGGACCCAGGTCCCAGCGTTTGCTTTCTGCCCCCCACCCCACCCCCATCCCCATCAGTGAGGCGATGATGTTACTTCAGTTCTGATTTCACGCGCAGTCCTGGGAAAGTTGCTCTACAGCTCAAAGCCTGATATGGGAGAGTAACGCGACCGAATTGTTAACCAAACAACTGCGAAAGGTCCCGTGCAAGAAGGAAGAGGTGAAAGCCGTGGGAAAGGTCATGGAGAGTTTGGAGGCAAAGCTATGCGCTCGAGGGCGGTTTTCCAGGCCTCAGATGAGCAAAAGCAAGGAAATCAGAATGAGCTTTGCAGTCAAACCAACCAAAGAATTCAGTGCCTGGGCCCTGCCACTCGCCAAACGCCCCGAGCCTCAAGACTCCCGTGTGTAAAATCAGAATAGCAGCCCTTACCTCGTGGGTCTGAGGTGACGGTCAAAAGAAATAAGTATGTGGACCCACAGCCTAGTGGCTGGCCCCGGTCAATGATTAACCCGGGTTCATTCCATTTCAGTACTTTCGCAACGTGCATGAAGAAAGCAGACTATTTTGAATAGTGCATTTACAAGTTTGTTCTAAAGGCCAGGTAGATTTCAGATTCCTCCCGAGGTGGGGCAGGGGGTAACCCTGCCTTTGAGCAGGGGAGCAGGGAGCTCTCTGTGGGGGGGAGAAACCGCAGGGGCGCACCCAGGGAGCCGAGCAGGGCAGTTACATCATTACAGAGACCGCTGCAAACCGAAGGTGCAGAGCGGCTCGTCTGAAACTTACTAAGAATCTCAAGGGGGCCACGGCTGACCTCGGTGACTGCACGGGGTTGCCCACCCACCGAGCCGGGGCGGCGGTGGGGTCACCGATCTGGCCCCCGGCGCCGCCAGAGAAGCTCAGGCCGATGAAGTAAGCAGAGCCAGGTTCACGGCGTTTACCAGGTGCTGCTTTGGTCATCGCGGCGGGCCTCAGGCAGTCCGAGAGAGGCTGAATCAGGGCTGAATTCCGCAGGCTGCTTGGGGGACGCTGGATCCGTCTCGGAAGCTACACCTAAGCTGTCGTGAAGGTCATTTCAGGAGGAAAAAGCTCATAAAACGGTGAAACTCCACGTGGAGCAATTAATGATTGCATAAAATTCTCAGAGGTTCAGGGTGTTCTTGTGTCCTTGTGCACCGGGGCGGAGGTGAGGTCAGATTACAAAGCACATAAAGACATTCGCCATTTGCTCAACTGCTATTGAATAATCTCCTGCTGAATACGAGACAAGGCGCTAGGCCCTGTCTAGGAAACAGATTATTTTTACGATGTCTAAAGTCCCTTTCAGTTCTAGCATCTGAGGATTCCTTGACAAAGACGAGGGGCCTACCTTTAAGAAACTTAAGTCTAGTGCAATAGCAACACGAAATTAAAATCGCTCTGCACGGGGGCGCCTGGGTGGCTCAGTCATCGGGCATCCAACTTCGGCTCAGGCCATGATCTCGCGGTTCACGAGTTTGAGCCCCGCATCCGGCTGTGTGCTGACAGCTCAGAGCCTGGAACCTGCTTCGGATTCTGTCTCTCTCTCTCTCTGCTCCTCCCCCCATTCATGCTCTGTCTCTCTCTCTCTCTCAGAAATAAATAAACATTAAAAAAAAATTTTTTTAATAGCTCTGTATGGAATGCTTTCAAATGGGGTATTTAAAATCTATCATTTATATTCATATGTGTTCCTACCTGCTAGAGTTTTTATATGGTCATTCACCTAGATGTTGACTGAGCCCTTCAAACACTAGGAATATATATATATGTTTTTTTTTTAATCTGGCAGTAAAACTAAGTCACAGGAGAGAGAGTGGATTCTCCCAGAGTCGAATAATAAGGCTGTGGCAGAACATAGCTCCTCAAGATCAATGACCGAGTTCATTCTCCGTGGTTCCCATTCTCCCCCACTCTCTGTCCACCAATAAAGTGTGCAATTAAAATGGGCCTCACTCCTTTCCTCGTTGCCAACATACAACTATTAATGGAAGCCTCGGCGTAAATGTGGTGAAGCCAATTTGGAGCACAGGATTTAAGTATCAGACAAATCTTGGGACACCTGGGTGGCTCAGTCGGTTGAGCGTCTGACTTCGGCTCGGGTCATGATCTCGCGGCTCGTGGGTTTGAGCCCCACGTCAGGCTCGTGCTGACAGCCCAGAGCCTGGAGCCTGCTTCCGAGTCTGTGTTTCTCTCTCTCTCTGCTCCACCCCCGCTCATACTCTGCCTCTCAAAAATAAATAAACGTAAAAAAAAAAAAAAAATTTTTTTTTTTTTTTTTTAAACACACAAATCTTCTTCAGATTCTGCCTCCACCGTTTGTCAGTTAGCAGTGATCTGGGCAAGTGACTTAATCTTTTGAAGCCTCGATTTTTCTCATGGGTTGAAATATTAATTCCTGTCCAGGGTCTTCGAGGACTAAAAGCTTCTGGCAGTGCCTGGCGCATGTTGTCCCTTCGTCTACTGCTGAGCCTACCCCCTCCCCTCCCCTCTCCATTCCTTTCAGAAAGCCTGCCTTGAACAGAAGGTCGCAGACTGTAATGCCCCTCTCCCCTTGCGTCTCGTGGAAGGGTGGAAGGACAAATGACCCCAAGGCAGAGCCAGGAAAACCAGGGTAGTTACGACGAAAGACAGGTGTTGAGCCGGTTGAGTCTGAGACTGACTTAGTATTCAACTTGGAATGTGTGAAATCTCATTGAGGGTTCTCCTGATTCCCCTCACCCTGGACACACCCTTATACATTCCTGGTGCTTTATTTGATCCAGGCAGGTGCGCTGCGGGGCCAACGGTCCCCTTAAAGGCAGGAGGAGAAGGAAACAAGGTTGAGAGAGGAGAGACCCAAAAGTTCCGCATGTTCTTCCAGGAAGTGAAAGCCCTTAGTCGCAGACCCATGAGCCATTCTAAATGAGGGAGAAAAACTAAAGGAAGGGGGGGAAGCAATTCTCTCCCCAGATGGCTGCCCTGAAATGACGATAGAGATGCTGCTGTGCGTGCCAGGACCCTGCTCAGGTGTAAAAGCCCCTAATAAACCAAGGCTAACAGCCAAATGGGCCTAAAAGTCCCCCCTCGCTGGAGGTTTGCACGTAAGGAGCCCGCGGTCAAGTGCACGGCACAGCTCAGGGGAACGCACACGGGATGAGGAATTCTGACGGCCCAGATCCCACGGGCCAAGATGCAGAAAGACGCGGAAAGCTGCCAAAGCCCAGTGAGTACACTTCACGGCCGTGCCTGGGCTCAGGGCTCTGCACGGAGGCAGCAAAGGCCGAGCCGGATGGCTCAGGGCTCCCACTCGGGGCCAGTTCCAGCTCATCTCGCCGGACGGCCGTTGGGGTGGTGACAACTGCGCGGCCGCGCCTGGGTTCAGTGCTTGCTCCGAGCCCACCCCTGGTCACATTACGCTTACCTCCAACGTACTTCACCAGGGAATTTAAGGTACGCTGTTCTAATCCGGAGCCTTTGGTAACAAAGAATGGTTTCTCACTCGAGCTAGTTCAACAGAAGGGGGTTTTCATCTAAAGATACAGAACTCTCCTGGGAATCCAGGGCTGGGGCTGCATGGGGCAGCTGGCCCCGGAGGGAGTGGAACTGAAAGCTGTCGAGGACTGGGGCAGAGGCTGCTGTGTCCCTTCCTCCTCCTTCTCCCTCCTCCTCCCTCTCCTTCCTCCTCTTCCTTCTCCTTCCTCCTCCCCCTCCTCCTCCTCCTCCTCCTCCTCCTCCAGCCCTCTGTGCCGTGTGTGAGCCCATGGTGCACTTGTCGGCTGCCGTTCCCAGCCCGCCTCGCAGCTGGGTATGACAGTGTGGGGAGCCGGGTATAAATGGAAGTGAGATACATAAATCTGGCATCGTCTTCTTAAAGTCAAACCACCTGTCCTGGATTTTCTCCTTGCGGCAAGACGGAGTGTGGACATGGTGTCGACTCAGCCGTAGTCGGGCAAAGAAGGACAACAGTCCAGAGAATGCCAGGATGACACAAAGGAGGAACGGGGTGGGGGGGGGTCCCTAGATAACGCCAGGCAGCAGAACCACCTTGCCAGCCTGGACCGTTCGTCTCCAGGCTCCTACAGGAGAAAGAAACACTGCTCCTTTTTTGAGCCACTTTATTTTTGGGTCTCCGACAGTGGCTCGGCTTGCATCCTTGTGAACACAAGAGCTGAGGGCTGAGGGCTGAGCGCTGGCCTGCAGACCGAGCTTCCCTGAGTCCATGCCACCCTGGCCCGCTCTGCCACGGCCGGCTGGGAGGATGCGGTCCTAATCAGCTCGGGCTGCTATCACAAAGTCCCATGGACCGGGTGGCTGACACAAGAGCCACTTAACTGCTCCCCGTCCTGGAGGCGGGACGTCCGAGAGGAGGGCGCCAGCGTGGTGGGGAACTGGGGAGGGCCTCTTGGTGGCTTACACTCTTGTGTCTCCACATGGCTGGACGGGAGCAGGTGTCTTCACTCTGACGACCTCCTCTAACCCTAATCGTCCCCCAAAGACTCCACCTGCTAATGCCACCACACTGGTGGGGGGGGGCGGGGGGCGGGTAGGGCCTCAACGTATGAATTTGGGGGGGGTGCCCAAACACGCATCTTCAGTTTGGTTCCTGAAAGTCCTCCACCCAAGGACTAGCGTCGTACCCGAAAATCGCCAGTGGGCGAGGCTTTCTAGCAAGTCAACTGTTCTTAGGCATCAGGTGGCCGGCTCATCGGTGGTCACAGCCCAGGAGGGCCGTGCACACCCCAGCGATTCCGGGCCTCGGGCTCCGGCGGGTGTCACAATCCGTGAAGGGTTTGTTCATGCGGGTTACTGGCTCCCACTCCAGAACTCGTCCTGCAGGTCTGTGGTGGGGCCCGAGAATTTACATGTCGGACACGGTATCTACCTGCTGTCCCCCGCGTTGTATAGCAAGAATACAAGTGTCCCTAGCGTCTGTCACAAAATCCTAAAGCCAGATGGTGCTAGAAACACGAAGCGCCCCACCATTTTCGTATGTCAAAAGACGAGGATGGGGGCGCCTCGGTGGCTCAGTGGGTTGAGTGCCTGACTCTTGGTTTCTGCTTGGGTCAAGATCCCAGGGTGGTGGGATGGAGCCCCACTTGGGATCCACACTGAGCACGGAGGCTTCTTGGGGTTCTCTACCTCTGCCTCTGCCCCTTCTCTGCTCCTGCTCTCTCTCTCTGTGTCAGACAAAAACAAAAACAAAAGACAAAAAACGCCCAGAAGACAAGGATGCCTTTCCAGTCAGTGGCTTGGTAGGTAAATAAATGCATCCTTTATTCAACAAATGTTACTAAGTGCTTCTTTTGTTTCAGGCACTAGGAGCCAGCAGTGGCAAAGCAGACAGAAATGCAGTCCCCTGTGGTGCTTACGTTCAAGGGGAGCAAGCTACCACTTACTGAATTTCTATTCTGTTCTAAGCCCTTCACCTTTATTATCTCTACCTCCCATGAAGACAGTAAAACAGATGTCATTGGGGTGTTCCCCGGGGGGTTCAGTTGGTTGGGTGTCTGACTTCGGCTCAGGTCATGATCGCACAGTTCAGGGGTTTGAGCCCCTGCGTCGGGCTCTGTACTAATGGCTCAGACATTAACTAGCAAGTTCCTGCTGAATATTGGAGACCTTTCCTTCCTCCAATCAGTTATTCGATAAGTATTTCTTGAAACCTCTGTGAGCCAGGCACTAGCTGGGAACGGTAGAGAAATCGAGGTAAGACTGCGTCCCTGCTTTCAAGAGCTTATAACGCAAGCATAGCGACTTCTCCCCGGCTGCCCTCCAGCTCCTACACTGGGGGTCCTCTTTGGAACAGTAATTTTTGTCATATGTTTTATGGTTTAAACTTTTTATCTTTATTGATGATCTCAACTCATATATCAATTTGTGCTGGGTTTTCATAGGTTTGTTTTATTTCTTGGTATTGGAGCTATTGCTATATAGGATTTGGGGGCACCTGGCCGGCTCAGTTGGTAAAGCACACAACGCTTGATCTCAGGATTGTGAGTTCAAGTCCCATGTTGGGTGTAGAGATTCCTTTAAAAAGAGATTTTAAAAATCTAATAAAACGCATATGTAGGATTTGGGATTTGGTGAGACAATATAATGATTGATTGATTTATTAGAATTTTTTAACGTTTACTCATTTTTGAGAGACAGAGAGAGACAGACCACGAGTGGGGGAGGGGCAGGAAGAGAGGGAGATACAGAATCCAAGGCAGGCTCCAGGCTCTGAGCTGTCAGCACAGAGCCCGATGCAGGGCTCGAACTCATGAACCAGGAGATCATGACCTGAGCCGAAGTTGGTCACTTAACCAACTGAGCCAACTAGCCGCCCTATAATGATTAATTTTCTTAAGAGAAATGACAGTGATCATCCAAGACCTGGGGTAAATATTTTATAAAGGACATGGGTCCTGGAGCAATGAGAGAAAGGAAACAAATCCTGGGAAGGCCAAGAATCTACGAACCTTAAAAACTATATGAACCTACCGTCAAGGGTGGAGAGAGGAGAAGAACATTTAAAAGAGGAAAAGGAAATCTGCGGAGGAAAAGGAAATCTGCGAAGCAAAAGAGCAGCCGAACGGGCAAGAAAGAGCAACGAAACCTACTCAGTAGAACTCTTGCTGGAAGGGCCTTCCCGTCATTGGTTGAATTGCATGTTTAGATCTCAGCGAGTGTGGCTGATGTTCAACTTCCAGGCTTTTTAGAAAGAAAACAAGGATTTAAGTGTATCGGCTCGCGGGTTTGGAGATCTTTAATAGGGGGATATATTGCCGTATTAAGTTTGGAGGCTTGAAATCAGACCCAAGCTCGTGATTCCAAAGGCCCAGCCAGGAAGTGAAGTCACCGACTACACCTGGGGCTGGGGGGCTGGGGGAAGGGGATCAAGATAGCAAGTTACCGGGGCGCCTGGGTGGCTCAGTGGGTTAAACGTCCGACTCCGGCTCAGGTCACCATCTCGCGGTTCGTGAGTTCGAGCCCCGCGTCGGGCTCTGGGCTGATGGCTCAGAGCCTGGAGCCTGCTTCCGATTCTGTGTCTCCCTCTCTCTCTGCCCCTCCCCCGTTCATGCTCTGTCTCTCCCTGTCTCAAAAATAAATAAAAGGTTAAAAAAAATTAAAAAAAAAAGATAGCAAGTTACCACCGACAATCAAGCCTCCCTGTACCTCGTAAAGACCTCTGTGCAAAGGTACTATTGTGGACACTCTGTGTTTTATTTCCACCAGACCTGGACTACTGAAGCTCGATTAACCGCTGTCTCCCAATTGTCTGGGCTGTTTTCACATTTCCAAGGGCAAAGTTGTCTTGTCCGCCTCATCTCCAAATTTGAGCCTACTGAGATCGTTCTTGAATACAACGGTCTTACCCCAGACGCGCATTCCTGTGTGCCTGGGGGTCTTTATAACACTCCTGCTGTGCTGTCTCCCCAGACTTCTCACACACCCTACGGTGGGGCTCCTCAAACATTTTGGTGCTTAGCAATTCCCCGGGAAGCTTGTTCACATGTATCTTCTTGGGCCCTATCCAGAAAATGATTGAGTAGGGCTGGGATAAATCCCAAAAAGTTGCACTTAAAAGGACCTGACCAGACAAATCCGATGCAGAGGGTTCACGGTCAACATACTGTGAAATTCTGTGCAGTTGTATTCGCGTTAGAGACAAATGTGCTGGCGGGGGTGCGGGGGGTGGGGGTGTGCTTCACAGCTCTGCTAAATTTATTGAGTGTGTACTATGCACCCATCACTGTGCTAGGTACAGGGCACACCATGGGGGACAAAGCCTGGTCTCATGAAATTAAAGTCTAAATAAATAACCTCACAAGTCCCGGACATCAGGGAAGTCTTCTTCCGAAGGCTCAGTGGGCCATCTGGCCAAGAGGTGAGGGATGAACATTCCCGATGCAGAAGGAATAGTACATATAAAGACCTTGTGGCCAGAAAGGGAGCTGGGAGAGTCTGAGGACCTTCCAGAAGCTACCCAGTGGGCTCAGTATATAGTCCCATGTTGGCCAACCTCAGTCACACTTCCAAACTCTAAGGTTCCATCCTTGTGGAAGGCTGATGAAATTGAGGAATGACTGATGCGCGCAAAGCAGCCCTTGCTCACAATGAAATGTGAGCTACTCTAAGACCAGTTAAAACTAGCCGGGCAGCTGGCGTGCCAGCCTGGGCAAATCACACCCTGTGCCACCACAGTCCATTCTAAGATAAGGCAACAGCTGTCTAAATCCCACAAGCCACCAGAGAGGCTGGCCGAGATTGAGTCTACCGTTGCCACAGGAAGTAGAGGAAGGTGGTGGGCAGGGTATCAGCAGAACCAGTCCCTGTCAGCAAGGCAAAGCCACCGATCGTGGCCGTGGTGTTCCCCCGCTCCTTCCAGAGCCAACTTCTCTGACCCCGGTTGGGCTGGACTTTTCTGATGGTCTCTTTTCCCCATGACTTGCCTTTCTTACCACAAAGCGAAGAAATCTGATGCTCTCAGGGGACAATGAAATGTTAGATAAGGGGACCCCTCTCAAGCTTCTGTGTTTTGAGAACGGGCCTGGACAACAGTAACGCGAAACAAGGAAATCAATATGTGTGTCAAATTTCCCTGCATCATTATGGCAGAGAGGGATAGACCCTCTAACTTTCAGCTGGGCACATGGTGCCCAAAATAAAGGCTATATTTCTCAGTTTCCCTTATAGCCAAGTGTTGACTTCAGGCCAAGTTCTGACCAACGAGATGAGGGCAGACGGTTTCGAGGACGGTTGTTTCCATAAAGGGCAGTTGGCATTTATGCCTTGCCTCTTCTTTTTTAGTTTTCTTCCAGCCTGACTGGGATGACTGGTGTCCTAGGCATTGCCTTCGGGCCATGACAGCCAGGGCCACATAGGGAGGATGGAAAAATGGTGACGTGGAAGGGGCCTGGCTCCCTGAGGGCACATGGGAGAAAGGCATTGTGAATTTAGGGTTTCTGTTACAGCCAGTGCGAAGTTTAACCGATAAAACCATCACGGAGATTCTTCTTTCTTTCCTTTTTTTCTTTTTTAATGGGAGATCGCAGTGCGATTTCTTCTTGGGGTCCTTCAAAGGCAGGCAACAATATTCTCCATTTTCACGTGTGGCTGCTTCTTTGGGTCAACCCAGGATGGATCGTAAGATGGGAAATGAATGTGGGCTGGGGACCCTGGGCTTCCGTCTGAAGCCACCTGGGCCACAGCCTCGCCAGCCATTTTCCCCAGCTGTTCACGCACTTACTTCCTCATCCAGAAAACACCTTCCGGGGGTCTCCCACAAACCCGAGAGTTTCTAAGACTAGGCACGCTGGGCTTCACCCAACCCCCATGCCCACCCCGCCAGTAAAGGAAATTATCATTGGGATGAAGAGTTTTCATCTTACCAGCAGGCTGTGTCTTAGAGCTCTGTAGAGTGCTCTTCTGGAACCTGGTGGCCCATTTCTCCACGGCCCCGAGAACATGAAGGGTAGGGCCCCAAGCAAATTCCAAAAAAGATATTTAACCAGCTTGCAGTTAAGCTGTTGCGCTGAAGGAGACTTAGAACAAAACAAGAAGTAGAAGATGGCACGTGTGTGGTGGGACCAGTGCTCAGCTTCCAACTGGAGAGGTGGGGGCAGAAACCCCTCTCCCTCCACCCCTGCCGCCCTGTGCTCCGGTGGGGGAGAATAATCACCTCCATGTAAGGGCTCTTCCTTCCCTCCCACGTCCAGATGTGTGTGAAAGCTACAAACACGAGAGTATCAGTAGGTGTCGAATATTCTACGAGACTGTGGTCTGGCTTTCTTCAGTCTAAATCTGACCTCATTTGAAAACTTGCCATGTAGGTAAAGAGAGGCCACTTTCTGGATTGGGCCAAATTCTCTCTCTTTTTCTTAAATGTTTACCTACTTATTTAAATACATACATACATACAGGCATACAGTGCGGTATTGGTTTCAGGAATAGAACCCAGTGACTTCTCACATCTGACGCCCAGCGCTCATCCCAACAAGTGCCCTCCTTAATGCCTGTCCCCCATCTAGCCCATCCCTGCCCCCAGCAACCCCCAATCTGTTCTCTGTACGCTTGGGCTAAATTCTCTTAAGCAAACTTTATGCAGAAGCCCTGGGGGAGGCACAGGGGAGGAAGGATGCTCTTTTCTAAGGCAAAGGCGCCTCGCCGTTAGGTTGGCGCGGTCTTTTGGCTGCGGTGCTGGAGGAGGTCACTGAGAAGATGTGACCACTGGCTGACCTGTGAGCAGCGCCCCAGCACTGGAGGGCCCCTCACTCCCTCCCCTGTCCTTGGAACGTGGGTTCCACTTGCCTGTCCTGTTCCCAGAGGCGGCTGCGAGGACACAGCCTGGAGAGAGTGACGTGTTGTTGAGGACACCTGCCCAGCGTATGTGACTGAACTCAGCCAAGGCTCCTAGAGAGACTTTGGCGGGCGGGTGTGGGATCCACCCATCTTGCCGCCCAACACAAGCCTCACATATAAGCTCTCTTGCTGATTACAACTGCCACCTCCCAACCGGAGGGGCTGCCTTTTCCTTCCCTCTCTCCCTGCCCTATGCTTCAGGGACGAGGGACGAGGGATGAGGGACCCTCTCAGATTACACCGGGGAGGAGTTTGCAAACCCACACTCAGCAGCTTGGGGTCTGGGCATCCTGTTCCCCCTAGGGAGCCAGCAGTGGAGAAGCGGCTGGGAGCAGCTCTGGCTTTTTCCCCCGGGTACGAACATGGGGGTGTCTGGGATGACGTCACAGTTCTCTGAGGAGTTGTGATCTGCTTCAGTCTAGTTCCCCCTCTGAAAAGAGCTGGTGAGACCCTGTACCTTTCAGGTGAATCATTTCTCTATGAAAATGTCTTTATCACAATCAAAGGTGCTCCGTCAACCTGCCCTGACTAACTGAAGCCCACCCTTCTCGGCCTTTGCATGAGCTCCCCTACCTGCCGAGCCCTCCCCTTGCTTTCACCCTCTGTTAACTCCTCTGTCCCGCGGTCACCGCCTCCAGGAAGCCCTCCCCACTCTCTGCAGAGGTTGGGTCCTGTGCCCTGTGCTCTCCTAGTACCCTGGGCGGGTATCAGGCTGTCCCCTCGGGGAAGAAGAAGCTGCTTGACCACATCGGCTCCCCGGGGACCAGCAAAGTGAGCCCATATGCAGCAAACAAATGTTCCTTCGCTTTGCTCCTTTATGTGGGGCTATTGACATCCTGTTCAGGGCCCGCCCCCTCCAGAAGGGCTCTCTCTCCTTGCTAAATTCTCACTGTATCCTGACACAGTGTTCGTGGGATCCATTGTGAAAAGCAATCATTCACCACCTTGCATTGTTGTTCACTCACTCCCCTGAGTCTTGCCCTTTGTTCCTAGGTCTTTTGTAATCCCTCCAGGTCCTAAGACAATGGATACACACAGTATACACACAATGGGCAATCAATGAGTGATTGATGGATAAATACATGAAACCACGGACAGGCTCCTTTAAATTGTGACCCAGTGAAGACTTACATCATCCCGGGAAGCTTTTAACATATAAAACAAAGAGCCTTTACACAATTGCACCCATTAGATACCAGGAGCTCTTCTAGCACTTTCTACGTGCCTGCTTCGTCCTCCGTCCCAAGAGGCCGGGGGCACCTGGGTGGCTCAGTCGGTTGAGCGTCCAGCTTCGGCTCAGGTCATGATCTTGCACTCTGAGTTCGAGCCTTGCATCGGGCCCCGTGCTGACAGCTCAGAGCCTGGAGCCTGTTTCAGATTCTGTGTCTCCCTAAATAAAAGAAAACATTAAAAAACAAAAAAATCTAAAGAGACGGGTCTGGTGGTGTTGAGCCTGGGCTCTGGAGCCAGGCTGCCTGAATCTGAATGCAGCCTTCCTTCTTTGCCAGCCTTAGTCTGTATGTTATGTAGTTTCTTCAGTCGTAAAACGAAGATAACAATAATAAGACTGCGTTAGGTTCTTCAGAGAAACAGAACCAATAGGATTAGATAGATAGGCACGTAGATAGCTACAGATAAATAGAAATGAGGAGCTTTATTACGGGAATTATCACACCATTATGGACACCAAGAAGTCCCATGATCTGCCACCTGCAGGCTGGAGACCCAGGAAAGCCAGTAGTAGAATTTAGTCCAAGGACTGGGAATCAGGGGGCTGATGGTGTACATCCTGGTCTAGTCTGAAAGCCCAAGAAGTAGGAGGGCCAGTGTCCGAGGGCAGAAGAAGATAGATGTCTCAGCTCAGGCAGAGAGAGCAAGAGAATTTGCCCTTGTGTCCTTCCTCTGCCCTTTTGTTCTATTCAGTGGCTTGTCTCTGGTGGATTGGACGATACCCGGCCACACTGATGAGAGCTTTCCTCTTTACTCAGTCTCCGGATTCAAATGCTAGCCCCTTCCAGGGACCCCCTCGCAGACGTATCCAGAACCAGGTTTTACCAAATATCGGGGCATCCCTTAGCCCAATCAGACGCGTCAAGTCAACCATGACAAGGACCTACCTCATTACGTTGTTAAAAAGGTAATATAAAGTAGAACCCAAACAAGCCAGAGAGAATCCATATTAAGTACCTGGCAGAGCGTCTGACTTAGAGTCAGCCAAACCCCATTTGATAAATGGAGTTATTACGCATGAGCGTCGCTTCTAGCATCACGCCAGCACATTTACACGGAGAGAGAGCTCTTGTGGAAGCCGGAGCTCAGCGACCCTGGTCCCCCCCTCATTCCGCTCATGTATGCCCTTGGTGGCGTCACTGTGAGGAAAGGTACAGCAATGATGATATTGAGAACCAGGAATCTGAAGACCCTGGTGGCTCGTGTCATTCCATTCCATTCCGTTCCATTCCGTTCCGTTCCATTCCGTTCCATTCCATTCCATTCCATTCCATTCCATTCCTCCATGTCATTCCAGGAGGAATGTACATTCCTGTACAGGAGGCATGCCCTAAATTTCAGTAAAGGGGCCTGCCCTCCAAGCACCCTTGCTAGGTGCAATGCCGTGGAGACTATAGGTATGAAAGACTGTTGTCACTTATTAAAGCCCCCCCCGCCCAAAAAAGATGCCCTTAGCTAGCTAGGATACGGATACTACAAACAGCCGGTTTGCTTAAAGGAATCTCCTCATTTGCTTAATAAAATCCTTTCATTACTCCGTGTCGAGGAGAGTATAAGTTGTGATCTATTTTACGCACCTTTTTCTTTTCACCCTTCTTTCCTCCTTTCCTTCCCTCCTTGCTTCCTTCCTTCCTTCTTGCGTTTTCCCACCTCCCAGCTCCTCCTTCACGTAAAATAAATGCAGAACAGCCTTTTTTTCCTTTCTTCCCTGGGGCTCGAGGGCTGCAAGCTCGCCACGTTGAAATGTAATATTTCTAGAACGAGGTGGAAAGGTACGGCGCCGCAGAAAGAAAAGCTGGCCAAGTTTGTAGGGCGTGTAAGGCTCTTCATTCTACGGGTTTCTCTGCCTGCTTGTCTTCCCGCCTGTCTGAGTGTGTGTCTGTCCGTCTCTTGCCAGCCAACAGCTTGACAGCCATTTTAACTGGCACGACTTCCTCCATGTTCGCATCCCAGCCGCGCTGGAGGGAGGAACCTGGGCCAAGGGGGTCGGTCCTGAGGCTTCCCGACGACCTCTGACCTGTGAAAACAGGATCAGTGCCAACCTGACTCTCTGGGCCTGGATGGAGATGGAAGGCAAATCGAACCATTGCCCGTTGGCAACGGGATGGGAGCGGTGAGACCGTGAACAGTGAAGGCCCTCAAAAGCCTCAGCCAGCTGACTTGCACGCAGGCCAAAGCTGGGCATCCGGGGCAGGTGCACAAGTCAGGGGTGCAGAGAAGGAAGAAGCGGCATGAAGAGTGTTGACCAGCGAGTCGCTGGGACGGGCGAGCGCCAGAATAAAGATCGGCATCCGTCCCGTCAAGGTCAGTGTCCGCAGCATTTTGCCCTGGCGTCCCCCTTGTCTGATCACTTCATGTGCATCAATGTTCCTGGAGCTAGATTTTAGGGGGAGGGAGGTGTCTTTGTTTGTCTGTTTATTGTTTGTTTGTTTATTGCAAACGCGGAAGCGTTTTCTACAACATTTATCTGGCTTCGGGGTTCAAGAAAACCATAGTGTTAGGAGGACTGCAATTGATAAAAATGACACTACCCGGATCGCACATAAAAATTATCTCCACTGGACTCGGTGTTGAGGGGCCAGGGCACTTGCTTGACAGTAGGACGTCAACAAATGGAAAACTGTGCAGAGGAAGGGAGCCAGTACGGGGAGGGCGTTAGAAAAAAAATCTCCTACAGGACCAGAGAGACTGGGGGTTTTATGGCCTGAAAGGTAAAAACGAGGAAGCAGCAGAGATGTGTGCAATACGTTTAGCTTGCGCACACCGCACACGCACCAGATCTGTGCCGTGCTCTCCCAAGGGGACAGCCAGGATGGTACCGAAGTGACAGGAACTCTCTCTTAGCTCAGGGTTTCCCAAGAGCGGAATGTGCTGCCACAGGGCGGGGGGTCCACGGCCCGTTTGGCTATGCTATTCAACTAGAGGCTAGTCGGCCTTGTCCTAGGAGATGGGGGTTTAGACCAGAGGACCCCGGACAGTATTGGAGCACTCTATACAACGAGCTTATCCACAGTGACTACTCATTATCTCCAGGCCCTCAACTAAGGCTGCACAAGGAAGCTGAAAACTCAGCAGATGGTAAAATGGGTCCTCCCTCTCATCTCCAGAAGACTTCAAGTTGTCCAGCAAGAAAGGGATCATAAAACGTGCCCAGATTTTCATCTCATCTACATCTGTCCCAAGGCCAAGAAGACCATGCCTCTCTGACAGCAGAAGGCTGTAATGGGACCTCCCCCCCCACCCCCCCCACCCCCCTGAGCTGAGCCTCTCCGAGGAGTGCCCACTTGTCACCTTTAAAGCAGATGGAAAATTCTGGAAAGAAATTTTATTTTCTAAAGCTTAGAGCATGCACTGGTTGGTACCAGACATTTTTTTTTCAAGGAGAAAGAAAATTCAACCTCTTACCTCCCCCCCTTCCCCCCCCACTGGGAAAGTACAGAGGAACAGACAGGCTGGTTCTGAAAGTGATGACAAGAGACTGCGGCCCGGCTGGCCTTCAGTCCTGCCACCTCCCGTGTCCCGGATGCTCACAGAAACCCTACACTTCTGTGGTCCTGCTAGAACAAGCAAAACAAAAATCATTCTCTGTGCATCCTCTCCACTCCGGTCACCTCCATACACCATGTAATACTTGGTAAAGGATGGGAGTAGTGGAGAGAGATCCCAGCATGCTGCCTGACTTTCAAGTTAGGAATATGGTGTAACAGAAAGCAGCTTCCGGAACTCCTCTCATCAGGGCCTGGTGACCACGGTGACAAACAAGGTAACCTGTCCCTGCCACTCCTGGCAGGTGCAAGTGGGCCTTGCTAAAAACAAAACAAAACAGAACAAAACAAAACAAAACAAAAAACAAAGAAGCTTTTTCCTTATTGTCCTGCTGTGTCCTCACCCAGAACAAGAATTCCATTCTGGACCCAGTGAAACAGGAAAGTGCCAGAATGACTTTATTCTCTTTTTTTGTATTTTTGTTTTCTTTTTTTTTTTTTTTTAATTTTTTTTTTTTTTCAACGTTTATTTATTTTTGGGACAGAGAGAGACAGAGCATGAACGGGGGAGGGGCAGAGAGAGAGGGAGACACAGAATCGGAAACAGGCTCCAGGCTCCGAGCCATCAGCCCAGAGCCTGACGCGGGGCTCGAACTCACGGACCGCGAGATCGTGACCTGGCTGAAGTCGGACGCTTAACCGACTGCGCCACCCAGGCGCCCCTGTATTTTTGTTTTCAAGGATTATTTATTTTCGAGAGACAGAGCATGAGTGGGGGGGAGGGGCAGAGAGCAAGGGAGACACAGAATCCGAAGCAGGCTCCGGGCGCGAGCTGTCAGCACAGAGCCCGACGCGGGGCCCGAACTCACAAACCGTGAGACCATGACCTGAGCCGCAATCGGTCGCTTAACCAACTGAGCCACCCAGGCGCCCCCAGGATGACCTT
Source organism: Prionailurus viverrinus (assembly GCF_022837055.1). Classification (NCBI taxonomy): domain Eukaryota; kingdom Metazoa; phylum Chordata; class Mammalia; order Carnivora; family Felidae; genus Prionailurus; species Prionailurus viverrinus. The sequence continues at coordinate 9,208,809 of NC_062577.1, forward strand.
AAGTGAACAAGGGGGATATTTCTGCACATCCCCATTGAGGGGCTCTCCAAGAAAGCAGAACCACTCCAGAGAATGACTTATTTTTCTATCAAACAGGCAGGGGCCATTGTGAAGCACAGAAGGACACCGTGTGCAGCGCTCAGACTTCCCTGATGGCTGGTTAGGGCGCTCAGCCCAGACCCCTGGTGGGCACCCCCCAGGCGTCACCCACATCCTACCACCGGGACCGGTGGGGTCCGGCGGCCTGTCCCGGCGCCCTCCCTGGCCTCCCTGGCCTCGGTTGCAGAACGGCGCATATCCCGGCTGCTTTCCACTGCAAACACAGCCTGCCATTGAGCCATTTTCCTCAACACTGCACACGGTTCCTGCTGCCAGGATGAGTCACCATGCAACACATACCCTCAGCCCCCTCCACTCGGTACTTAAAATACTCCAGGGCTGGCTGAGCAGAGCCCCGCTGTGCGGGAGCACGTGTGGCAACGCGGGGATCGGGGGCTCAGCCTTCGGAGCCCCCTGCACAGCCGAGGGCGTTGTGTTTGCCCTCCCCCGGGGGGGGGGGGCGGTTCGAGAGCCCACGGCTTGGGAGGGGGCGTCTGCTTTTCGGGGCTGGCTCGCCCTCATGCAGCCCGGCCCCCGCTCTTTTGCAGGCAGGTGAACCTCCATTGTAGCCTCTCTGAGCTTGAGCAGATGTAGCCGATGGCCAGGGGTTGAGCTGGCCTGCCTCTTCTCCCAGCCTACAAACAGGACTGCCCTGTCCTGTGCTCCCGCTGGGGTCCTGTCTGGGCCCCAGGGGAGATTCTACTTCGGTCACAACTGCACCTGGCTGCTTTCTGAGTCAGAACCTGGCATCCTCCCTAACCTCCTGTTCTCTCCGCTGCCATGCCTCTCTCCTATCCCCTCTGCCCACCCCAACGCCCAGCACCAGCCTCGGGCCCAACTAGCCACATCCTCTAGAGCCACTGCTCTTCCCTAGAAAAACAGATGGAAAATTGGTTCTCCTTGCCCTGAGCCTTTCAAGCGAGCTGAGGAGGGGCGCCTGGGTGGCTCTGTCGGGTAAGTGTCCCAGCTTCGGCTCAGGTCATGATCTCGCGGTTTGTGAGTTCGAGCCCCGCGTCGGGCTCTGTGCTGACGGCTCGGAGCCCGGAGCCTGCTTCGGATTCTGTGTCTCCCCCTCTCTCTGCCCCTCCCCTGCTCACCCTCGGCGTCTCTCTGTCCCTCAATAATAAATAAACTCAAGAAAAATGTATTATCAAGTGAGCCGAGGAGTTCCTTCTTCTTGTCTCTGCAGAGAAACATCAGGCTTTCGTAGGCATGCACTGAACAGCTTTCTTCGTTCCCCCTGCCCACACCTCCCACCCCCACCTCCTGCCCAGCCACACACTGCACCTGCCAGAGGCACCCCTCCCTCCAGGGAAGGACACCAGGTTCCGCTTTCAGCCTGCTGCTGCAGCACCCTTCACAGAAGGGGCCTGGGAACAAAAGCCCAGTCCGGCACAGCCCAGAGGGACATCCTGTGCTCAAGTTACTCATTACTTGAGTTAGAGGAGGTCACCGAGCAGGAAGCACATTGGAAAGCAAGGGGAAAGGTGGTATGGAGGGTAGGGAATTAGTCAAGGTGACCTCCTGAGACAACTCGGCGTCCTGGCAGGGGGTGGATATCAGAGTGGGAAGGTGGCAAAGTCCGAGCAACAGCTTCAAGGTGAGACAAGGTCAAATGGAAACAGCTAATTATAATTAAGCTACCCACTTAATAGCTTTTGCTATGCACCAGGCACCGTGCTTAGCATTTTCCCACATCTCCCATTTAATCCTTGCCACGATGCGTCACTCCAGTTTTACAACCGAAGGAAGAGTCCTGGAGAGAATGAGGACTTGCCCAAGGTCACACAGCCAGCAAGCACTGAAACTGAGACTGTGAATGCAGGTCTGTCTTGCCCTTTGCCAGGCCGCTCTTTTGCGGCGACGTGGTACACGGGTGAAACATCTAGATGGTCTGAGTGGCTGAACCTGGTCCTCCCAGGGCTGAGGTCATGGTCTCCAGCTGCACTACCGAGTTTGGGGTGGAAATAACGGAGTTCCCAGGAAGCCTGGCGGAGGCTGCTTGAGAAAGGGAGCCCTCACTGGCTGCGCAGGCACGACCCTCAGGGCTTGTCAGCGCCTGGGAAGAGCCTACGTGCAGAGCGGGGAGCATGAGCAAAGCTGGGGAGCTAAAATTTGAAGAGGGAGTCTCCCCCAGAGGAACACAGCAGGTCAAGGGCAAGAGAGAACGCTCATCCTTGCCAGACGCAGCGATCCGTCTACTTGGCATTTGTCACAGCCCTAGAAAGCTAAGGTAGGGCACCTCCTTTTAAAGAAGAAATGGGGGTTCTAATTAAAAATCTGTCACCGTGAGCCTTTCTCCACATCCTGTTTTACCAAATGCTTCTACTGGAGAAGAGAGAGGAAGAGCTAGGGAGTGGGGAGGGGAACCCGTGGTGGAGGATGGGCAGGGTGAGAGGCAGGAGTATGCACAAGGGCAGCACGCCCTCCCTTAACCCCTTCGTCCCTTCCCATGCCACCTCTCCCCTCACTCATTCCCTTCTGCAGATTCTGCCCACAGGCTTTCCTCCCTCTTATGTGCAGCCAACACTCCATAAACAAATGCCCTTCCCGGGGATCTGTCCTGCTGGAAACTCCTCCACGAGGCAACTTCTACTGGGACAGGGACCAGGGACATCGCATCTGCAGGTGTAGCCTCTTGCGCAGTTCTCCCACCGACTTGGGGCTTTTCCAATGTAAACACTGCAGGGGCAAAGCAGGGGGGTGGGTGGCTTCCTCTCTCATCGAGCTGTTCTCTGTTCTCACAGTTGCCCTTGACAGAGCCCTGAATGTAGCAGTCCCTCTGGGGCTGGGGGGCTAGGTGGCTGCTTCTCTTCAGAATTTCAGGGATTTTCAGGTTTTGGCAGATCTTGTAGGTGGGCCTTAAGAAGGATCCGTGGGAGAGAGCTCATTCCGTAGCAGCTCAAGCTTGTCCTTAGACCTGCAAGGTTGACCTTGGAGACAGAAAGGTGGCCCTGACAAGTGTCCCTGTACGGGGTGACGCAGGGCTGTCCCGTCCTGTCCAGGATGGGTTTCGTTGCTCTCTGGGGATGGGGCTTCTCCGCAGACACTGCGGAGGCACCCCTGCCGATTTCTGCTGTGTCACTGCCTTGAGAGGGACGGGTAAAAAGCTGCTCAAGGGTTCAGAGAGAGATGAAACCGAGCAGCTTGGCTTTTCAGCTGCAGGGACTAAGGGATTGGAAGACGGACTGCCCCCTCAACGTCCTGCCCTTCGTGCTGCGTCTTCCTAATTCCTTCTGGGTCTTCCTAATTCCTTCTGGCCTCAGGGATTTTACAGCACGAGAGAGTGGTCAGGACGCCCCAAGGGGGCACGAAAGCACGCCCCTGAGACTACCAGCCACCTGCTGGGCACGGAAGAGAGTCCTCAATGGTTGGGTCATGTGCAAATAACCGTCTCCCGGGTCTAGGCTGGTGTGAGGCCGCCGCGAAGTGCGACGGGATTCCGAGGGAAGACGAACTGGGGGCGAGCGGTCGGCCTCCTGCCCCTTCCACCCCGCGGATGCGGACTGCCGCCCCGGGTGGGTCTGGCAAGTGTCCTGCTTGAGGCGGCTCAGGCCGCCCACAAGAAGCGCAGCAGGCAGTCAGGAGCCAGGGCTCGCGGGTTGGGCTGGCGCTGCAAGGAGAGGGACCGGCCGGAACTGCAACCGCAGTGGGAAGGAGCGCGCAGGGGGCGCCAGGTGCCGGAGCGGAGAGGCGGGGAGGAGCCAGGCAGAGTCCCCGACTCTCGGGCGTCCCCAAGTGACCTTCCCCCACTCCTCCAGGGCCTACGAGGGGTGGACCAGCAGCGGAGGGAGACCGGGAGCGTGCGACAGCGAGCAGGCGGGCGGGAGGGACTCGATCAGGACAGCTTGGACCGGGGTCCCCGGGCGTCTGCGGGCCGCCGGGCGACGCAGGTGCCCCGCGCCTCACTACGGCAGAGGAGGGCGTGCGTCCAACCGCGAGCGAGGAGGGGGCTGCGCAAGGCCGCCTGCGCGCGCGTCTTTTTCCCTCCGCCCCTCGCGCCCCAGGGCCCCAGCCCTCCCCGTTCGCGGCCGCGGCTCCTTTGTGCCGTCCCCGCGCCCGCCCCTTCGGGCCCTAGGCTCCGCCTCCTCCGCGCCCGCGATTGGCCAGCCGGGCCGCTAGTGGGCGGGGCCCCGGGCCGCCCCGGCGCGGTATATAGTAAAGGTAGGGCTCGCGCCCTGAGCCAATTTCTCGGCTCGTGGCGGGCGCGCGGAGGCCGCGCCGCGGTCCGTTTGTCCGTCCTTCCCTCTGACTGTCTCCTGCCCCCACTGCCTGTCTCTGCAGAGGTCACCGGAGGCGGGGGGCCGAGCACGCGCGCGGCCCCAGTGGCAGCGGGAGCGGCAGCTGCGGCTTCGCTGAGCCCCCGAACCCCCAAGGGCAAGAGGAGCGCGTGGCGGACCAAAGAGAGCCCGCGAGCGGCCGTGCGCCCACCAATAGGTGCGGGGCTCGGAGCCGCCCAGCCTGCGCGGCCCCTCCCTCCGCCCCCGCCGCCGCCTCCCCCTCCTCCCGCTCCTGCCTCTGCCCCTCCGGCGCGCGTCTGGCACTCGGAGAGCCGCAGCGGCAGCGGCGGGTGCAGCTTGCGGAGAGCCGGGCCGGGGCCGCCGACCAGCAGCCGGGGAGGACGCCGGGGCGCGCGCCGCACTCACCCACCCTCAGCCCCCGCGGCAGCCGCTGACCCGCCACCATGGCCCGCGGAAAAGCCAAGGAGGAGGGCAGCTGGAAGAAATTCATCTGGAACTCGGAGAAGAAGGAGTTTCTGGGCAGGACCGGCGGCAGCTGGTGTAAGTACGGCGTCCGCGGCTCTCCCCGCCACGGTGCCTTCCCCGGCCCGGGCGGCGCATCCCTGCGCAGGCTCTGCGGACCTTTCTCAGGTCTCGCGCCGCCCAGGGTGGAGCGGGGTCGGCGGCGGGCGCCGCTCCGGGCGCGCGGGCCTGGGCTTGTCATCCGGTGCGGAATGCGGGGCCCCCCAGGATGGGCGCGGGGGTGGGGGCGGGAGCGCGCGGGGCAGAAGGTTCTACGGATTGCCCCGGTCTTTTCTTGGTAATTTGCAATCTGTCCGAGCTTCGCGCGAGCCCTTCCCTCCTGGGAATGGTCAGGCCCTGGGAGACTAGGTTTGGCTGTCCCCGTAGTCAATGTCCCAAGTCCTAAAAATTGAGATTTGAGGCGGCGAGAGAACCTCACGATGGTAACCGGATCGGATGCAGGCGAGCTTGTGTGTTATAGCAGTTTTCTAGTCTAAATATGTACCTCAAAAGGCGCGGCGGGGGTGGGGCGGGGGGCGCAGAACCCATCCACATTGCAGTATTTCTTGGCTGTGCCCAGACTTTACCCCAGTGACCTCCCCTGGAGTCATTACAGCCCAGAAGTGGCCCAGGAAGCCCCGAAACAAGTCTGGATGTTTTCAATGTCTGCACACACAGATGCGGAATCAGTAGGTTGGGTTGATCACCGTGAAAGGTTAGTGTAAGAAATAAACGGCATAGAGAGAGGCAAATTCAGCCCACCTTACAAGATTTGGGGCAGCCTGTTGCTTGACTGGATGGACTTTTTTTTCTTTTTTTTTTTTTTTTTTGCCCCTCGTTGAAAATTAGATACCTTGTTTTCCGCCTCCCTCCACCGGAAGGGTGACATTTTTTTTTTAAAGGTCATTTTGAAGGGCAGAGTTGTAGGCAAATGCAGAAGAGTCGTGACTGCAGAAGGGAGAGAAGAAGGGAACTCCCCCCCCCCCTCCTGCATCACTGCCCCCTCCTTCTGGAGGATCATCATCACCACCACCACCACCACCACAGCTGCAGCCACTGAGGGTGCGCTGGCTAGGGGCTGATGCGGTGTTCCTGATTGGGAGGATCTGTGGCCATCACAGGAGAATGAGTCAGGGAAACCGTGCTTGGCTGACATTTTGAATTGGAAGAAGCTAGATGTATGATTTTTGCAAAGAAGAAAAAAAAAAAACGCAGCCTGTCGTGGGTCTCTCTTGGCTGAAAAGCAAAGGGTTAATAATGCATCACACTTCAAGGTTAGTCAAGGTGAAACCGCATTCCAAGGTATTACAAGGAAGCAGCATAGGTATTCTGAGTCATGGTAGACGTAGGTCTTTAAAGTGAGGGCCTTTAGCTTGTGTTTTTTATTTTATTTTATCTTGGAGGAGGCTGTGTTCTTCAGTGGGATTATTGCCATGGTTTCTCTGGCATAAAGATAGCTCACTGTTTTCTCAACATGGAAGGGAAAACCTGAAGAACTCGGGGTGTGTGGGGGGTGACCAGCTCCCTGCCAGGGCGATCTAGCCGTTCCTCACTTGAGCGAGGCCTCGGGGGTGCACTGCGGAATGGGGCCCCCTTCTCCCCGACGCACTGGTGGCTCCAGCCCTGGCAGGTGGACCCCAGCCTTGTCGTGGGTCAGGGGCTGCCTGGGACTCCGGGCATATTGTGAAATTTGTTTGCCCCTCTTGTAAAATAGATTTCTTTCCTCATTCCAGTTCCAGAATAATATTTGCTTTAGAAGGTAAGGCAGGATGGGCAGACTTGTTCTTTAAGCTGACATTTAATGGGGCAGCACCTCCCATGTGTGAGAGAAAATGGGTGCACACGCGTGTGTGTATTAATTTTGGCGTCTCGACCCCACGTCCAGCAAGGTGCCAAGACACTGATTTATGAATGCAGGCGCCGGGATTCCTGTCTCTGCCCGTCTCATCTTAGCTTCTGTTTTCCAAGGTACAGGTGCCGGGCTAAAAATTCAGTTTGGGTTTTGCACTCGCTTGTCTCTTCTTTGGCAACGTAAGACACGACAGACCCTCTCGTAGCAGCGACAGTGGCGGCAGTCGCTGTCCCCTGTGGACAAAATGCTACCTTTCCAGCACTGGGCCCAACATGGGTGCCCTTGGGACGAGGGCAGGGCGCCCTTGGCTCGGCTTTGCTTATAGGTAGATTTTCACCAAGATGGACGCAGGAGCCTTGCCTGTCACCTGCTGGAGAAATGGCAGCATGCAAATCACCTGCGGTTTCCACCTTTTCATTAAGTTAATGCAGGCATTGGTAGGTTTTTATTGTGTTTACCGCTGGGCCCAGATGCCAGTCTCCTTTTGCCCGTGACCCTTTGAAGGGTACTCATTCTTTTTCTAACTGGGAAATCTCTGCGTGACTTGTATTTTTTTTTTTTTGAAGACACATTGCTTAAGAGGGGAAAATGCCTGTAAAACTTACCTTCTGTGTCACCCTGGCCAGTTGGTACAATCTGTCTAGCTTTTCTTTTTGAGCAGCCCCTGGTCACCTGTGTGCTGGTGAGCCCCCCGCATGGGCCCCCCAGACGTTCACGTTCCTCTAACCAGGTGACCTTGGTTCACAGCCGTAACTGGGGCTGTGACGTCTTGGAGCAAAAGAGAAAAATCCCTCGCTTCTCTCAGGGTATGCTGTGGAAAAGAAGGGAAAGGCTGGATCTTCGTCAGCTTCGTCAGCGTGCCTGCAAAAGGGCTAATTTTCCCGGGGCTCTGTTTGTATTTTCAGCTGCAGCCACAATTGAGGTACCTTCTTAAGGAAGTCATTAGAGTTAGGTGTGCGGAGTCCGAGGAATGAACATTAAAAATGGCTCCAGTTGTTGGGAGAGCTAAGTGGAGTTAAGCTAAGAGCACCGAGGCGAGGTGGGGGGGGCCACAGAAAAAGCGGCTGCAACAGCTCCTTGCTGACCCTGTGATACCAGCTCTCGCACCTCTTAGGAGCGCGTTCGCTGGAAAATTTTCCAGATCTCTTGACGTCACAGCCTTACCATTTGCCTACTGCTGCTTGGATACAGAATGCAGCACTTAACCCTTGTCCTGCCGGGAGGCAGTGATTGAGCCGGGCAGCTGTGGCTCCGGATCATATAGTCTTTCCGCTTTTCTTACCTTGTGCTTGTGGCCTGGCCTTTTTCCCTTTTTTCCTTCTTTTTTCCTTCTTTTTTTTTTTTTCCTGATAGAGGAGAAAAAGGGTAATGATTAAACACCTTGGTCTTAGGTGCGTTTGGCTTGGATTGTTTTACTAACGCTCCAGCATGATTTTCCCGAACCATGTACTTGCTGGTTGGAAGGCTGGGCTTTGAAATGCAGGTCAAGGGCAACGTGGCTACCTCCTGTGACAGTGTGCCCACTCTTTCCCTCCGTCCCTCCGCCCCTCCGCCTCTTCTTTTCTACGAGGCTTTTGTTCTGTTTTGTTCTGGACTTTTGCCCGAGGACCCCAGCATTCACCGCCTGAGATCTGGAGGTTTTGAGAAGTAACCCGAGGCTCCTTCGCACAGTCCTGTTTCGGACTCGGTAACCTTCCGGTTCGCCTGCTCCCATTCCTGCGTTCAAGGCGAGTCGTTGGCCGGCTCGGGGCTGCCGGGCGATGCCTAGTACAGCCTGTTACTATGTGGCTAATCGGGGAGATAATCCTCGTAAACCAGTAACTGATAGCCTCGTTCCCGTCTGTGGGCTTCGTGCTGTTTTGCTTCTTGTGTTTTTGCTTTTGCAGCCAGCTCAGCCCGTGTCCTGCTGTCCTGCTAGCTGTGGGAAAAAGAAAATGCAGCTCGTCGAGCCAGTCAGTATTCCGGGTCCAGGCAGAATATGGAATAAAAATACGCTTGCCGTTTTTACTACAGGGTTTTTCCTTTTTTTCCCCCTCCTCCTTGTTTGGCGCCCCTGAAGGAAAACACAGTGTGTTTAGTCCGTCATACACATCAAGAGGTGGGGAGACAGAAAAGCGCAGAAGAGCTTCATGCGGTTTCTCGGCATTCGTTGCCCCTTCCCAGCAGAAAAACTTGCAGGCGTTCGAATGTTTGGAGAAGCCGCAGAGCCTGGATTGTAGTTGCAAAATGCCAAGGGATAAGCGAGGAAAGAAAACCTACGTCTCTAAGGGAGTATAGTGTCATATTTGAGATGCATTGCGTAAGCACACAGACATGGCCCTAGATTTTATTGGTGATCTTCATGAACAGTTTTTTATTGAGGCAGAAAGATTATTTCCTGTAAATAATCTTAGTTCTAGCAGAACATTCCTCTTACCCTTACCTACCCCCAACACACACACACACACACACACACACACACACACACACACACTGTAACGGAGGGCTGCCTGTCTCTGTTTTTACCCCACCATGGTTGCGGGGGGGGGTAGTATGGTCCACTCTCTGGATCAGTGTCAGAAAAGGAAACTCCAAAGACAGGCTGGAGGGGAAGGCAGGAAGGAAGTCCCTTCATCTCCGAGGTTAGCCTTTCGTTCTGCGGGTGTGACTGTCTCACAGCCTTCTGTTTCTGTCTGTCCTCCTTGCAGTTAAGATCCTTCTGTTCTACGTGATCTTTTATGGCTGCCTGGCTGGCATCTTCATCGGAACCATCCAAGTGATGCTGCTTACCATCAGCGAGTTCCAGCCCACATACCAGGACCGGGTGGCCCCCCCAGGTAACGCGAATACGTTCAGCTCTTCCACGGGAAAGACGGGTGCCACATTTTCACGCAAGAAAACATTTTTCTGAAAATTGTCTGTTAAGGCGCTGGTAGACCGAGCCTGGTTTGATAGGAAAACGCAGAACTGCTCAGTGTTGTGGCCAGGCCTCCTGCCCGCATTGCAGACACAGCTCCGGGGCTCCCCCGCGTCTTCCCAGCTCTGCAGTGAGGGGTGAAGAGCCTCCCCCCGCCCCCCCCCCCCCGCCCGCCCCCAAGCCTGCACCCTCCCCAGCTGCGGGACTCCCGATGAGGCCGCGACCTCCCCCACTGCCCAGCAGGTCAGTTAGTGGGGTCACTACAGGGCCCTTCAGGCTCAGGCGCATTTTTCACTTTCTTGAGGGGACTGCGACTCCGATCAATCCTTTAAAAAAAAAATCACTTCAGTTCCTGTTTAGCAAGACGAAGTTAGTTTGTTTTTTTTTTTTTAATTTTTTTTTTTTTTTCCAACGTTTATTTTTGGGACAGAGAGAGACAGAGCATGAACGGGGGAGGGGCAGAGAGAGAGGGAGACACAGAATCAGAAACAGGCTCCAGGCTCTGAGCCATCAGCCCAGAGCCTGTCGCGGGGCTCGAACTCACGGACCGCGAGATCGTGACCTGGCTGAAGTCGGACGCTTAACCGACTGCGCCACCCAGGCGCCCCAAGACGAAGTTAGTTTTAGGGATGATGCGAAGCTCGGAAGTGGCCAGTTACCCAGAGGGACAGGAGCCATGGCTTCAGGAGTCCATTCTCCCACCTGCTGTTGACTTAGCTTGACCTTGAACGACAACACACCCTCCTCTCACTTCTCCGTGTTTGTACCTGCTTGTTCAGTAGGAGTCTTACTGCTTGGCTGTCTAGACCCACTTTGCAGTTTCACTGTCTCCTTTAGCTGTGACCTGGGAGCTGTGCACAGCCGTCACCACGCCCTGGGGAGACCTACTGCCCATATGCCTGATGCTGGCAGGAAGACCAGACAGGAGGGCGACCACAGACCCGACCGTGCTCACTGGCTCTTCTCAAATTCATTGTCGGGAGGACCCAGAGACAGGAAATGTTGCGCAGTTTCCGGGTTCTTGCGTTATAAGTGACCTTGAGGCTGCCACTGGGGGGGGGGGGGGGTGGCGATGACGTGTCCCCTCTCCATTTTCCCTGGCAAGTGTTTAGTAACAGCTGCATTAGGTGACAGTCTGGAGGCCGTCTTCATGGCCCTGAGCAGCCGTGGTCAAGTGTGGGAAGTTTGTTGCAAACTTCTTGTGCCCATCTCCTTCTTGGGGTGTGAAGGACTCCAAGGAAGATCTCCAGAACACGGAGGTGGCCAGCACCAAGTCAAATAGTCGTCCGCTATTAGAAAACCGTAGACATGGCCAGATAAATCTAGATCTAGGGGATTTTGGAAGCGGGGGGAAAAAAACCAATCGTGTAAGTAATATAAAACAACTTTAACCTGCTTGAAAATCCACAATTTCCAGCAACTGTTTCCCAAAATCGGTAGGTGAGTGGAAAGGCTGAAGCAGAAGCGCTGGTGTGTGCAGAGAAATGTAGGATCTTTACAGGTTGTATGCCGGCTTTTGGGACAGGAAGGCATGGCATGTCCCCTCCTGGTGGGATTTTTATGGTAGCATTAGCAAGCGTCATATAAATTTGTGCAGACCCTTATTTTTCTTTTATTTTTGTAAGCCCTTGGAAAGTGGTTCTTTGATTACGATGCTACTGTATAATTGTTCTCCAACTGAAAGCTGCAGGTTGACTCCAAAGCCAAGCATTTAATTTCCTAGCCTTAAAAAAAAACGCTCCTTGTCTGTATAAACCGTGGGGAGTCAGCCTCCTAATAAAAGTAAACCTTTTCTTCACGTTCTGTGCAGAAAGGGTGATTTCACTTTCAAAAAGAAAAGGCTAAAAGTGCCAGACCTTTTAAGCGGGGACCTGCCAGTGACCTTGCCTCGCAGATCTGGTGAGGTGCTCGGTCCTTGCTCTCTTTCCCCACCTCCCTCCCCCTCCTCCAGCCCCTTCCTAAAAGGCACGTTCTTCGTCCCTATATTTAGTGTCCTCAGCAGTCGGGCTGACCTGACAGGCCGTCGCTTCTCCAGAGCACTGCTGGTGTCTCATTGTGGAAACATGCGTTCCCGTTCTTTGGCCCGAGTCATAGGAAAAGTGCTTCCTCGGCTCCCCTTCTTCCCTGACCTGCTGCCTGGGCCCTTTATCTTCGTAATTTCTTTTTTTCCTCATCCACCACCTTGCCAGGAGTGTCTAGGCCCAGCCGCTTTTACCCTCACCTTCCCGAGGGACATGACGCTCGTTCGAAAATGATAGCGGCCTTGGAGCAGGGAGGCCAGGTGGGCAGAGCCCTTGGTGGTGAGAAGTGCATCCCGGGACCGTCGTGCGTGCTCCGAGGGGACCCCAACGGGACCCTCCCCCTGGCATCTGTCGGAGCGGAGCTCAAGAATTTGTTTCTGACAGGCTGTTCCTTCGGTCTGCAGACCGAACACGCTGCGGAAGAATGCCCCGGCGATCTTTCGGCTTCAGTGTTGGTAGCTCCAAGCTTCCGTTATCGTGAAAGTTGTAGATTTCACGAACCCCGCATGCTTAAGTCAAACGAAGCTAGTGAGTGGGAAAGACTTGGTACATCACTTAAAGGTTTACGGACTTATCGATGCTATTATTAGCTGTGTCGGAGGCAGGAGCACAGAGCCGGCCTGACTCACTCTTGAGCGTGAGCACGCCTCGCTACCTTGTAACTAGATCTCGTCTAAGTAACACGTGCGGTCCTGGCCCGATGAAAGGGTGATGAAAGGGTGGTGATCGTGCGGGACATTTGGGTTTGACTATAATGTTGGCTAAGCTGATAGGCCGAACATGAAAGTCTCAGAGGGGGGACCAAGGTACAGAATGGAGGTGAAATTTAAGGAGAAAAAAGGATAGCGTGCTGTTTCTGGGCCTGAGCGATGGTGGCCCTTCGTGCCTGGGACCCTCCTTACAGAGTCGTCGTGTTGCTCTGGGATAATGGAACGGGTCGCCCCCACAGCCTGGAGGACACACAGGGAGAGCCTCAGCTGCCATACGAGGTTGAAATACACCGAATTGTTCTGTGAGTCAGCAATGGTCGATTATTGGCCATTTGACATCGCTTGACCTAAATATGAGAGCAGCCTCAAGTTCATAAGCCACGGTACAGGTTTCCACTGTCAAGCTGACCTGAGAAGGAAAAGCAGGAACTTTGAAGGTGGACACAGTCCCCACCATTCCGTGCCCTACTTCAGCTCACTGAGCCTCAGTTGTCTCATCTGTAAAATGGGACTCCTACTCTGTGAGGATTTAATAAGTGTGTGTAAAGTGAATGGGACCTTCTCGTGGCCAGCCTCGTGGCATGAAACAAAGGGTAGTTATTAGCAGCCACTTCTGTTCTTGCACTGGAGGCGGCGGTTTCCTTTCAGGTACTGAGTTCCGTATTTCTAGACTGAGCTCTGGGTGACCCCTCAGGGATGCTTTGTCCACACTGGTTTCACGAAGTGAACAGCATCTTGGCTCTCCACGAAAAGCGTTTGGGAGAAATTGGATTAGGAAACCTGCTGAAAGGTTTTTTTGAGTAAATCGAAGTGACCTTGTATTTGTTCTGTACTCCAGCCGCTCCCTTCAAAATACCCACGCTGGCCGGGTCGGCCCTGCCATGCTTTTCTCCCTGGGAGACCCTCTCGGGAAGTCCCCACCGGTGGCTGGTGGCATCCCCTCACTGTGTTCCCTGCCAGACCTGGAGAGGACGGGGCCCGCACCTGCCCACGCTCCCAACCCCGGTCCCCCATGTGGTCCCCCACGTGACCCCCACGCCCCTTGCTGCCTGCCGGGGGGCGCTATCCTGGAAGAGTCCCCTCCTCCACCCGCCCGCCCCGCCCCTCCCCCAGCTCCGCTCCCGGAGTCACAGGGGAATGAAGTGCAGGTCACGGTCTGGGGAGATTCCCAGCCGCCCTGCTTCCTGGTAAGCAGGTGTGTGTTCCTGTTCTTCCTCTCCAGCTCGTGGGGACGGCTTTTCTTTTTGTTTTGAAGTGGAGATAGGGGATGCCGAAAGAACTATTAACAGGTGCCACGGTACCCAGAATGGGTGGGAGAGAGCGGGGGGGGGGGGGGGGGGTGTGTGCAGCCCAGGCCACACTGGCACCCCCTGCAGTTGTGATTTCGTTTGGACCGTGAGAGGGAACAGGGCGCTGTAGTGCAGATCGCAGCATAATGAAGCAGAATTCTTTTTTTTTTTTTTTAATTTTTTTTTTTTTAACATTTATTTATTTTTGAGACAGAGAGAGACAGAGCATGAACGGGGGGAGGGCCAGAGAGAGAGGGAGACACAGAATCTGAAGCAGGCTCCAGGCTCTGAGCTGTCAGCACAGAGCCTGATGCAGGGCTCGAACTCACGGACCGTGAGATCATGACCTGAGCGAAGTCGGACGCTCAACCGACTGAGCCACCCAGGCGCCCCATGAAGCAGAATTCTTGAGGAATCATGACATCAAGTCTGCTTATTTTTCTCAAACTCCAAATTTCAAGGGGGAGAATTGGAAACACGTGGCTTCCTTATACTTTGGGTGAATTGCTGTTTCAAAGTGCCAATAGAGTGGCTTTAAAGTCTGTGTGTCTGTCTGTCTGTTGCTGTTTCCATCAGATCCTCTTGAGTTGTAATCTGGGAGCCGACACGATAAATGTACGGGGCTCCCCCGGCCTGGCCGCCTCTCACGTTCTCCCTCCTTCTCTCCTCCCTCCCTCAGAGGGATCCTGCCAACTTGCCCCCAGAGTTTGGGGCTCTTGATGAGCTGGCATTGGTGGCAGTTGAGATTTCCAGAAGCTACTGACCGGACCCCTAGTTTGGGCACAGTTTGGGTTTAGGGCCGCAAACTCCAGACTCTCGTTCTTCAGAGTGTCCCTGCCTCACTGTTTGGCCTCAGCAGCCCGCCTGCCTGTGCCCTTCTTCGTTTCTAAAGACCAAGATACAACTAATAAGTGAGCTCTTGGGTACACAGGACGCCTGACGATTAACTTAAAAATGTTCTTGGAGCCACAGAAAGATGAGCCTCACTCTGGGTGCTCATTTTAGACAAGTGAGCAGAGCGGAGACCTCTGACAAACAGGACCAGGCAACAAATTCCGTGGGGGGATAACGGGGGAAAAGTGCTGAATCCGTGCAATTTCATTTAGAGCTTTTGTGCCGGGCGCACTCTGTTGCGGAAGGGGCACCAGCCTCACGGTGCCTGCGGTGAGATCGGATGGGCTGGGCTGCTCAGGGCGTTTATTCTAGTAATCTCGCGACCCCAGGGCCCATCCCACACAGGCCGCGAGAGAAGTTGGGGAGACGAAGGCGAGCGTAGGGATGTCTATCATCTACGGGCTTCCGATCGGCAAAGCGTGTCCTTTCCCACGTGCATGCATGAATGGACATCATCAGATACGTTGGATCTCTTACTTCAGGTCATTGGCCACTTGGCGAACGTTACGTTTCGTATCTAGACGAGTCAAATCTGCTACATACGCTTGTTCTTCAGCTCGGTCTTCAACAGAAAAGCTTAATGGAAAATAGTAGGGTTTGGCTATTTGTTTACGTTTTGTCTGTGTATATTTTCCCATTATAAAAGGTGGTATCTTTTATTAGGAACAAGCACAACTATGAGCTATAAAATATCAAAGACAGGTCCCTATGAAATTAGTCGTGCTTCCAAGGTCCCCTGAACTAAATAATGCTCTCTCTGTTCACCTGAAAGTGAACATAGGACCGTAGGTAAGAGTCTGATGATAAAGGGTGATTCCAGAAGTGCAGGAGGGCCTTCCACCAAAGCGTGTGGCATTTAGCTTAGGCGGGAGGAGAGCTTTCCTCACGCCAGGCGTTGCTGGACATCCAGGCGGGCTCTGGAGAAAATCCAACAATTCTTCTTTAAAAGACTTTTCAAAGGGAGCAAATTCTCTGGCCTCTGGGAGGGTGTTGATGTGACTGTGGCTGACCCCAGGTCGTAGTCAAAAGCTGAGCCTACGTAGAAGGCGAGGCCAAGGCTGCTAGTTTCCAGAAAGCACAGAGGCACCTTTTTTCCTGTGCCCTCCCTGAATTTTGTTAGGTAAATCGATACTTACCTTGCAGACATTAAAAAAAAAATAAAAAAATCAAATGTTGAAGGGGGAAGATGGTGTGTGTGCATGTGTGCGTATGGATACATGTCCAGATTCTGTACAACATCGTACCCCCAGTTTTTTAAAATTCCAAATCACTCATCAGCTTGGAATGTGCAGGAGATAAATGGTATGCACAAACCGTGTGCACGGCTACATTTGTGTTTCTTTGCCTTGTGTGCCCTCATTAGTCACCATGGGTGCCCTCCTGGAGGTTTCTGTGGAAAATGATGCCTATTTAGAGTTCTCGGTCTGGTGACCGTGGGGTGTATTAAATGACTGGTCCAGGCAGCTGTGCTTCCGGATTCACTGGAATAACGGTTCACAAGGCTACAATGGCCATATTCTAGTTTAAATGCTTCAAACTCACAAGTTAGATTGAGGAATTCATAAACTTGCTACATTATAAACCTACTTGGAAACAAAAATAATTCTTACTGGAAAGCCTTTCTCTTCTCGTTTCTTTTACTTGCTAGTCCCCCCCCCCCCCCACCTCCTGCTATGAACACCTACTAAAGCCAAAAACTGAATGTTCTCCCGATTTGTTGCTCAAGAGATGGGGAACCAACGAAAGGCAAGTGTAGCTCCGGAAAGCAACTGCAAAGCCAAAGAGTAGTTGTTGTTTTAACTCCCAACTCTTATGTAAAGTTAACGTGCTCATTAAAAAACCAAATATGAAAATTTCACGTAGGCAAGTTATTCTTTTCAGTCTTTCTAGGTGGCTTTGTCACATAATAAGCAAAATGTAATTTAAGGCAAACGGCCCCATCAGGGCAAAGCCGTATAAAACTCAGCATGGTCAATGTCAATTCAAGTTCAGAACACTGGCGAGGCAAAAGGTTGTATCTGTTTCCTGGAATATCATTTGAGACCACAAGCCAGTGATTGGGTGTTCTGCTATCTTTGGCCTCTGGGAGTTACCACTGGAAACAAAGCTCATCCTTGTCTAAAGTTCTGACAACCTGAAGGAGTGGCCAGCGTGGAGTAAAGTATCCAGTCTAGTGTGAACACAACTAATGAGAATACCGTTTGGCAAGGTGGGATTCACGTGGCCCTTGGAGGGTGTCCGCGAAATCTTTGGACTCCAAATAACGAAGTTGCCAAATTCGATCGCATTTCTTTCTTTTTTTTCCCATGAGTCTGATAATGTAAAGTGAATGATTTAAAGGGTTTCGATACCAGGTCAAGGGTCTTTTCATTTGTCTCTTGTATGGATCTAATCGCTGTAGAGAAATTACTTTTGAATAGCAGAATTTTCCTAATGGTTTGGAGAAGATCCCATCAGAGACCTCTCCTAATTAAGATCACCCAGAACAGACTAGGCGAGGGGATTGATGTCCGAGAGATTCCAGGAAAAGAACTTCTCAGGCCAGAAAGCTCTGGATGAAGAAAAGGGGAGGCAGAGCTGGTGGGGGATGGAGTGAGACCTTGCCCAGCCTCGGAGGTGGGGCGGGGGGTGTGAGAGCAGACACTTGATCGTGCCCCCACTTGACTGTATGTGCTCCATAGACGAGGGGTTAGAGAGAGGAACTCATCGCCTGATCCAAATCACGGATGCTTCTTTTCTGGAAGCGACCTTTAGATCAGAAGTTGGGTATCTTAAAACTTATGGTAGTTACACCTTCGAGATCCTTCGGAAACTCCAAAGGGAGACTTTAGCCTACAAAAGACAGGAAGGCATGGCTGAGCTGCCTGGGGTCGGTCTGTCACTGCTGGCCTCCCTCTCCCCCAAGGCTGTGGTATCCCTTCACGTGGAAAGGACAGGGCGCAGTGACTTTGGCTCAAGGTCTGATCCAGCTGGGCACGTCACAGGATTGTAAGACCCTGTGCTTAACTATTTTACCTCTTGGTTTCTCGGCCTCACAGTCGCCGATTTTTCACGCGTTTTCGAGCGGTGTCTCTCACACGGTAACTAACGCACAGGCTCCGTGGGGCTTAGATGTGAGCCACACTTACCGAAGGGTTCGAGCTCTTGGGAGGAAGTTGGTAGGATTCCGTTACGTGATATTCACGATTTCTCCTTGGCCCTGTCTAGAGACACACGAGGCCAGGTGCATACAGCTTTGCTGGGCCCGCGACGCCCCTGGGTGTGCAGTAATAATGTCTGCCGTTTCCGCAAATTCGACGCTTAACCACAGAGGTGCTTGCTGATGGGAATCACTGGTGTTTGTCTCTGGCTGAGCGTGAACTTCGCCTTGGCCATCGGTCCCAGGCTCCTGAAAGATGCACTTACTAGCTGTGCCCATTTGCTCGTAAGATCCCGGAGCACTGAGTCAGGATGGCTGATGCTTTGGGGTCTCACGCGCATCACCCGGCCTCTTCGAATAGCGGAGACCTTGGACTTGGCAGCACGAGGGCGTGAGAAGCACTCTGCGTAAAGCTGCCGTCTGTCCCCGCGGTCCTTCTGCCTCTGGGAGATCCGAGGAGCACGTCACCCAGTCCCAGAGATGGCACCTAGCCCTGTGACTGGCCCCGGGAAGGGGGACCGCAGAAGGGGACGGGACAGCCGGCGCTGGACGCCCCTCGTGATTAAGTCTTGCCGTGTACTGTCAGTGTGCCCTTCGAGGTTCACCTTCCTCCTTTAAAGCCCCCGAGTGAGACTCTCGAGATCTCTGCCAGGCTCGCTGACCTGTCAGCCGCTCTGCCGAGGGACCGCGGCCGGCACCGTTGTCCCTTATTGCTCAGCCGGCGGCCCCTTCCCCACCACCACCTTCCCGAAGGTTAGGGGAGAGCCTGCCTTCTTTCTGATAACTGATCTCCTCTTCGCCCTTCTCTCTGCCCCGTCTCCTGCCTTCTCCCCAAGCCTGGAAACGCTGTGTACCCTGCACGTGCAGGTGTTGGTTTCTGCTCGCACTCCCGCCCCCGTCACACGCTGCCCCTGACGTGGATGTCAGCAGACCTGTGGGACGCGGGACAGAGGGGAAGGCGTGTGCCTCTGTCTTCTGGCTGCCGGGCTCTCCCGGGGCCTCAAGGGGTCGGTGCCCAGCAGGCCTCATTCTCTGCCGACTGCGGGGTTATTCCAGGAAAACACCCTGTCCTCCGGGGTTCTGGTGAACCTCTGGCCTTGGGCCTAACCCTGCACTTCTACGAGTCCAGGCTAGTCCCCTCCATCGAAAGGTCCGGTTTCTAAGTCCAACCAGGAATGCTCCCCCTCCCCGGCCTTGCGCATTTTAGTGGGGCGTCCGTCCTACTGACCATACTCTCTCGGGCATGAGATCCCAGCGGAAGCTTCCACTCACATTTTATTTTATTTTATTTTATTTTATTTTATTTTATTTTATTTTATTTTATTTTATTTTAATTTTTGCAGGTATGTGCCATTTAAAAACCATTTTTTTAATGTTTATTTATTTTTGAGACAGAGCATGAGCAGGGAGAGGGGCAGAGAGAGAGGGAGACACAGAATCCGAAGCAGGCTCCAGGCTCCGAGCTGTCAGCACAGAGCCTGACTCGGGGCTCGAACTCACGAGCCGTGAGATCGTGACCTGAGCCGAAGTCGGATGCCCAACCGGCTGAGCCACCCGGGTGCCCCTTCTGCCACTTTTTATCATATTGTCTCTTTGTGCTACAGATGGGGTCACAGCTTAATGTAGGAAAAGGTGGATTTAAATCGCGCTAGTCATGCAAACATTTTTCTGGGGTTTGCAAGAACCTAAAAAAATATATTTTTAATTGGAGCATTCGCTGTTTACTTTTAACTGATGGCTGTTGGGTGAGCAAATCCCGATACTTTTCCTTGGACTCTTCATCGCTGTTGTCAGCTCTCCACCCCCCTGGATTCTTCAGGTCCCGCGTTGTCCTCTCTGAGCTGATTGCTCGTGTCACTTATCAAGTCATTGGTCTCGGGCAGCCCCACACGTTTCCCGTCTTCATCTGTAGTTTTCCCATTCTTCTAGGGAAGTGCAGGCATGGAAGAACTTGCCCCGAGGTGCGCCTCCCCCGGTATTTAAGCATTTCTGAAGCTCAGAGCCACCCTTAGTCACTAGAAACAATAGCAGCCGTCGAGCCCAGCCCCTGCCTGTCCTCCCGCCTGGCAGATGGCGCTGCTAAATAGTTCCTGTTCTCTCATCTTCGTCGTGCCTGTGTCACGATCACCACTCTCCGGTTCTAACTCCCCAGAGCCACGGTTCTCAAACCAAGAGGCTTAAGGATCCTTCAGGCTCGTTAGCGCAGAGGTTGTGACTTGGCAGGTCTGGTGTGGAGCCTGTGGGGCTGCAGGTTTGGCCAGCCCCCGGGGTGACGTGAGGTGGCACGTTGGGGGTGTTGTGCCCAACACAAAGAGGGTGGGTCTGGGGTCTGGAGCCAGGATTAGAATAGGATTGTCAGGTTTAGCAAACAAAATACGGGACACCCAATTAAATTTGGTCATCAGGTAAACCACGAGTCGATTTTTATAGAAGTGTGTCCTAAATATTACATGGGACATAACTTTTTTTTTTAACGTTCATTTTGAGAGAGGGAGAGCTCACGCGCATGTATGTGCACACATGTGAGTGGGGGAGGGGCTGGGAGAGGGAGAGTCCCAAGCAGCCTCCTCACTGACAAAAAGGGGCTCAGTCCCACGAACTGGAGATGATGAACTGAGCTGACATTAAGAGCCCGTCCCTTAGCTGACCGAGCCACCCTGGTGCCCCATGGGACATACTTCTATAAAAGTCAGTTGATGGTTTATCTGAAATTCAAATTTAACCAGGCATCTTGCATTTTATCTGGTGATGCGATTGTGCTAGAAAGCAGTGGATTGAAGGGCGCTCAGGTGGCTCAGTCAGTTGAGTGTCTGACTTTGGATTCCGACTCAGGTCATGATCGTGGCTTCGACCCTTGCATCGGGCTCCTTGCTGACAGTGCAGAGCCTGCTTCAGATTCTCTCTTCTTCTCTCTCTCAAAATAAACTTAAAAAAAAAAAGAAAGGCAGTGGATTGAGTCACCACCCATCGCCCCTGTCTATAGTGCTGTGTAGTATTATTCAAATACCTATCTAGGAAGTCTTGTGATGGCAGAGGCTTTTGAAAATTAAAGACTAAAAGGTTGGTTAAGGGGCACCTGGGTGGCTCAGTCGGTTAAGCGTCCGACTTCGGTTCAGGTCATGATCTCACGGTCTGTGAGTTCGAGCCCCACATCGGGCTCTGTGCTGACAGCTCAGAGCCTGGAGCCTGCTTCGGATTCTGTGTCTCCTCTCTCTGCCCCTCCCGTTCGCGCGCGCTCTCTCTCTCTCTCAAAAATATTTAAAAAATTTTTTTAAATAAATGGTTAAAAGAGTGAAAATCCAGGGAAGGTAATTACACTTCGAATTTTTACCACTGGCCCTTGACTTGCTCAGAATACCCACTTGCTTTTGGAAGGGAAAGCAAGGATGGCAACTGCACGTAAATGCCAAGTTCGTCCAGTTTGGGTTAAAAGATGCACAGAAATACTCCGTTGAGTAGTCTGGAGTCTTGTAGAGTTTGGGGTGGTCATCTGTTCCTTACAAGAAGGAGTCAAAGACCTCTGTGCTCAAAGGCTTGCTCGCGGTCAGGGAAACGAGCTTCCTGCTCGACGTGCGAGCTGGGTATGCGTCTTGTTGACCACGAGCATGTGGGACTGTTGGCCACATAAGGATTCTGGAGTGCTGCATACACACATCGAAATCCTGGTTCCACCTCCTCTCTGTGACCTTGGGCCAGGCGCTTAGCCTTTCCGTGCAGTAAGTGTTTTCATTCATAAAATGGAGATAATGCCTATGAGGGAGTGTTGCCGAGGAAGCAAAATGATCTAGGATAGCAAGACGCCGTCACTGGTACTCAGGTACTTAATCTAAGCGCCACAGAAGTGATTTTACAAGAGAGGCAAGAATTTAACCTGTTCTTTTTAGCAGGTGCGATGAGTGAAGGATGGTTCGCACGTTGTGAACCTGCTTTGGGATTATCTTGGCTGACTGCCTTCTTACTAACAGTTTTCTGTGTTTTTCTACCTGGTCTAGGATTAACACAGATTCCTCAGATCCAAAAGACTGAAATTTCCTTTCGCCCGAACGACCCCAAGAGCTATGAGGCATATGTGCTCAACATAGTTAGGTTCCTGGAGAAGTACAAAGATTCAGCCCAGAAGGATGAAATGATTTTTGAAGATTGTGGCAGTAAGTAGCCTCATCTTGGACGTTTGTGGTTGGTTCATTCTTACTTCCCATTTCTATTTGTTATCTAACAATCGCAAGATCGACTCTTGAAGTAATTCAGTGATGGAACCCTGGCCATATTGAGAGGACACTGTTTTCTTTTTTTTTCTTTCTTTGTTTTTTTTTTTGTTTTGTTTTAAAGTGAGAAGATTTTATGGTTTAGGCTTGGATGCAATGGAGAAACAATGTAGCTTCAAGTATTACGATTATCAGCATTTGAAAAGCATCTTATTTTGAAAACACTCCAGGCACCCCTCCGACTCACAGACCACAATTACAGTTACGGTTCTCTTACACCCATTGATTTCGAGAGGCACGATTGTTTATATTTCAGATTTCTGCCTCGGCCCCCAGGGCCTTCTCTTGCGATGGCTCTTTGACATAATTGGCCGTAACTACACTGATACGGATAGAGGATGATGTCTGGCCAGGGTAGAGGCCTTCCTAGACCCTGCTGGGGGTGGCTGGTGCAGTACGTCTCCGGTAGCCGAGCATTTGGATGAGGAAATGACCGATGAATGGCGAAGGGTGGCTCTTGGTTTCATTAAGCCACTGGCCGGAATACACTGCCTGGCGTGTGCATTATCCAGCCGTGTTTTCGTACCCACTTAGACGGGATGTCCGTCTGAGTTACGAGGTGGTGCCTGTCCTTCCTGTCCGGCCAACACCAGCTCCTTAGGGGGCGAACTGTCACGTTAAGCCATCCGGAAGAGAGTAATTTAAAAGAAATATTTTCACTACCTTTTTCCTTAGGACTGAAAGGGGGTTTTCGTCTCACTTTGCGGTAACTCATAAAGGCCTGTATGTTCAAAGGCCTGTATGAAAGATCATTAGGGTGAATCACTTCACTGGAGGCGGACTGAGTTGAGGCACTTGACCGTTTGAAGGGAAAAGAGTTAACTTGTGACCTTAGAAATACATACAAATTTTGGCATTTGCATCGGTTTCCCGTAGGATGCTTTTGTACTAACTCTGAATCCTCTATTTCGTGCGCTCTCTCTCTGGCTTTGTTACGGGCTGTGAATAAAAAATACTACATTACAATTTCTCAGCTGAACAAACGCCAGGAAGAAGTCCCAGCTTGAACAAGCAAACATTGAAAAAAAAAAAAAATGTGTCTTTAAACCTTGAACAGTGGCGAAAAGGAAGAAAAGAATTCTTTCCTTACCGTTTAACCTGCTAATTAGGGGCACGGACAGCGGCTTAGCCGTGGCCGGGCAGCTGTGACCAGAAGCCTCCCAGTTCTGAAAATTACTGATGCTCCTTTTCATTTGTGCTCTAATTGTAATGTCCCTGTTCATGAGCTCAGTGATGTTGACCTGTGTCAGTGAGGCTGACAGGTGATCGGGTTTCCTTTCAGGCTCCTCACTAGCTGAGTCACCCGTTATTTAAAGGAAGAGACACATGGCCACGGACCACACATCACATCAAAGCCCCGTGAAGCCATGACGCGGGGGCATTTACCAGCAATTACTTTGGGTAAAAGACGTTTCCCGCGTCCGTGAGACCAGAGGTGGTCTGCTGGGAATCCGCGCCTTCATTCAGGCCGAGCACTAAATGCAGACCGGCCCGGTCTTGATGGGTCGTGGTGACCAGGAGGGACCCTCTCCGCTTCCTTTCTCGGGGGCGCCGAGGGAGTCGTTCGTATGTTGTAAGCACGGTGTTTGCGTTTTCAGATGTGCCCAGCGAAATCAAGGAACGGGGAGAATTCAACAACGAACGGGGAGAGCGGAAAGTGTGCAGGTTCAAGCTCGAGTGGTTGGGAAATTGCTCCGGAATAAACGATGAGACTTACGGCTACAAAGAGGGCAAACCGTGTGTCCTCATAAAGCTCAACCGAGTTCTGGGCTTCAAACCTAAGGCAAGTAATGTTTGAAGTCATAGAACTTGAGCCGTTTTCATTTGGGCAGAGCATCTAATAGGCGTGAGGAGAGCATAGAAAGAAGGGCTAGTCTCCTCAGTGGTGACTTTTCTTTTCTTTTCTTTTCTTTTCTTTTCTTTTCTTTTCTTTTTCTCTTTCTCTCTTTTTCTCTCTCTCTCTTTCTTTCTTTCCCTTCCTTCCTTCCTTCCTTCCATCCTTTTTATTTCTTTTTTTGCGGGGGGTGGGTACTGAATGAGATTTCCCTGCAAAACCAGAAGCTGGACACCATTCAGGCTGAACTCTGATAACCGTGGTGTTGGCCTTGGATACTGTTGCAGCTTCGAGTGGATAAACGGGACTTGAGGCCACTGAAAAATGGCACCTTGCCATCGTTCGCCGTTAGGTGGGGCGATAGTTGACTCTTTAAAAGAAGGGAAAGTGTATTGGTGTTATCTCTGCTCTTCTAAAACTGGTTCTTTCACTCTGTCCTTCAGGTCAGGGGAAATAGAGCTGCGCTCTTCCCTTCGGTGAGGCTGCTTCCCGTAGCTCTCCCGCATCCTCCCTCGGGATGGCACTGCCCTTCCATGCAGGGTTCTCAATTGTTAATATTTAAGAAAAATTTGGTTTTAAGTTTACTTATTTTTGAGACAGAACGCGAGCGGGCGGAGGGGCAGAGAGCGAGGGAGAGAGAGCCAAGCAGGCTCCACGCTGGCAGCCTGGAGCCTGATGTGGGGCTCAAACTCCCAAACCGTGAGATCGTGACCTGAGCCGAGACCAGGAGTCGGGTGCTTAACCGACTGAGCCCCCCCAGGCGCCCCGAGTTTTTAATTCTGATAGGAATTGACTGCGGGGTGCTGAGTGACATGAGCAAACCTGACTTCATTTCCGGACCCTGGCTCTCTCGTTCGTTCGCTTTCTGTTCTATGCCATTACTTTGTGGCCACGATGCTTGCTGCTCCCGAGTCGTATTTATAAAAAGAAAACCGAGGCCGAGATGAGAAGTTCTAACTGAACCGAGTGGGGCGCCTCAAACTCCTTTACCGCTTCCGGAGGGTGTGTGGGATGGACGGTTGCCCGGCTGGCCGACGCGACGGCCTTGCCGCCACGGAAGCTGGCGCACCTCGCTCCCGACGGAACTTCAGTCTTCTTTGTACTGGAGTTAGGATGCGATGGAGGAGAGATGGTGAGAAGCGTCCCGTCACACTTCCGGCTGGGGTGCGTCCGCCAGGGAGCTCTTCGCCTAGCCCAACCGGCTGTTCCGCCACGAACGGGATTGGTGCGGTGGCCCGAGGGGAAGACGCCTCTTTCTGTCCTGTCCTGTTTGTCTCTGGTCTCCACCCGCTGCCACCCTCTAATTCATCACCCCTTTTTGTCCTTAGGAATTCTTCTTGGCAGAGGGTGCGGTACCCCAGGGTGTCCTCGAGGTGCCTGTTGCCTCGCCCTCAGACGGATACGTTCTGGCAACTTCTTTATCAACGAGCGTTTTCTCTTCCTGTCTTTAACGGTCGTGGGGGTGCTGGCCGAAAGGTCCGAGGGAGTCCGATCTAGATGGTCGGTTTCTTGTGTTCTACAACAAAGAGCAGCAAAAACAGTAGTTCTCTAGTGATTCGCAGAATTGCCCCTTTTGTCTTCGGTCAGGCTGTGTTTGTGTTACGTCTCCTGTCGAGACTCCCGTCCTGACCTGGTGGAGCAAGCGGGCGGCTGTCTTCGGGGAACGATGCTCATCACGCCTCTCCTGAGGTGGCTTGGGGCCGGGGCTGTAGGAGGGAGCGCTCTAGACGGTTCCTCACGGCAGGGATGTTCAGAGTGTACTCTGGGCCCCTTCAGGGGGTTCGCGCCTTCACAAGACCCTTCACGCGGGGCCCAGCTGCCTTTACCCGTTTTCATACAGGACTTGACAGAAAGAGTTGGAAATGCTCCTTAAATGGCAGCGCGTCTCCCGGAGAGTCAAGGGGAAAAACAAAAACCGAAAAAAAAAACCAAAAAAAACACCTGCTTGAGGGAACCGGGTGGCGTGATTTATTCACGGGGTAGGAGGAAAGCCCAAGTTTCATCAAAACAAATGTCAACCAACCTTTCCGTCCAATTATTACGACCTTCTTAATGAGGAATATTAGTGCCGGGTTGGCCTTTATTTTCCAGCGTCCTTGAGGAACGCTCGTCATCCTGGGTTACGCTGGGAGTTCCGCGTGGCGCCGGGCCGCGTCGCAGCCTCGCTGTGGCGTCGCGGAACGCGGGCAGGGACTTGTGTTTTGCGCTTTGTTACCGGAGTTGACTCTTCGTGCCCCGTGGGTGCCCGTTTGTGCTCCAGGCCCCCTTGGGTTTTTCAGAAGTCGTGGGAAGCGATTCACAGACTCGTTGACCGGCGTGGGTTTGTATTTTTAGCCTCCCAAGAATGAGTCGTCGGAGGCGTACCCAGTGATGAAGTATAATCCCTACGTCCTGCCCGTCCAGTGCACCGGCAAGGTAAGGGGGCGCCTAGTTACCGGAGCGGGGGTGGGAGGGGAGACCGGGTGGGACCGTCGTCCGTTAGAGGTGCAACTTGGACGGGGGAAGCGAGGCCTGTCGCTTCCGGGCATGGGCCTCGATCGAGCCATAGCGGCGCGGGGTAGAATGTCTGAGAGAAAGCGGTAACAAGACTTCGACCGTACGTGGGTTTCTCCACGAGAACAAGAAACCGAATTACCGGGGTCGAATCAGCCGGCATCTTGGTCTACGGGACCGAGAGGTGAACCAGCCCACACGGGGCCTCTCTGGCCCCCGTGGCGTGTGGCACGTTCGAGGCCGGCTTTTTGTTTCGTTTCGTTTCGGACGGTTTCCCATTAAAAAAATGTGTTTTGGGCTTTTCTGGAAAAAACAACGAAAGCTGTAACAGCGCGTGCTCCCTTTAGACCTGAAAATAGGCTCCTGCCGGATGGATCGCTTACAGAGAGGGCAGACTGAGGAAGGGGGGTGTCTGGGAACAGCCCCATTTTATGGCCACACCGAGAAAGCAGATGGACGCCAAGAGAGTGGGAGGCGGTTACCGAGCCCCTCGGGGAGGAGACCCCTGAAGCGCCATCCACTGGGCGACCACCGGTGGCTTTCTGACTCTCGGTGGCAGGTCCCTTTCTCGGGGTGCGGGTTCTGGAGACCTGCTCGGTTGGCCTGTGCCGCGGTTCCCTCCCTCGCGCCGCGAGAATAGGCTCCTTTTGCGACCGCTCCGGCGGCTGCCGGGGAGCAGGCCGTGCGCGCGGCCTCCGCTCGCGGCCGCTCGCGGCCGCGTCCTCGGTGGCTGAGGTTCCCCCGCCTCCCGGGGAGGCTGGAGCAGGCGCTTCGGGACGGCGAGCGGCCCCGGGGCGGGATCCCGCGTCGCGGCCGCGGCCCGTTACGACCTGTGCCCCTCTGGTTTGCAGCGAGACGAAGACAAGGACAGAGTCGGGAACGTGGAGTACTTCGGCCTGGGCGGCTACGCCGGCTTCCCCCTGCAGTACTACCCCTACTACGGCAAGCTGCTGCAGCCCAAGTACCTGCAGCCGCTGCTGGCCGTGCAGTTCACCAACCTGACCATGGACGCTGAGATCCGCATCGAGTGCAAGGCGTTCGGTGAGAACATCGGGTACAGCGAGAAGGACCGTTTCCAGGGACGCTTTGACGTAAAGATTGAAGTTAAGAGCTGATCGCGAGCACAGATCCTTCCCACTAGCCATTTAAAACAGTTAAAGATACAAAAGCAAACACCTACTAGTCTTGAATAAACTGTCATACGTATGGGACCTACACTTAATCTCTCTGCTTTACACTAGCTTTCTGCATTTAATAGGTTAGAATGTAAATTTAAAGTGTAGCAATAGCAACAAAATATTTATTCTACTGTAAATGACAAAAGGAGAATAAAAATTGAGCCTTGGGACGTGCCCATTTTTACTGTAAATTATGATTCCATTACTGACCCGTAGTAAGCAGTGTTTCTGGCCCCTAAGTATTGCCGCCTCGTGTGTTTGATTTCGTGTACGGTACCATAGGTGCACCTGGTCGTTTTTCAAGCCATGTTTTCTCGTATCTGTTTTCTACTTTCTGTGAGCGAGGTTTGCCGTCCACGGTGTAAATACTCAACGGGAATAAAACTGGCATGGTACTTTTTTTTTCTTTGTTCTTTGGGGTTTGGCTCTTTCGGAGGCAACGGCCCATCGGTGAGCATTTTTAACACACTCCATACATAGTCTCTCTCCCTGTGGTGTCGGGTCTTTTTCTTTCTTTGTGTTCTGTTTCTGTTTTCCCGGGGCTGGGGGTGGGGGGGGGGGGGGCTGTCGTGGGGGAACTGCCCTTGAAATTTTAAGTGACGCTACAGAAAACACGAAACGGTGATGGGTTGTGTCGTGCTTTGTCCCGAATGCCGTCTTGCCGTTCTCCCCTTGTCCTCCAGTGTGTTCTGAAGCCGCGTATGAGACCTGGATCGCCTGTCGCTTTGGCAAAGTGACAGGACTCGTTCATTCGCTTTGGACATTTTCTCTTACTTTCCTTTTTTCCTTTCTCTGGAGGCATCACACGCTGGTGCTGTGTCTTTATGAATGTTTTAACCATTTTCATGGTGGAAGAATTTTATATTTATGCAGTTGTACAATTTTATTTTTTTCTGCAAGAAAAAGTGTAATGTATGAAATAAACCAAAGTCACTTGTTTGAAAATAAATCTTTATTTTGGACTTTATAAAAAGCAATGCAGTACCCCATAGACCGGTGTTAAATGTTGTCTACAGTGCAAAATCCATGTTCAAACATCTATAATAATCGCCAGGAGTACAGTGTTGATCTTGTATTCAGTCAGGTTAAAACAATGGACAATAAAAGAATGAACACGTTCCTCCTGTGCCTGATTCGGTCTTGTCTGACTGCCCCAGCCTGTGACTTCTTTGCTTCTTCTACTGCTAGTTATCCAGGATCCTGAAGAAGTACTGTACCTGAAAGACAAAGACACGTGAACGCGTTCGTTAGTTCGCACGGGAATTCTGCCCCCGCGTGGCCGGCCGGAGGCCAGAGCGGACGAGAGCACGCCCCTCCCCAGAGCGACAGGCTCATCGGAGGCCGAGACTCCAGCTCTTAGTTCAGAGCTGGACGCTCAGAGGTATCTTACGGTGTTAACTTCGCCTAGTTTCGGAGATGCGAATTTTTGGTTCCTGCCGGTGTCTCCCTAGGTTCGTCTGTTTAAAAAAAAGAGTCTGCGGTGCAGTTGAAAAACGGAGGTTGGGCTTGAGGTTCAGTAAATGAAGGTTCACGCCTCGCTTTCTGGTTCGTGGTTTGGCCTGTGTTCTCATTCGGCCATGCTTAAAAATTCGCCGTGGCGTGAAAGGAGGCAAAAGTGAGCTTTCTGAAAAACAGCCTCCAGGTAGAACTGAGCCGGAGGCTCAGGATCACTTAACCTGGCACGGGCAATACGCACACTGAACTCATGGCATCGTACTCCTGAGAACGAGAGCCTCTGGCCAAGCCCGGGAGGCCCTGAGAAATGCCTCTGGCGTGGAGCGGGGGTGCCCTTCGGTCCCGCTCCCGTGTCACGACAGACCCAGAGGCCCCGGCCCCTTACGTGACAGCAGGGGTGCTTCAGAAAGAGCGGTGAGAGCTCACACGCCCCCCTTGCTGCCTCGCGGTCGCGGTTACCACCCTGCCGATCTGCTTGGTTAGCCTTTAAGGATAATACCCGGGGCTTTGCTGGTTCTAGACCAGCCAACGGTTTAATGGCAACTTCATACCAGAGGAGCACGGATTCCTCTTAACAAAAACCGCAGAGGGCACCGTGGCAACCGGCACCGCAGCTCGGCCACAGTTTTCAGGAGCCTCATTCACAAGTGAGGCGATCCAGCAACGTCCGCAAACAGCGTGCCCGCGTAGAGCTGGTTTCGCGGAATGTCCCCCCCCCCCCCCCCCCCACGCTCCTAGAAATAGAAGGGGTCGCTCCTAGAACAGGAGAGGGCCCATCTCGCTGGAACAACTCCTCTCCCAGGGAGCCCGTGGGTCATAAACGAGACGTTTATAAACAGGAAGGGGGGGTGGGGTGAGGTCTGGGGAAAGGAGTATACACACGGGGGACAGGGGTCTGCGTTTTTGAGGCTGTTCTAAGGTCACAACCTCAGACCCGATCCACTGCTCGCACACGTGCTATCCTGAGCCGCCGGGCGCGTGGCAGCGCGTGGGTGCACTTGCGTGTGCGTGCCCGTGTGTGCGCACTCTGCCCATCACTTCGGGATCCTGCCAGAGGCTTGCGTCCCCGTCCCCTCTCCGGACTGCACCAATCCCATCCCCACCCTGAACCTTAGGGTTCCATCCCCGCTATGAGACTCTGGACCCGGGTTTGTATTCTTTGGCTCTGTAGATACCTGTTGACTGACTACTCGGTGCTAAGCACTCTTCTGACGGACGGGGCCCGGGGCGGGGGGGGGGGGGGGGGGGGGGGGCGGAGGGTAGATCCACGAGTGAACCAAACACACGGATCTGCCTTCTCTCCTCCGCAGGTCACGTTCTAGGATCAAATACTGCATGTTTTGGAATTGTTCTCTACGTTGATCAACTGTCTCTCCTCAGATCATCCATTTATTCCATCCCTTACTAGAGGGCACTTTTTGGGCACAGGGTTGGTGCCCTCTACCTCTGTGGCGTTCTGACATCCTACAGAGGGGTTTTCACACAAGTCCGGTCAGCTACTTCATTCCTCGCACCTAATATAAAGCAATGAGGTTTTCAAAGGCAGCGTTTCTCAGAGGTAGGCCGAGTACCCCTTGGAACGTAGAGCGTTCGAACGACTACTGCACAGAGGAGACAGGACTCTCCCTTGAGCTTTTTTGTTTTCTTTCAACCCATCGTATCATATTCCCCGAAGGCAGGTTTTGGTCTGGTGCTATCATGTGTTCAGCCCAGGTTAATCTGCCTTTCCATGAAAGGGGTACAAGGCCTTGGGCTCGGAACCAGCAGCCCCAAGCAATATTATCTAGCTAGAATTTAATAACTTTTGTTTTCATTGTATTTGTTACTTTCACACAAGGACAAGACTAGTTTTCCATTTATGGCAGTAAAACTAATGTGTTCAAGTCAAACACTGAATGGATATAAAGAAAAATGGTAAAAAAAAAAAAACAAAAAAAAACACAACAAAACAAAAAACCTTCAGCTGGTGCTCAGGATAGGGTAAAACTCCTAAAAGTGAAACACAGCCAGCAAGAATTTAGGAACATGTGGCCCAAAGTACAGCATTAACAGAAGCCAAGTTTTCCCGGTTCTGTACCTGTTTGGGCAAAATCGAATCTGAACTCTATTTTAGAACAATAGCATGCCCTGTCTGCCCAAGCTTCACTTATTGCCAGAGGGAACAGCTCCAACCCCAAATTAAAAACATTATCGGTAATCAGAGACGAAAATCCAGTTATCAGAACCTTGCGGAGTCCAACGATTGCCCCAGTTCCTGGCTTCTTAAAGGATTAGTGCCACTTCTGTATCGGTGCGTGCCTGGCCCGGGGAGGAGGACTAGGTGAGGTTACTTTGAAACTTCAGGACTAAGGACCTCACGAATACAGAGGGAAACTACCCAAGGAGCATTCGAGAGCGGTTTGAATCAAGTCAAGCGATCTGGGTTTCAAATTCAACAGGGAGAACGCGCCTCTCCCTTTTCTAAGTTCTTAAAGAGGGAGCCAGCACGGACCCGACACGGGCGCGTTATCCTCCATCCTGTGGGCCGTGCGCCGGGAGAGCCGTCGAAAGAGAGCGAGCGAGCCCGCTACTCTCCGGATTCCTGCCTGCAGTTAGTGTTCCTATCCTACCCAACGTGAAACGAAGAGGGTTGGGCCAAGGCAGATAGATACCTTGGCTCATGCTTTAATTTTGCGTGTTCCTCTCAAAGACCGTCAGCATTCAGTCTGCTCGGAGAAATTAAGTATCTCATTAAGAGGTGCTGACTCTTAACGACGGAACCCGGCTATTTGATCAGCCACAAATGAACGCCGCGCCCTAAGAAAAGGCCCATCTTGCAATAAAACTGTGACCCAGTATCTCCAGCTGGATTCGCCACAAAGCCTTTAAGATACTGGATTTTCATAAAATCAGGACTTTTCCAGGCAGTTTGTCAAGGGCTGCCTTTTCCAGGGAGATGCGTACCTTCCTCTAGCGCGGGCCCTTTGCAGACCGGGAAGGGGGCCGGCACAGGGTGACTGGAAACCCAGTTACTCAGCCAGCTACAGTGCCTGGGAGTCACTGGGTCAGTCCTCCGGTTTAAGGGCTTCAGGATCCACTATTTCCTTCCCGTGAAGGGCGGCCCTTCAGTGCCCATAGCTTCTTACGGCGATTTGCGGTTATTACAGGAAATAATAGGAGAGGCAGGGAGGAGTCCTGCAGAAATGGGGGGACGATCCATTCCTCTGATGAGGAGCCAGGGTTCTAAAGTGACCAGTGGGTGAGGATCAGGCCTTGGGGGCAGGTTCTGGTGATTCTGCACTGGGGCCTCTGGGCAGCAAGGGAACAATAGAAAGCTAACAGGCACTTCGGGGGTCCTACCATAGAAAAGGGAACACGACGTGAGAGGTCTGTGGTCACAGAGACACCTTTGACTAGAGCTGGACTCTCTTCTCTTCTTTCGTTCACAAAGTTCTCCGGAGCCACTTCCTCTGTGCCCAGCGTTGACCGGGAACTCGGGGAGGGGAGTATCCACACAGACAAGGTCCCTGTTCTGTACTTTTTGCCTTCACATTTCCAAATACCTTAACCGGCCTAAACGACTCTCTTATCTGCGCTTCCTTTCCTTTCCCTCCTTCTGCCAATCGTCCACACAACTAACACAGCGAACACACCCACCTAGGATAAATAACCCAGTGACGCGTGAGTCCTGGACCTCAGAAACCTCGTATCCTGGAAGGAGGAAAACCCGGGTCGTCAAATCAAATTCCTACAGCGTGCAACAGCGCAAATGGAAATAATTAGCTGTCGGCGGGACACAAAACCTTTCGTATGGGGGTTAACTTTCGACTTGAGTTTGGATGTAGACGAGGGGAACGGTGAGCTGTAGCGGAATACGCAGCCGCCTGTGCTCACGGGCCACGCTGCTGAGCTGAGTAACCCCCCCCCCCACCTCCGCACAGAGCCGGGTCCAGGGGCGCAGGGTCCCCCGGCTTCAGGGCGCTCGCGGAGTCAGCGGTACCGCGATTTCAACGCGCACCTGCAACTCTAAGCCTCTTGGCTCTTCGTCTCCCACGGAGCAGAACCTGCATTTGCCCACGACTGTATCCACATTATGGAAAATTCTCCAACGGATAACTCTGAAGTCTTCTCTAGCTGCTTCAAGTGTAGACTCAGCAGGAGCTTCTAAGGAATTTCTCATTTCTGCCCTGACTACATACAGTGTGTAGCAAAAGCTAGTGACTTCCAGTCCTGTCCACCACGGGCGCCGTGCGACTACTGGTAACGCAGCGAGCATGGAATCTCTTTGCAGTGACTAACTCTGACCTTGTCGCGGAGTCTGCCCGGGCTCTTCCACGGACAGGTGACTCGGGCACTTTGGAGGTAGAGTGTGGCCACCTATTTTCCGGTGGTTCTTAAAGGTTGGCTGGGCATTGAAGATGCCCTGTGGGGTTACTTTCTTCCTTTTAAGTAAGAGTCTATATGTGTTCCAACCTATACAGAACTTCTCTCTCCCAGTGTCACGGAGTTCAGGCACCGAATCAGAATGCTTGTCCCTGTGCCGTTTTTCTAGACAGATTCTCACATAAGATCTAGGCAATCTGAATTTGATTGCGGCACAATGTTGCTGGTGTTCCAGTAATACAACAGTGATCTTTAAATACACCAGCCAGTTCGGCAGAAAAATGACTCTCCACTCACGTGGGCCCCTTCCTGCCAGGGATGGTGTGACGGGAGGGGCCACGAGCTGGGAGGGCCAGGCCTGGTATACTGTTCCTTCCGCTCTCCCTCTTGAAATTCTTGTTTTGGGACAAGGGGCCCTACATTCCATTCTGAGCCAGTTCTGTTTACAGCCACGGGCCTCTGGGTAGCGCACGGAGGGCTGCTTTTGTGTGGTTTGCCTATAGGCTGGGTGCAAAAGGTGGTCGAAAGGGCTGCTTTGAAAACAAGTGGCCCACAGATCTTTGGTGCGAGCTGCTGGTGGGGGGAGGCCGGGGCCGGAAGGCTCGCTTGGAAAGGAAGAGAGGCCGGGAAGGCTTGCTGAAGCCTTGGGGCAGGGGTGAAGAGCAGAGGCCACAGGCCGGCCTCGCACACACGAAACCCCAATCCCGCCCGAACCTGGGCTGGGCTCCCTGTCCCTCTCTGTCTTTCCTCTCCACGCCACCACCTATTTTCCGCTCCCCAGCACAGCGCCGGGACGTAGGCCATGGTAAGGAAAGAGATAAGAGCTAAAGGAAGGCTGGGATTCTCCGGACGGAAGGGCTCAGAGGGACACATCCAGCCTTGACAGAAAGGAGATGAGCAATCGATCCTTGCCCCGCTATGGCCGCCACAGAGCCCAGGAGGTGCTTGGGCTATGGATGCACCCGGCAAATCTATTTACCGGCTACAGGAAATAATGCTGAAAAATGACAATTTCACGTGAAAATGCCCATGCATTTCAGTAATTCTCTACACCAGTGTGCTCCAAGCTCTCTTGTCAAGCTCTCTTGTTTTGTCACTGCCATCCACCAATGACAACGACCCCCTTTTTGAAGCTGGAAGGTAATTCTTCCTCAACCCAGAATAAGGCGGCACGGACTTTTTACTGGAAAGATATACCTTCTTTGCTAATATAATTAAAGACGCAGGAGTCCTTTCCAGAAGTTCACTCTAAAATTGTGTTACATGACTCATTATCTGGCCTCTTCTGCCTGGACTGTGGTTTTGGTTGCAGCTTAGTCCCTCCCCGGCCCTCAAAAACGCTAAAAATATGAATAGACGTTTGTCACTTACGTTTCCCTCTCCCTCCTACTCCCAATGATTAAAAAAGTCCACTCTGCGAGTTACCATAGCTCAGTGCGAGCTGCGGATAGCTGTTCAATATTTCCATCACCTCTCCTTTACAAACGGACTCCTTGCTGCATGTGCTTTAACAGATTATCGTGTGCAATCCTAACAACTCATTTTACAAAATAGAAATTATTAGTCCCGTTTCCCAGTTGATGAGCTGGAGGCTTTTAGAGCTGACACTTTTTGTCCAAGGGCACAGAACTCTGTCTAGTGCCTCCGGCTCTGCCTGGGCTGGTTAAGCGCTCCCACGAGGGTGGAGCCTGCTTATTGGGGTCTGACTCGTGACCTTGCCATTTCCTGGCTGGATGACCTTGAGGAAGTCAACATTACTCCTCTATTTCCCAGATTCTGTATCTACAGTACAATGATCCCTATTATATAGGGTTAAGGAAAGCATTTAAAACAGTACTGGCAGGGGCGCCTGGGTGGCTCGGTGGGTTAAGCGTCCGACTTCGGCTCAGGTCATGATCTCACGGTTTGTGGGTTCGAGCCCCGCGTCGGGCTCTGTGCTGACAGCTCAGAGCCTGGAGCCTGTTTCAGATTCTGTGTCTCCCTCTCTCTGTGACCCTCCCCCGTTCACGCTCTGTCTCTGTCTCAAAAATAAATAAACGTTAAATAAATAAATAAATAAATAAATAAAACAGTACTGGCATGTAGTGAATAGTATGTAATAAATATCCTTACTGCTGGCCCTCCAATATGCTCACAATGCTGTGGTCCATCCCGCTGTACATCGATGAAGCCATGGGTTTCTAAACAACTTCAGCAAACTCCGAGAACCAAAACCGCTAGGGCCATTCCTGCCCTCCAGAGGACAACCTCACAATTAATCAGGCCATGAATGACAGAGGCAGGCAGAAGACGTTTGCAGACACAGTAGAGACGCACGAGAACCAAATGCAACATGTAATCCTCAACCGGGTCCAGACCAGAAGCATTTTCTTTTTTTTAATTTTGCTGCAAAAGACATTTATGGGTGAAACTGGTAAGATTTGAATGTCTGCACAGAGATAGCAGTACTATATGAATTTCCTGGTTTCTGATGGTGGTTCTGTGGTGACAGAAGATAAAACGCAATGGTATGGGAATACCGTGGCAATTATATATGTACCTTACGGTCAAATATATAGAGAATGATATTAATACCCACACGTGCACAAAGCGAGAGAGCCAGCGGGCGAGAAGAGGGGACAACTGGTAAATCGTGACACAGTAAAACATTAACATTTGGGGAATGTGGGTAAAGGGTGAGGGTGCTGAATCTAGGCTTTGGAAGAGCTGAGTTTGGTTCTAGCCACCATGTCCTCGTGCTCTTAGGCAACTATGTTACACTCTCTGAGCCCGTTTCGTCATCTAAAATCAGGGACAATAAAATCTGCCTCGTTGGGACGAATGTATCCGTAAGTTTATCGGTGGATTTACATGGATGCAGCCCAATGAGCAAATCACAAATTTACACGGAGCAGCGCGGGCCGGGCTCTTCTAGAAGGTCAGAGAAAAGCTAAGGGCCCCCCCGCCCCCGGGGGTGGGGGTGGGGGTGGGGAGAGCAGCTCAGCTGGAATATCAGGGGAGAACACTCAGATGAACTTGGCACTTGACATGAGAAATTCATTTCTGCCAATTCCCCACAGAAGAAGGGTTTTTGGACAGAGAACATATCCTATTCTTAATTTTGTTTTGTTTTTTTTTTACATGAGAAAAGAAAATGTAAATACGACGAGGCATTCTTGAGATTAATGATTTTCAATCTGCCTCTACATCAGAATCACCTTTTGGAGCTTTTTTTAAATTTTTTTTTCAACGTTTTTTTATTTATTTTGGGACAGAGAGAGACAGAGCATGAACGGGGGAGGGGCAGAGAGAGAGGGAGACACGGAATCGGAAACAGGCTCCAGGGTCCGAGCCATCAGCCCAGAGCCTGACACGGGGCTCGAACTCACGGACCGCGAGATCGTGACCTGGCTGAAGTCGGACGCTTAACCGACTGCGCCACCCAGGCGCCCCTGGAGCTTTAAAAGATAAATACGTGCTTGGGCCCTACCCCAGGAGAACCTGATTCATCTGGTCTGGGGGAGGTCCTGAACATTCATATTTTCAAATGGCTCCACAGATGTTTCTGATGTTCACTGGGGCTGCAGACGACTGCCCCAGACAGAGTCACTGAGAGTCGGCGCCCCAGAAATCAGGGCTGGAACGAAGCCCATCGGATGTTGTCGTAAGCGATCCGAAGGAAAGAATGCAACCTATCAGTTACCTTGGCTTTTGCTGGTATTCGCGGTACCCTGGGGGCCCCCGACAGGAGCGGCATGCCAAGGAGACGGGTAATTGGCCTCACACAATGAAATAGGGTGTGTGGGCAAAATGGAGGCAGTGAACTTGAACAGGGTCGTCTGGGTGTTCACAGGAAAGAAGTCAAGGCAGGCTCCCAGAGTGAGTTCTATAAACGACCCACAGTGACTCAGGAAGCGATGGCGGGATGTGTTCTGTTGTCTCCCCAAGGATTGGGCCTATAGGGCAAGTGCTGTCTAGGGTACCGTCACCGCAGGCTGACCTCATAAAGGATACTGGAAACGAAACCCAAAGAATCATGGTGCCCTTAAGCGACGAGGACGAGGACACGGGGTATTTGTTTCCTGGGAGGTTCTTGTTCTCCATGTGGTACACATACATACACGCTATACTGCGTACTTCATGCACGCTGCAGTTAGAAAAGTTCTGAGACAAAAATAACGGAATTAGAAAATAGCGACTAAAATTACTTAGAAGATGGGACCTTGCGGGGCGCCTGGGTGGCGCAGTCGGTTAAGCGTCCGACTTCAGCCAGGTCACGATCTCGCGGTCCGTGAGTTCGAGCCCCGCGTCGGGCTCTGGGCTGATGGCTCAGAGCCTGGAGCCTGTTTCCGATTCTGTGTCTCCCTCTCTCTCTCTGCCCCTCCCCCGTTCATGCTCTGTCTCTCTCTGTCCCAAAAATAAATAAACATTGAAGATGGGACCTTGCTTTTATAAAGACATATAAGAAAAGTAAAACAAAAAACAAAAACAAAAAACCTCTCAGATCAGATACAAGCTGCCAGGATGTCTAATCAGAATTTATTAGACAACAAGGGGAGTAGGAGTGGACTTTTTTGCTTAAATCTGGAAAGGAATGTTGAGAGCAAACGTTGAGGTCATTTAAGGTGTAAGGAAAAGGTGACTTCCTTATACCCAAAGATTTGAAAGTTTGAAATGTCCAGGGATTGTATTTTGAAAAAATCTTTGAAGGGCAAGCTGGAGATGTTCAAGGGATAGTCTTCACCTCTGAGAGTACATGTTATGAAAGGCAATGGCCATATTTTTCCATAGGCCATTCTTTAAAAAAAAAAAAAATTTTTTTAAATGTTTATTCATTTTTGAGAGACAGAGCATGAGCAGGGGAGGGGCACAGAGAGAGGGAGACACAGAAACCGAATCAGGCTCCAGGCTCCGAGCTGTCAGCACAGAGCCTGACGCGGGGCTCGAACTCACTGACCATGAGATCATGACCTGAGCTGAAGTGGGACGCTTAACCGACTGAGCCACCCAGGCACCCCCCCCCCCCGCCAATAGGCCATTCTTGACTGTTACCAGCAAAAAAGTTATCCTGGGCTCAATACATTTGTGTGAAATTTTAAGCTTCTTACGATGTACTTGAAGAGTCTGGTGCACAGTTGCCGGTAAAGTGAGTTGGGACGATGGGCTGAGCCGAGGTGGCCAGTGGTCCTGGTGGGGAGACATGAGGAGGAGGAGGAGGAGGGGGTGGGGGGAGACGAGTCACCAGCAAATGCTAGGAAGACAGGGAGGCTCCCAGCCGTCCTGGGCTCCATCCACCGCCACTGTCACGCAGCGTCCCCGAGTACCACTTGCTCCCCAGCGAAAACCTCAGTCGGCTCCCTACTTCCCACCGTATGACACCAAGTCTAAGTGCTGGCTTGGCTTTCATAAAGCCCGACGATACAGCCACTAAGACCAGCAAGCTTTTTGTTCCAGTCGCTCTTCCTTTCCTGCCACTCAAAAGCAGAGAAAGGACTTCACCACTCGAAATATCCTTTCTTTTACACCCATAGCTCCGGCGGGGCGAGGGATGCCCTCTTCCCTCTTCCTACACTCCCCACCTGGGCACATGCAGTAGAGGTCACAAACGCTCGAGGAGTCAGTGCCGCAGGGTGTGTTTTCCAGGCTCTTCTTCACACCCTCATCACCCGCTCTTTATCCAAGCTGACGATAGGCTAAAAAGAGGCTTCTCACATAATCTCCATCATTGCCCCCGCCAGTCATGCTGAGGTAACGGTAACAAAAGCTGACATTCATGAACAGAATGGAAAGGGCCCTGTTCCTACGCCGGCAGAAGGCTCGTGTGCAGTGAACAATTCAGGGCAGTAAAGAACTGGAGAGGATCTGGGGAGGGAAAGGAGTGAGTGGCTATATTCCTATTAAAAAAGGCAAGTGAATAGGGCTTCCAGAAAGAGACAAGTATGACAGAGACATGCTTCAATGCTGTTTGTATCAAGACTTCATCTTAACTTATCTTTAAACAAGAGTATCCCTGGCCCATAAATACTCGAGTTCTTTGAGTTTTGCAGATAGCTTAAAACAGTGAATTATCTAAAGCTTTATCAGTTTAAAGATTTCACTTAGAATAGCTTGATTTTTAGTTTACAGCCTTATTCTGAATTTGCCTTAGCCCCATTAAAGGTCTAGATAATTTATGTTTCATATTCTCTTAAAGTACTCGGAACAGTAACGTCAAAGGCTAAACCAGAACTCAACCAATTAAAATAATGGCCTCTACTGCCTGCAGACTCCTCTGGTGCGGTTTTAAAGATTAATGTAGACACATTCAAGAAGTATGGCTTCTGTCTTTGGAAACTTTACAGGCGAGAAAGATGGCGTTGTTTCAAAATAATAACCATAATGACAGAAATAACGCCGCTGAAAATAATGTGGTAGAGATTGCCAGTGCATACTTCATGCCCGTTCTTTTAAGAGAGTTTTGGTTTCGTTGGGAGAAGCCAAGTGCAAAGCCTTCATTACCCATGGGTGGAGGGGAGGCCCGTGACTGATTTCAGACCGGTGTCACGTAAGCGAAAGTTGTCGGGTAGGGCTTTTCCAGGAAAGCTCCTTAAAAGCAGGCACACTCAGCTGGTAGTATCTTTTTGCCCTTTAGCCTTCAGTTCTTTCTGCCGGGGCCTGAGCACACGAGGCCACGGCAGAGCGGCCACCTTGGACCTCAGAGGCAATCACGAGGGAAGGGCCAAGGTTACTGCAGTGACCTCAGGCCTGAATTCTTGAGCTGCTGAACCAGAGCCTGTCATGGCCCTGCCTCTTCACTTCTTGTGAAAGGTAAGAAAACCTCTCCCGATAAGAGAACTTCTCCTTCGTGCTATTGTTGGCATTTCTGTTCCCAGCAGCCGAATTCTTAGCAGATACAAGGAACAGTAATGACCGCGACAATGACGGTTACCGACAGCGAGAGCGCTTAGGTTCTAAACGCTTTGCAATCATTATCGCTTTTAATAGTCGCGATTCTCCCCGACCTACGATAGTTATCTGCGGAGGACGGTTCTTGAACCGTTCTTGGGTTCTTGAACCTTCAGCCTGAGCTGAAGTCCAGGCCCCACAGCTAGCCAAGAAGCAGAGTTCGGGGTGGGGTCGCGCCAGCTCACTTGAACCACACGTGCTGTGCCTTCTGCCGCCCGCTAAGAAGCGAAGTCAGTCCCCCAAGGGGCTCAGCTGAGGTTCTGGGCCCACGCGAGCTGTTTTCCGGTGCTCTTCTCCTTTACGCTAAACACGCACTGCCAATTAAGCATCTCCAATAAAGATTCCTAAAACATACAAACCTAATGTTTATCAAACAAACCGAGTGAAGTCCGATCCAGTAATTGCGAAAAGAAAATCTTCCCTACGGGAGGACTCGGGTCCACCTGTCCCATTCCTGCCCCATTCCTTCCACTTGGTCAGCCAAAGTATTGTAGCTGGACCTCACCCTCGGTCTGGAAGGGTCTGGCAGGAGACCTCTCTTCACTGATTTACTCAATCCTTATCCTTTTAGATGAAATCATCACCGAGGGAGCTAATCAGCGGCAGCTTCATCAGTGTTTTCTGCGGCACAGACACCACACCCGCCCCCTGGGGCCCCTGACTCCCTAACATGGGTGGAAATGATCTCTGCCTTCACTGGGACACACTTGGGTTGATTTGGAAAACAAAAACAAAAACAAAACAAATCACTCTGAAGCTGCTGATGAGTTTTCAGAGGCCTTTCCAAGGATGGAATGACCTTTCTGATCAAAACTGCACTTTCAATTAATCGCAACAGTAAACTGGAGGGAAATTTCGAAATACTGGCTAGGATAGTTAGGCCCACTGCCAAATAATTGAATAGTTTGGAAAATCAGAATCCCAGAAATGAAGCCCTGAGAAAATTCCACGTCCTCCCCTCAGTGACATTACTTTCTCCTTGTTATGTGCTCTCCATTTCTTAAAGACGAAACCCAGGAGAAAACGCCGATGTTTGACACTTTCTGTCGCCGAGCTCCACCTTAGACGTGTAAAACCAGACGTGCATGTGACAGATCCAACCAGAAGGAGGCGGCACCAGTTACCTACGGATTCTGGTCTCCGTCTCCCTCTAACTGCCTCTCTATCCTGCCACTGGCATTTTCTTCCATCGCTCCCGATTCAGAAAACAGGATGCAGGCCCTTCACAACCCGGTCTAAGTCAACTGTTCCGAGTTCTAGCAAAACGCCTCAGTCCACTGATACTTGGTCAGACTAACCAGCTAAATTCAGCAGTCTGAGCTTCGTAGGTTAAAGATTCACCGAAGGACATAAACCACCAAAAAGAAAATCACTTCTTACACCAAAGGCAGAAAGATCAACTCTCTGTCGCTTGGGACTCTCTTTCTTTTGAAAAGTTTTAAAACATCTTATAGCACAAAAGGGAAAATGCTTTGCTATTTTGGGCCGCTTCTTTCACTCTTGTAAATGACATCTGTAATGTCAACATTCAGCGAGAGCTATTCGGAATTTGGCACTTTTAATTCATGTGAAAATGCCAATTCCACTGAGTAAAGAAGATATTAAAGTTATATTCAACATAAAGTGCAAATATTTCATCAAAGTGGGTTCAGGATAAAAATGTTAATTATATGTAAAAATTAAATACCACCTTATGAATCACTTGTCTTGGCATCATGGAAAGTTTTTCAGCCTTCTCCAACAAGAGTGTCAGATCTTGGGAACAGTAATTCATAAATGGCCTGATTCCACAATGAGTCAGAGTGACTAAAATACTCTGGATACGCGTTTCACTTATTTATATTGTTGGGTCAAAACCACAGTTTATTTAATTAGCTGTGTTGGTAACATTTTTTGAAAGAGCTCCGTTTACCACTTTGTACCCTCTCAGTGTGCCCCCGTGTTGTTGACACAAGAGACTGCGTAGACAGGATCAGTGGGGGTACTGTGGGTACCCTAAGTCTTCACAACCCACAAAAGGAAGCTCAATGAAATAGGCAGTCACCGTGATTCGATTAAAGTGGAGCTTGTTCTCTTGAACAAATGGTCTGGGCACCAAGGCGAGACCTTACTGAATCTTTGACCCTGGGAATTCTAAAATAATCTCTTTCAGTGAACAGGGACATTATATTGAAACCTGAAATTATGGGAGATTAGGAGAATGGAGCTTTTTTTTTTTTTTAATGCTTATTTATTTTTAAAGACAGGGCAAGAAAGCGAGTGGGGAAGGGGCAGAGAGAGGGGGAGAGAGAGGACCCTAAGCAGGCTCTGGGCTGTCGGCATGGAGCCAGACGTGGGGTTCAAATTCACAAACCGTGAGATCATGACCTGAGCTGAAATCAAGAGTCAGATGTTTAATCGGCTGAGCCACCCAGGCGCCCCAAGAATGGAGCTTAATTAACAAAACCAAGCCATAAAAATCTGGAGTTTTAACATAACCTCTTTTACTTCCTTTGAAAATTGGAGTCCTTCAGATTATAAAAACTTAATCTCTGGTTTAAACTTTAGCGCTAAATATGAGCCAAAGGCTTAAGGACCCTGAAGCTAAGATTAAATAAGCACTTTTTCAAATTAGCCTTGATGGTTGTTACATTCATAAAATATTGGAAGAAGAGCTAGTAATCCATGTTGTTTTATCCTTTTAACTCATCGATGTTTCTCTTATTTGTGGTTTTTTTTTAAAATTTTTTTTTTAACGTTTATTTATTTTTGAGACAGAGAGAGACAGAGCATGAACGGGGGAGGGGCAGAGAGAGAGGGAGACACAGAATCTGAAACAGGTTTCAGGCTCTGAGCGGTCAGCACAGAGCCCGACGCGGGGCTCGAACTCACGGACCGCGAGATCATGACCTGAGCCAAAGTCGGTCGCTTAACCGACTGAGCCACCCAGGCGCCCCTCTTATTTGTGGTTTAAAGTTAGCAGTGGAGGGGATCTTCTGAGGTCTTTAGTGACACCTGGGACTTTACCATGTTTCAACTTTCGAAATTGGTACTCAAAATAATAAATAAAAAATATTGATCTCTACCCACACAGTTACTGCCTATTATTTTGGTCTAGGTATATCGATTTAAATGTGAAGCAACGTTTCTAAGTT
Source organism: Prionailurus viverrinus (assembly GCF_022837055.1). Taxonomy (NCBI): domain Eukaryota; kingdom Metazoa; phylum Chordata; class Mammalia; order Carnivora; family Felidae; genus Prionailurus; species Prionailurus viverrinus. The sequence goes on from NC_062577.1 coordinate 9,252,096, forward strand.
GGGGCAAGGTGAATCTAATCTTTGAAAATGTGGGGGCAGAAAAAATGCCCTAGAGGCCCGCATGACAGTTCCTGCATGGCTAAAATATCATCTATGTAAATGAGGAAAACTAATAGGTATTCACCCGAGTGGAATGTAAAATTAGCCATAAAATCTCTGGCTGTGAAATGCTTATCATTTCATTAGCTATTGTTCCCAAAGGACTAGTGAAAATCCCTATATGTCACTTTTTGAAATGAAAAAAAAAAACCCAAAAACTTTGCTTTATTTCCTTTTTACTTCTAAATCTGCTGTTTATATCTTTCTTTTAAAAACCGTATCCTTGGGGCGCCTGGGTGGCGCAGTCGGTTAAGTGTCCGACTTCAGCCAGGTCACGATCTCGCGGTCCGTGAGTTCGAGCCCCGCATCAGGCTCTGGGCTGATGGCTTGGAGCCTGGAGCCTGTTTCCGATTCTGTGTCTCCCTCTCTCTCTGCCCCTCCCCCGTTCATGCTCTGTCTCTCTCTGTCCCAAAAATAAAAAAATAAAAAATAAAATAAATAAAAAAAATAAAAAAAATAAAAATAAAATAAAAACCGTATCCTCGTTTGGATGACCGTGGGAAGGCACGGGCTAAAAATGAACATTTCTTAACCTAAGGTTTCATTTAAAATATTGTTGGCCTGGCATTGCAATGTTAGTATCAACGCCCAGTGATAGTTTACAGGATAGCCATTAAGTAATGAAACTTATTTCCATAATCTATCACTGGTTCCCTTTACTGTGCTGTTAAATACCACTAGGGTTTTAGTGCTGAGACGTTTCAGGAACTTATCATTCAGATGTGGTACACAGAGAAGTTTGGTTTAAATTTTTTTTTTTTTCAACGTTTATTTATTTTTTGGGACAGAGAGAGACAGAGCATGAACGGGCGAGGGGCAGAGAGAGAGGGAGACACAGAATCGGAAACAGGCTCCAGGCTCTGAGCCATCAGCCCAGAGCCCGACGCGGGGCTCGAACTCACGGACCGCGAGATCGTGACCTGGCTGATGTCGGACGCTTAACCGACTGCGCCACCCAGGCGCCCCCAGAGAAGTTTGGTTTATAAAGAAAACCTTTGTTTTCATTTCATTCCTAATCAGTAGACATGCTTCATTAGGCCCCGCTTGACTCACAGAATTCTCGGTGGCGCTTCTAAGATTAAATCACAGCAAAGAATTATTGGTATAAAGGTGGTTCTGCTGAAAGTGGCCGGGTTCTAGAGGACCTGCCTCGCTACCAGGAAAATGCCATCCAAATCCGTCTTGTGTATCGTGAATCCATCGTTTCTTGTGAAAAGTGTATTCGTAATTTCTACTGCGCTTCTTACGGCTGTCGGCAGCCAGATGGCACTTTTTGTTATAACTGAGATACTGGATGAGGAACTCCTCACTCCTTCCACAGAGGTTCCACTGGCAACCGCTGATATTTTTTTTACTGTCTCCGTGGTTTTTGCCTTTTCCAAAAGGCAAATATCCATGAAGAGATAATCCACATCATATTTTGTGGGTATCAACAATCTACAAGCTGATTTTAAAGTGTATACGGAGAAGCCAAAAGAAGACCCAGAATAGCCAACATAATATCGAAGGAATAAGAACAAAGTGGGAGGACTAATGCTACCTGACTTCAAGGTCTACCACGAAGCTGCATCAACCAAGACAGTATAGATAAATGAAAAAATATATAAGCCGAGACATAGGCCTACATAAACACAGCCACGTGTTCTTTGACAAGGAAGCAGAGGCAGCACAACGGAGCAAAGACAGTCTTTTCGACAAATAGTGCTGGAACTGAACATCCACATGCAAAGAAAATAAATAAATAATAAATAATAATCCAGACACGGATCTTACACCTTCCACAAAAATTAACTCAAAATGGAGCAGAGACCTAAACGCAAAACACAAAACTATAAAAACCCTAGAAGATAATCTAGAAGAAAACCTAGATCGACCTTGGGTATGGTAATGACTTTTTTTTTTTTTTAATGGTGATGACTTTTTAGATACAACACCAAAGATACGATCCATGAAACAAACAACTGATAAACTGGAATTCATTAAAATCAACATCTTTTGCTCTGCGATAAAAGTGCCAGAAGAATGAGAAGGCAAGCCACAGACTGGGAGAAAATATTTGTAAAAGACACATGTGACAAAGGACTGTTGTCGAAAAGATACAAAGAACTTTAAAACTCAACAACAGCAATGCAATTAAAACATGGGCCAAAGACCGTAACAGACACCTCACCAAAGAACACATACAGATGTGCACGTCATACGTCATCAGGGAAATGCAAATTAAACCAACAATTAGATGCTACCCCTCCCTGTGAGAAGGGTCAAAATCTAAGAACACGGACAACAGTAAATGCTGGTGAGACTGTAGAGCATCAGGAACTCTCATTCATGGCTGGTGGGAATGCAAAATGGTAGAGCCACTTGAGACGACAGCTGGACAGTCTCTTACAAAACTAAACACACTCTTACCACATGATCCAGCAACCGCACTCCTTGGCATTCGCCCAAAGGACCTGAAAACTTACGTTCATACCAAAGCCCGTACGTAGATATTTGTAGGGGTTTTATTCATAACGGTCAAAACTTGGAAGAAACCAAGATGACCTTCAGTAGGTGAATGGGTAAGTAACCTGTGGCACATCCAGACAATGGGATATTATTCGGTACTAAAAAGAAATGATCAAGCCATGAAAAGACATAAAGGAAACTTAAATACTTACTACTAAGTGAAAGAAGCCAATCTGGAAAGGCTACATACTGTATGATTCCAAACATACATCATTCTGGAAAAGGCAAAAACCATGGAGACAGTAAAAAAAATATATCAGTGGTTGCCAGGGGCTGGGGAGAAGGAGGGATGAATACACAGAGAACAGAAGATATTTAAGGCACTGAAACTACCCTGTTTGATATCGTAATTGTGGCTACATGTCATTATATGTTTGTTCGACTCACAGAATGCACAGAACAAAGGTGAGCTCTAATGTAAACCAGGTTCCTTAATTGTAACAAATGTACCACTCTGGTAGGGGATGTTGATAATGGGGAGGCTATGTATGTGTGGGGGCAGAGGGTAACAAAAAATCAATCTACCTTCCACTCAATTTTTCTGTGAATCTAAAACTGCTCTAAAGAATGACGTCTAGGGGCGCCTGGGTGGCTCAGTCGGTGAAGCGTCCGACTTCGGCTCAGGTCATGATCTCGCGGTCCGTGGGTTCGAGCCCCGCGTCGGGCTCTGTGCTGACAGCTCAGAGCCTGGAGCCTGTTTCAGATTCTGTGTCTCCCTCTCTCTCTGCCCCTCCCCCGTTCATGCTCTGTCTCTGTCCCAAAAATAAATAAACGTTAAAAAAAAAATTAAAAAAAAATGACGGTCTATTAAACAACAGCACCAACAAAAAAAGTATAATGTTCATAATGCTAGATCATTAACTCATTATTTAGTACCATGTGATCCATTAAATTATACACAATACTATTTTACCTGTTGTCATTTTATATGTAATAGTTTCATTTTCTTAAAATGTTAGCTCCGTGAGATCAGAAACTGAATCTTACATACCCAGTGATATATCCAAAGCTTTTGGCAAAGAACTTTTAAGGTCCTTAAATAAAACGTGACGCAAAGAAATAATACAATGAAGGAAGTTTTCTGAATTTTAAATGTAGTTAAGTAGGTGTCCAAGAAATATTTTTTTGAATAAATACATAAGTGAATAACAACAGATGTTTCCAATCTTTTTTTTTTTTAATTTTACATTTATTTATTTTTGAGAGACAGAGTGAGACAAAGTAAGAGTGAGGGAGGGACAAAGAGAGAGGGAGACACAGAATTCTAAGCAGGCTTCAGGCTCTGAGCTGTCAGCACAGAGCCCAACACGCTCGAACCCACAGATTGTGAGATCATGACCTGAGCTGATGTCAGATGCTTAACCGACTGAGCCACCCAGGCACCCCTCAATTTTCTTGACCCTAACCATTTTATTTTTTTTTTATTTATTTAAAAAAAATTTTTTTTTTCAATGTTTATTTATTTTTGGGACAGAGAGAGACAGAGCATGAACGGGGGAGGGGCAGAGAGAGAGGGAGACACAGAATCGGAAACAGGCTCCAGGCTCTGAGCCATCAGCCCAGAGCCTGACGCGGGGCTCAAACTCACGGGCCGCGAGATCGTGACCTGAGCTGAAGTCAGACGCTTAACCGACTGCGCCACCCACGCGCCCCGACCCTAACCATTTTAAATTTCAGTTTCTCATACTGACTCTGAAGATAAGCATCCTTCCTATGAAATGTGATTGGTCGGAAAACATTAAAAAGAGAATGAAATAAAGGTAGTTTAAGAGGAAAATTTATGCCACAAACTCGATGTAGGAGAAAAGCATAATTACACTACCATTTGCCTGTCCTTCCAATGACAGGTCAAATGCCCCAACTAACTACTCCCCCAGGTATGTTCAGTCCATTGCAAAAGTGCTGGTCTATTCTTCTAAATTGCTTTGCCTAGATTTTCCCTTCCTCAAGCAAAATCTGAGTACAATCTAAGAACCCCCAGGTAAGAAAGGGCATTTGGAATACAAAAACCCTAGGGAACTCTGTAAGTGACCTACTATTTTAAGGTTTTAGTCTCACTCTAAAATGGTGACAGAAGAAAAAAAAAGCCACAGACAGTATGTTATGGGGTGTCTGGGTGCCAAAGGGATATCAGAACAGAAGGAAATGAATAGGGGAGAGATGAGAGGAGAAAAACGCATTTAATGGCATAGCACTGTTGATATGATCACTCTTTTATTAGCCTTCAGAAAATAAAAATTTCCAAGTGATTGGGATGTTTCCAGTTTGTTATAGGAGAGAAGACTCGGCCTGTGCCTAGACACCTTGTAAGATCAGCTAGCTGTCTATGTGTGAACTCTGCAAGGCGTATCATATCACATCCTATTACGTCAAGTCAGTTATCGTGTTAACTGAATCACCAATACAGAGGAACTTGCTTCATTATTTATTACCATCCTGATGGGAAGAAAGAGGGATCTTATAAATAAGATCATAGATCTTTACAACATGGATGGAGATCTGTATTTGCATCCTTAGTACGTGCCCGAGGAATACAAGCCAATAGAAAATTATGTGTCATAACCTGTGTCAAATATAGGTACACACATGAAATCTGTACTCTTGCTACTAATATACCAACAGCAGCAAAACCAGTAACAGCTCTCATTTATTGGGCGTTTGCTGTATGCCACGCCCCGGGCGACACCCTGTGGCAGACACTTAAGATTGGGTCTCTCAAGTTCCGTTTCGTCCTACATCTATTCGGTAGCTGGAAAGCTACAAACTACATTTCCCATACTCCTTTGTGGCTAAGGCTCCTGTTACGAACTAGGCCCCGCTAATTTCGATGTGTTCACGAGAAACTAGAAGAGAGGGGGCAAGACCAAGGTCGTCTTCTTACTGCTGTGAACGCTGGCAGGCAAATCAGAGGGAGACACGTGTGAGTGCCTGGGCTCAGCCTTCCCGTGTCTTGTCCTCAGGGTCATGGCTTAGAGGCGGGCGTGTCGGCAGCCGTGGCTGACCAGGAGAAGCTGCCTGACCCCCGGACCACAACCATGGCAATCTGGCATCAAGTCGGTGGCCTTGTGGCATCTCCCACCCCTCCCTGATTTTCCCTGTCTTAAACCCCTTTCTTGAAACGCCTGGAGTGGTTTTCTGTTTTCTATACGGACCTCTGATGATATGGTCCTTTATATATATTGTCTCATCTAATACATACTGTGAAACGTCATTATTTCTCTTCCACAAGCAGGGAAATTAAGTCTGAAAAGAAGGTAATTTTTCTCCTAAGTCACAAAATTCGCGGATGGAGAAGTTGGGGATTCCAACTCTGATCACCGGATTCCAAAGCCTGTGCTGGGAACTGCTGCATTTCCTATGGGTCTGCCTCGTACTTAACATTTTAATTAAGGCTAAGGGAAGCCCCTTTGGCACGGTAAGGTTCAAATTCAACTTCGAACTTTGGTCTACCTTTGAACTCAAGTTCAAATCAAATAAAACTTCTTGAAAGCTCAGCCAATTTCTCTTTCCACTCATCACTTCTGCGGGCTTACGGACTTTGGACTGACTTAGAAACAGAAATGCTGGTCTTGCAATATCTTTAGCTTAGTCAGAATGAAATGGGAAGTCTTGTTCTCCTGGGAAGGCGCTTCTCAGAAGTCTTCAAGCTTCCGGTTTGGGTAAAAAGATGTTTCGTGCCTTAGAGCAGTACATTTCAATACATTTTCACTGGTCATTGAAAAAGGATAAAATGCACTTTTGGTCGTCAGGGAAAGGGAAAGGGAAGGAAAAGGAACACGTGCGAACTTGGTAATTCTAAAAACCACCGATCTGCTCACCGCGGAGATACAGAGTGTGGCATATCAGAAAACCCCAGCACTGCTGGCTAGGAGACCAGTGATGTGTACACTGAGCCACGCGACCTTAGGGGAGCCGCCTTCCTCACCGAGGGAAACAAGGCACTTAGATGTGAAGCTGATTTCTTCAAAACCCGGAACCACGAAACATTCGCGCAGAAAAGGGGTGCATGCGGACCGTCTCCACTGTCGTCACCTCCTGGCGCACACAGAGATGCCAGCTCTTGCGTGGGGCGCTGGGGCCACACAGGGAGCAGTCAAGACCGCAGGAGCCGCCTGGGGTCTCCGCAGATCAATTTCCCGGCAACTTCGCGGAAACGCTGCGCTCCGAGAATCGCCAGCTCACCAGTTAGCACCCGGGGAAACCAAAGCAGGTTTGTAACAACCCACAAACTAAAGTACGTGCGACGGATGTATTTTCAGGAGGAAAACTCTTTCCCAATTTGTACTCTTCAGTCCACTTTTTCACACAGTAACCAGGGAGATCCCTTAAAAAGTACAGACCTGATCACGTCAGTGCCTGATCCCCCTATCGAGGGCCTCTTGTCATTCTTAGAATAAAGATCCACATTCTGAAAATAGCCCTCCAGGCCTAGCGTGGCCCAACCTCCGTTTCTCCAGGGTCATCTCATGCTGTTCTCGCCACTGCACTTTAGGTCCTTTCCTTTCCTAAAACACACAGAGCACTTCCTGCATCAGGGATTGGAAGCCCGGGGTCTCTTCTACCTTCTTTTCCAGCTGACACTTCACAGATTTCTTCAGGTCTCAGCTCACACGTTAACTGCCTAAGAAAACCTTCCCTAGGGGCGCCTGGGTGGCTCAGTTGGTTGAGCGTCCGACTTTGGCTCAGGTCACGATCTCCAGGTCTGTGAGTTCGAGCCCCGCGTCGGGCTCTGTGCTGACAGCTCAGAGCCTGGAGCCTGCTTCGGATTCTGTGTCTCCCTCTCTCTCTGACCCTACCCCGTTCATGCTCTGTCTCTGTCTCAAAAATAAATAAACGCTTAAAAAACAACAAAAAAAACCCTTCCCTAATCCCCCTCTACATCAGGTTTTCCTTGTTACAGCTCATCCTTTTATGCCCTAGAAGTGATGAGTTTGAACGTGCTCATTCCTTTTTGTGATGATCTGATTAATGTCTGTTTTCCTCATTATACTCCAAGCTCTGAACAGGGACAGTATCTCTTTGGGTTATCGCTGTCTCCTCAGACTTTACCATAGTGGCACAGGCCATTTATGAATGACTGGTACCAAGATCTGATACTCTTGTTGGAGAAGGCTGGACAACTTTCCATGAGACAGGACAAATGATTCAAAAAGATTTGCGATCAGTTAAACATTTGTTCAAGAAATGAATTTATGGTTTTGTTTTGGCTATATACAGCAATTTTCCCACAACTATAATTCTTTGAACTAACATAGATCTGTACATCAAATTTCTTACGACGTGAAATATGAATCTGGTAATGCTTTAATTCCCCTAATTAATGAACGGTATGGTCATGCACTTAGAATCTTTCAGTGCAAGTATTCTCTACACCTTTTGGATCATGGAACATTTTGAGATCCAATACAATCTTTGGATACTGTTTCCAAGAAAATGAATACATTCACATTTTACAAACAATCTCAGGCAATCAGTCCATGGACTAACTCTACGAATAAATTTCAAGCTCCTGAACATGGCAGAGGACAATCAATTGGCTTGATCCTTAGCTCCTTCTCTAAGTTCATCTGCTGTTCTCTTTTAAGCTCTAACAGAGAGCTTCTTCCAGGAGGCTCACCTCACTCTGGTCCTGGGAAACGAACGGGTACCTTGTGGGGCCTCCCATGACACCCCCTGGGGATGAGCCCCCTCGGATTTACTTCATGGTGTCAAAATTATCTCTTTAGATTACAGTCTTTCCCAGAGAATATTACATTCTTTGAGTGTGAGGACTTCTTAGACACTCCTCCCCCAACCGTGTGGGAATAGTGAATGGCACCAAAAGGCCTTTAATAAATGTATGTTAATCTAAACTGCTGATGGACTAAACTTAATGGTAGGACACCTAAGAGAATCCATAAGTAATATTCTATAAATAAGAAGACAAACCAGAATACCCATAAATGGGATATTTGCAGTGTATAATCACCAACGAAGCCTACTAACACAGAAAACCCAAAACAAAGTTATTTCACCCTAAAAAAAAAAATCCAGCCTAAGACATCAACGTCAGTAGGGGTATCTGTTACAGAAAATCACCATGGAACCAACAGAACAATGGATTCTTCATTAAAACAGTTGGAGGGCAATACTCAGAAAATGTACCATTACAAGGTCCTTACGAAAGGTTCGGTTCCACACTGTGCACTATTGCTGTATAAGGTTTTACAGCTCCCACTGCATCAGCAACGGTGAGCAGCAGAGTTTAGTTCTCAGGTGGTGATTGTACAGTAACCGAAAAGTTAATGTGTGGCAAATAAAAAGAACTTTGCACTGAAAGTTATGTGCACTGATATTCCAAGTAAAGAAATTATTTTTGCTGTTTTAAACCTGCAGCTGTCGTTCATTTACCCAGCAGACTGAGCTATTTGTAATTCTACAGTTAATGCCAGTGGACCAGTGGTTATCACTGGAAGGACTGCCATTTATTACACAATAGCCTATAAGCATAATGCATCCCGGACTCGTAAATTTTATCGGGAGAGATCCAATGAGATGACTAATTTACACATTTCTGTCTTGTGAACCCTGGAACTCTTCTCTCTGATCCAGATTCATTTGTTGCCATAAGTCCAGTTATAGCAGCACTGTGTGGGGGTGGGGTGAGGGTGGGGTGGAGAAGCTTCCGTGGAAGAACAATTTTTAATCCTGCCTCCCACCCCCCCCCCCGAGAGGAATTGATATGCTGACTTCATCTCCCGTCTTTATCTGGCCCTCGCACCCTATCAAAGTAAAAAGACCGAAAACCACCAAACAGGGAAGAGTGTGCTTACGACAAACATGGAAACCATCATTTTTGTCGATCTGAATTTAAAGACTGACTTCTGTAGGACAGGTGTCGGCACACAGAGTGCATAATGTAAGTGATGGGAGCTAAAATGCGCAACATGGTCCGACACTGGGAGTAAAGGGGAGGTGGAGAGATCTAGTATTTAATATCATTGGGAGAAAAAGCCCAAGACTGCGCACTTGCCTCCAGGAACAAAAGAATCTGTGGTTTTTCAAAGAATCAGCCATGATTTTCCAAGGCAAACTTCCTGGCCTATATCTACACTATGAGATAAAAATACTGCCTGGGTATTCTGCAAAAATTAAACAAAAGTGATTGCGCTTATCAATAATTACATGTGGACGGACTGACCAAGAACACAGTCAAAGCTCTGCAGGCAATATAGTTGAGAGATTTTTGAGAAATAATTTTATATCATTCATCTAAAAGCTCATGGTGAAAAACATAAATAAGGATAAATATTAGTAAGTATCCAATCCTACTAATTATTTTTGAGGGAGGCCAAATACTCCAGTTCAATACTCTGTGTATTTTCCCCCAAGCTTAATTTTCTGCTCCCGCTCACCGCTCTATCACCAGCTCTAGGTAAGTAATGCTCGTTATGTCTAAGATGATAACATAAAGGTGAGGAGGTTAGAATGTGGACATTATGGATCCATACTGCCTGGATGGTCGATCTCTATTTTGCCATGTTCCAGCTGTATGACTTTGGAAAAGTTGCTTAACCCTTCTGTTCTTTAGTTACCCATCTATAAACGGGGTGATAATATTTACTCCATCGAGACCTGCATAAATTAACGCATGGGACACACACTTAGAACAATGCTTGGCACCTACCAAGTACCCCCAACAGCTAGTTAATACTATTACCATATAAATACGTGAAAATACAAAATTAATAAGCAGATGACATGAAGAAGTTAATACAAATAAATTTCATAGCATAGCTATCTTTTAAACTTAGCCATAAACATGACTGGTACTGGCACAAAATTAGACATATAGATCAGCAGGATAGAACACAGAGCCCAGAGATAAACACTTATATGATCAATTAATCTGTGACAAATGAGGCAAGAAAATACACACACACACACACACACACACACAATAGGGGAAAAGGCAGTCTCTTCAAAAAATGGTGTTTAGAAAACTGAATGAAACAGGACCACTTTCTTACATCATACACAAAAATAAACTCAAAATGGATTAAAGACCTACATGTGAGGCCTGAAACCAGAAAAATCTTAGCAGGAATACAGCTAGTAATTTTTCTGACACTGGCCATAGGAACATTTTTTTCTCTAGATATGTGTCCCCAGGCAAAGGCAACAAAAGATAAACTATTGGGATTACATCAAAATAAAAAGCTTTTGCACTGCAAAGGAGACCATCTATAAACCAAAAAAGTAATACATTGAACGGAAGAAGATAGTTGCAACGATATAGCCAATAATGGGTGAATACCCCAAATATGTAAACAACTTCTACAATTCAACATCAAAAAAACACAATCTGATTAAATTGGGCAGAGGACCTGAATAGGCATTTTCCCAAAGAAGACATATAGATGGCCAACAGATGCATGGAAAGGCACTCAACATCACTAATCATCAGGGAAACGCAAATGACAACCACACCGAGAGATCATCTCACACCAGGTACAATGGCTAGTTACCAAAAAGACAAGAAACAATAAGTGCTGGCGAGAATGTGGAGACAAGGGAACCCTCTTACACTGTTGGTGGGAATGTAAATTTCCACTGTGGAAAACAGTACGGAGGGTCCTCAAAAAATTAAAAAGAGAAATACCATATGATCCAGTAATGCCACTACTGGGCATTTACCCAAAGGAAGCAAAACTACGAACTCAAAAAGATACCTGCTCCCTATGTTTAGTGCAGCATTATTTACAATAATCAAGACACGGAAGAAACCTGAGCACCCGTCAACAGACAAATGGATAAAGAAGATGTGCTATAAATACACAATGGAATGTTATGCAGTGATAACAAAGGATGCCGTTTATGACAACACGGATGGACCTAGAGGGTATGATGCTAAAGGAAGTAAGTCAGACAGAGAAAGACAAATACCATCTGATGCCACTCGTATGTGGAATCGAAAAAAATTGAATGAACAAACAAAAAGCAGAATCAGGCCTATGAACACAGAGAACAAACTGATGGTTGTCAGAGGAGAGTATTGTAGGGGATGGGCAGAATGGGTGAAAGGGAGTGGGAGATACAGGTTTTCAGTTATGGGGTTAATAAGTTACAGGAAGAAAAGGTACAGCACAGGAATCTAGTCAACGGTATTGTGATAACGCTGTAGGGTGACAGGTGGTAGCTACACTTGGGGGGAGCACAGCAAAATGTTTGGAGAAACCGAGTCACTCTGTTGTACACCTAAAGCTAATATAACACTGTGTGTCAACTATACTTGAATAAAAATTTTTAAAAGAATGCACCACAGAGAAGGGGGAGTGTGAACGCACTCAATAAGCTGAAGTTAGGAATATTAGTTAGCATACAATAAGGGTAAACATATTTAAATACAAGGAATATGAATCACTCTTGCGGGCCAGGTGAAGAGTGTGAGGATGGGATAGGAATAAAATTGTATCTCACACACACACACACACACACACAAAAACCCACACCAAAACCCACCCCCCACCCCACCCCTCACCCCCCCGAAATGTCTAGAACTGTTTAGTGGGCAAAAAATGGCTGATTTAGCAACTTTGACTCTGAAACCAAAGCGAGGGTAGCAGTAATATTTTATGAATGAAAAAGAGGATGAATTTGATGCTTTATCTTCCTTTATGTCTTTTCTAAGGGCTTTGAAATAGTCACCGGAGAGTTACTTATTAACTCAGATCATGATTAGTCACTGTGTAAAAAATGAGGTAGTGTGCTGACCAAAGACAAGAGTTCAGGGTCAAACTGCACAGAGCAAAGGACAACAAGTGGGCGGTCAGACCTTCCTCCTCACTCTTTCGGCATCAGGGAAGTGAAGTGAGCAGGCAGCCTGTGTAGGTAGCAATGTGGGTGCAGTAGCAGACGCACTAGGTGTAGAGACACAGATCTCTCCGACTCAACAGGGCACTTGGTTTCCCTTTTGAGACCAGGGTCAAAGCTACGTGCCCCCTCATGTGCTGGACTTGGTACCATTCCTCCTTTACAGGACGCAGAGTAGACACTACACCAATGATATTCTGGAGGTTCTTCCGCCTCCAGGATAATTAGAAGTAAGAGTGCTAATGAGCGTATTTATTAGTTTTAAATAACTGATAAATAACTGAGTTACATTAATAACATGTAACTCAGAGAGGTTACTGTTTCAGTTACACATTTCTGTCTACTGCTAGAGCATTAGGCTTGGTTAAAATATAATCTTATCAAACCTAAATTATATAGTTCTGGGATGAGTCAGGTCTTTCCACTCCTTTATAGTTGGTGACTTTGGGTCCCTCCTTCATGGTTCTTAATCGCCTTCATTCAATAATAAAATTTTAAGCCCATAACCAATCTTTTGTGGACTGTAAGAAGATGCCAAAGAAAAAGAAATTTAGGAGCAAAAGAGCAAATCAGTCCACGTGGGTCCTGATTACCAAAAAAGCAAAAGGGGTTGCAATTCAATGGAAAAATGGTTGCTGGTGTCTCTCTGGATTCCAAGGGCACTTTTCAACCTCTTCACCTCCCCATTATGGTAAATGATCAAGAACAGACCACACTCGTGTAAATTATTATGTATCACTGAAGATCAGCATCGCGAAGGGACATGTGTAATTCCGTGAGGACAGAGGAAAGTTTCGGTTTCATTTGTTTGTAATACTTATCCAAGGGAAGTCTTGCTTGTCTGACTAAGGCACGCATCTCACCCCCTTCCTATGGGCTCATCCAGCTTGGCCTCTCAAACCTCGGCTGAAAAAGGAATGACCCACGAGTTCAATTTCACTGCCAGTGACAGACAATGAGTTTATATGATGAACTGAGGGTGAACAAATGAAAGCACACGTCCAACTGCTATGGTCCCGGGGCCAGTGACTGGGCCTCTGGATTTCTTGCAAGGGATTATAATCTGACGTCCCATCATAAAGAGCTACACAAAAAGAAGAAAAGCTTCCTTTCTTTTTAAAATCATATTACTTGAAACCCAGTCTACAGGAGCTTTGTATTTGGTGGAAAACAGAATTAAGTGGTTTTTGACAGTGACTTTATACTTGGAGTTTTAATTTAACTGGGATACTGTTTGTGAAGGAGCATGACAGGCCTCACACATAATGGGTACACCATCAAGGTCAGCCTTCCCTTAGACCCTCATATATTTATTTTCTAATGGTCAAATGAAGTAATGGTAAATATTATAAGGATTAATAACCAATAATATTTGTTGAAAACTTCCTATCCTTATTGATTTGCATGGGCAAGCATACCTCCCTTTATTGTTCTTTGCTTTATTGTGCTTCACAGATACTACGGAGTTTTACAAATGGATGCAATCGTGCATCAAACAACTCTATTGAAGCCAGTTTTCCAACGTTTGCTCACTTCATGTCTCTGTATCAACGTTTTGATAGATTCTGTCAGTATTTCAAACTTTTTCGTTGTTATAATACTTGCTATGGTGATCTGGGAATCTTTGATGTTACAAGTGTAATTGTTTTGGGGCACTATGAACCATGCCCATAGAAGACAGCCAACTTAATAAATGTATGTTCCGTCTGCTCCATCCAACCGGCTACTCCCCCTGTCCCTCCTTGGACCTTCCTATTCCATGAGACACAACAGTATTGAATTTTAATAACCCTACAGTGGTCTCTAGGTGTTCAAGTAAATAGAAGAGTGACACCTCTCACTTTAAATCAAAAGGTTAGAAATTAAATGGTTAAGCTTAGTGAAGAAGGTGTGTCAAAAGCTGAGACGGGCCAGAATAAGCCTCAGGTGCCAAACAGGTAGCCAGGTTGTGAAGGCAAAGGAAAGGTTCTTGAAAGAAATTAAAAGTGCTACTCCCGTGAACACACGAATGGCAAGAAAGAGAGGCAGCCTTATTGTCGACATGGAGAAAGGTTTAGTGGTCTGGCTAGAAGATCAAACAGCCGTAGCATTCCCTTATAACCCAATCCTAATGCAAAGCAAGGCCCTGACTCTCTTCAATTCTGTGAAGTCCCAGGGAGGTGAGGAAGCTGTTCAAGAAGAGCTTGAATCCAGAGGAGGTTGGTTCATGAGGTTTAAGGAAAGAAGCCATCTCCATAACATACAAGTGCAGGTGAAGCACCAAGTGCTGATGTAGAAGCTGCAGCAGGTTCTCCAGCAGATCGACCTAAGACGATGAATGAAGCTGGTCACACTAAACAGATTTTCAATGTAGAGAAACAGCCTCATTTTGGAAGATGCCATCTAGGACTTTCATAATTAGAGAAGTCAATATTTGGCTTCAAAGCTTCAAAGGACACGTTGACTCTCTTCTTAGGGGCTAATGCAGCTCATGACTTTAAGTTGAAGACAATGCTCATTTACCATTCCAAAAATTCTAGGGCCCTTAAGAATCATGCTACGTCTGCTCTTCTTGTGCTGTCCAAATGGAACAACAAAGCCGGATGACAGCATAGCTGTTTGCAACATGGTTGACTAAATATTTTAAACTCATCGTCAAGACCTACTGCTCAGAAAAAAAAAAAAAAAAAAAAAAAAAGATTCCTTTCAAAATGTTACTGCTCACTGATAACGCACCTGGTCAGCCAAGAGCTCTGATGCAGATTTACATCAAGTGCTGCGTTCAGGCCTAACACAACATCCAACCTGCAGCCCATGGATAAAGGAGTCATCTTGACTTTCAAGTCTTATTAATTAAGAAATATACTGCACAAGGCCATAGCTGCCATGAATAATGATTCCTCCAATGGATCTGGGAAAAGTAAACTGAAAATCATCTGGAATGGAGTCCCTGTTCTAGATGCCATTAAGAACATTTGTGAATCACAGGAAGAGGTCAAAATATCAACATCAACAGAGTTTGGCAGAAGTTGATTCCAGCCCTCGTGGGTGACTTGGAGGGGTTGCAGACTTCAGTGGAGGAAGTAACTGCAGACGTGGTGGAAACAGAAAGAGAACTAGAATGAGAAGTGGTCTGAAGATGGGACTGAATTGTTGCAATCTCAGCATCAAACTTGACGGGATGAGGAGCTGCTTCTCATGGATGAGCAAAGAAAGCGTTTCTTGAAACGGAATCTACTCCTGGTGAAGATGCTGTGAAGACCGTCAAAAGGACAACAACAGATTTAGACTATTACCTAAATTGAGCTGATAAAGCAGCAGCAGGGTTTGAGAGGACTCCAATTATGAAAGAATTTCTACTGCGGGTAAAATGTTACCAAATGGCGTCATATGCGACAGAGAAATCATTCGTGAAGAGTCCCTCAAAGTGGCAAACTTCACTGTTGTCTTATTTTAAGAAACAGCCACAGGGAGGAGCCAAGATGGCAGAAGAGCATGGAAGTTTTTTGTGTGTCTCGTGTCCACAAAATACAGCCAGACCGACACTGAACCATCCTACACACCTAGAAAACTGACTGGAGGATTAACACAACAATCTGCACAACCTGAACCACAGAATTCAGCAGGAATTCACCCCAAAAGAAAGAGCACGAAGAAACGATAGCCAGGGATTTAACCAACACAGATACAGGCAAGATGTCTGAACCAGAATTTAGAATCACGATAATAAGAATACTAGCTGGAGTCGAAAATAGATTAGAATCCCTTTCTGCAGAGATAAAAGAAGGAAAAAATAGCCAGAATAATATTAAAAATGCTGTAACTGAGCTGCAATCATGGATGGATGTAGCGGCACCAAGGATGGATGAGGCAGAAGAGAGAATCAGTGATACAGAGGACAAATTTACAGAGAATAATGAAGCAGGAAAAAAAAAGAGAGAGAGATTAAGGCAAAAGAGCACAATCTAAGAATTAGAGAAGTCAGTGACTCGTTAAAAAGGAACATCAGAATCATAGGGGTCCCAAAAGAGGAAGAGAGAGACATAGGGGTAGAAGGGTTATGTGAACAAATCACAGCGGAAAACTTTCCTAACTTGGGGAAAGACACAGACATCAAAATCCAGGAAGCACAGAGGACTCCCATCAGATTCAACAAAAACCGATCATCAACAAGGCATACCATACTCAAATTCACAAAATACTCAGGCAAGGAGAGAATCATGAAAGCAGCAAGGGAAAAAAAGTCCATAGCCTACAAGGGAAGACAGATCAGGTTTGTAGCAGACCTACCCACAGAAACTTGGCAGGCCAGAAAGGAGTGGCAAGATATATTCAGTGTGCTGAATCAGAAAAATATGCAGCTAAGAATTCTTTATCCAGTAAGGCTGTCATTCAAAATAGGAGAGATAAAGAGTTTTCCAGACAAACACAAATTAAAGAAGTTTGTGACCACTACAACAGCCCTGCAAGAAATTTTAAGGGGGACTCTCTGAGGGGATAAAAGAAGAAATATATTTATATATTTATATAAATATATAAATACCAAAAGCGACAAAGATTAGAAAGGACCAGAGAACACTACCAGAAACTCCAACTCTACAAGCATCATAATGACAATAAATTCGTATCTTTCAGTACTCACTCTAAATGTCAATGGACTCAATGCTCCAATCAAAAGCACAGGGTAAAAGAATGGATAAGAAAACAAGATCCATCTATATGCTGTTTACAAGACACCCACTTTAGACCCAAAGACACCTTCAGACTGAAAATAAGGGGATGGAGAACCATCTATCATGCTAATGGTCAACAAAAGAAAGCCGGAGTAACCATACTTATATCAGACAATCTAGAGACTTTAAAATAAAGACTTATCAAGAGATGCAGAAGGGCATTATATCATAATCAAGGGGTCTACAGACCAAGAAGACCTAACAATTGTAAACATTTATGCGCCAAATGTGAGAGCACCCAAATATATAAATCACTTAATGACAAACACAGAGAAACTCATTGATAGGAATACCATAATAGTAGGAGACTTCAACACCCCACTCACAGCAATGGATAGATCATCTAAACAAAAAGTCAACAAGGAAACAATGGCTTTGAATGACACACTGGACCAGATGGACTTAACAGATATATTCCGAACATTTCACCCTAAAGCAGCAGAATATACACTCTTCCCCAGTGCACATGGAATGTTCTCCAGAATAGACCACATACTGGGACACAAATCAGCCCTCAACAAGTACAAAAAGATCGAGATCATACCGTGCATATTTTCAGACAACAACGCTATGAAACTCGAAATCAACCACAAGAAAAAATTTGGAAAGGTAACAAATACTTGGAGACTGAAGAACATGCTACTAAAGAATGAATGGGCCAACGAACCAGTTAAAGAGGAAATTAAAAAGTATATGGAAGTCAATGAAAATGGTAACACCACAACCCAAAACCTCTGGGACGCAGCAAAGGCGGTCATAAGAGGAAAGTATATAGTAATACAGGCTACAGAAGGAAGAAAGATCTCAGATACACAACCTAACCTTATACCTTAAGGAGCTGGAAAAAGAACATCAAATTAAATCCCAAACCAGCAGAAGACAGGAAATGATAAATATTAGAGCAGAAATTAATTGCTATCGAAACCAAAAAAAAAAAAAAACAAAAAACAAACCCAGTAGAACAGATCAATGAAACCAGAAGCTGGTTCTTTGAAAAAGTTAACAAAATCGATAAACCACTAGCCAGTTTGATCAAAAAGAAAAAGGACCCAAATAAATAAAATCAAGAATGAAAGAGGAGAGATCAGAACCAACACGGCAGAAATAAAGACAATAATAAGAGACTATTATGAGCAATTATATGCCAAGAAAATGGGCAATATGGAAGAAGTGGACAAATTCCTGGAAACATATACACTACCAAAACTGAAACAGGAAGAAATAGAAAATGTGAACACACCCATAACCAGTAAGGAAATCGAATTAGTAATAAAAAATCTGCCAAAAAACAAGAGTCCAGGGCCAGATGGCTTTCCAGGGGAATTCTACCCAAACATTTAAGGAAGAGTTAACACCTACTCTCTTGAAGCTGTTCCAAAAAGCAGAAACGGAAGGAAAACTTCCAAACTCTTTCTATGAAGCCAGCATTACCTTGATTCCAAAACCAGACAGAGACCCCACTAAAAAGGAAAACTACAGACCAATTTCCCTGATGAACATGGATGCAAAAATCCTCAACAAGATATTAGTCAACAGGCTCCAACAATACATTAAAAAAATTATTCACCACGACGAAGTGGGATTTATACCTGGGATGCAGGGCTGGTTCAATATCCACAAAACAGTTAGCATGATCCATCACATCAATAAAAGAAAGGACCAGAACCATATGATCCTCTCAATAGATGCAGAGAAAGCATTTGACAAAATACAGCATCCTTTCTTGATAAAAACCCTCAAGAAAGTAGGGATAGAAGGATCATACCTCAAGATCATAAAAGCCATATATGAATGACCCAATGCTAATATCATCCTCAATGGGGAAAAATTGAGAGCTTTCCCCCTAAGGTCAGGAACAAGACAGTGATGCCCACTATCACCACTGTTATTCAACACAGTATTGGAAGTCTTAGCCTCAGCCATCAGACAACACAAAGAAATAAAAGGCATCCAAATCGGCCAGGAGGAGGTCAAACTTTCACTCTTCGCAGATGACATGATACCCTATATGGAAAACCCAAAAGATTCCACCAAAAAAACTGCTAGAATTGATTCATGAATTCAGCAAAGTTGCAGGATATAAAATCAACACATAGAAATTGGTTGCATTCCTATACACCAACAATGAAGTGACAGAAAGAGAAATCAAGGAGTTGATCCCATTTACAGTTGCACAAAAAAACCCCATAAAATACCTAGGAATAAATCTAACCAAAGAGGTGAAAAATCTATACGCTGAAAAATATAGAAAGCTTATGAAAGAAATTGAAGAAGACACAAAAAAATGGAAAAAGATTCCATGCTCCTGGATAGGAAGAACAAATATTGTTAAAATGTCAATACTACCCAAAGCAATCTACATATTCAATGCAATCCCTATCAAAATAGCACCAACATTCTTCACAGCGCTAGAACAAATAATCCTAAAATTTGTATGGAACCAGAAAAGACCCCGAACAACTAATGCGATTTTGAAAAAGAAAACCAAAGCAGGAGGCATCACAATCCCAGACTTCAAGCTATACTACAGAGCTGTAATCATCAAGACAGTATGGTACTGGCACAAGAACAGACACTCAGATCAGTGGAATAGAATAGAGAACCCAGAAATGGACCCACAAACATATGGCCAACTAATCTTTGACAAAGCAGGAAAGAACATCCAGTGGAATAAAGACAGTCTCTTCAGCAAGTGGTGCTGGGAGAACTGGACAGCGGCATGCAGAAGAATGAACCTGGACCACTTTCTCACACCACACACAAAAATAAACTCAAAATGGATGGAAGACCTAAACATAAGACAGGAAGCCATCAAAATCCTCAAGGAGAAAGCAGGCAAAAACCTCCTTGATCTTGGCCGCAGCAACTTCTTACTCAACACGTCTCCGGAGGCAAGGGAAACAAAAGCAAAAATGAACTACTGGGACCGCATCAAAATAAAAAGCTTCTGCACAGCAAAGGAAACAAGCAGCAAAACTAAAAGGCAACTGATGTAATGGAAGAAGATATTTGCAAATGACATATCAAATGAAGGGTTAGTATCCAAAATCTATAAAGAACTTATCAAACAATCTAATGAAGAAATGGGCAAAAAAGACATGAATAGACACCTTTCCAGAGAAGACATCCAGATGACCAACCGACACATAAAGAAATGCTCCACATCACTATCGTCAGTGAAATACAAATCAAAACTACAATGAGATACCACCTTACACCTGTCAGAATGGCTAACATTAATGAATCAGGCAACAACAGATGTCGGAGAGGATGCGGAGAAAGAGGATCTCTTTTGCATTGCCAGCAGGAATGCGAACTGGTGCAGACACTCTGGAAAACACTATGGAGGTTCCTCAAAAAACTAGAAACAGAACTACCCTACAACCCAGCAATTGCACTGCTAGGCATTTATCCACGGGATACAGGTGTGCGGTTTCGAAGGGACACAGGCACCCCCGCGTTTATAGCAGCACTATCAACAATGGCCAAAGTATGGAAGGAGCCCAAATGTCCATCGATGGATGAATGTATAAATAAGATGTGGGATATATATACACTGGAGTATTACTCAGCAATCAAAGAGAATGAAATCTTGCCATTTGCAACTACGTGGATGGAACTGGAGGGTATTTTGCTAAGTGAAATTAGTCAGAGAAAGTCAAATATCGTATGACTTCACTCATATGAGGATTTTAAGAGACAAAAAAGATGAACATAAGGGAAGGGAAACAAAAATAATATAAAAATAGGGAGGGGGACAAAACAGAAGAGACTCATAAATATGGAGAACAAACGGAGGGTTACTGGAGAGGTTGTGGGAGGGGGGATGGGCTAAGTGGGTAAGGGACACTAAGGAATCTACTCCTGAAATCATCATTGCACTGTATGCTAACTAATTTGGATGTAAATTTTAAAAAATTAAAAATAAAATAAAATAAAATAAAAAAAACAGCCACGTCCAATCCACCTCAATGTTCAGCAACTACCACCTCGATCGGTCAGCAGCCATCAACACAGAGGCAAGACCCTCCACCAGCAAAAAGATTATGACGTGCTGAAAGCTCACATGATGGGCAGCAATTAAGTATTTTAAAATTCAGGTATGTACGTCTTTTTAACATTTTATTTTTTAAAAGTGATCTCTACACCCAACGTGGGGTTCAAACCCACGACCCTGAGATCAAGAGTTGCACGCTCCACGCAGTGAGCCAGCCAAGTGCCCCTGGATATGCGCATTTTTTTTTTTTAGACATGATGCTATTGCACACTTAAGAGACTACAGTATAGTGTAAACATAACTTTTATACGTACTGGAAAACCAAAATATTCATGTGATTTGCTTTATGACGGTGCTCAAGAACCAAACTCACGGTATCTCCAAGGTATGCCTATATCAACTAATTTATTTCTTGGAATTACCCTCTGAATTAAGTACTACTATTATCCTTGTCTTAAAGATGAGAGATTGAGGCACAAGAGTTCAAGCTACTTGCTTAACGAGCTAGTAAATCCCAAACCCGCAATTCAAACCCAGATAGTCTGGTTCCAAATGCACGTGTTACACTGAGAACACTGAGCCCAATGTCTGGCACAAAGTAAGTGCTTATGATTGTTTTTATCTTTACTTGTAACATTACTGGATTTATTTAAGGAAAATGCATTGAGTCCCTCGGCTCTGGGGAATTGAGCAAGGTCACGGTTCTCACTGAGCATAGATCAGTGGAGGAGACGGATCTCATTTCGAGAACTGTACCTTTTGTGATCAAATGGATTTCCGGAAGTAGAAGAATATTTCCAAATATTTTGGGCCACCAGGTCCTTAAGATGCCTCACTGGATGACTGGCGTCTATGCTTCCATTACTCCTATTGTCTACTCACCGAAACTCTGCTGCCTGGTTCAAGTTTTGGACACTCCACTTTATCAGATCACTGCCCTATTCAAAAACCTTTGAATGATGGCTTTCAGAGCCTGAGTAGCCACTGTGTGTCATACATACCAACAAACTCCCCTCCTCGTTTCTGGCAGACATTAGTATCCATGACGCCAAGGGGCCATGGCGTATCTTTGTTCCGTTTGGTTGTGGTCGTCTTGGAATCTCATCAGTAGATCAAGAATTGTCACTTGAAACCCTTCTGCCATCCCTAACCTAGTTTGCCTGACAGAAGGAGGATTTGGGACGGGGGCCTTCAGTTTGAATTTCAGCTCTTTGGCACTGACTCGCAGTGTGATGTCGGCCAAGTGACCTCACCTACGGCAGCCTCCCTCTCCTTAAGTGTAAATGGGGATAATAGGAACTACCCAGGAGGGTGTGTAGATCATGCGGGGAAATCATTTAGCACGGTGCCTGGAATATACTGCTCAGTAAAGTGTAGTTATGATACTTTTAAATGTGTGTTTATTTTTGAGAGAGAAAGAGAGAACACACACACACCCATGTGAGTGGCTAAGGGGAAGAGAGAGAGGGAGACAGGATCTGAAGCAGGCTCTGTGCTGACAGCAAAAGGTCCTATGCGGGGTTCGAACTTACGAACCATGAGATCATGACTTGAGCTGAAGTCAGACGCTTAACCAACTGATTTTTATCATCATTATCCTAATGTTCAATATGGTCACCAGAAAGGAGGCTTCAGATCCCTTCATAATGTAGGCCTAATTTACATTTCCAAATCTAGCTCCCACAGATACTAAAGGAACCCTCCACTGCAACTAGATTTGGGTAACTCAATATTCTCCCAAAACTAGCCCGCCATTTTCTCTCCCTCTCCACAGATAATAATTTACCTTATTCTTGAAGGCCCTTCCCAAGAAATGCCATTTCATTAATGAAATCCCTCTCATCCCTTCAACCAATCATACCGTTCTCCATTCAATTCTCATCACGCCCATTGTCTGCTTCTGACTCTTCATCATACGCTCGCTGGCGACATTCCAGTGTTTAATTTCGTATTACAATTTAACTTCATACGTGTATTTATCTTGTTTTCCCAGCTAAACATTCAATTCCTCAAAAGCTGGGACTCATACTTGTGTCCTCAAAAGAACACCCACCAAAATGACTGCACTTTCTTATTAACGAAGGAATGAAACGGGAATAAAATATATACACACGTTTCAATAGCTTAAAAATCACAGATTCAAAAGTGAAAATTAATTTTTAATTCTTCACACTGAGTTGAACTCAATGTTACAGAAAAATGTCTGGCTTTCCACTTTGAATTTGAATATTATACATTTGTCAGTCATAGTTAAATAAAGAGTCATTTACATTCACACCTATGTATCATATTTGAGCCTACGTGGCATTAAGTGATTAGAAGATTCTACCTCTCCAAACATTTAGAAAAGAATTTTTGTTGGGGCGCCTGGGTGCCTCAGTCAGTTAAATGACTGACTCTCGATTTTGGTTCAGGTCGTGATCTCATGGTTCATGGGGTTCGAGCCCCACATCGGGCTCTGTGCTGACAGTGAGGAGCCTGCTTGGGATTCTCTCTCCCTCTCTTTCGGTTCCTCCCCAACTTGTGTACTCTATCTCAAAATTAATTTTAAAAAATTAAGAAAAGAATTTTTGTCCTCTATCTGGTGAATGTGTTTTAATGTGTACAATTTTCTTTACTATGGACAAAATCACTATTCTCAAAACTAGAGAAATCTCAGTTTCCTCCCTGACCTAAGAAACATGACTGTGTTTTTCCATATCAAGTTTCAGTATAATTTAGAATCCAAAGACTCCATAATCAGATGTAACTTAACCCAGTGGCTCCTGTCCACCATTCCACAGGTGGCACTGGTCCAGGATGACATTTTACTACTTTCTGGCATAATGGGGAAAATCAGGGCAACAAAGCAGTGGTGAACCACGGGCTGGGCATCAGGGGTCCACCTTGGGGAGAGGGCGATATATTCTCACTGACATTGTTTGGAACTGCCTGTGCATGGTGAAAATAAAAAGGAGACAAACTTTGAGTAGATTCTATTACTGCTTTAAAATTGCCTATACAATGCAACCATGTCTTTGCGTATACCTGTAGCAAACTGCTTCCATTATCATGTCCTTAGCTTGCCATAGCAACAAAGTAACCTTCGAGTAATGACGATTCTATCCAATTGAAGAGACAGTCCCTTATTCTATATCAAATGACACTGGCAAGTAAATGTCCTTTCAAGACAAAATGATGGTGACGATAAACAATGTTTTTAATGTCCTCATTTGGTTATTTTTTAACTTTTAATTTTTTTTATTTCAGAGAGCATGAGCAGGGGAGAAGGACAGGGGGCAGAGAGAGAGAGAGAGAGAGAGAGAGAGAGAGAATGAGAATCTCAAGTAGTCTCCACACTCAGCGTGGAGCCCCATGTGGGGCTTGATCCCATGACCCTGGGATCATGACCTGAGTTGAAATCGAGTGGAATGCTCAACTGACTGAGCCACCCAGGCCCCCCCTCATTTGGTAAATTTTGAAAAGTTGATTGTTTTATCTATCCCCAGTGTGGGTTTTGTTACTGTCATTGGTTGCTTGGTTTGTTCCTATGAAATCCCAAATCTGAGAACGATTAGCCAGAAAAACAAACAATGCAAAGTAATAATCGTGAGAGTGGGCAGTGGCTTTAGGCTTAGGGAGAGTGGCCCTCAAAGTGTGGTACTCTAGACCAAGAGTATCAGTGTTATCTAGGAACTTGGTAGAAATCCAAATTAGATTTATGGACTCAGAAACTCTGGGGTCTGGCAGTCTGTGGGCTTGAAAAAGCCTTCTGGGGATTCTGCTGCTGCTCATGTTTGAGAACCACTGCTAGGGAACAGGCAGGAAAGATGAGAAAATGCTTGGAGATTCTTTTTTAGTTAAAAAAAATTTTTAACATTTATTTTTGAGATAGACAGAGACAGAGCGTGAGCAGGGGAGGGGCAGAGAGAGAGGGAGACATAGA
Organism: Prionailurus viverrinus; assembly: GCF_022837055.1. Lineage (NCBI taxonomy): Eukaryota > Metazoa > Chordata > Mammalia > Carnivora > Felidae > Prionailurus > Prionailurus viverrinus. The sequence continues at coordinate 9,277,189 of NC_062577.1, forward strand.
CTCCGGAGCAGGCTCCAGGCTCCAAGCTGTCAACATAAAGCCCGATGTGGGGCTCGAACTCACGTACCGTTGAGATCATGACCTGAGCCGAAGTCGGACGCTTACCCGACTGAGCCACCCAGGCGCCCCAGCTTGGAGATTCTTAAATGCCATTTTAAGGTGATATTTTTAGTCTAATTATTTTGCATCTATTTATTTTATATGGATTTTCCAGCGATTAATTAACCAACCTTTCTGAAATAAAATCTGGACTTACTGCCTTATGTCTACATAAGGCATAATGATTCTATATGTGGCTGTAAAGTGGGTTCAATCAGGGAAAGGAGGACCCTGAGTAACCTCATCCCACCTACACGCCAAGAGAACAGCTACAGCTATGCAAGTAATGACAATGACGGGCAGAACAGACATTCTACAGTTAATTGCAGAAAGGACGCCACGCTGGAAAGGGTAAGAGGGGCGGACACACGGCTGGGAACCAAATCCCTGCGCAGACCAACCGCGAACAGGAGGGATGTCACAAGCCTGGAGCAGCAGAGGGTCCTGACCCCTCACCAGGCCCCCCGGGCACTAGGTACCGGCACTGGGAAGACGAGTCTCCGTAACATCTGGCTTTGAAAACCAGTGGGGCTCAACTTTGGGAGCTTTGAAAGTCATCAGAGCGTAGCTCAGAATGTGACAAATCGGCAGGCTTAATTCTGGGAGAGCTGCAGGGCAATGAGAAACTGAGACCCTGCTCTTAAAGAGCCAGCAACGGTAGGTAGGCCGGCCCAAGATGCTGCACAGAAGCAGCAGTTTGAAAAGCACCCGGAGTATGTGTGACGATTTACTGACTCATCTTAGCACATGTGCCTGAGGGCCAGGGACCTTCAGGAGAGGTGCCCAGGAACTAAAGTGTTGGCGGGCCCCATTTCTCTTCGGCAGCCCAGACTCGGTGGCTGGGCACTTGCCGTCTACCCTGTTAGCACAACATACCTGCTCCCGCGTTCCCCTGTGGACCTGCCTCACCCAACCTGCCCACCTCCCTCCCAGGCATCCCTCCAAAGTGGCTCCTGCCCCACCGCACCCTAGAGGCAGCCCCGGCAGGGACTGGAGCCCAAGTAACTCCTGCCCCGGGGGGAGACAGAGAGAGCACTCCATTTTCCAGTGTACCCCCAGTTCTGGCCGCCTGGCCTCTCGGCTGGCTGCACGGGGAGCGAGCCCTGCCCTGTGGTGTGCCCACAACTGTGGCCGACGGGGTAATGGCAGACAGACCGGCTGACAACCAGCTTCGTCCACCAAGGAGCCCACATCAGCGTCAGGCCCCTCACCAGCCCAGGGACCAGACTCTGCCCGCTATGGCCAGAGCAGACAAAGTAGGTCATCGCAGCTGGCTGGGCTGGAGTCAGTCACAGCTCTGCCACAACGGCAGGGCTCAAGCAGCCCACACAGGGGACACCCCTGGAGCACCTGGTTCTGGTGACCAGGGGGGACTGTGTTAGAAGGTACCACGGGACCTAGCTGGTGCTAGGACACTAGTTCGCAGACTAGCGTAGCTGACCTACTTAACGTGTAGAAACAAACAGAGACAAAATGAGAAGACAGAGGAGTATGTCCCAGAGGAAAAGAACACGACAAAATCACAGTAAAAGACCTAAATGAAATGGAGACAGGCAACATGCTTGATAAAGAATTCCAGGTGATGGTCATGAAAGATACTTACTGGACTTGAGACAACAGTGGGCGAACTCATGAGAACTTCAGCAAAGATGTAAGAATACATATACGAAGACACATAAACAAAGATATGGTCAGAGTTGAAGAAGTGAATAACTGAAAGTAAAAATAAACTAGAGGGAATCAACAGCAGACTAGAGAATATAGACGGTTAGATCTGGAAGACAGGATAATGGAAAGCAACCAAGTTGAACAGCAAAAAGAAAAAAATAGTACTAAAAATGAGAACAGGTGAAGGGAACTCCGTAACGTCATTAAGCATACTAAAATTCACGTTATAGGGATCCCAGAAGGGGAAGAGAGAGAGGACGGGGCAGAAAACTTATTTGAAGAAGTGGTAGCTGAAAACTTCGCTTATCTGAGGAAGAAAACAGACCTCCAAGTACAAGAGGCACAAAGAGCCTTAACAAGATGAACCCAAGGAAGTTAAAACCGGGACACATGATAATTAAAATGGCAAAAGGTAATGATAGGAGAATTAAAAAAAAATTTTTTTTAACATTTTTTATTTATTTTTGCGAGACAGAGCATGAGCAGGGAGGGGCAGAGAGAGGGAGACACAGAATCCCAAGCAGGCTCCGGGCTCCGAGCTGTCAGCACAGAGCCCCCACACGGGGCTCGAACTCACGGACCGCGAGCTCGTGACCTGAGCCGAAGTCGGACGCTTAACTGACTGAGCCACCCAGGTACCCCGATAAGGAGAATTTTTAAAGCAAGCAAGAGAAAAGTAAACAGCTATACACAAAGGAAACCCCAGAAGGCTGTGAGCTGATTTTTAAGAAGAAATTTTACAGACCAGAAGGGAGTGGCATAACATAGTGCTGAAAGGTAAAAACCTGCCACCGAGAATACTCTGTCTAGCAAGATTCATTCAGAATAGGAGAGAGAAAGAATTTCCCAGATGAACAGAAGTTGAAAAAGTTCATCACCACTAAGCCAGTTTTATAAGAAATGTTACAGGAAATTCTTTAAGTGTAAAGACCGTAACTAGAAGTAAGAAAAAATTTTTTTAATTTTTTTTTTTAACGTTTATTTATTTTTGAGACAGAGAGAGACAGAGCATGAACGGGGGAGGGGCAGAGAGAGAGGGAGACACAGAATTGGAAGCAGGCTCCAGGCTCTGAGCCATCAGCCTGGAGCCCGACGCGGGGCTCGAACTCACGGACCGTGAGATCGTGACCTGAGCTGCAGTCGGACGCTTAACCGACTGAGCCACCCAGGCGCCCCAGTAAGAAAATTATTTTAAAAATTCACAGGTAAAAGCAAGCATATAGTAGAGGTAGTAGGTTAACCACTTACGGAGCCAATAGGAAGGTTAAAACGTAAAAGCAGTAAAAGCAGTTATAGCTACAAAAATCAGTCAAGGGATACACAAAATAAAGAGGTGTAAAATTCAACGTTACATACTTAAAATGTGAAGGGAGAAGTAACAAGTTAGTGCTTTTAAGGATGTATTTGAACTTAATATAAAGGGAAAGGAATCCAAGCATAACACTAAAGAAAGCCATCAAACCACAAGCAAAGAGAGTAAGAGAAGAATAAATGAAAAGACCAGAACTTGGGGCGCCTGGGTGGCGCAGTCGGTTAAGCCTCCGACTTCAGCCAGGCCACGATCTCGTGGTCTGTGAGTTCGAGCCCCGCGTCAGGCTCTGGGCTGATGGCTTGGAGCCTGGAGCCTGTTTCCAATTCTGTGTCTCCCTCTCTCTCTGCCCCTCCCCCGTTCATGCTCTGTCTCTCTCTGTCCCAAAAATAAATAAACGTTGAAAAAAAAATTTAAAAAAAAAAAAAAAAGAAAAGACCAGAACTTTTTTAAAAAGCCCAGAACACAACATAATTACTTTAAATATAAATGGACTAAATGCTCCCGTCAAAAGAATGAATGAATGGATAAACAAACAAACAAACAAACAAAAACAAAAAAACCCAAGATCCATCTAGGTGCTGCCTATAAGAAACTCACTTCAGACCTAAAGACACATATAGACTAAAAGCGAAAGGATGGAAAAACATACCATGCAAATGGAAACAAAAAAAAACCCAGGGAAGCAATACCCGTATCAGATGAAAGAGACTTTAAAACAAAAACTTTAGCAAGAGACCAAGAACTGCACTACATAATTATCAAGAGATCAATCCCAAAACAGGACACAATAGTTGTAACTATCCACGGACCCAACGTAGAAGCACCTAAATACACGAAGCAAATATTAACAGATATAAAGGGAGAAATTGACAGGAATATAATGGTGGTATGGAACTTTAACTAATCTCACTTACATCAATGGATAGATCATCCAGACAGAAAATTAACAAGGAAACAGTGGCTTTGAGCAACATGTTAGACCACACTCACCTAACAGATATATACGGAACACTGCATCCAAAACCAGAATCCACATTTTTTTTCAACTGCACATGGAATGTTCTCCGGGATAGATCACATGTTAGGCCACAAAACAAATCTCAAGAAATGTAAGAAGACTGAAATAATACCAAGCATCTTTCCCTCACAGAATATTATGAAACTAGAACTCAATTCTAAGAAAAAAATCTGGAAAAAACAGTCACATGGAGGCTAAACAACATGTTGTTAAACAATTAATGGGTCAACTAAGAAATCAAAAAGGAAATAAAAAAATACATGGAGACCAATGAAAACATAAACACAATGGTTCCAAAACCTCTGATGGAGAAAAAGCAGTTCTAACAGGTTATAGTGACACAGGCTTATCTGGAGAAACAAGAAAAATCTCAAATAAAGAATCTAACTTTACGCCAAAGGAGATAATAATTGAAAAAAGGAAATAATAAAAATCAGAGCAGAAATAAAGGAAATAGAGACTAAAAAAAATAATAGAAAGGATCAATGAAACCAAGAGCTGCTCTTTGAAAAGATAAACAAAATTGATAAACCTTTAGCCAGACTATCATGAAAAAAAGAAACTCAAATAAATAAAATCAGAATCAAGGAGGAGAAATAACCACTGATATCACAGAAATACAAAGATTATAAGAGAACATTATGAACAATTACATGCCAGCATACTGGACAACCTAGAAGAAACAGATAAATTCTTAGAAACATAGAGCCTTCCAAAACCGAATCAGACAGAAATAGAAAATTTAAACAGAGCAATTATTAGCAACTAAATTAAATCAGTAACCAAAAGACTCCCAACAAAGTCCAGGGCCACAGGGCTTTACAGATGAATTCTACCAAACATTTAAAGCAGAGTTAACGCTGGATGGCTCAATATCCATAAATCAATCAATGTGATATATCACATTAATAAGAGAAATGATAAAAAGCATGTGATCATCTTAACAGACGCAGGAAAAATATTTGGCAAAATACAACATCCATTCATGATAAAAACTCAATAAAGTGGGTTTAAAGGGAACATACCGCAACATAATAAAGGCCATATATGAAAAACCCCCAGTTAACATTATCCTTAATGGGAAAAAACCAAGAGATTTCCAAGGTCAGGAACCAGACAAGGATGTCCACTCTCACCACTTTCATTCAACACAGTACTGGAAATCTTAGCTGCAGCAATTCAGGCAGAAAAAAGAACTAAAAAGTATCCAATTGGTAAGGAAGAAACAAAACTCACCATTTGTGGGTAATATACTACTATACAAAGAAAATCCTAAAGACTCCACCGAAACACTATCATAACTGATAAATGAATTCAGTAAAGTTACAAGATACAAAATTAATATACAGAAATCTGCTGTTTCTATCCACTAATAACAAAGTAACAGTAAGAGAAATTAATACAATGTCATTTAAAATTGCACCAAAAATAACGGAATACCTAGGAATAACTTTAATTGAGGAGAAAGACCTCTACTCTGAAAACTACAAAATACTGATGAAAGAAACTGAAAACAACACAAACAAATGGAAAGATATACCATGCTTACAGACTGGAAGACTTAATATTGTTAAAATATCCATATTACCCAAGGCAATCGACAGATTCGATGCGATTCCTATGAAAATGCCAACAACATTCTTCACGGAATTAGAATAATCCTAAAAATCTGTATGAAAACACAAAATACCTTGACCAGCCAAAGCAATTTTGAGAACAAAGAACAAAGCTGGACGTGTCACAATCCCAGATTTCAAAAGATACTACAAAGCCACAGTAATCAAAGCAGTACAGTCCTGGCACAAAAATAGACACACAGACCAATAAAGCAGGTAGGGAGCCTCGAAATAAACCCATACTTGTATGCTCAATTTGTCTAACACAAATGAGGCAAGAATAAATAATGGTGAAACAGGAGTCTTTTCAATAAGCGACGTTTAGAAAACTAGACGGCTATATGCAAAAGAAGGAAACTGGACCACTTTCTTACAACATACACAAAAATAAATTCAAAATGGATTAAAGACCTACATGTGAGACCTGAAACCATAAAAATCCTAGAACACAGGCAGTGATTTTTCCGACTTCAGCCATAGCAACATTTTTTTCTAGGTATGTCTCCTCAGGCAAGGGAAACAAAATCTAAAATAAACTATTGGGACTACATTAAAGTAAACAGATTTTGCACAGCAAAGGAAGCCATCAACAACATTAAAAGGCAATCTACTGAATAGAAGAAGATATTTGCAATGATCTATCCAGTAAGGAGTTAATACCCAAAATATATAAACAACTTCTACAACTCAACACCAAAAAAAAAAAAAAACCACCCCAAATAATCTGATTAAAAAGGGCAGGGGCCTTAACAGACATTTTTCCAGACATCCAGATGGCCAACAGACACATGAAAAGGTGCTCGACATCACTTATCATCAGGGAAATGCAAATCACAGCACCATGAGAGATCACCTGACATATTGATATTAGCCATTTGATATTATGGCTAATATCAAAAAGACAAGAAATAACAAGTGTTGGTGAGGAGGTAGAGAAAAGAGAATCCTCACACACTGTTGGTGGGAATGTGAATTGGTGTAGCCACTGTGGAAAACAGGTCCTCAAAAAATGAAAGAGAAATACCATATGATCCAGTAATGCCACTACTGGGCATTTACCCAAAGGAAACAAAAACACTAATTCAAAAAGATGTATGTGCCCCTGTGTTTATTGCAGCATTATTTACAATGGACAAGATATGGAAGCAACTCAAGTGGCATCGATAGATAAATGGATAAACAAGAGGTGGTATCTTTAAACAGTAAAATATTAGTGTCGTAAAAAAAAAAAAAAAAGAATGAGATGTTGCCATTTGCAACAACATGGATGGGTCCAGGGGGCATAATGCTAAGTGACATAAATCAGACGGAGAAACACAAATACCATAACGTTTCACTTATATGTGGAATCTAAGAGGGACCCATGGATGTGTAAGCTCCCTGCACGGAACGAGATTTCAGTCATGATAATGACTTCCCGGGTAGTATAGTGTTAATGGGTATGGAAGTTTCCACGAAGTAAACATTTATAACGGGAATAAGCTATTTCAGTATTTTATACATAGAGATCCATTATGGCTGTGAATAAAAACTAAACTCCTACCTATGCCGAATGAGGGAAATATTAGGATCCCTTTATTACGGAGATCATGTGTGGACCCACTGGGGGAGAAGTAATTAATTGAGCAGGAAACATGAGCTCTGTACGTGACAGGATACGGGAGGGAACATGAAATGGCTCCTTAGTCCAAGATTCCTTTATCTGAGAAAACGTCAATTCTTTATTACTAATTGGGCCATAAAGAATTAGAATTTGATTGGGGCGCCTGGGTGGCGCAGTCGGTTAAGCGTCCGACTTCAGCCAGGTCACGATCTCGCGGTCCGTGAGTTCGAGCCCCGCGTCGGGCTCTGGGCTGATGGCTCGGAGCCTGGAGCCTGTTTCCGATTCTGTGTCTCCCTCTCTCTCTGCCCCTCCCCTGCTCATGCTCTGTCTCTCTCTGTCCCAAAAATAAATAAACGTTGAAAAAAAAAATTTTTAAGAATTAGAATTTGATAGCCTAATGCTTATTATATTTTCATTATATTTTCAGGATACTCTTAAAGGTTAGTGTAGGGACTTCCGAAATGCTCTGCTTGAGAGGACGAAAAATCTATGGAAACCATCAACTTTCCAGTGCACCTAGTTCCGGTTTTAGCCACACACAGTCAGCAGGGAAAGAAGCAATAGACTTTTCTGACAACCAGTAAACGGAGGCAGCGGTGGGATGGGGGCCCTTGAAAGTGGGGCTCGCCTCGTGAGTGTGGGACACTTCAGCCATGTGAAGGGGGGGGGTGGAGGCACACGGCCGCATTCATGATACGTTCCTCCGTGCGTTTACCTGATAGACACTGACTAAAAGCCTGCACTATGCTCAGCAGGGACTAGAGATTCAAAAGTCCGAGAGGTCCAGACCCTCAAGGCACTTACACAACCAGCAGGGAGAGAAGATACGGCTCGGTCCCCTCCCCCCCCCCCCCCCCGCACACCTGTGCATCACATGCCCATGTTGAGTGGTGAGTGCAGATGTGAAGAACCTGAGGAAAACTGCTTACAGCTGTGAGAGACCCAGGGCCTCGGTCCTTGTTAGCCTCGGCATGCATTAATGCACACACACACACACACACACACACACACACACACACACACCCTCTAGTCAGCCCCTGAAAGGGCATATGGCAGCCTCAACACTGAGACGTCATCTCACACACACACACACACCCTCTAGTCAGCCCCTGAAAGGGCATATGGCAGCCTCAACACTGAGACATCATCACACACACACACACACACACATACACACCCTCTAGTCAGCCCCTGAAAGGGCATATGGCAGCCTCAACACTGAGACATCACACACACACACACACACACACACACACACACACACACACCCTCTAGTCAGCCCCTGAAAGGGCATATGGCAGCCTCAACACTGAGACATCACACACACACACACACACACACACACACACACACACACACACACACCCTCTAGTCAGCCCCTGAAAGGGCATATGGCAGCCTCAACACTGAGACGTCAGCCAAGAAATCCAGGTAATCAACCAGGTCACGACTGGCTCCTTTCAGAGAGGCCACAGACTTCTCGAATCAGGGGCCAGGCCTCCCTGGAAGTGTAATAACACTTGGCTGCCGTTGAGTCCATTGAGAGAGACCACAGATCCCTTCAAATTCCAGACACTGCCTGCTGTTTCCAATTCTAAATCCTGGAAGCAAAATAATCCCTTTGCTGGTCTGACAGGGTCCAGGTTTTCCTCAAAAGCAGAACCATGGCCAACTTTTTCCCAAAAGGTATAAAGGTCAGTAATTTCCAAATGCTAGTTTAATTATTAGCTATGTCAGAATCACCAGCAACATTTAAACAACAACAACAACAACCCACAGATACAAGAGGCTCATCCAAAATCTACTTAACCAGAATCTTCTATGATAGCACTCCAGGCTTACAGTTCTAAAAACTCCATATTGCGTATCTAAAATTAATATAACACCTCATGTTAACTATACTGCAATACAAATAAAAATTAAAGCTCCATGGGTGATTTTGACGCATGTTCTTGGCTGGGAACCCACTGCCTTAGGGCAGCGGAATTGCCTGGAGGGCTGGTTACAGCCGATTCCTGGGCTGGACCCCCCAGAGTTTATGAGTTTATGAGTCAGGAGTCTAGGGTGGGGCCAGGGAGTTTCAGCTCCACAAAGTTGTCAGATGATGCAGGTGCTGCTGATCAGGGTAGGACGCTTGAGAACCACCACAGTGGGGAACGGCAGGGGCCGATTCTACTGGAAACCTGGTCCCCGGCTAAACACCTGTTATTCTTGTTGACCATTGTGGCACAGGCTGCCCCCCCCTCCCCAGTGCTCACTCTCCCTTTCTTCCTTCCAACAGAAACCTGATTGTGTTGGAGGGAGCAATGTTGTCAACGAAGAGAACTCCGTTTACCAGTTCCCCTTGAAGAGGGGGGTGGCCATGGGACGAAATCAGCAGACAAATCATAGGCAGAATTTGTGGGGTGGGCCTCCTGGAAAAGCTCCTCAGAGTGTGCAGGGAGGAGGATGCTGACTGAGCCGGTATTTTTCACCTCTTGCCCCCTGCTCTTCCCCCCTCCTGCCTGGACCACAATAGTGATTGATGCAGCTCCAACAACCACGCGGGGACCACAGGCAAAAAGCACAAGCTAAGAATGCCAGTAAGGAGCATGAAGATGGGCTCTACCAGGCCCAGGCGGCCTACATTCAGACCTCCAACTGGTCGCCCATTTCCCCCCATCTTGTTACTCTTGCCTGGCTCTGGGATTCCTCTCCCCGGCTCCCTGTGGCCCCTCGGTGTCAAAGTAAACTCCCTTGAAACTTGAACTTCTTCACCAGGCCTCCCAGCCTCAAATGAGACCTGGATCTCCCCGAAGTCATCACCTCCTCCGGCCCTTGGGTGCAGCTTGTCTCCCCAGCACGTAAAAACAGTGCTCCTCTTTCTCCCTCATGGAGGCCCTCAACTCGGAGGCTCTGCCATCTGGCTAGATCCTCTCTTCTCCTCCTCGTTGCTGTCACACGCCTCAGGTTCACGGCCCTCCTTTGCTGGGAACTTCAAACTTTGGATCACCATTTTCCGCTCCACCCTGCCTCCCGGCCAAGATCCCAGGTGACTTTAATTTCACTTTAATTTCACGCTGAAGCCTCCACATCTCTGGTGACCGAAGGTGGCCTCCGCTCCGGGCCATGGCCTCTTCCACGGCCACGCCCTGAACCTCAGCCTCTCCCGAGCGCCACCTCTGAAATTTTAAATTCAGATGAGTCTACTCTGATCAGAGCTCCCTCCCTCGGTTGTTCCAGGACGTCTGTCCGTAAGTTTCAGAAAGGCTTTCAGTCCCTTTTGACTTTCTGCCTTTATTCTGGCACCTCCCCCCCCCCCCCAATACACCTTCCCTTATTTAGGACTTCAACCACTCTTGCTGACATCCTCAGTGATCTTGCCTCATGCACCCACCTGCAAAAACCTCACCCTAAATATCACCCAGAAATCTGTATTTTGCCATCAGCTCTTTCTCCATGGCTGTCTCAAGCCTTCTCCACATGCTACGTACTGCATAGGAGTCACTGAACACGTGAGTCACCTAAGCAGGTTGTAGAAAACTTACACATGAGATCACGTTAGGCTTTGCCATCAAATTTATGAAAGAACTTTGGGTTTAAGAAATTTAGGTGTCACAGATAACGACAGCGGTCGCCATCACCTGCACTTGGAGATAGGAGTTAATCTGGTCTCATTCTCCTAGGTTACCCTTCACATCCAAGTAGTTTCTGAGGCTATCTGTTCTGGCCCCCTAAATGTCTCTTGACTGTTCCTACTGCCACATCCATTCAGGCTACCAGAATCTTCCCCTAAATTACCTTAACAGCCTTTGGCCAGGTCTTTCTCCCTCCAGACTGACCAGAACCCCTCCCCTCCCCCTGGATCTGTTCTCCATCCTGCAGCCAGAGTGATCCCTGTAACACAGATACGATTGTGCTATTCCCCTGTGTAAAACATTTATTTGGATTCCTGTTGCCCTCCGGATAAAGTTCAGATGTCTTAATATGACTTTACAAGGCCCTTGATGACTTTCCTAGCCTTATCTCTTGCCATTTTCCACCTCAAGGTCAAAGTCCCAGCCTTACTGAACTATTTTTAAATCTCTTAGAGAAAGCTGTTCGCTTTTGTCTTAGTACAAGTTGTTCCCTCTTTGACAGTGTACTAGTAAAAATCACAACTCTTCCTTTGAGATAGAAACTAAAACTAAAGATAAATTATGAGTGTCAGTGTGTGCAGAGGCCCGTACTAACCACGGCCAAGAAAGCCAGGCCTGTCCAACCATTTTATTCGTACACCTCTGTTTATTTCTGGCTAATGTTTGATTAACTTTTTTCCAGAGTGTACCAGAACAGGAATCAATGCAGAAATAATTATATATCCAAACTCATATTTGTTTTGACCAACTATTTATACATATAATGAAATATTTGATCAACTTTAAAAATTTTAGTTTTATGACCACAAAAGTGATATAACCAAGTTACAGAATACCAGGAAAACAAAAACAGAGGAAAGATCCATGTTCTTGTTATTCTAAAAAACAATTACTATGATTACTATCTCCTAAAAGGTAAACTCCACAAAGGCAGGAGCTGCATGGATCCTCTTTACTGCCGTGTCCCCAGTGCTGTCTTTTCAATTTAAAAAAATGTAAATATCTGAATCAGTGACTGATACACTATTTTGTTATATATAATTCAAAATTCAAACACTGTATTTTCTACTATATACCTATTCAGCAACTTTGAGAATTTCAACTTCAGTACGTGTAAAGTGTTGGTTGCTCCTAGGAAGATAATCAGGAAACAGCAGTGCTGGGAACTGACTACAGAAGGAACACGAGCAGCAGAGAAGCTTTGGGAAAGATGAAGGAGGAAGTAAAACTCAAGAAATATCACCAGTGATGTGCGTTGAGAGGAGGACTCAGGCTAAGTGGAGCAGGGGGAGGCATACACAATGTCGGGTCATAAAATCCAACAGGCATCACGCAGCTTCCTGGACAACGGGGAGCCAACAAGTGACTCTTTTGTATAAGCCATACCTGCCGTTCAGCAAAATCAGTGTGTCAGAGTCTCATTAGAAATGTACACAGAAACCATCTAGAAAGGTTTCTGATGAGCAAAGGAATAAACGGACCAATTATATTAGAATCTCTGCTTGTTATTGTCAAAAGTGTCAAGGTCACGAAAGTCAACAGGCAAGAAAGTCTGAGGCAAGTTCCACATTGAAAGAAACTAAGCAGAGAACCAAACACAATGGGTGACTCTGACCCGGATGCTTTTGCTATTAAAACACATTACTGAGACAATGGGAGAGACCTGAATGGGATTTAAAGATTAAACAGTAGCAACATATCGATGTTAGTTTCCTGACTTGGATGTAGGAAATGCCCCTTTCTGTTAAAAACACACACTAAAGTATTCAGATACAGGACATTATGCTGGCAACTTGATCCCAAATGTTCATGAAAAAAAAATTGTTTTGCACTGTACTTGCAACTTTTTTGAAGTCTGAAATTGTTCAAAAGAAAAATAATTAGAATCTCTAAGGGTAGGTCTGGGCATCAATATTTTCAAAATGGCCTAGGTGATCCAGATGTGCAACCAAGGCTGGCATCTGTTGCTGTAGTTCATCATCATCATCATTATTTGGGAAAAAAAAAAAAAAGGTTACATACTTCTGCCCGGAGTGCATGAACCATAATTTATTTCACCAAATCCTTCCCTCTTTTTCTTCAAAAATGATTCATGGAGGAGCATTTACGTGCTGGGCAAGACAGATTCTCTTCCCTATGAGTATTCAGTCTTCTGGGGAAATATATGTAAGCGAACTGACAATGTGCTGTGGTTAACAACAATATAATTGCTATCATTTGTTGAGCAATTACTCTGTGCAAGGCACCATGCTACCTGATAGGGCGGGCACTGCTATTATCTTCATTTATGGAATGAGGAAACCTAGCACGATGAAATGAGTGTGGAGTGCAGGGTGCAGGGCTGTGTCGGCTGTGGGCTATGCTGCTACGTGAGAGGGAAGCAAAACCCTATGAAAACACGGAAGGACCTTTGATACAGGCAGGGAGGATCAGGAAAGCCTTCTCAGAGGAGGGACCTTTGGACACGCACATTATTTCCGATTTCAATTGCCCCAAATACTCCTTCAATGAGCATCTGTGCAGGGAACTTTCTATTTTGTAGTCCTGCCCCCCCCCCCTCTGGTTAGATTCTAAGAAGTAGAATTCTGGAACCCAGTGGAAAAACTCCGTGGCTTGCAATACCTGTTGCCATGTAGCTGTCCTCAGCAATATGAGGGTACCTGTCTTGCTGAAGCGTCACCTTTCCGAATCCTTTGCCCTTAGTAAAAACTAATATTTCTTTAATTCTTTAATTAAAGAATTTCTTTCAACTAGTTTTGCTATACACTTTGCCATTAATGCTTTCTTTACAGCTCAAATTTAAGATCTTTAGAGTTACTACCAATGAAGTATCTGGAACATTACCAGTGAAACAGCCTTATAAGATGTCTCATACCAGAGATACTGTCATTTATTCCTATAACCACAAAAATGGTTATGTCACAGTTCAGAGCCTCCAAATAAATCCGATTGCTATATTCATGTTAAGACTTCTACGGGCGCGTGCGTGGCTCAGTCGGTTAAGTGTCTGACTCTTGGTTTTGGCTCAGGTCATGATCTCACCGTTCATGGGTTTGATCCCCGTGTCGGGCTCTGGGCTGACAGCTCAGAGTCTGGAGCCTGCTTCAGATTCTGTGTCTCCCTCTCTCTGCTCCTCCCCAGCTTGCGCTCTCTCTCTCTCTCTCTCTCAAAATAAATAAACACTAAAAAAAAAAAAAAAAAAAAAAAGATCCCTGACCTTAAAGCTTATTGTGAGCTCAATAAGGACAAGAGAAATGTCTTGTTTGACTCTGAAATCCCATTACAATGCCAGCAAGTAATACGTGCTGTAATCATTGGCTACAAAAATAAGTCCATAAAATAGATGGTAATAAAATATGAATTGAAACCATACCTTCTAAATTCTACACATATGACAATAAATAAACTCAGCTCAGGAAATATCACCTGAGGGAAAGATTAAGGAAAAGTAACTTTTTTCCATTTCCCTGGCTCCCCATGTAAACAGGGAGCCCATAATCCCAGGGTGCCAATGACAGTTCCAGTTTATGTCTTTTGTCCTAGCATCTTGTCTGAATGGAGCTGCCTTTCGGAAAGTTCCTGGATTAGGCAATCCATTTTACGGTCAACCTACATCTAAAGGGTGTTCTCTTAATGAGCAGGAGTATAAAGGGCTCCCCTGATCCAACAGCTTGTCTTTATGTCGCTCTGAATTTCGCTTTAGAGACCTATGAACAGATAACAATTCTGACTTCTAAGTGTTTTATAATACTTTGTCATTTAAAGCCAAGTAACAATCTGCAACGGTTAATCCCTAACTAGGAGAACATCCCTTGGTTCTGTCAGCAGTCTTTGTTCCATTTTGCTGATACAAGTGAGACATGGAAAGAAAAAGGGACTTATCCAAGGTTACATCAAGTATGAATCACCAGGCTGCTGCAGCTACAACTTCTGGTTTTTGATGAATTCTCTAAACCACACTGTTATTAACACAATGAAATCCCCCAAGCAGTTAAGTTAGAAAGATTTTAGTCATTTAGTAAATGGCTTTGTAATAAATAAAAAAGTTTCATAAATTTCATAAAGTAATACATTTCATAATTTAATGATATTTCAATTTCACTGAACAGTCTGTACTCAAACCTAGTCTATGGGTCCTAAACTCTCAGAAGGTAAAAGGACTATTTATAAAGTTGGCAAAAATTTTAAATAAACATGGCATACCCTGCGTAATTATAAAATGAAGTTTGTTACATTTTTATATTTCACAAGTATGTCAAAATTTCGTACCGGGGTGCATAATTTAGATAAGAATACATTACCATGTAATCACATGTTTATCACATTAACATCTTGTATTATAGCAAAAAACCTTAATGGAGTTAACAAAGTCACTCTCTATAGCAACAAAAACAAAAACGGATGAGAATAAATCTAATATGCCACGTCAAGACCCCTATGAAAAAACACCCTATTGCTTGCATAAAAGAAGAGGCATACACAGTTGGAGACTCACAATTATAGATAAGTGACTTCCACATTAATTTATAAGCATGTTAGTCAAGGTCCCGCTTACATCCTGGGGGAGTAGGGTAAAGTTCCTGTGGAGGAATAAACTTAAAAGAATAAAGCAAGAAAATTTTTTCAAAGTATCAAGTACAATAATAAAAACAGTACTTTGTTGGCCCAGGCCAACTGAAAAAGACAGAAAGTTCAGAAACAGGCACGGATGTGCATAAGCCTTTAATAAATGAGAAGTAACAGTGAAGGCATGGAAGAATTTAACGATGTTGTGACAGCTGACTAGTCCGCACCCGACACCATACGTCAAGTTCCAGGTGGACTGAACATTTCAACGTAAGAAAATGAAAACAAAATGTGGGGGAAGACTTTCTCTTTGTATGACTTGAGAGGCAAAAAAAAAAAAAAAGACTGATAAATTTGACATAAAACATAAATAATACTCTCTAAAATAAATATGTTTTCAGGGTGTCAATCGTTTTCTGTCATTGATGCTATCATCACTTCGGTTTATCATGTGTCTTTTCATTTCATTTCAGTTCCTTTTGACATACAAAAGCGTTAAAACTGCAGAATGAAATTTCAATTTTTTTTTAAAGTTTATTTGCTGTTGGCCTAGAAATGACTTTTTAAAAACCCAACCAGACTAATATTCACTAATATTTTCTTATAATTTTTCATTGTTTTCTATTTTATGTTAATTACACAGATGAGAGGTCAACATATGGCTCTGTCCTATAGGAGCGGTTTGATTTAAGAATGTTACTACTTAACTTCTGTGTCTCAATTTATTTTACTGAAAAAATGGACATAATAGTAATAACCTATTAAAGTTCCTTTGGAGAGTAAAATAATTAATTTATACAAAGTGTTTATCTATCATGCTAGATAGAACCCAGCATATAGTCAGTAAACGGTAACTATTACTTTTAATATTATCGCACTGCATATTTGACTTCTTAATTTCCTTACGTGTTTTTATGACTAGAAACTTAAGGTAATGGAATTTTTACCTGATTTTAAAACACATTTCACATTATCTAATGAATCCTGTAGCTCTTCTTTCTTTTTTTAATGTTTGTTTATTTTTGGCGCTGGAGAGGCAGAGAGAGAGGGGGACAGAAGAAGATCCGAAGCCAGCTCTGCGCTGACAGCACAGAGCCCGATGCGGGGCTCAAACCCAGGAACCGTGAGATCATGCCCTGAGCCAAAGTCGGACACTTAACTAACTGAGCCACCCAGGCGCCCCATAGCTTTTCGTTTTTTTAATTATTGTTAAATATATACATTAAAAGATTGCCATCTACGTAATATATGCCAATCACAAAAATACGCTAATACAGCATCTTACAATTTGGTCATTTAAAGTTGCAGTCTGAAGTCATCACATGGCCAAGTAATAGTATATAATCCAAGAATATTAAAAGGTCTCTTACACACGCCAGAACTGCTGAAATTACGAGTTTGAAATACAAATATGACGTTTACCTTTCTTTATCTTACCTCTAATAGGCCATCCTCTGGTAGATCAGTACAGTGGACAGCGTTCTGGATCTTAGTTTTACCAAAGATTGCTCTGAGCGTTCCAGGGCGTAAATGCCGGGCAATTTCCTATTAAATACATATTCACATAAAGATTAAAGTCAGTCATACAGTGTTAATAAGAAAAACACCAGCTACAGGAAACACCTGAATTATTTGTTTACGAAATACACGTATACATTGATGGCACTGATTTTTTCCTGGAAACAGCACGAATGCATGAAACTTTGAGCGATGAAAAATTTCAGTTCATTCACTAGGCTTTTTCTGTGGCCTGTTGTAAAGTCGAGAGGGCAATAATAATCACATCTTTTTTATTAACAGATTATGGGAATCACATAAAATATGAACCTAGTTCATTACTGTGAAAGACTTGTACCCTAACAACTTGATTTAAAATGAATTAGTTTGCATGGATTTTAAAAGATTTTTCAAAATGTTACGGTTGTATCAGCTTTAGTACTAGCTCATATGAGGGGGAAAATGGTTACAAATAACTCCAACTTGAGGGTAAAAGAAACAAGAGGTTAAAAAAAAATGAAAGATGTGGGAGTATTCATGACCTGCTTATTAGTCTTTTTTTTATTCTAAGTGAAGCACTTCCAAAACTTCAATTTTGATTCTGACATCTACTTACAAAAATGGTATTTAATATATATGAAAATTTTTGATAAATGAAACAAATACCTGTGTACCCACTATTTAGGTGAATTAAAACAAAGCAACAACTTTGAAGTCCCCTGTGTGGGACTTTATCCTGACTCCACCTATCCCATCCCTACGTCTACCCGGAGGTGCCCGTTACTCTCAATTTTATTTAAAGATTCCCTTGTTTAGTTTTCAAAACACTGTTTTTCAGATTTATCCATGTTGTTATAGTCATAATTCATTTGTTTTTATTACTATATAAATCCAGTGTATGACTGAGCATATTTTATTCCGTTTCCTGTTGAGGGACATTGAACTAATTTCTTCTCTTTCCCCCTTTCCTTCTCCACTCCTTGCTTTTGACATACACACACACACACACACACACACACACACACACACACACACAAACACACATTCTGGTACAAGCATTCTTGTACATAGTACAGTGTATACGTACAAGAGTTTTGTCTGCACATGCATACTCAATTATACTAAGTACTGTCAAACCATTTTCTTAAGTGGTTGTAATAATTTGCCCTCAACCATCAATACTTAATAATTCCCGTTATCCACATAAAATCCAACATTTCATACTGGCTGACTCTTTTTTAAAAAAAATTTTTTTTCAACGTTTTTTATTTATTTTTGGGACAGAGAGAGACAGAGCATGAACGGGGGAGGGGCAGAGAGAGAGGGAGACACAGAATCGGAAACAGGCTCCAGGCTATCAGCCCAGAGCCCGATGCGGGGCTCGAACTCACAGACCACGAGATCGTGACCTGGCTGAAGTCGGACGCTTAACCGACTACGCCACCGAGGTGCCCCCTGGCTGACTCTTTAATTTTGCCATACTGGTGGGTGTTAAATGGTGTCTCATTGTATTCTTACAGTTCACATTTCTGTAATTACTAGAGAAGTTTAGTGTCCTTTCATATACATCCCCTTTTGTAAAATGCTTATTCTTGTCTTTTCTCCATTTTTCTACTAGGCTTTTCTTGTTCTTTTTGATTATGATTCTTAATATATTCTGACTTCTATTTTTTTTGTCACTTTTTACGATGCATGTATTTTTTCCAGGATGAAGCTTGCCTTTGGGTTTTCTTTAGTATGTCTTTTGTTGATGCACAGAAATACTAAATTTTAATGAAATTAAATTTATCAATCTTTTCATTTATGATTTGTGCTGTTTCTGAAGGAATTATTCCCTGCTCCAGGAACATAAGGATACTCTTCTCTATTGTCCTCAAAATCTTTAGATTTTGCCTTCCAAATAAAATTCTTGATCCACCTAGAATTGACTTTGGCTATCATCTGAGGGGGACATCCATTTCCATTTTTCCCTTATGGGCATTTAATTACCCCAGCACCATATATTGAATAGTTTTCCTCTTTCCTTACCAATCTCCAGTGATGACTGTTATGATATGATTTCTGTGTAGGTATGAGTCTATTTATTAGTTTGCTGTTTGGTTCCATTGGACGTTTTGTCTATTCATGTATCTACATTATACTGTCTTATTATACCTTTATAGTAAATCTTCAACTGGTAGGGAAAATCCTCCATAGTTTGGTTTTGAATGCATTAAGTTTGGACTGCCTATTAGATATCCAAGTGAAGTTTTCAAATACATGGTTGGGTATGAGTGTACTTTTCAGAGGAGTCTTTTAAACTGCAAATAACAATTTGGGGGTCCACTGCATTGTTAAGACATTTAAAGGTATCAGTTGGGTAAGATTGTGAAGGCAGTGAGATGACACATCGGGGCACCATATCATTGGAAAACCAAGGAGACAAGGAGAGATGAGCAAAGGAGATGGAGAAGAAACAACCAGCAGGTAAGGCGAGTTACAGAAGGGTCCTCTCCTAGAAGGCAGTGAAGAAAAATGTCAAGGACAGAGAGTCCTCAACAGTGCCCAATGTTGCTGAGAAGTCAAGCAGGGTAAAGACTCAGGACTGAACACTAGGTCTATCAATATGGAGTCATGGATATCCTTGACAGGAGTGGTTCCAGAGGCCTGCAGATGAGCAAAACACTGATTAATGTGGTTTCCAGAGAAAAGGGGAGTAGAGCTGGGAAAAGTGAATACAGGCAAGTATTCTGAGGAATTTTGCTAAAAGGGGAGAAGAGAAATGGAGCAGTAAATGGAAAAAAGTGGTATGAAGAGAGGTTTTTCTGGGGGAGAGGGTGAATTTTAAATTGGGAGAAATAACAGCATGTTTAAATGAGATACCACCTCACACCTGTCAGAATGGCTAACATCAACAACTCAGGCAACAACAGATGTTGGCAAGGATGCGGAGAAAGAGGATCTCTTTTGAACTGCTGGTGGGAATGCAAGCTGGTACAGCCACTCTGGAAAACTGTATGGAGGTTCCTCAAAAAATTAAAAATAGAACTACCCTATGACCCAGCAATTGCACTACTAGGCATTTATCCAAGGGATACAGGTGTGCTGTTTCAAAGGGGCACATGCACCCCAATGTTTATAGCAGCACTATCAACAATAGCCAAAGTATGGAAAGAGCCCAAATGTCCATCAATGGATGAATGGATAAAGAAGATGTGGTGTGTGTGTGTGTGTGTGTGTGTGCGCGTGTGCGTGTGTGTATGCGCGTGCACATGCACATACGCACACACACACACACTGGGGTACTACTCGGCAATCAAAAAGAATGAAATCTTGCCATTTGCAACTATGTGGATGGAACTAGAGGGTATTATGCAAGGTGAAATTAGAGAAAGACAAATATCATAGGACTTCACTCATATGAGGAACTTAAGATACAAAACAGATGAACATGAGGGAAGGGAAGCAAAAATAATACAAAAACGGGGAGGGGGGACAAAACATAAAGTCTCTTAAATATAGAGAACAGAGGGTTACTGGAGGGGTTGTGGGAGGAGGGATGGGCTAAATGGGTCAGGGGCACTAAGGAATCTACTTCTGAAATTATTGTTGCACTATATGCTAACTAACTTGGATGTAAATGAAAAAATTAATTAATTAAAAAATAATAGCACATTTACACACTGATACGAACAACCCAACAAATGGAAGCAGGAGGGAGACGAATCGGGAAGGAGAAGCAAGAAATGCTGGAGTAATGGAATCGAGTGCAAGAGTAGGGGAGCTGGCCTTATCTAGGCCAAGCAGCATCCAGCCTGAGCAACAAGACCAAATACAGAGCCTGACGCAGGTAAGTGGTTCTGTGCAGCGGTGGGAACCTATTGAAGTTATTTTTAATTTTTATTGAGACATAATTTACATAGATAACATGTATCGGTTTAAGTTTCTTTATTTGAGAGAGCGTGCATGCATGTACACGTACGTGATAGTGAGTGGGGGAGGGGCAGAGAGAGGGGGAGAGAGAATCTCAAGCAGGCTCTGTGCAGTGCCCCACATGGGGCTCCATCCCATGAACCGTAAGATCATGACCTGAGCCGAAATCAAGAGTCAGCTGCCTAACTGACTGAGCCACCCAGGCGCCCCAACACGTATTGGTTTTAAGCGTAACTGCCCCATGAATTTTGTCGAATGGATAAACTCAGTAATCACCCCCCTAAACAAACTATGGAACATTTCTAAAGTTCCCTCCAGAAGTTTTCTTTTGACTGATTCTATTGTGCGGTGGAAAGGGCAGCAAGACTGTCATCAGCTGAGGGGAAGGCCGGGGAGGAGATTTGGGGATGTCAGGAGAGAAAAGAAGGTTTGGAATACATTTTAAGAGCAAGAAAGTGAATGAACCGGGAAAGTATAATGTGACGGCCGAGCAGCACTGAGGAACCCCGTCAGGCCCTTTGTTAGTGAGGTTAGGTGAGCAGTCATGAATGCAGAGGGAGATCTTTCAGGATAGCTGTGTTCTTCTCCAGCTACACTCAGCATCTGGTTGAAAGCTGAATTTAACGAAGGGCAGGGCTTTGCCAAAAGAAAACAGCAAAACAAGAGAGGAGTGAGGGGGGTTGAAGGTATATTCAAGGTAGTGATGATAATAATATTGGACAACACACATTACACTGAGTAAGAAAGTGAGGGCCTGGGGTTGGAGGGGTGAGAGACAACGAGAAGGTAGATCCATGGATTGGAGCTCCTGGTGGGAGGATTATTAAAATCGGCGTGAGAAGAAGTGAGCTGGAAAGTTAAGAGATGAGATACTCGAAATTACTGGAAGTGAGCAGAGAGGGTGTGTTCGTTCACAACCCTCTTGGGATTTGCCGGGTGTAATCTGAAACTGGCCCCGGTACTCAGAGGGCAGGGAGAAACTGAAGAAAGAGGTCAGTAGCGGCAGTTTTAATAAGCAAGAGGAACTTGGGTGGCGGCAAGACGAAGGGATCCCTGTCCCTGCCAGCCACATCTTAACCTTAATTGGGTTGAGTCACATATACTGTGCAGGTGTCCTCAACTCCGTATCATTAGCTTAAGGCTGCATCCTTGGAGCAGCCACTGGTGGGGAGCAAGGCAAGCAGAACCCACATTCCAAGGACAGGGAATGGGGGTGGGGGGCCTCTGATCGACTGGGTCGACTGACGGTCACGTCTTTCCAATGACCTTCTCCAACGGGGTCACAGTGATTTATAATGACCAGTTTTAAGGTGTCACCACGGCTAAGGTCACACGGAAGGCAAGAATACTAAAGAAAGGAGGGTCACAGACTGAAAGACCAAAGTACTCAACGGACCACCTCTATGGAGATGGAAATCACCAAGGGCGATGGCGGCTGTAGCTTAGGATGATGCAAACATGCTGGGCAGTATTCACATCTGAGTCCATCACTTGAGCACATTTTAAAGGTTTGTGTTTATTTAATTACTTAAGTCTTCCTTCCAAGGTTGTATCAAATGTCAGTTACCAATGTACTGCATTTAAGAAAAACATTTTGATAAACTAGAATATAAGGATAGCTTTATGTTTCATTTCAAATTCATTACATTCATTCTGTCCCCCGTAATTTTCCTGGCACGTCAGCACCCGATACTGGACATCTACTCTGCTCATGCGGTGGTAAGCTGCCATTCTGTGAAATAAGATGTACTTTGTGAAACTGTGAAGGTCACTACTTATTTTCCTTTTTTTATAGTTTTGTTTAGGAAGAAACACTTGGAAGGGACTCCATTTGAGTAAACTGTTTCGTAAGAACTTGTTCTGTACCTACTTTAGTTGGTACACACCATTTTCATTAAAATATTACTTTCATATAAGTGACTGCTGTATGCACAGCACCTGAATTCTGAAGAGGTGTGGGGGGGGGGGGAGGCGCATGTGTGTTGGTGGTTGGGGGGACGGTTGTTAATCACATTGTACTGTGGTGAGAGAATGTGGTCTTTTTGGTTTTCCTTTGAAGGAATTCGTTGGGATTTTCTTTGCACCCTGATACATAGTCAATTTTCGTCAATGTCTCAAGGGTGGCTGAAGAGAATACTGCACAGGTTGCATTCTCTGGCAAAACCAACTCTGAGGAAACCAACTCCGAGGTGTGCATGCAGGAAGTCTATTGGGAGGTGGCCTCAGCATCCACACTTGTGGGCAAGTGAGGAACAAGGGAGTGGGAAGAGGGAGAAGTTGAACTTCAATGAGTAACACCGGCAGCCTTAGATAACCCCACAGTGAGCCCTGGAGCTGCGATGACCCTTCAGAGTCAACCTGAATTGTAGCAAACAGGTGAGGCCTTGATCTCTCCAAACTGACACGCCACTGGATACAGGCCACTCCAGGGAAGGGGCTATGACCTTGGGCAAGGTGACTTTCTTCAGCAGAGGGCAATATGGGAAATAATTATGGAATTACTGTCAGCAGACAACACACAGCTGGGGAACGGGCACTTCAGTCCGGAAGCTGAGGGGTGGGGGGCGGATATGAGCAGCCCTCTGTAGTATCTACCACTTACATGCGTACAAACACACACACACACACACACACACGACGCACGGTGTAGACACGGCATCTATGACAAATACGGTGCTGCAGACAATTGCAATCTGATTACCATCCTTTTTAGGTAATGAGTTTCTTCTCCTTTCTGGAAGGTTTTGCATTATCTCTTTATCTAAGCAATGGTCGTTTACCCGTCATTCTGCTCCACGGTCCACAGTCCAATTCAGTACATCAGCTTCTATTTCTTCTACTGTTTTCTCTCCTCCATTTCATCTCTTCTTTCCTTTGGCTATTTCTATGCAATAAATGTTGAGATTTCTGGTTCAATCCTCCCTCTCTCTCTTCTTGTATAGCTTCCATCTGTCTTTTTGTACTATATTCTGGGGGAATTCCTCTGTTTGATCTGTCACCTGACTAATTTGTTTTTAAACTGGGTCCATGGTGTCACCCTACTGACTTGCTATTTTTTTCAATTTCAAAAATTGTGTTTAAGGCTTTCACTATCTATAATTATTTTTTTATAGATCCAATTTTCCTTAGGTCTTTCTGAGGATACTGCCTCCTCTTATGTAAAGACTTCTTGTTAGGCCTGTTACTTTGGTTTCCTTAGGCACTGGCTCTGTTGGTTGCATCTGGTGTCTTCTTTATGGCACCGGTTAACCTCGAATGACTTGCGATCCTGGGCTCTCCGTCTTCCTGTTTGGAAATTTCTGTTTACCTGTCATGGACACCAGAGGCATGCCGACAGGTGGGGCTGGCTGCTGTCCCTACAGAAGCGGGGCTTCCCATTTGTCCTCGGTGTGATACTAGCTACCCATCTACTACTCTGCCTCTAGCTAAAGCTCCAGATTCACTGCCCTGGGCTGCGGCTAAAAGCATCACCTGCCTTCTGCCCAGGTGAGCGGCTCGCCACGCAGCCTCCCCACCCATCACCCTGCCCGTGGCCTCCCGTCCCTCCTGACACGGAGGCCACGGTGTCTGACGTGCAGCACAGCCAGAGCCCCTGTCTTCTCTGAGCAGTCCTCTCCTGCATGCTGTGGAGTGCGGCTGTCCTTCCCCGTCCAAACCTGTCTGCTTTTTACCTTTCAAAGTGAATGGTCTGCTAATGATAGGCATTCTTTCTTGTTTCCAGCATTGCTGGAGAGTTACTCTTCAGAATAAAAGATAAGACAAAACGATGCGAAATACAATCTATCTCCAACCATTCCTGAGGCCGGGAAGAGCAGGGGATTATCTGCCACGTTAATGCCCACTCATCCTGCAGACAGTCTCTATTTCCCCAAGCCCATTAAGCCACCTTCAATTCGCCGTTCATGCTGCTCTCATTTTGTATCTAAAATGCAAATATTATCATGCTACTCACCTGTAGTGGCCTAATGCCCAAGCCCCTTTAGTGCGTCATTCAAGGTCCTCCACATTCTGCCTAAACCTACCTTTGAGGCCTCGCTCACACCTTCCCTGAAAGCTTCAATCCCACCAGCACCTTTTCCTCTACAAAACTAACTTGAATTCCTCCCAGAGTAATCTTCCCTTTCCCACCATTTCAAGAGGAACTTAATGGTCCTAGTATGAGCCCTCTGACTTGCATTTTATGTTTTTTTGTGTGTGCCTATTTTTAGTAAGTTCCCATTAGACTCTCAACATTTAACACGATAGAACACTTCCTCAATATTCCGTGTCTTATTTATAAACACCCAGTAAATGCTTGCTAAATACCTGTTGACTGACATAAAATGACAACATGTCTATTCAGGGAGCCGGGATGGAGAAGTAACAGAGGGCAACAGCTGTGGGGGATGACTCTGGATTTGAATTTTGCCTTTGTCACTCACTAGTTGTGTGACCCTGCCGTGTTACTCAACCTCTCTGCGCCTGCTTCAAAGTTCTCATTTGTAAAACAGGGAAAGAAATGGGACTTAACTACAGGGTTGCGGTGAGAACGGAAGGAAGAAATACCTGTGTTTTAAAAAGTGTCTGTCACAGTCGGTAGATAATGGCCACTGGTTTTATTAGTAGGACTTCAGAATTGAAAGGAAATGGGAGGAGACACTTCCTAAAGAGACCGAAACGGGGGATACTTTGATATGCGTCAAAGCCAGTCCAACCAAATATTCAAGCACCTTTTAATAAATATATAACGTCTCTCAAGATTTTTAATGATAATTTTAGAAGAAAGGTAAAAGTTTAAATAATCAAGTAATAAGAACTTAGATTAGACAATAATCTTAGATCTTAAGATCTAAGAACTTAGGGACGCCTGGGTGGCGCAGTCGGTTAAGCGTCCGACTTCAGCCAGGTCACGATCTCGCGGTCCGTGAGTTCGAGCCCCGCGTAGGGCTCTGGGCTGATGGCTCAGAGCCTGGAGCCTGTTTCTGATTCTGTGTCTCCCTCTCTCTCTGCCCCTCCCCCGTTCATGCTCTGTCTCTCTCTGTCCCAAAAATAAATAAACGTTGAAAAAAAATTAAAAAAAAAAAGATCTAAGAACTTAGATTAGACAATAATCTATAAATAAACCACAGAAAGTCTTTTTACTGGTACAATATATCGTGCCAGTAAATGATAATGGCGAAGCATAAAGCTGTAGAACACGTATTTTCTTCATAGTTTGCTTTCACTTTTCACTAAAATTGAGGCTTTCATTCGATCTGTTTTTGAAAAAGTATTGATACCTTGATTTTAGTTTTGATTACTATAAAATTTCATATAAGTCTGTAGAAGTAAAAAATACTGAAATACTGAAAGTGAAAGCCCAGAAGAATCCTCCACAGATCCTTATCCCCCTCTACTTCCTGGCAGATTTTCCCTACTTGTTCCTAACAGATTCATGCTGTCCCGTTCCTCGTACACTACGGTGAAAACCAGCCCACCAAGCCCCCGTCTGAAGAAGCGGAAATGAGTATCAGATACATAAAAGCAACAAGAGGTACCAACACGCAATTTACATATCCTAAATAACTGTTTTAAGTTACTGCAGTTTTAGTAAGTGATGGGTTATGCTGAGCAAATGAGACTCTTGAAAGCCCCACATTTACTCGCATTTAGAAGGTCGGCAGTCTTTCAAACTCTACCAAACTCCTGGCAGATCTGTCTGCCACCACAACCTGGCCTGCTGAGCTCCATCAAGTCAAATGCTTGGTTATTACACGGCTCCCCATAAGGACTAAAAATTCCGCTCTGGTAATCCTGCGGGGGAGGGGGGGGGGGCGGAGGGGGCGGTGCCAGAAGAATTCTGGTTTAAGGAATGACCTCTAAATCTAAGACATGGAAACAATGCACTAAGTAGAATGGTGACTAGCTAAATACTGAAAACAAATGAGAGAAGATTTATGTAATTATTCTTTTATTGTGTGCATTGTAAATATTGTTTATTGAATTATAAGTCAGACTCATAAAATAAGTCTGGACAAAGAAAAACTGCTTCCACAGAAAGCCACACTGTTTCTGTTCTCTACAATATGACAGAGATATGCAAGAGTGAAAAGGACCTTCCACTTAAGAGGTGAACTGGGAAGAGATTTGTGCAAGTTACTGATTATAGAGCCTTTGAGAATGACAACTTAATGATCAGCTATGGAATATATTCATATAATGAGTGGCACATGGTGGAAAAGCACACCTGGTCATTGGTCTAATTTTGAAAAAAGTCTAAGTAAAAGAAAAAAGTCTTCTATAAACTATAGGGTAACCATGTTAGCAACGATACAGACAAATGGATGCACATTAAAAGAGGAAGGAGCATAGGTCTTGGCAAACCTCAAATAGCTGAGAAGCAAAACAGAAAATCAATATACACTGCCCTCATTTCATAGACAATAAGGGTGATAGAACTTTCAAAGGCCAATGAAGCAGCCACCATATTGAAAGCAGCAAATATTCATGCTTTTAGCCAACAAGTCCTATCATGTTAAAAAGTACATGCTTAGTTCTCTCCTTGACTCCTCTGGTACTTCAAAAACACCCCACCAAATCTGACCCTCAAATGCTTTTCCATTTGCATGAAACTTGATATTAACTTTACAGTTTTATATTCCTGGGACATGAGCAATACGAGACTAATTCACAACTAAAACATGATAATGGAACATTGGGGGACTTAGAAGTAGGAGAAGGAACCAGAGAGGAGATCCAAAGGCTACTTTTTGCAAATCTAGGATCCTTCTAGAACCTATGCACAGGACTCAAAAAGAGTAACTGCAAAATTAAATTCAACTACTTATGTATTAGTCTCACTGAGTGAGCCATCAGAGAATTCACAGTAAATACACTCATCTCATTAGCTTTGGAGACCACGTGATTTGCTTAAATATGAGGAATCATTAAAACATGTGGCTTGGGAACCCATGAAAGGCTTCACATCTCACTTTTCATTAGGCAGAAATTAGATGTAATCAAAATTTATAGGACCTGAAGAGGGTGATAATTAAACGGGACTTCAGGTAAAACATTTAGACAATTCAATCTTGTCTTTTGCACTAGGCTTCAACAGACCACATGCCATACTCATCACGGCCTCTTACTGAGCTGTTTGCTACCTTACCAACAATAGGCACTGGCTGATACATGTGCTATTTCTAAATAAAAAATGATGATCCCTTTGTTCTCTTTTCAAATAGTTGGGCAAATCTCTTAGTCACTTTTAGGTAAATTACATCATATTTTAGCAAAACCCACATGGACACATTTACATTACGTCTGTGAACATATACACGTTAGTATAGAGGAAAACGACATAACTTTCTGGTAAATATTTTCCTATATTCTGGCCTTCCTAAATGCTGCATTTAGGAGACGTAACCTTTGAAGTGGAGTCACATTACTACTGAGAAACTTGAAAGGCATTCTCAGTCTCTCCCCCAAAAAGAAGCGCTCCCCACAGTCTACCCCATCCTGATAAAATAGAGAATTGTGACACAATCTTCTTTGACTCTCCTAAAAAAACTTAGAGCTCAATACCTGGAAACTCCCCTAAAGGGACAAAACAATGAAATAGCTGGGACCCATTCTTGACACCTCTATCACCCAATTTATTACAAAGTCCTGTCAATAAAATGCTGAAATATAGTCCACATCAGTCTATTTCTCTGTTCTCCCACTCTGCCACCATATTCTCTTGCCTAGACTATTGATTTCTTAGATTTCACTCTTCCTGGTTTATGCAGTCTCCTAGATCCCACATATATGCTACACAAAGCAATCATAGTGAGGCTATACAATGCAAGTTGAATTATACCATTTCCCTACCTGAGATGCTTCTCTTAAGAGAAAACCTAAAATTCTAACACGCTTTAGAAAAGCCTACATGATCGGATTCCTGCTTACTTCTCCACCTGCACTTGAAATAATCTAGTCACTTCCACCTCTTCCAGTTTTCAAAGCCACCACGCCCTTTCCTAGCTCAGGCGTGAAAACACAAACTTTCTCTTTGAATATTCTGGCTCCGAAGTTTTTCTCCCTCTTCGCAAGAAGTTCATGGACCTTACAAATGGTTCAGAATAAGCAACATAAATAAGATCGGGCAGATTCTATAGCCTGGCTCTCTCAACCCTTCACTCTATCCTCCTTCTAGATGGAGGCTAGAAATATTAAAAACTACATTCTCTAGGCGCCCTCTTGGCTAGAGTCCTTCATGTAAATTATGTCCTACCAATGAGATCTGGAAGGCAGAACTGAACACAGGCCATCTACCTGCTGGTGTTGCTACTGCAAGTTCGGGTGGGACACACAAGGGTCTGGAGGCAGTTGTGGTGGCCAGACTGAGTGTCTAAGTCACCAGATTCCACGACAGTCAGTGCAGGTGGCAGCAGTGGAGGCAGCAGCAGCAACATCTGGCTTAGATGCAGGTACGGTGACCTTGAAATCAATAGTTCCAGTGGTCTAACAAACTCATCTTAGTATAGGTGTGTTTCAAATTATAAAGCAGGACAGAAAGTTTATAAAATTTCACATTATGTTATATATGTCATATATTAGAGTAGCAACATAAATTTCAGCAGTTAGTGGAAATATCTTGGTGTTTTAAAGGCCTAGGTTCGCGCACTGGACTCAGCTGAATGATAACGCCCCTCAAATGTCTAAAAGTGTCTGGCCAAGTTGGAGGCACCCAACAGTAGATACAGTCATCACCTTCGTAATATTATAAATAAACTCCTAAAATTACAGCTAACAATGAATCACTTACATTGTACTTTCATTTTTAAAAAGACATAACATTTCATATGCACCTCACAATCCCCTGTTGCGTTGATAATGCAGACCATTTTCACCTTTTATAGGTATGGATAACCTGGTTCTACGGACAGTCTTAGACTTCCTGTCAAGCACCGAAGAAAGACTGTATACAAAGATCAACTACTTTGGGCAGACTCTTAACTTCCTAAGCTGCCCAAGGCCTGCTTACGATTCCCTTTAACGTTGCCATGGGTCTACCCCTACAATTCATTCTCTCACCTTGTTTAGACCACAGTGGTCTCCCAACAGGCCAGTTGCCTCCACCATCAAAAACTGACTCCAGT
Source organism: Prionailurus viverrinus (assembly GCF_022837055.1). NCBI lineage: Eukaryota > Metazoa > Chordata > Mammalia > Carnivora > Felidae > Prionailurus > Prionailurus viverrinus. Next base: position 9,307,198 of record NC_062577.1, read on the forward strand.
GATTTGTTTCCACATCTGTTTCACTCTTGCATCTATAAATGCCTTAAGGACAAGGACTACGACGGTTGTATATCCAACACACAGAGAACGCTCATGAAAGATTCACTGAGTTAACAGTAGTAATGATTTAGTGCAGGAGTGAATAAATGAAGGAAATGACTACATGTTCAAGTATATACACTTCATTAATCTGGTTAATTAGCCAGTAGAGAAACTAGACCTCTTGGTTACTAATAATCCAGTGGGCTTTTGGGTATATTACACCCTTTAGATACGCCTGTTTTAAGGAACCCTGCAGCAAATCCTTTTGAAATGAAAGTAACCACTCCTTAATTTATCTGTTTTGCGAACTGATGGGTTTGTAGATCAGATTTGCTCAAACTAGGCCACACCTGTCTCAGAATGGAATCAAGAACTCTCAGCACTAATCCCACAGCTCTGCGAGTGACTTCTTCCGTGACCGTGATTGAGGATGACACTGCTGTTTCATCACAGATACAGGACACCACAAGGTGAATATGAGATGGGAGCCATCCGCCAGAGTGGCATTAGGCGTAGAAGCATGCTCACAAGTGAATTTCCAGTCGGTATATTAAGACACACCTAAATTTCCGGAAGGGCTACTTTATCTTCTGGTGAATATCCACAGTGTACAAAGGACCAACTCACCCTAAACATTAGAGCTCACATTATAATCATCTTTCAGCTTATTTGAACTTCTCTATTACTGCTATTGCTCTAGAATGGAATAAATCACGTTCTTACATAGGATCTTGAGGCAAGAGCCTCATTTAGAAAGCAAATAATAAACTGTTCACCATAGTTACAATGTCATCATTATTTTCCGGATTATTTTTTTTTTCACAAGTACTCATTTGTGCACAAAATACATTGAATTTTTCTATGAATGAAAATACCTGATAAATCAGAATGCCCCTTTACTTAGATAATTCAAATTAGTGTTGTTGCTCTCAGAAGTATCTTGTATTCTTTCCCCAAGTCTTTATTGTAAAAAGGTAATTTTAGATTTTTTCTCATCTTTAGTCTTTAACAGTAACAGCTTTTTTTTATACGAATTTGTTTTTTAATGTTTATTTTTGAGAGAGAGAGAGAGAGAGAGAGAGAGAGACAGAGAGAGAGACAGAGTGCAAGTGGGGGAAGGAAGAAAGAGAGGGAGACACAGAATCCGAAGTAGGGTCCAAGCTCTGAGCTGTCAACACAGAGCCCGACGCAGGGCTCGAACCCACAAATTGTGAGATCATGACCTGAGCTGAAGTCGGACGCTTAACCGACTGAGTCACCCAAGTGTCCCAAATGGTTAATAGCTTTTTTGAAAAGAAAAACTTTTCTTTGGGATTTATATTCTAAGAGGTAACTTTGATCCCCTGAAATTCACTTTCTCCGAAGCAGATACGTAAACTATCATCTTAGAATACAAAATTTACATAGAAAAAAATAATTCCATTTCCTCATTCTCTTCCAGACTCTCTGACCTCTCCTTTTCTCTGCCAAAGCAATGCTCAGAATGCCTTATAGAAATCTGACTTTCCCTTCTATTGCTGGAATAAAACAATTCTTTTTCTTTCTTTTTTTTAAATTTATTTTGAAGAGAGACAGAGAGGAAGAAAGAGAAAGAGAAAGGGAAAGGGCAAGGGAAACAGAAAGAGAATGAGAAAGACAAAGAGGAAGAAAGAGAGAGAGAGAGCCAAAAGAGCAGGGTAGCAGGGGAGGGGCAGAGAGAGGGGGAGAAAGAATCCCAATCAGGCTCCACCCTCAGCACAGGCCACCACGTGGGGGTCAATCTCACAAACCACGAGATCATTACCAGAGTTGAAATCAAGAGTCAGAGGCTCGGGCACCTGGATGGCTCAGCTGGTTGAGTGTCCGACTTCTTTGACTCAGGTCATACCTCATGGTTCGTGGGTTCCAGCCCCATGTCAGGCTCTGTGCTGACAGCTCAGAGCCTGGAGCCTGCTTTGAATTCTGTGTGTGTCTCTCTCTCTGCCCCTCCCCTGTTCATGCTTTCTCTCTGTCTCTCTAAAATAAATAAAAATTAATAAAATTTTTAACCACATTAAAAAAAAAATCTTCCTTCATTCCTGGTGGTATCACTACCCTCCCAAGTGTTCAGGCTAGCGAATTTCAAACTATTTCTAACAATTTCATTCATTCCACACAACCAGTTAGTCATTACCTAATTTGCTAATCTCATTTGTTAATTTCCCCCTCCATTTATTCAATGAGCATTGATACCTATAATATGTGAGGTACTGGGGCCGGAGGTAAGGAAATAAAGTTTAACTGAACATTTCTATTCTAAGAACTCACAGTCTTACAAGACGTCAAGTAAATAAACAGCTAGCGATGTTCTAGGAATTGTTTAACAAAGAGCTGTCCAAAACCAAAACATAAACCATAAACTGATTTGTACTGTTTGCTCATTCCCATGGTGTAAATTCTCCTGCCATGACAGAACGTGAAGATGGGAAGTGGTGCTAACAAGGGGATCTTGTGAGTTGGTGCGAGCTGACCCAGCATGCCACTGTGAAAACCCTCACAAGGTGACCAAAGCTCTACTGGAGACACAACACAAAGTGCTCTGAGAGCACAAGGATCTTCACAGGATCTTTTAGGTTCTGTGAACTTCCTTCCATCCTTCACAACTACTGCCTTAAACTAGTTTAGCAAGGGGCAAGGGAAGCCAGCAAGGTAGTTTTTTCCGACTCAGTCACCTCAATGGGTCCCCACTAAGTTCAAGTGTATAGGGTATGGTAATTCAAGGTGCTTCTCAATTTTGCCCTGAGGTATTCTTTTAGCCTTATCACTTCATACAATTTATGCTATAGAAACTATTCAGACGTGAAAAAGGCTACTGAAAGAGAAACACAAAATTTGTCTGTGGACCCAGGATATAACAGAAGACGTACCTACTTGCCTTAACAGTGAAACTTTCTTTACAACTTGCATTGAGTCCTGTCTATACTCTGTGATAATCAACATGCCCATCAAACACAGTAGAGTGGAGAAGCTTATCAATACATTTATTTGCTCTTCCTGGATTTGGAATGTGTTTTTATTTCACCATAACTTGTTCATGCTATTCCTTCTAGCATGTTTTCCCTCTTATTCTCTGGTCAGTGAAACTCGAAGCTTCCAGAAGAAAAGTCTTTCCATGAAGCATTCCCCAATTCCCAGCTAGAATTAATAACTCTCTGTGCTACAAAGGGTACTTAGCAATGGACCTTGTGTCATAAACTGAAATTATGTTGGTTATCTCTCTGTAAGGGTATTGATCAGTACTATTTGCAGATGACATGATATTATACATATAAAATCCTAAAGACTTCAACAAAAAAACTACTAGAAGTAATATATGAATTCAGTAAAGTTGCAGGATACAAAGTTAATACCCAGGAATTAGTAGCCTTTCTATACACTAATAATGAAGTAGCAGAAAGAGAAATTAAGGAAATAATTCCATTTACAATTGCACCAGAAAGAATAAAATACCTAGGAATAAATTTAACCAAGGAAGTGAAAGACCTATACTCTGAAAACTATACAACATCAGTGAAAGAAATTCAAGATGACACAAACAAATGAAAGACATTCCATACTCGTGGATCAGAATTAACTTTATTAATTAATTTAATATTGTTAAAATGTCCATACTACCCAAAGCAATCTATATATTCAGTGCAATCCCCATCAAAATACCTATAGCGCTTTTCACAGAACCAGAACAAATACTACAATCTGTATGGAACCACAAAAGATTCCAAATAGCCAAAGCAATTTGATAAAGACGAACAAAGATGGAGGTGTCAGAATCCCAGATTTCAAGATGCTCTAGAAAACAGCAGTAATCAAAACAGTATGGTACTGGCACAAAAACAGCCACAGAGCGATGGAACAGAATAGAGAGCCAAGAAATAAATGTATGCTTACACAATTAATCTATGACAAAAGGAGGCAAGAACATACAATGCAAAAAAGACAGTCTCTTCAATAAATGGTATTTAGAAAACTGAACGGCTACATGTAAAAGAATGGAACTAATACCATATTCAAAAATAAACTCAAAATGTAGTAAAGACCTACACGTGATACCTGAAACCATAAAAAGTCACAGAAGAGAACACAGGCAGCAATTTCTCTGATATTGTCACAGCAACAGTTTTCTAGATATGTCTCCTAAGACAAGAGAAACAAAAACAAACTATTGACCCTGCATCAAATAGAAAGCTTTTACACAGTGAAGGACACCAAGAAAATGAAAAGGCCACCTACTGAATGGGAGAAGATGACACATCTGATAAGGGGTTAATTCCCCAAATACATAAAATCATATGACTTCACTCATATGAGAACTTTAAGAGACAAAACAGACAAGGGAAGGGAAAAAAAGAAAGAATATAAAAACAGGGAAGGGGACAAAACAGAAGAGACTCATAAATATGGAGAACAAACTGAGGGTTACGGGAGGGGTTATGGGAAGGGGGATGGGATCCATGGGTAAGGGGCACTAAGGAATCTACTCCTGAAATCATTGTTGCACTATATGCCAACTAATTTGGATGTAAATTTTAAAAAATAAAAAAATAAAACTAAAAAAATTAAAAATAAATTAAAAATTAAAAAAATAAGAATGTATACAATTCGACAAAGGAGCCCTCGTACGTTGTTGGTGGGAATGCAAATTGGTGCAGCCGCTGTGGAAAACAGTATGGAGATTCTCAAAAAATTAAAAACAGAAATGCCATATAATCCAATAATTCCACTGCTGGACATTCATCCAAAGAAACAAAACACTAATTTGAAAATATATATGCACCCCTATGTTTATTGCAGCATTATATACAATAGCCAAGATAGGAAAACAACCTAAGCTATCCATCCATCGATAGATGAACGGTTAGGGAAGATGTAGGATATATACACACATACACACACAATGATATTTTGCAGCCAGAAAAACGAATGAAATCTTGCCATTTTGGGACAGCATGGATCGACCTAGAGAATATAATGCTAAGTGAAATAAGTCGGAGAAAGACAAATACCATATGCTTTCATTCACACGTGGAATTCAAGAAACAAATCAAATTAATAAAGAGAGAGAGAGAGAAACAAAAAGCCAGACTCTTAAATATAGAGAACGAGTGGTGACCAGAGCGGAAGTGGGCAGGGGGATGGGGTAAATAAATAAAGAGATTAAGAGTACATTTATCTTATGGGCACTGAGAAATGTACGGAATTGTTGAATCCTTATACCATACACCTGAAACTAATATAACACTGTATGTTAGTTGGGCTTGAATTTGAAAAAAAGGAAAAAAGTACTGATCAGGGCAGTCTTGTTCCCTGCTAAATCCTGAATGCCAAGAACAGTCTAGAACACACTAGCTGTTTGGTTAGTATTTACTGAGCACACAAAAACTCAATTATAAATGTCTCCTCTGAGAGAGAACACAACCGTTGGAAATGGGGACTGTGTCTTGTTCATCTTAATACCCCTCAGAGCATTCGGTACGTCTCACACAGGGAGGAACTTAATATATGAAGTTTGAGTTAGTTTGAATCTTCTCTAGAAATTTTAGTTTTTTAGTATCCAAAAACTACATGATTTATGAAATAAGTATATTTCGAAATATAGGTACAACATAGAAATATACCAAACAAATTGAATTTATTTTTTTTAAATTTTTTTTAACATGTATTTATTTTTGAGAGACAGAGAGAGAGACAGAACATGAGCAGAGGAGGGGCAGAGAGAGAGGGAGACACAGAATCTGAAGCAGGCTGCAGGCTCCGAGCTGTCAGCACAGAGCCCGACGTGGGGCTCGAACCCACAAACCGTGAGTTCATGACCTGAGCCGAAGTCGGATGCTTAACCGACTGAGCCACCCAGGCGCCCCCACAAATTGAATTTCTAAATGGGTGAAGAAGCAGCCTAGGCAATACAGACAGGGTCCGGACCAAAATTTACACTGGAGAATCTCAAATATTTCTACTGCACAGGGAAGAGTTGTGACCACTTCTCTAGCAGGTGATGAAGTGGAACCTGGGACTTGTACAAATAACAAAATGGCAGCACAAACAGAATGCCAGGCTCTCAGTACCATTTTGCAGCTCTCTGGAGAGGATTCATGGGAACCCACAGGCTGAGGACCTGACTACTTTATCGCTCTGTGGGTGTGGATATGTGCAATATAGTTCTTACTCATTTTGGAGGTTTTGTTGATTCCCTATGTGACAAGTTAATTCATACTAATACCTGGAGGTACATTTTGTAGTCAGGTCATCTTGGAGAGCACACTAGAAAAAAAAATATGATTCAAGGACAAATGTTCTCTAGGTTATTTACTGAGCATTTTTGTTTTGCTTCGTTTGAATGCGGGTGTTCTTTTTTAGGCAGGGATAAGCATTTGGTCACACTTGTTTCGTTTTTTCTTTTAAACATTTCAGGCTAAAACTATACAGTCACAATCTATGCTGTACAACTTGATTGTTCAAATAATTTCTATGTAGCAAATTGCTGGAAATGAATGTAGGTCCTGCCTGGGGGTACCTCCTGGGCCTGCCTCATGAAGAGTTTCCATCCATTCAAGGGCGCCTGGGTGGCTCAGTTGGTCAAGCGTCTGACTTCGGCTCAGGTCGTGATCTCACGGTCCATGAGTTCGAGCCCCGCAATGGGCTCTGTGCTGACAGCTCAGAGCCTGGAGCCTGTTTCAGATTCTGTGTCTCCCTCTCTCTCTGCCCCTCCCCCGTTCATGCTCTGTCTCTCTCTGTCTCAAAAATAAATAAACGTTAAAAAAAAAAAAGACTTTCCATCCATTAAAGGGAGTGTCGGTGTTATTCTCTTCAATCTCCACAAGCACACTGGCTTGGCTAAGGAAGCACACCAATCCGTACTTGCATGGGGACACAGAATAAGCACATTCCAGTTATTTTCCAGGAAGTTTAACCGTGAACTTACTGCCACTCCATATTACCAAAGCATTAGACTTCAAGAAGAGTGTGTATGAAGGATTGCTTTAACACAAACAACACATCCTTTCACTTGGAACTTCAGCCTCTACTGCAACAAAACGTAAGATCGAATCGCTCTGATTTCCCTTAAAATCGTCACCCCCTGGGATGACACCATCAGCTTCTGACAAAGACAGCCTATGAAACTAGCTGCTACTGAAGACCATGAGTATTAGATCCCATGGTGCCTTCTTTGGGGATCCATGAAGGAATTTCCTCTTAGGTATCAGGACAAGTTAGGAGTTGTTGGTGAGCCATTAGTTTATCTCATGGACACTGTCAGTCATGTAATCTAATCCTGTGGATGCCTAAAAACTAAGAGCCACACTGTGGTCTCCCTGTAATAAGAATATAGGACTTGATGATGCACCTGTCCTCATTTCTGGTCTCATTTGCTCCCAGTACTGAGTTCCTCATTCACTTTCTTTTCCTTATCATGTTGCATAAATGTTTCTAAATTACCTTTAGTTCTAACGAAAAAAGAACTTTAATACAAATAAATGAATATATTAATGGCAATGTTGTAAGCTTTTAAAGGTACATAGTTAACTTGTAATATACAATTACAGATATTAAGATATTTTCAACCCTTACAGTGATATGTAACTGCAGGGTTTTTGTTGCATGCACTCTTAAAAATGAATGTTTAAAAACCATAAAATTGCCATTTCACGTGCTAAGTATCTTGCCTTGTGAAAGATTTATTTTCTTTTATAAAACTATTTAAATCTGCAAAATACCTGTACAGCCATTTAATTTATTTAATAAGTCATACCAAAAGGGGTTCTATATTTATAAATTGCTTCTATGATACATGGGCTCATATAATTCAGCCACTTTTAAAATGTAATCATTTAGGGGCACCTGGGTGGCTCAGCCGGTTGAGCGTCCAACTCTTGGTTTCGGCTCAGGTCACGATCTTGCGGTTTTGTGAGTTCCAGCCCCGCACTGGGCTCTGCACTGGCAACTCAGAGCCTGCTTGGGATTCTCTTTCTCTCCCTCTTTCTCTGTCCCTCCCTCACTCATGCTGTCTCTCTCTCTCTCTCAAGTAAATATATAAACACTTAAAAAAATAAAATATTATCATTTATATTATTATGCTTTTAAAATATGATAAAAAGCTAGTTTTGAAATATAATTTAATTTATTTAACAGAAATTAACGGACTGTCAAGATTCGTTAGTCCAAGCACTCCCTAAACTAATAGAAACAGTTAAGCAGATTTCCTGTTCTTACATTCTTTTTGGTGGTCTTGACTGAAAGTATACATACATACATACCAAGTAAAATTCTCTGCATGAGAGGAAAAAATTAAAAGACAAATTATTGCTTTGGGAAAAAGCCATTCATCCTCAGTCAGAATTCATGTGTGAGTTGCTTTACGTATCGTTTCTACAACCCAGTGTCTCAAACGTGACGAGACCACAGCAGAACTAAGCAGTATGTGCTGGTAACCCAAGCTGATGAACGCTGCTCTTTGTAATGCCTACTGTTTACTATCTCCTCAGGTTAATTAGTTTCCAAACATTATATAAATCTTTTATATATTCATGCACTTCAGAAACCGACATAAGTGTTGCTATTCGGAGAAAATATTTTGCAAAGGAAACCACGTAATCATTAAAGTCTGTTAAACCGCCATGGTAGTTGAGAAAGGGCAAGACAGACTACAAAGAACACACACCTTTGATCTTCTCACCCAGCAATTTCACCGGTAAGAACTTATTCTAAGGTAATAATAAAAAGCTAGTGCAAACATCTGTTTATAAATCCGGTCTCAGCAATGTCCTTGACATAAAACACTTGAAAATATCAACAGCAGGGGACTGGCTAACTAATCATATGCTGGAACACGACACAGCTCTTAATTATCGTGTTATGGAAGGACATTTACTGGGGAGAGAGGCAACAGAAAACAAGTGTGGGCCAGCTAGACTCACACCAAGCAACTCTGGTACATTTCACAGGAAAGAAGCAACTGAACTGTTTCTATCAAAAGAACCAGAAAACAGAGCCATTTGGATACTTTAATATTGGCAGAGTCTGAAGTCACATAATCTCAGAGACAATCTGTAATGTGGTCTCAATTTGAGGAAGCAAGTGGGAATCCACAATGTACTCTGCAATAAGGAACCTGGGGTTCTTGGTTGCCATTAAAGCGCTGGGACTCAGATTCATTGCTTGTTGGTAATTCTTAATGTACTGCTTTTGATTTCCATTAATAAAGGGGTCTAAGGCCATACCGCCCGGAATGCACCTGATCTTGCCTGAATTCCATAAAAAAATAATAATAATAAATAAAAAAGGAAGGAAAGATTTGATAGGGTTTACAGTAAGTATATGCATAATTCTTGACCCTGAAATGTGATACGCCCAGAATTTGAGTTTACCAGGAAAATTCTATCGGTGCTCCTCAAAGCTAGATGTCTTCAATAAGAGCAAAAGTTAGAAAAAGACTGGATAACTCAGATGACTAGAAATGGGTTATAAAGGCGTTTGCTTTTGAGCCCAAGTCTAGTGAAGCCAGAAGTAGAAGCAATTCACATATAATCTCGTTCAGTCTGGTATCTATTAAAATAGATAAGCTTAAGCCCATTACTCTAGGTCAGAGAGACAAATCAGAAATGAAAAAGACATCCCACATCTTCAATTATTCACAGAAATTGCCTTAAATCTATGTTCACTTCTTACTGCTATTTTCATATTGCAGACGAATGAAGCATTTAACAAAATTTAAATCCTTTTTCCTTTTTTGAAACAAAGAGCATCACCAACAGGCATTAGCCAAAAGTCTGCCAGAGATTTGGTGCTTGACGTGTGGCCTGCAGACCAGAGTGGCCTGCAGACCTGAGTTTGTCAGGAATGCAGAATTTCAGGCCCCACCTCAGAATGACTGAATCACACTCTGCAATTCAACAGGATCTTAGGGGTTTCCTCAGAAAGCTGAAGAAGCACTGTGTTAGAACATTTTTCCGGTACTGGAGACACCAACGAGGTGTGACACAGGTCCTCTAATTAGTATCCAGACCGGGAGGTGAGGACTGTTCATAAAATATACACGTATACAGGGGCACCTGGTGGCTCGGTCGGTTGAGCATCCGGTTCCCCTCGACGGGCTCTGGGCTGACAAGTGAGGTGCCTGCCTGGAATTCTCTCTCTTTTCTCTGCCCCTCCCCTGCTTGCATGTATGTGCATGCGCTTTCTCTCAAAATACATAAGCTTAAAAAAAGAAGATAAACTATACAAGGAGCACATGGTAATTGACAGATGATAAGTGTAGACGATCAATGGTGTAATAGTTTAAAGGAACGCAAACATTGCTCAAGGTTGGGGCAGTTCATACGGTCTTACAGGAAGGACGGTGCCTGGAAAAGAGGAAAACAGGGAGTATGGTATTCTCAACCCTACTTTGCATAGATTTACTCTGTAGCAGCTTTGTAAATTTCACATACCCAGCGCTCTGGGGCATGAGCAAGGTCAGGAGAAACTATGGAGTCTGAACAACTTAGTTACAGCAACTTGAAAATAACATTCTGATCAGGTATCAAAGCTTCAGAAGATAATGGAGTGAGGCATCTTACGAGATCACATGCTTCATTCTGAAATGTACAGCCTTCTGGGAGAGAGGCCATGGCTGTTTTACCCATATATATGTATTTCACTTTTCACACTGAATGTGTTAAATGTAGGTTTAACTTAAAATATAAGGCAAGTTCTTTTTTGAAGCCCTACTGAAAGGACTCCTATTGGAAAGTACAGAATTCTTTTATAAATAGTCAATTCCTACATTACATGCACTGTGAGTTAACATTTTCATTATATTTTTTTTTTTAATTTTTTTTTCAATGTTTATTTATTTTGGGACAGAGAGAGACAGAGCATGAACGGGGGAGGGGCAGAGAGAGAGGGAGACACAGAATCGGAAGCAGGCTCCAGGCTCTGAGCCATCAGCCCAGAGCCCGACGCGGGGCTCGAACTCACGGACCGCGAGATCGTGACCTGGCTGAAGTCGGACGCTTAACCGACTGCGCCACCCAGGCACCCCAACATTTTCATTATATTTTAATTAAGTATTTTTGAAAGAATCGTGCCTGTACTTACTAGAGAGGAGCAATGATTATTGTTTTGCTATCTAATGCCAGCAGTCAAAAATCAATATACAAAGGTAAAAAGTGGCACTTGTCTGCATGGTTACGTTTAAGGGCCCCCAAAGTCCCTCTCGATCTGGCCTCGCAAGCGGCAGGACTGTCTCACTGAGATATAAATAAAATGCCTTACTAACAACATCCTGAGAATACCGTGGCTCATTACTATCCGTGCCAACTGTAACTGATCCTGGGCTCGAACCTGGCTCTGGTGTCAGCGGCTTTTACCTACTGATAGACTGGTAAGGTGGCAGGCGAGTGCTTGTCCAAAAATGGTAATTTCCCAGGGTCTCAAGGTTTAAAAATATTTTCTTTCTATCTCAACACAAAGCCTACTGTCTTTAAGCAATACCACCAGGGGCTGACATTTGAAACTGACAAGCAGCACATGTGCATTAGCGAGATAAGGCCTGGCACATGTTACTACCTCTTGGGATTTTAAAATGCTAGCCACTCCAGCTGGTGGCTGTGCCCCATCCCTGGTGCTGCACTGCTTTGGGGAAACTCTAGCCCCTCCTTCTGACTGTGATGAGGACATGTCTGATCGGAATATGGTTATTTCTGGAAATACTCGGAATAAGTGAATTCCTGTATGAAGAAAAAGAAAACGGAAAGGAAAAAAAAAGAGGTAAAATATTACGCTAAGAGATCTTAAAGTATTTGATAGAAAAACAGTGAAAGCGGCCAAGAAAAAGTATAAAAATCACTAGGGAGGATTTTTGTTTTAAATAAAAATGAAAATAAGTGAGAGGGAAACAAGAGACTGAAAGGGAAAACTTCTTGTGAGAATGATTCGGATAAATGTACTAGAAAAAGGTGAAGCAAACACTGCTGGTAGAAGGAATGTGAAAATGAAAACCAATTAAATGCCAAAATTACAGACCCCCCCCCCAAAAATGACAAGAACAAAAACAAAAACAAAAGGAAAAGGAAAAGGTCCATTATGTTAGAAAGAAGGTAATTATTGAAAGTTTCCAATCCCTGTAGGGACCAAGGTGGCACCTATGGAATAAAAGGCAAGGGACAAGGAGCTGGGGGTGAGAGTAGAGAGGAGGACGGAGTACTTAGCCAGAGGAGCAAGCAAAGCCAAAAGCTTTTCAGGGAAAACAAAATTCAAAATACCAGGAGGAGAGTCAGGAAAAGTTCCAGCTCCAAAAAGACACACGGGCAAGTGTCTTTAAAAAGGTGGCATGGGTAACAGTTTCATGAAGGGTTACTGAAATGAAATGGAATGTCACAGAACTAATCTTTGGCGAATGGCGACGAGAATGACACTACTCTCATCTTTACAATATTTATTGGTACTGTTATCACAGACAGCAACCACAGTGAAGAGACTGGAGACCAACCCAACAGGAGAGGTATATTCTTAGGTGAAAAATATGTTTCTTGCATTATATGCAATTAAATTTTGAGAAATACTGAGATTTTTGAATCATAAAAAAAATTCAAACTGGAACCGGGCAGAACAGAGTTCAAATCCTAGCTTCAATTTTTAAAAGAAACATGTCTTCTATAAGAAAATTAAAAGACACTTAAAAAAAGATTTTTAAAAACCTGAGTCTTGATATTATTCTTCACTTCTAAGATTGGCACCAGAGGGGCGCCTGGGTGGCTCAGTCGATTAAGTGTCTGACTCTTGCTTTTGGCTCAGGTCATGATCTCATGGGTTTGTGAGACTGAGTTGACAGCATGGAGCCTGCTTGGGATTCATTCATTCATTCATTCATATTTTCTCTCTCTCTCTCTCTCTCTCTCTCTCTCTCTCTCTCTCTCTCTCTCTCCCCCCTCCCCTGCTCATGCTCTCTTTCTCAAAATAAATAAACTTTAAAAATAAATAAACAGGGGCGCCTGGGTGGCTCAGACAGTTAAGTGTCTGGCTTTGGCTCAGGTCATGATTTCGCAGTTCATGGATTCGAGCCCCGCGTCTGGCTCTGTGCTGACAGCTAGCTCAGAGCCTGGAGCCTGCTTTGCATTCTATGTCCCCCTCTCTCTGTCCCTCCCCTCCTTATGCTGTCTCTCTCTCTCTCTCTCTCTCTCTCTCTTTCTCGCATGCACACGCGAAAATAAACAAACAAACAAACAAGTCAAATGGGCACTAGATAATCTTTCTTGAAGAGCATGAGAGTTAGAGAGGAGCACAAAGCTTCTGGGTCAATGACCAGATATAGCAGCCATAAGAAATAGCACAGGAGATGTACATTTCAGCAATGCAAAATGAGAACTTAATTAAGTTAAATAAAATACTTGTCTGAATGTAACCATGAAAATAAAAAAAAAAAACAAAAAAAAAAACCTTTCCTTCCTGGAGTTTCTCCCACCTTCTAGTGGGAGAAGATACAAAAATTAATGTGTTTAAATAAGTAAATGGTGCAGTGTTGAGAAGATAATACTTAACATAGAAATGAGTAAAACAAAATAAGTTAGGATAAGCAGCTGGGAAGGTCAAGGTGCTGCCAGGGGCAGGGCAGGTGAGGTCTCCTTTATTTTTTTTTTTTAATTTTTTTAAATGTTTATTCATTTTTGAGACAGAGAGAGACAGAGCATCAACAGGGGAGGGTCTGAGAGAGAGGGAGACACAGAATCCGAAACAGGCCCCAGGCTCCGAGCTGTCAGCACAGAGCCTGATGCGGGGCTCGAACCCACGGACCGTGAGATCATGACCTGGGCGGATGTCGGACACTCAACTGACTGAGCCACCCAGGCGCCCCTAGGTGAGGTCTCCTTTAGATGAGATGTGCAAGCACCATAAGTTGATACGACTAAATACCAATTTGGATTTCTGCAAGAAAAGCATTATCATACGTGGATGGCATCGTCGTCCAAATAAGCTAAATTTGCTGTAAGAATCCTGCCTTGAGATATTCTAACAACTCTATTCTGTTTTTCATGTTACTCCTAATTTCTCTTTCGCCAGTCACGCTGCAGTGCTCATTTGAAGCATAACCATTTCTTTTGATTGACCTTGTAGCAGCAGCGCTTGTGAAGGTCATGTTCACCATGGGTCTTCAGAGGTCGTTGCGGAAAGCACTCCCCATTTCCCTGTTGCCTTCTTTGACTTATTTGTGTATTTTCTGTCTCCCCATTAGAACAAAAACTCTGTGAGGGCAGGAGGTTTTGTCTTTCTTTTCCCCTCCACTGCCATATCCCCTGGGCTAGCATTGCCTGATACAAAAAATACTTGGTGCTTTGGTTGAATAAATAAAAGCAGTAATGAAGAATTGTTTTGAGAAAGGAACCACAGCTTGGAGAATCATTAGGACGCTTCCACAAGAAATAAAAGCCTCCAACTTTAGATATTTGACATCTGTGGATTCAGCTGCTTAAGAATACCAAAGCTGTATGACACCCACTGATGTGGGATGTTGCAGAGGGTGGTCAGTGGGAAACATTACTTAGCGAGTGGGTGCATCCCACCAGGCTGCTCAGCCTCCAACATAACATGTGGCTCTGTCATTTCCTACTGGTGAATGACTCTGTCATTTCCTACTGGTGAATCAGCACGGAGCGAGTTATTTGCTAGCTGGTGCGAGAACTGGAGATTCACGATCTCAGGATGCAGCCCTCTTACTTTATAAAGAGACTTTGATAAAATGTGGCGGCCTCACCTAGCAGTACAGAAGCATCTAGGTGCAGCGGTCGGAAGACAGAAAGGGGCAAGGGGACCTGTGCAGACTTGGTGTACGTGGGGTGACCCTGGACAAATCGCCGCGTATTTCCATATTTCTATTTCCTTACAGATGACAGGAGGAAGACAAGGACAGCAATATCGACAGATAATCTTACCTACCTCTCACCAATTTATTGTGAGGACCAAGTGAAGTGCTGTAGACCTAACTGCTTTACAAATTCAAAAAAAAAAAAACTTCGGAAAAAAATATGTAACTTCTGAAAATAAAAGTTATGATTAATATTTAGAAAAACTCCAGGTTTACGTAGTACCTGGAATTCATATTCATATTCCTACTCATATTGAAACATGTGATTCTGGATGAATCGTTATTTGTGATGTCTGGTAAGCTCCAGCATCATGACTATCAAATTGTATATTATTCAAAAACTGAAAAAAATCCACATCATGTATCTTCTTGGATGCCAACATTCTTTAAATGCTTCAAAATCAAATGTATACGTAAGAGAAGGACAGACCTGTAGATCAAGGGGACAAAACTGGGAGTCCAGAAGTGAACCCATACATCTACCGTCAACTGATTCCTAACAAGGGTGTAAAATAAAAACCCTCCAATGGGGAAACAATGGTCTTTTCGACAAATGACGCTGGGACAACTGGACAACCACAGCCGAAGAATGAAGCTGGATCCTTACATATGCAAAGGCATTGCACACCATATGCAAAAATTAACTAAAAGCAGATAAAGGCCTAAAAGTAAAAACTAAAACTATACATTTTTTAGAAGAAGACATAGGGGTGAAGTGTTCATGACCCTGGATTTGGCAAACGATTCCTAAATATGATGTGAAGAGCACAAGCAACAAAAGAAATACATAGATTAGACTTTGTTAAAATTATAAGCTTTTGTCCCTCAAAGGACACCATGCCAAAAGTGAGAACCAGAGAGTGGGAGAAAATACTTGCAAATCATGTATCTCATAAGTGACTTTGATCTAGAATATATACAGAACTCTTCCAAATCCGTAATAAAAAGACAAATGATCCAATTAAGAATAGGCAAAAGAACTGAATAGATAATTTCTCAAAGGAAGAAATAAAATGGCCAATAAGCACATGAAAAAATGCCTGCCATCATTAGTCATCAGGGAAATGCAGATAAAAACCACTGAGAGAGCTAACATCAAAAAGTCAGTTAAAACAAGTATTGTGAGGATGGAGAGAAACTGAAACCCTCACGTAGTGTTAGTGGTGACGTAAAATGGTACAGCTGCTTTGAGAAAGCAGTCTGACGTCTGTTCAAATGATTAAATATGGGGTTATATGAGCAAACAATAGGATTTGTAGCCATACACAGAGATCCCCACAAAAACTTGGACACAATGTTCATAGCAGCATTATTCAGAATAGTCAAGAGATGAAACAACCCAAATGTTCATCAACTGACAAATGGATAAACAAAACGTGGTATATGCATACAACGGAATATTACTGGGCCATAAAAAGGAAGTGCTGAATACATAGCACAACGTGGATGAGCCTTAAAAACGTATTACAGGAAAGAAACCAGTCACAAAAGACCACACGTTATATCATTTATTTGTATGAAATGTCCAAAACAGGGAAATTATTAGAAACAGACAGCCAATCAGTGAGTGCCTCGGGCCAAGGGATTGGAGGGTAATAGCAAAAGGTATGGGGTTTATTTTTGAGGTGATATTCTAAATGTTCTGAAATAGACTGTGGTAATGATTGCACATGTGTGTAAATACACTAAAGATCATTGAATTGTACGTTTTTAAATGGGTGTACTGTATTGAGATGTGAATTATATCTAAATTGTGCTGTTAAAAAAACCAAAGGTATGTAACTTATTCAGTTTTTACAAACTTCACAAAATGACTATCTTCCTATTCCTCTCCCCCCACTTTTTTAACCTCTGTGAAAGAATTTACCAGACAGCCTATCTAGGTAATTACTAAATAAAAAAGATGTTCTTCCATTGACTTTATTTAAATTATGTAAAATATGACTAATAATGGTAATGACACTTAAAAATGATTAAAGCTAGGGGCACCTGGGTGGCTCAGCCAGTTAAGCACCTGACCCTTGACCTTGGCTCAGGTTATGATCTCATGGTTCATGAGATCGTGCCCCACACTGGGTTCTGTGCTGACAGCAAGGAGTCTGCTTGGGATTTTCTCTCTCTCTCTCTCTCTCTCTCTCTCCCTCCCCCTCCCCGTCTCTTTCTGCCCCTCCCCCACTCATGCTTGCTCACTCTCTCTCTCTCTCAAAATAAATAAAAATTTTTAAAAACAGTTAAAGCTAAATACATAAAGCTAGATGTACATTATTTCTATTCTTCGTTTCTCAAAAGTAACACCACAACACCCTTTAAACCTTGGCAATACGGTAAGAATGCAGAATATCATTAGTTTTATCATAATAATCTCTATTACATTAATGACAATAACCACGCTAGCAAATATCAAGTGTCTACTATGTGCCAGGGCATTCGCATGAATAATCTCACGAGGTAGATATCATTATTATCCCAATTTCACAGACGAAAAAATTACGCACCTCAACCAAGAGCAAACTACCAGTGGTGTAGGTGGGATCGGAACTCAGATAACAGAACCCAAGATCTTAACCACCTCGATATACTTCATGGGACACACTGTATACACACACGAAAATCATGTACATTTTCCAGAGTTGCAACTTTTAAAACTGCAAATTATACCTCCGAGCCATACAAAGATAAAAGGAAAGGGTATCATTCACCAACAGTTCAGCAAACAATCAGAGTTTTATAGTTGGAAGGAACAGCAGCAATCATTTAATTTTATGGCAACTTCACAGGAGGGATAAAGCTGAAGATTTGGGGGCTTTTGCCTAACTCTTCCGAAATAAATTTCAAGCTTGACTTTCCCAGAGTCGTTTGTTCATTCACTTAGTCATTTAGGTACTTTTCATTTCAGTCAACAAACAGTTACTGTCAATTACACCCAAGCACTATGCTAGGCTAGACTCTAGAAACTCAAAGAACAGGCCAGTCCCAGTCCTCATAGGGCTTGAAGTCTGATGGGGAGGGGGTGGTAAGTAATACATGTAAACAAATAACTACAGAATAATATGCTAAGCAACATTAAATAAACATGGAAGGGAGTTACAAGTCTGTTGGAAAGGTCAAGGGACGTTTACCAAGAAAATCACTAAGAGATAAATTATTCCTCCCCAGGAAGTGGGTAAAGGAATTGACACTGTTGTGGTGAGAAAGGGCAAGTCATTTAGAGCTGCTTGGAGCACAGCCAGTGAGAGTGGAAGATTGAATTAAGCAAGTCTTTTTATTCTGAAGTTCTGCCATCTGGCGCCTTACTGACCCTGGGAGACCAACCAATGCAGAGCCCCCTACAGACCGTCACCTCCTCTATCGGGCATTTATACTCCAAGCCTTTTATATTCCCCTGCCCCAAACACCAGACAACTTAAAACAGCCCCCTACACCCTAGAGCCTACTGACATTGTTGAAACTAGCCAATCCCAAGCCGGCTTACCTTGTCTCACCTGTCCTTGCAGAAGCCACAACAAAGGCTCTTGCCCATGCGCCTCCTCTCAACGGCCCCCGACTCCCTCTGCTTCCTGACCCAAGCGGGTACCTCTCCGTGTGGTCCTCGATGGCATGCCCCTTCTCGAGAACTCTAACTACTTTTTCAAGAGCTCTTGTCTCCTGATCCGTGCACCTCACCATATGTGAATAATAATAAAACCTGCATTTTAAAATAGAGAGGGGCGCCTGGGTGGCGCAGTCGGTTAAGCGTCCGGCTTCAGCCAGGTCATGATCTCGCGGTCGGCGAGTTCGAGCCCCGCGTCAGGCTCTGGGCTGATGGCTCAGAGCCTGGAGCCTGTTTCCGATTCTGTGTCTCCCTCTCTCTCTGCCCCTCCCCCATTCATGCTCTGTCTCTCTCTGTCCCAAAAATAAATAAACGTTGAAAAAAAATTAAAAAAAAAAAATAAAATAGAGAAAAAAGTGCTTTCTCATAGTGAGAAAGGGTCAAAATCAAACAGGGCCTTGTCTGTCTTGCTGAGGAGTTTTACTACTCAGTCAACACTGAAAGCAAAAGAATGGTTTTGAGTAGGGACATAACATAATCAGATTTACATTAAAAAAAAAAGTTACCTGGGGAAGACGGCAGAGGAGGGAGGACCTAAGCTCACCTCGCCCCATGGATACACCTAGGTAACCACACATCAGTCTAAATAAGCCAGAAAAGCATCCAAAGACTGTGAAAACAGACTCCACAACCAAAGGTAGGAAAGAGGCTCCATCAAAGAAGGCAGGAAGGGTGAAGACAGTCTGGGAGCAAAAGGGACTGGGGGTGTCCAGTGGGGAGGGAGCCGGTGGTGTGGAGAAGCGTGAAAAACAGACTTTCACACTGGGGAGGCCATCTACAGTGAGGACAAATCCCCACAGCATTTGCCTTTGCCAGTGAGAGGGGCTGAATTTCATGAGTTCTTACAACAAGCAAGATAAAGCCTGGAATTTTAAAAATCAGGGGGCTCGGCCCGGAGAAAGCCTAGAGGGCTTTAGGAAGCAGAGTGCCTGCTCTCGAAGACGCAGCATGACAAACAGCCTGCAGATACAGCATAGAACCAGCAGTTGCAAAAATGTCAGGGGTAGAGAGGAGGGAGAATAATGTGCTCGTCGCAAGGTGAGGCCCAGAGAGACGGGGATCCTGGGGAGACCAGTCCAGGAACAAAGGAGCCTCTGCCAGGTGTCATTTCCCTCCCCTGCCCCCAGCATAAACAATGGCCACCTGTGAGGACCAGACACCAACACTCCTTACCTTACTTGCTTGCTCCGTCACCCCCCCTCACCCCAACCCCCAACACACATCCACAGATCCTCCCTTCCCGGTCACGCTCACCTGAGCTCCAGCACCATGAGCACCTCCCCTGGAATATCAGCACAAACCCTGCCAACGCCGCGTCTCCCGATCTGTGCGTTTTGCGGGACCTCAGTTCCAGCAACTGTGGGTCAGGTCTTGTTTCACAAGAAGACCACCACACAACTTGTTAACGTGCACCTCGCCCCTGCTGGGAACCGAACACTGCCCCAAATAGTCACCGAGAGAGAGCCTCTGCACACAACTAGACCGAAGGAAAAAGAGTCCAGGACTCAAAAGCACGGCACACGAAGCACACATAGAAGACACTCCCTGAAGCACCGGCTCCTGGGGAACAGGGCCCTCTGCACTGCAAGGCACTACAAGACTTCTTCCTCATCAGGCTATTATCGGTAAGAGCGAGAGAAGCAGCTGACTTTCCTAACACAGAGAAACAGACACAGAGAGTTCGATAAAATGAGGCCGAGAAATCTGTTCCAAATGAAAGAAGTGGACCAAACCATAGCAAAAAACCTAAAGGGAACAGATATCAAGAACATGCCCGATAGAGAATTTCAAGTAATGATCATAAAGATACTCACTGGAGTTGAGAAAAGAGTAGAGGACGTCAGTAAGATACTGAACACAGAGATTAAAAAAAGAACCAATCAGAGATCAAGAACATGATAAATGAAATTAAAAATACACTTGATGGAGGGATGCCTGGGTGGCTCAGGGATGCCTGAGTGGCTCAATCAGTTAAGTGTCTGACTCTTGATACTGGCTCAGGTTATGATCTTGCCGTTATGAGTTCGAGCCCTGCATCAGGCTCTGCACGGAGTGTGGAGTCAGCTTGGGATTCTTTCTCTCCCTCTCTCTTTGCCCCTCCCCCTGTCTCCCTCAAAGTAAATAAATAAACATTTAAAAATATATACTTGATGGAATAAATAGCAGGCTAGATGAATCAGAGTCATGAATTAACAATTAGAAGACAGAGTAACGGAAAGTAACCAAGCTGAGGCAAAAGAGAGGAAAGAAAATTATACAAATTGAAAACAGTCTTTGGGAACTCAGGGACTTAATCAAATGTAGTATCCCTTGAATTACAGGGATCTCAGGAGAGAGAGAAAATGAGGCAGAAAATTTGAAGAAATAGTAGATAAAACTTCCCTAATCTGGGCAAGGAAACAGATATCTAGTTCTAGGAGGCACAGAGATTCCCCCAAAAATTAAAACCGAGGAGGCCCACACCAAAACACAATAAAATGCCAAAAGCAGTGATAAACACACAAAAAAATTTTAAGGCGGAAAAAGAAGACAGTTAAATACAAGGAAAACCCCATAAAACTATCAATGAATTTTTCATCAGAAACTCTGCAGGCCAGAAGAAAAGTGGCATGATAGATTCAGTGCTGAAAGGGAAAACTCTGCAGCCAAGAATATTCTATCCAGCAAGGCTATCATTCAGAAAAGAGGAGAGATAAGGAGTTTCTCAGACAAACAAAAACTAAAGGAATTCATGACATCAAACCAGCCCTGTAAGAAATAATAAAGGGGACTCTGAGTGGAAAGGAAAGGTCATAGAGTGAGAATATGAAAAGTAAAAAACACAAAAGCAGTAAAAATAAATGTTTCTGTGAAACTTAGTCAAGGGATATATAAAATGAAAGGATGTAAAATAAGACACTATTACCCAAAACATGGTGGGGAGAGGAGTAAAGAATGAGGTCAAACTTAAGGGACCATCAACTTAAAGTAGACTGTTATATGCAGAAGGCATTATATACAAACCAAATGGTAACCATATATCAAAATCGGTAATAGATGTGCAAAGAATAAAAAAGAAGTAAATTCAAGTATATTACTAAAGAAAGCCAACAAACCATGAAAGAGAGCAAGAGTAGAAAGGATCAGAGAAAATCTTCGGACACAACCCCAAAACAAGCAACAAAGTGGCAATGAACATATATCAATAATAACTTTGGATGTGAATGGACTAAATGCTCCAATCAAAAGACACAGGGTGACAACAAGATCCATATCTTGCCTACAAAAGACTCATTTCAAACAGGAAGACACCTGCAGACTGAAAGTGAGGGAATGAAGAAATATTTATCATGTCAAAAGAAAGCAGGGGTATCAACACTTATCCCAGACAAAATATGCATTAAAACAAAGGCTCTAACAAGGGACAAAGGACACTACGGAATAATAAAGGGGACAATCCAGCAAGAGGATATAACATGTGTAAGTAGTTAGGCACCCACTATGAAAGCACCCAAACACATAAAACGATAAACATAAAAGAAATAATCAACAGTAATACAGTAACAGTAGGGGATTTTAACACTCCACTAACATCAATGGACAGATCCTCCAGACAGAAAATCAACAAGGAAACAATGGCTTTGAATGTCACAGGTATATTCACAGATGTATATCACAGATATATTCAGAACATTCCATCCTAAAACAGCAGAATACACATTCTTTCCAAGTGCCAAATGGAACATTCTCCAGAACAGATCTCATGTTAAGTCACAAAACAAGTCTTGACAAATTCAAAAAACTGAAGCCATATCACACAGGTTTTCTGACCACAACACTATGAAACTAGAAATCAACCACAAGAAAAAAACCTGGAAAGACCACAAATACATGCTATTAATAAGTAGGTCAACCAACAAATCAAAGAAGAAATAAGTAAGAAATGCAAATGAAAACACAATGGTCCAAAATTTGGGGGATGCAGTGGTTTGAAGAGGGAAGTTTATGGCAATACAGGCCTACCTCAAGAAGCAAGAATAATCTCAAATAAACATCCTAAACTTACACCTAAAGAAGACAGAAAACAAAGGACAAATAAAACCCCAAACCAGCAGAAGGAAGAAAATAATAAAGATTAGAGCAGAAATAAATGATATAGAAACTAAAAACAAAAACAAAAAAACAGATCAATGAAAAATATATCAGATCATGAAACAGAACAGATCAATGAAACCAGGAGCCAGTTCTTTGAAAAGATCAAATAAAATTGATAAACCTCTATCCACATTCATCAAAAAGGGAGAGAGAGGACCCCAAATAAACAAAATCACTATTGAAGGGGAGAAATCACCAACCCATAGAAATACAAATAATTGTAAGAGAATATTATGAAAAACTACATGCAAATAAATTGGACAACTTGGAAGAAATGGATAAATTCCTAGAAACATATAACATACCAAAATAAAGGCAGGTAGAAACAGAAAATTTGAACAGACCAATCACTAGCAATGACATTTGATCAGTAATCAAAAAACTCCCAACAAACAAAATCTCAGGACCAGATGGCCTCACAGGCAAAGTCTACAAAACATTTAAAGAAGAGTTAATACCTATTCTTCTCAAACTAATCCAAAAAAAACTGAATAGGAAGGAAAACTTCCAAATTCATTCTATGAGGTCAGCATCACCTTGACACCATAGCCAGATAAAGACACACAAAAAAAGAGGGTTTTCAGGCCAATAATTCTCATGAACATAGATGCAAAATTCTTCAACAAAATATTAGCAAACCCAACCCAACAATATATTTTTAAAAATCATACACCATGATCAAGTGGGATTTATTCCCAGGTTGTTAAGAGTGGTTCAATATTTGGAAAACAATCAAGATACCTCATATCAGTAAAAGAAAAAAACCATATGATCATTTCAGTAGGTGCAGAAAAAGCATTTGACAAAGCACAATATTTATTCATGATAAAAACCCTCAGCAAAGTAAGCCTAGAAGTAACATACCTTAACATAATAAAGGCATTTATGAAAAACCCACATTATACTCAATGGTGAAAAACTGAGAGCGTTCCCCCTAAGGTGAGGAATAAGACAAGAATGTCCACTCTTATCACTTCTATTCAACACACACTGCAAGCCCTAGCCACATAATCAGACAACAAAAAGGAAATAAAAGGCATCCAACTCGCTCGTTCTCCCTCTCGCTCTCCCTCTCTCTCTTCTTCTCTCTTCTCCTCTTAAGCTCGCTCGCTCTCTCCCCTCTCTCTCGAGACAGAGGGGAGAGAGCGAGAGGGAGAGCGAGCGAGAGGAAGAAGTCAAACATTCACTATTAGCAGATGACATGTTACTATATATAGAAAACCCCAAAGACTTCACCAAAAAACTACTAGAAGTAATAAATGAATTCAGTAAAGTCTCAAGATACAGTATCAGTGCATAGAAATCTGTTCCATTCCTCTGCACTAATGAAGCAGGAGAAAGTGAAATTAAGAAAATAATCCAATCTACAATTGCACCCAAAACAATAAAATATCTAGAAAATAAACTTAACTGAAGAGGTAAAAGACCTGTACTCTGAAAACTATAAAACAGTGATGAAAGAAATTCAAGACGATGCAAAGAAATGCAAAGACATTCCAGGCTCATGGGTTGGAAGAACAAATATTAAAATGTCTATACTATCCAAAGCAATCTACAGATTTAATGCAATCCCTAGCAAAATAACAACAGCATTTTCCACAGAACTAGAACAAACAATCCTAAAATTTGTATGTAACCACAGATGACCTCGAATAGCCAAACCAATCTTGAAAAAGAAAAACAAAACCAGAGGTATCACAATTCCAGATTTCAACTTATATTACAAAGCAGTAGTAATCAAAACAGTATGGTATTAGCACAAAAGCAGACACACAAATCAACAGAATAGAAAACCCAGAAGTAAACCCACAATTATATGTCCAATTAATTTTTGACGAAGGAGGAATGAATATCCAATGAGAAAAACACAGTCTCTTCAACAAATGGTGCTGGGAAAACTGGGCAGCCACATGCAAAACAATAAATTGAATCACTTTCTTTCACCATACACAAAAATAAACTCAAAATGGATTAAATACCTAAATGTGAGACCTGAAACCATAAAAATCCTTGAAGAGGGCACAGGCAGTAATTTCTGACATTGACCATAACATCTTTCTAGATATGTCTCCCAAGGCAAGTGAAATAAAAGCAAAAATAAACTATTGTGCCTACATCAAAATAAAAATCTCCTGCACGGTGAGGGAAACAACAAAATGAAAAGGCAACCTACAGAATGGGAGAAGATATTTGCAAATGACATAACCAGTAAAGGGTTAGCATCCAAAATATATAAGGAACTTATACAACTCAACAACCAAAAAACAAATTAAAAATGCCAATTAAAAATGGGCAGAAGGGGGGCGCCTGGGTGGCTCAGTTGGTTAAGTGTCCGACTTCGACTCAGGTCACGATCTTGCGGTCCGTGAGTTTTAGCCCTGTGTCGGGCTCTGGGCTGATGGCTCGGAGCCTGGAGCCTGCTTCCGATTCTGCGTCTCCCTCTCTCTCTGCCCCTCCCCCGTTCATGCTCTCTCTCTCACTGTCTCAAAAATAAATAAACGTTAAAAAAATTTTTTTTAAATGGGCAGAAGGCATGAACAGACATTTTTTCAAAGAAGACATCCAGATGACCAACAGATGCATGCTCAACATCAAAGGCCAAAAAGATGCTCAACATCATTCATCATCAGGGAAATACAAATCAAAACCATGATGAGATTCCACCTCACACGTGTCAAAATGGCTAAAATCAACAACACAAGAAACAACAGATGTTGGCGAGGACGTGGAGAAACGGGAACCCTCATGCACTATTGGTGGGAATGCAAACTGGTGCAGCCACTGTGGAAAACAGTATGAAGGTGCCCCAGAAAGTTAAAAATAGAGGTATCCTACCATCCAGGAATGACACTTCTGGGTATTTACCCCCAAAATACAAAAACACTAATTCAAAGGGATATGTATATCCCTATGTTTACAGCAGAATTATTTAGCCAAACTATGGAAGCAACCCAAGTGTCCATCAATTGATGAATGGATAAAGAAGTGGTACATATATACAATGGAATATCATTCAGCCACAAAAAGAATAAAATCTTGCCACTTGCAATGACACAGATAGAACTAGAGAGTATAACGCTAAGGAAAATAAGTCAGAGAAAGACAAATACCATATAATCTCACTCATCTGTGGATTTAAAAAAAAAAAACAAAGGAGCAAAGGGGAAAAAAGAGTGAGGCAAATCAAGAGACAGATTCTTAATTATAGAGAACTGATGGTTATCAGACAGCAGGTGGGAGCAGGAATGGTTGAAACAGGTGATGGGGATTAAAGAGTACACTTATCATGATGAAAAGTAAATTACGAATAAAAAATAAAGACACCTGTGCCATTAAATATTGGTACCTTGCCATACTAGACTTCAAAATGCTCCTTTACACACAGCTAAAAGAATTCACTAACCCTTATTTCAATTCATATTTCTCAATTTTTATTTTTAGCCCTCTCAAAAATGTTCTTTCAAACCCTGGCAGCTTTTCTGGGAGTATTACTCCATTTCGGCCCAAACTCCGATCATTAAGACTATCTGATACATAAAAGGAAGCCTGACTTTTGCTCAATGTTATAACTCTTAATGATACACATTCAGGGTCTTTTATCACAGAATCTCAAAGGGAATCTTCGTAATATATTACTCCATAATGATAACAAGTCCAAAGGAATGCAAATAAATATTACTGGATACTAAAAAATGTTCTGTTTGTAATCCTAGGTCAACTCTTTTTTTCTAGTCCTGCATTTTCTGAAAATAAAACAGGAGACCCTAATGCTTGGCATTCTTGCTATGGGTAAGTAAAAAATGTCATTCTGAAGTCATCATAATACAACATGGCCATGAACTTGTGTCCCTGTAAGAACCAGAAGCTTATAGAGTTACGGAAAAATACCAACATGTAGGCAATTCTGGATTCTGGTCCCTACTCGACCGTTTACTAATGCTGCCTTGAGTCAGACTTTTTTTCCCCCTAGATTATAAAGCACAAACGATTTTGTGGGATCTTCTTCATTCAGTCATCCCACCCATCACTTGTTCATCCACTCAGCAAACATGCGGTAGAGCTGCTGTGTTCAGTACCGTGCTGAGTGAGGAGGCTGTCAGAGAGAAGATGGTCCTATCGTGCCACATGCCTCTGTCACCAAAGAATCACAAAGCGCTGCTGTGGACACCAGCATGACTCGAATGGACAGGAAATACATTTGTCATCGTCACCAAGTTCCCAAACTTTTCTTGCAAAATGAGGACAAATGTATTTTATCTAACTGGAGAATATTTAGGAATCGTTTCCAGACAAGCTAAGTTACCTATATTTATGCTGCCTGAATAATAATGAGTAATACTCACTTGGAGCTTATTCTGAACACATCTGTTTCAGGGCCTTACATGCATTATCTCATTTAATCTCCTAACACTTTATAAAGTAAGCAGTACTTGCCTCCTTATTTTATGGATAAATTCAAGGAGATTTAATAGCTTATCGAAGCATAAATATTTGTACTTAGGCCCATCTGACTCTGAAGCTTAGTTTCTTTAATTTGGATATAAAATAATGTGAAACTTGCTGCCTATCTCAGCAAAGCCTGCATCAGTATTTGCACATACCTGGGTTAGTACTAAAGCATAGATTTAGAAGGTGTAGAATTGTAGAAATGGAAGAGATATTAGCAACCATCCAGTCTGACCTAGTCACTTATAGTTTAAATGTAGGTCTTGGAATTAGGGGCAAAAATACATATTGAATGAAATGCTACAAGAAGTAAGGGAAAAAGATGAACAGGGAAAAGGGAGGAATCTTGAATTATCCATCATTGTATATAGTCCTTGGCAACTAGGGAAAATGCAATATATGTCTGGTTAACTGGATTACATTACATGTTACAGATTTTTTTATTCTTTTAAGTTTATTTCTCGGCATGGAGCCTGATGTGGGGCTTGATCTCCTGATCCCGTGAGATCATGACCTGAGCTGAAATCAAGAGTCAGAAGCTTAACCAACTGAGCCTCCCAGGCACCCCAAGATGTTACACATTTTTTATTTTTTATTTTTTTTTATTTTTTAAAAAATTTTAATGTTTATTTTTGAGAGACAGAGACATGGCACAAGTCAGGGAGGGGCAGAGAGAGAGGGAGACACAGAATCCGAAGCAGGCTCCAGGCTCTGAGCCGTCAGCACAGAGCCCGACGTGGGGCTTGAACTCATGAGCCAGGAGATCATGACCTGAGCCAAAGTCGGACGCTGAGCCGACTGAGCCACCCAGGCACCCCAGACGTTACACATTTTTTAAACTAGAGTTTCCCAAAGGTCAAGAGAGGTATAGGGTATTTTCATTTGTCTAAGGCTTACAGTACATTAAAAATTAAAAAGCGACAAAACGGCGATACATTTTGTGTGTTCAATCCTGTTAGCTGACATTTGTAATTATCACTATCATTCGTTTGGATATAAAGCCTAAAATAAAGGAAAAAAAAAGAAAAAGGTTGCTCAGGCAGCAGTGTGGGTACTGAATTAGTGACGATGAGAAGACTGGTTGGGAGATTACTGTAGAAAATAGAAAGTTACAGAAATCTCTAGATTTTTTCCTTTTTCTGCTCTTGCACTGCTTCATCTATTCTCTATGTAGAAGCCAGAGAGAGAGAGAGAGAGAGAGAGAGAGAGAAATTAAAACATGTCTGATCATGCCAGTACTCTGTTCAACTCTCTCCAATGGCCTACATTTTACTCAGAGCAGAAACCAAAGTCACTTGAGTGGCATACAATGCTCCACGTGGTCTTCCCTTCTATCCCTTTACCAGCCTGACCTCACCTCCTGCTCTTCTCCCCATGGTCAACTCACTCTGCCACACTGGGCTCCTGGCTTCTTCCGCTATAGTAGGCATTGTGTAACTTTGGCGCTCGCTGTTCCCCCAGCCTGGATTGCTAAATGACTGTTCCCCTCACTTCCTTCGAGTCTATTATTCAATGTCACCTTTCAGCTTAGCCTTCCGTGTCCATTCTCTTTAAAAACCGCAAATCCCCCCCCCCACTTCCTATCAAGCGTTATTGTCCTTGCCTGCTTTGTTTTCCCTACACCGTCGTTAGGCATACTATACCTTTTACTTATTTATTCTGTCCATGATCTGTTTCTCTCTACTAGAATATAATCTCCGTGAGGGCAAGGTTCGTTGCTTGTTTTGTTCACTGTTGTAGCTCCAAATCTAGAACAGTCCTGGGTTCATAACAGATCCCCCAAATACTTGTTGAATCAATGAATGATTGAATGGATGAATGAATTGCTCTACCCAAGTAGCTACAAAGAAGCTGGGGCAGGGGTTGGGAATATAAACAGTAAGAATGCACTGCAAGTCTTACAAGTTCTCTGAGACTTGGAACAGTGAGGGTGCCGAGGGTTCGTGCCGGGAGAGGGAATAAGCTGGATAAAGCTTCCCTGGGCTACTCCTCTGTCTTCCAACTCCAGGGTCTTTATTTGATGCCATGTATCTTCCTCTAAAACAGGGGTTCTTACTTTTGTCGTGTGCTTAGGACCTCTTGGGCAGTCCCATGAAGTCCCAGAGCCCTTCTCAGAGCAATGTTTCCAAATGTATCAAACACACAGGATTACAGAGGCAACGAGGATGAAATATAATTAGCAGAACTTTTTTTAAAGTTGGGGATACAAAGGGGTGACTGGGTAGCTCAGTCCGTTAAGTGTCCGACTTCGGAGCAGGTCATGATCTCGTGATTCGTGGGTTTGGGCCCTGCATCCAGCTCTGTGCTCACAGCTCAGAGCCTGGAGCCTGCTTTAGATTCTGTGCCCCTCCCCTACTCTCTCTCTCTCTCTCTCTCATGCGCGCACACACACACACACACACTCTCTCTCTCTCTCTCAAAAATAAACATTTAAAAAAATCTAAGTTGGGATACAATAATATAATGTGCATCTTCATTCAGGTCTACCAGCTGATCTAATAACTGCTACACTTTTAAAGTGGCAATGACTGTAAAAGATATTTTAAGACACCTCACAACAATCATAACGTGATCAGAAAAAATGTTTGTGGTATCTACTGGCTACAAAGCCAAGGCACAGCTACTATAGTGGTTTGTTGTTTATATTCACAGGCTTCTTAATCTTCAGCTAAAGATTAGTGAAAAGAAGTCCACATTTTTCTTTTCTCATTTAAGTTCACAAATCCCTGAATTCTGTTCCCCAAAACTTTAGGTGTCTGCAGACACTGGGACAATAACCTTGCTCTAGAATCGGTCTCAGGCTCTACTCGAGGGAGGAGATAAGATCAAAGCTAAGAACCCCTCCACTCCCTCAGCACCAGAAGGGGGAAAGTGAAAACAAGCAAACAAAAACAAAGCTATTTTTCCAAATTCCTCTAAGGGTAGATAATCCTTTTCAGTCTTAGAAAAGAGGCCTAAAAATGCAATTAGCTGTGGGTGTCAGAATATCAGGATGACTACATTTTGGCTACAGGACAAATGGTTACTTTCTAACACTGATGAGAAATTCAAAAGTACAGAAGCCTCAAAATCAGTGCAAAGATCCACAGCAGGGGCGAGAGTGCTGAGCAACTAGAAATAAAGAAGATATGTTTTGAAAGTCAGATTTATGTAGACCTGTTTATCTTTCTTCCCTAAAAAGTAAAAGCTGTGTTTCAAAGTTATGTTCTCTTCATGGTCCCTGCAGGCAGCTTAGCAAGAACCGTGGTTTGGAATTTCTTCTTATCCTGATTGTCATCTCTAACTTTTGGCAACAAAGTTGGAAAATACTTGATATTAGATGGTCTCTTTGGAGATTCACAATGCATGTTAGCACTTGAAACGTTCTAGAGTCCTGCAGTGGAGAAATCTGCTTAACTTCATTTAACCCAGTATTTCCCAATCTTATTTGATCATAAATTTGTTTTCCATGTTACAAATGTATACCATAACAACTGTAAGCTTTCGTTGCAATTGTTGATTACACAATGATTTCCTTGCACTGGGACATAAGTTCCTCTGGCTCAGGGAAAACGTGTGGTTTCTCTTTTCATTGCCAGTGCCTAAGGATAGCGGGCACCTAGAAGGTCTAAAAATGTTTGGCTGATTGTTCGATGGTTGGTGGGTAGGCTGGTGGGTTGACTGGTTGAGTGAATGAATAGATCAGAAATGAAAAGAAATACTTTTGACCCAACTTTACTGTATTACTTCAGCAACATGTAAGGAACCTTCAGAAGCCTGATGAAGTGAGGTTAACAGCGGAAAAGGATAACAAAAGAAAAATGGTTATCAGCAAACTTTTCAGAGATGTACATGTATAGTTATGTTTAAACCAAAATAATAGAAAAATCTTACTGAAGAAAGGAAAGGCACATTTCTATTCTAATCATTGCTGTAGCTTTGAAACTAGACAGACTATATCATTAATGATTCAATCAGCATTTCATTTGCATTCTGTGCAAGATTAAATGTGACATCTCAGTAAGTTGCACACTGTTGGTAGGGAATTACGGTAATTAATAGGAAGGCTTAAAAAGGCCAAAACTGGGAACAATCTCAATTTCCAAATGTGATCTTTAATGGCTTGGATCACATTTATGGGATATAATAAAGGAGTAAAAAGATATCCATAGAGTTATAAGTTTAGGAAAAAATATTACTAGTTGGATTTCAACTCTGTAAGGTTTTCAAGAATGTTTTTTCATTGTCCATCTGTTTTTGGATCCTAGTCAACTAATTCCACCCACTTCTGAATCCCCAAAGCAGAACCAGCAAGAAAGCAACATCTGCTAGTTACAGCAGGGTGATATATAGCATTTTTGTTTTTACAAAACTTGAGTCAAAAGAATCTTCAAAATTAACAGTGAAGGGGATGAAGAAGAGCCCACTATTGCCAGACGACTTTCTTTAAGAACAAAGCAGACACACTCAAAAACTTTTCCATCAAAGCCCAAAGGGTTCCACATTTTAAAAGCTGACAGGTACCTCATAACATAGAAGCATAGTTAAACCCAAGACTGAGTGCTTTTTTTTTTCTATTCCTATCTCCTACTTTTGAGAATAAAAGCTATTTATATGTGCCTAAAATTTAAATTGATAGCTCAGGAAGAACATTTCAACAGGGAATACAGTTAAACAGGCTTTGGTGTTTCAATCACTGTTTCTGTGTCACTTCCAAAATATCCTATCACAAATTTGTTTATCTATACTTAGCTGCTCATGCTCACATCCAAATCACCGAGTTCTGCAAGCTCTCCTTCCAAAATATATTTTAAAACCTTCCCCTGTCCCCTCCAATGAAGGTTATAAAACCCAGGGTCTCATCGTGTCTAGTCATAATGACCTTACTTCTGCTCACCAGCTGTCCACACAGCAGTCATAGTGACTATGTGCACTATAGAATCACATCATCCCCCACTTAAACCTTCCCATGGAATCTCCCATTTCTTCTGTGAACACAAACTAGTTCACGTGGCCTTCATAATCTTGCCTGAACTATCTCTTCAGTCACCTTGTAGGCTACCCTTCTCTTTGCACTTAAGATAGAGCCAAACTGGACTTCTCTGCATTCCTAGAATGTGCTAGTCTTCCCCAGATTTAGGGCCCCTACCCACGACTGTTCTCAATCTCATCCGCTTGATGACCATATTCCTTATTAGACTATCAATTCCATATGGACCAAGCTAACGTCTGTCATATCACTGCTGATACCCATACTGTATTCAATAATTTTAGCTGAATGAAATAAAGTAAATCTGAATCCAATAAAAATGGAGGTAAAATGGCAAAAATCTCTTAAAGTGTAATTTATTTCTAGTATATCCTAAGTCTATACCACAGTGAATCTCTGGAAGTTTTATTCACAAAGAAGACTTTTCTATATTCTCCATGACACTAAAGATGTGTGTGTGTGTGTGTGTGTGTGTGTGTGTGTGTGTGTGTGTGTATTGTTGATATGCTGTATACACACACACACACACACACACACACACACACACACACACACCCTACTATTATAACCTGGAGTGCCTTTTCCACCATATGATTGCCAACGCTGAATTTTATCTATCTTTTTCAGTTTTTCCAAGCTCACTGGCTTAAGAGAACTAGATCATTCTGCTCTGATATGCATTTCCTTGATCAATAAGGCTAAACATAAGTGACATAGGCATCTTTTCTGTAAACTGTTCCCCGTTGCTTCTTCCTTCTTGTTCTTTTTTGTCTTCCTCAAGTAGGAAATTATAACCAATTAATCTTTAAGTATGTCAAGTGTTAAATAAAGGAAGGACACGGGTGAGTACTAAAGAAATTTCCCAGCTCTTTAACTGCCTGATGGTCCAAAGAGACCTAGATGACTGCTTAGCCCTGGCCAAGAGACCCATCCTGGTCAGAGAGAGGTCCGAGTGAAAATTATTTCAGTTGTTTCCCAGTAGAGTTGTGTCCGAAAAGTGGCTAAATTTTTTTGAAAGAAAAATACATACACATACAAGAAGCCCCATTAGCTAGTCTCTAGTTAACAGCTTTTCCAGATTACCCAACGCAGCACGTTCATTCCCTTTGTAACACATACTGATTGGTGTTATGAGCACACGGACATTCCTAGCAGTAAGCTCCTTTCTGGAATGCACAAGCAGATCCCTTGATGGTCTGTACAAGCAGTCATACTGATCTGCTGAGATTTTCAAGAAGTGAATTAGGAGATAAGAGAACCTGAGTCCTCATTAGGTTTTAAAGGCTGTGAGACAAACCAAGCGTGGAAGATCTGGCTGAGAAAGTAACTCTTCAAGACGAAACTCAGAAGGATATGCCAGAAGCAAGCAGTCTGAAGAGAGAGCTTACATGTGGGAATAGAATTAAATTGGACGGCTGCCCTAGAAAAAAGTTGCAGCCCTGTTCCCCATCATTAGCGGCTCCTTTTCTGCAGTGTTCTCTGAGGCTGGTGAAGAAGGGGGCAGCCTGGCTGGAAAACGTGCCTGCAGAACTTGCAGTGGCTTCTCCAGGTCCCCTGCATCCTTTTATTTACTGGAAAACCTCCCAAGCTTTTGATTTTTTGTCATCTCAAAAAGTGATAATAGGTCCAAGTTAAATTGTCTTCAGAACATCAAATATCCCTTTCACTAGGAAAGAAAACATTAGGTATTAGATGTGGCTTGCCTCTTAGGATTCTTTTATTTGAGAAGTAAGTAAAAAGTATTTGTAACTTTCCGCAGGCCCAGGTCAACATAGGGAGGTGTTATTGATTTTGCTGTGGGCAGAAAAAGTGATAGGACTAATGTCAAACTGGAAGAAATAAAGAGATGACTCATTTTTATCAACGTTGCCAGATACTGGTTTAGCACCTCATTTTGAGCCTTGGAAAGTTAAGAGCGCAACGGCGACAGAAGTTATTTCTAAAGGCAGGCTGAGGTATTAGCCCGAAGAGATAACAATACTAACTAGTACCCTGAGATATTTAGATAAAGAATCTTAGTGTTTATTGTTCATAACAACAACAACAACAACAACATCACAAATCAATTGCTGAAAGTGGATCAGGAAATGGGTAAATGAAGAGGGAGGGTCATGTTATAGTTTCAAGTAGGAGGATCAGGTAAGTTTCACTGAGAAGGTTCCATTTGAACAGAGACTGAAGAAGGTGAGGGAGTTTGCTGTGTGGTTACCTGCAGGAAGAACATTTCTATGCAGAAAGGACAGCCAGTATAAAGGACAGCCAGAGGGTAGGAGCCTCCTGATTCAAGGGTCATGTGCTTGGCCTAGAAATTTCTCTCGTATCATGTCGATCATATCACAGGAGAAGAGCCAGACATTTGCCACAGATAATAATTTTGTTTAAAAATCAGTATAAAGTAACTAAAAATAACAAAAACTCAACATTCATTGTGCTTTGATACTCCTCGGGATTATTGGCCAACAGGCCAACACCGATTTGCCAAAATTTCAAATACCTGGCCACGGATGCTCTAGTAAGCTATGTTCATAAAAACATAGAAGATTAAATAACATCAAGCGCCTTGCCATCACTGAATCAGAGATATTATATTTGTAGGCTTTTCCCAAAGGGAACCTCCTTATCTAATATTGTAGGCTTTGGAATTAGAACTCAAATCTGTCACTTCACTGTGTGACATTACCTTCGCAGGATCCCAGTCTCCTCATCTGTAATTTGGAATAAATGATAATAATTTCACAAGATTTCTGCGAGGGTTAAATGATATTATAGCACAGTGCTTGGCGAACACAAATGCTTAAGAAATATTAGATATTATCAATCGCCCGCCACCCATCCCCTTTAGAATGTCACATCTGTTTAAATGGCTTGCTCACTTAAAGACTTTAAAAGACACATCTTGGTGTCCTACGTGGTAGGAGGAAAAAATACTTCTAATAACTGAGGAAGCCTGTACTTGTAATATTCCTGTTTCCAGGAAGGAAATTTTATGCTGTGAGTCTTTTCATTTGCTCTGATGAGTCAGCAACTTGTAAGAACTCCAAGGCTCAATTATAGGAGATGGAGAGGAAAAGGATATCAAAAACATGAAAAGGGATTACAAGCTGTAAGTGTAAAATATAAGTTATAAAATAATACAAATAGCAAGCCAAAGTAAGCTGAAAACAATATGCGATTAAGCCAGCTGAAAAATATATAATTTATAACACCAGAGGATCTAGCATAAAAGCCTAGAGGGCTAAAAAAAAATAAAGCAGGTGAAAGCAGAACTCCCTTGAGTTTTAAAAATCCTTTAGATTTACAGGAACAAAGCAAGCTGTCCAGACCAGCACAACGTAATGGAACTTTCTGTGAGGACAGAAACGTTCTGTAGTCTGTGCTATCCAATATGGCAGAAAGTTCTTCACATATCTTCTACCTGATACAAAATGGACCCCAAATAACCTCTTAACAGATGAAAACCATGTTAAAATGACTCAATCTTATGTCTCCAACTTCCATCACTCTGCCCCTTCAACACAAGCTCACTGAAATAGTCCTAACCCCTTAGGGGTCAAGAGCGCTTTGTGTGCTCTCCCAGTGACTATCTTAGCCCATCACACTTGCTGTCTGCTCTGTTGGTTACTCTCCAACCCTCCTCCCGCCAAACTGCTTGAGAGCAGACACTGAATTATTCATGAGTGTATTCGCCATGCATATTTCAATGCATCTTAAAAAACTACTATTTTTGGGGCGCCTGGGTGGCGCAGTCGGTTAAGCGTCCGACTTCAGCCAGGTCACGATCTCGCGGTCCGTGAGTTCGAGCCCCGCGTCAGGCTCTGGGCTGATGGCTCAGAGCCTGGAGCCTGTTTCCGATTCTGTGTCTCCCTCTCTCTCTGCCCCTCCCCCGTTCATGCTCTGTCTCTCTCTGTCCCAAAAATAAATAAACGTTGAAAAAAAAAAAATTAAAAAAAAAAAACAAAAAAAAAAACAAAACTACTATTTTTTACATGAATGAATTGAATATACCAGACTTATCAAAGTCTTTTATTCCTCCCTTAACATAATTACAGCCTCACTAGGCCACTGAAATTACTTCAGGGCTTCTAAATCTGCTAAATTAGATACTTCTAAACACTACTCTCTCCATTCCAAAGTCAGTAAGTCCCGAAATGAAATTCAACATTTTCCTCTCAAATTGGTTTCTTCTCCTGTGCTGTCTAGTTCGATTAATGGCACTTAATTACTATTATCCATGTTGCCTAAGACAAAAAAAAATAGCTGAAAGTCATCCTTGATACTTCTTATATCTCAACTCAGTTGATCACCAAGCACTGCGGATGAATTCTATACCTTTCCTTAACGTCTTTTTAACTGGACCTGTCCTGTACCTAATACTGCCACTGTCTTAACTTAGCCCTTCATCACTGCTTATCCACATTTTCATAGGTCCTTTTCTTTGATTCTCATCAAGCTGCCCTACAGTGGGTCATCCACACTACCTAGTTTTTCCTAAAATGCTAATTTAATCACCTAACTGTCCCACTGAAAACTCACTGACTCCTCCCCCTCATCCATATAGTCATTAGAATTAAATTCCAACCCTTTCACATAATTTATAAGGCTTTTTCCAATCTGGCCCAAGCTTAGGCCTCAGTACATGCTCCATGGGGACATACAGTTGGGACCCTGGGAAGATATATTGATGGTTTTCTGGCCAGAGGATCTAGGAATCTGACATCTACCCAAGACTGGCTAATTCTTTCTAAATTACCTGGGAAATATGCACAAAGGAATCAAAACTAAGCAATATAATACTTTATTGTTTCGACCACAAATCCTAGCCAGTGCAGTGCTCCAGGAACCTCAGCTAGTTTATGGGGAAGGTGGCCTAGGGCTGCCGTGTCTAATATGGTGGCCACTAGCCTACCTGATAGGTGGCTAGTTCAAACTGAGATGTGCTCTAAGTATAAAGTGAATGCCAGATTTCAAAGGCTTAGTAAACATGGGCAAGAATATAAGATTTCCCATCAGTAATTTTTATATTAATTACATCCTTAAAATATTTTGGATACAATGGATTAGATAAAACATATATTTAAAACTAATGGAATCTGTGTCTCTTTACTTAAAGTGGCTACTAGAAAATTTTATTTTATTTTATTTGAAAAATTTAAATTACATGTATCTATTGAACAGTGCTTGCCTAAAGTCATCCAAACTGTAAGGTCCGTTGTATCTGTTCTATTCCCCCCTCTTCCATCTCAATCCCTAAGTCCCAGAATTTAGTACCTCAGTGGGATGTAGTCACATATCGTAAGAAAAGAAGTCAACGAAAGTGAAACATATTTACCAGATGGCCTTCTCCCCTGTGATGTATTTAGGAACAGAAGACTCCCCTGTGCATTTGAATCAATTCCCTGGGATTGCATCTCTGTGCTGGTTGCAGCTTCACGGATCACCTCTCACCTGCCCAGACGCCCCCCACCCACCATGCTTTTCAGGGGGGCGCTGTCTGCCTCCAGACACTGCAAGGTCAATGTGCTACAGGCTTACACTTTCATTTTCTACCTGCACCACTGCCCCCCAAAGCTTTAAGAAGATAAAGAGGAATGGGGCGCCTGGGTGGTGCAGTCAGTTAAGCGTCCGACTTCAGCCAGGTCACGATCTCGTGGTCCCTGAGTTCGAGCCCCGCGTCAGGCTCTGGGCTGATGGCTCGGAGCCTGGAGCCTGTTTCCAATTCTGTGTCTCCCTCTCTCTCTGCCCCTCCCCCATTCATGCTCTGTCTCTCTCTGTCCCAAAAATAAATAAAAAACGTTGAAAAAAAATTAAAAAAAAAAAAAAGAAGATAAAGAGGACTGAAACTCCAGACACACAAAAATATCCTGGCCTTAAATTTTAGAAATTCTGTTCTGAAAAATCCCTTCACCCACCCAGCCTCTAGACTTGGTCTCTTTGCCCAATTCCAGCCTCTGCTGGTGGCTTGAGTTCTCTCTTCATTTTATTTCCTATTCCCAAATTACTAGGCATTTCTTTGGTTGGACAGTTTAGTTATACTTTTAGTTCCTTATATCACAGTCCAACCTATTCCCCCATAGCCTCACCTATTTACCTCAGCAGATAACCATACAACCTACTTCCTGCCTGAAAAGAAATACTAGCATGGGCTGTTTATAAAATTGTAATTTTTGGTGATGGTTGTGTTTTGAATTTCTATTATGCCCAATGCCAGAGCAAACTGCCTCAAGGCTTCTCAGCGATAGGCAGGTAATCCCACGGAAGGAGAAGAACCTTCTGTGGACAGTACCGCTGGACCTTTCCCCAGTCGAGATGAGTGACCCCAGTCCTTATCACCAGTACCAATGGAAAGGCGATGGGGAAATTCTTCCCCTGGTTTAATCTGTGCATTTGCCTGTGATCCCTGGTCGGGCATCAATGCTGTCTCTCACTGTTGTCATGCACTAAACTGACAGAGAAGGAGTATGGTCACCTTCTACTCGTCTCACAAGGACACGGAGATGAAACCAGAACAGAGGGAACAGAATTCTGTTCTGTTCTGATCCCCCAGAGCTAAGGATTCTGCCAGACCCCTTCCCTAGAATTTCAGCAGTTTTAATCTCCAGCTACTCATCCACTTGAGACAAAAAGAGAAGCACAGGGAAAACAACCTGGTAAACAGCACCTGGCTCATCAGCATACAGATTTTGGAGGTCTATGCATAGTCATCGGTAGATAACGTACTGTTATATCAACAGTTATCACCCCCAGAGAGCTTACAGACTTTGAAGAGAGACAAAGGATGAAGTCCCTCAGGAGACCCTCATTTAAAGGACAGATTAAGAGTATATAGCCAAAGAGCTGAAGATAGGTAAGTCAGAGAGACAGGAAGAGAAGAAAAGAATGTATGATTATTTGGCTCCCAGTCATGTAGGATTCATGTATACCGATAATTAAAACTCGACTCCAACCTCTGGTCCTCAACCTCTGGCTGATATATAGAGAAACTGGAAAAGACCAAGGAAGAATCAAAGGATTCAGCCCTTGAAAGATAAGAACCATAATGAAATTCATCTACAGATACACACACACACACACACACACACACACACACACACACACAGTTTTTCCCATGAGGTTACTCCCCAGTCAATATGACAAAGCTCAAGGCAGAAAATCTCAGTATTATTGGCCTAAGGAAAAAGAGGATGGGGTTTGGAACATCCAGAGAAGCTGAAAATGGAATGGGGCAAAATCCTTGAAGGAGGGAGCCAAAAAAATCTGTAAACAAACTCCCTCAAATCCTTGACTGATACCTGAACTGCACATGTGTGGGGGGCAAGATTTCAAAGAGGCCAGGGGAAAAAACAAACGTTAGAAGGCTGAAAGAGGTAAGCAGAGTTTCAACAGCTATTCACTGCAGAAAAGAATGAGAAGTGTCAATCTGTCAAAGAAGACTTGGTAAGCAACTTAACTGTGTTTTCAACTGAAACCTCAAAGAGCCATCCATGTCTTAGGAAAAAACACCAGTGAGAATTAAGAAAGCATCCCATGTCTAAGCGAAATGACAAAACAGATCCACCCTGACAAAGCCTAAAACTAGTAATGCTGTGTTAGAACATTCTTCATAAGAGGATAACAGAATCCAGAGTCTGTGACAACATATCTTACATCATGTTTCAGTACATGACCCCAAATTACTAGATTTTCAAAGTAGTCAACAGAAAATTTCATAGTCAATAGAAAAAATCAGTCATAGGCCCACAGGCAAACCAGCATTCAAGAATTTTAAAATAGTTAAAATAAGTATATTTTAAAAAGCCATAGATGCCTGAGTGGCTCAGTCGGTTAAGCGTCCGACTTCAGCTCAGGTCATGATCTCACAGTCTGTGAGTTTGAGCCCCATGTCGGGCTCTGTGCTGACAGCTCAGAGCCTGGAGCCTGCTTTAGATTCTGTGTCTCCCTCTCTCTCTCTGCCCTTCCCCCACCTGCGCTCTCTCTCTCTCTCTCTCTCTCTCTCTCTCAAAAATAAACATTAAAAAAAATTTTTTTAAGCCATAGGAAAAAAACGAATGTAGTGTGTAGAAAGATAGTTTAAGGAAAGTTTTGTTAAACTATAAAAATGAATCAAATGCAAATCTTAGAAATAACTACTACATCTTAAATAAAAATTGAACAAAAGAGAGGAGAGAATCCATCAATTCAAAGATAAATCATCCAAACTGAAGCACAAAGAAAAAAACGCTTTAAAAAAATCACAGAGCCTCAGTAACTTGTATCGAATGATCAAGCACATAGATAATTGGAGTTTCAGGAGAGAAGAAGATGGAAAGGCTAAATAATTGAAGAAATATTAGCTGAAATTTTTTCCAATTTGATCAAAAAAAACCTAAAAGCACACAAATATCAGTGAACACCAACCTGAATAAATACAAAGAAAACCATAATAAGGTACCGTGTAAAACTTAAGATAAAGCCACACACTAATTAAAATTACATGTATTGGTATAAGAATTGATACAGTGATTAATGTAACTTAACAAATAACTTAGAAATAAGGTCTCACAAATCAATAGGAAAACAAAGTATTCCATAAATGATGCTAAAATTGGTGAAACTCAGAGGGCAGAAATGAGAGACTCAGATCTTCATCTTGGACCATGAGCAACAAAAAATTCAACGTATAAAATAATTAAATGTAAAAAGTGAAACTACAAAGCTATAGTAGCTTTAGAGAAGACTATAGTTCTCTAATGAGGAAGTATCATCAAAGTTTTTATTAAAGCAACCATAAATGAAAACAATGATAGATGACTACATATTAAAATTTTCTCTACACAAAGAAAATTAAAAATTAAAGTGCGGAAATAACTGAAATAAACTTTCATGTATACAGAGCACATAAAAGTGATGAAAAAAGTAGAGAATTGATCAAGTGACATAATAAGACAATTTACAAGACTTATAAATAATCAACAAAGTTTACCTTTATAAGTAATTAATATTAAAACAACAAAATTGCTACTTCACCCACTAAATTAGAAACATTTTAGCTTAATAATCCTCAGTCTTCCTAACTTTGTATTCTTATGCATTGCTAGCAGGAATGTAAATTGGAACAAACTTTCTAGAAAATAGTTTAATATATACTAGGTTTTAAATCTATATCCTTTGTTCTAGAAATTAGATTTCTGGGAATCTCTTCCAAAAACACAGAGGGGGAAAAAAAAGTATACATAAGAATGTTCTGAAAAGAGATAAGTCAACAACATGGCTGAATAAGACCTCCTTCATCATGGCCCTCCTTTCACAACAACAATGTGACATCCAACCATGAAAAAAGTCCCTTTGTGGGAGCCTTGGGGTTTAGTACCATATATCAAAAGCCTCGGGAAGAGTCTGGCCCACCTGTGCATCAGGTAAGTGGACCCTGCAGTGGTTCCTGTACCAGTTCCAGCCCCTCCTGGCCACATTCCAGAAGTCTCTGGTAAAAACTGTCTTAGACAATCACCCATGGACAGGAGCACCTTCGTAGAAGTCTAGGTCTCCAGCAGAGAAGTCCTAGCACACAGTTGGAGCAACACAATAGGAACTGGATGGACTGGAGTGGGTAAGATGAAGAGTCTGACTTTACCTGTATCACCCTTCTCCAAAAGTAGTCAAGAGACCTCAGGGTCAAGAGAGATATTCTTACCCTGTGATTTCTCCCAAGAGAGGAAAGTGAAAGTGTGTGAGTCAACACCTGGGCCCACCCAGCTGTGCAGGATGATGCCAAAGAAGCCCATTTCTCTCTCACTCCATTCAAAGTAGTGAATTGTGAGCTGTATGACTAGAGGGTGGGGATAGCTGGAAAAGTAGAAGACTCTTGGAGACCATTGAAAGGACGTGGATTATAAAAACGGTGCCACAGATTCCATTAAAAAGCTGAGTTTTGAGCTTCTGGGGATGTCCTATCTGCAGATCCCACCAACGAGCCCATGGGCACCATGGTGCTCCTTGTGCTTCACCCACACACTAACCCCACAGAGACAGTGAGAAAAAGCTTTGGTAGATGGCAAGTGAGCATGTGCAGAAATCAGTAAGACTCTGTGAGCCAGGGAGAGACACAAACTTGAGCTTCAGCGCCACCTTTAGGAAAGCAAAAGAGAGGCTGTTGGCACTTGGCCTGGTGCATTGGATGATCAAAAGAAGACACACAAGTCTAAGAATTCTGCCAAAAGAGGGAGCCAAAGTGTGGAGCAGGTGTATCCATACAAGTTCGGAGAATCCCTACGAAGACTGACAGAAGAGATTTCTCTCTGGAAGGTAGTTAGTAAAGAAGGAAGGAGGTCACTGCTACTTCAAAAGTGAAGACAGCAACAAACAACTTCAAGAAACATGAAAAATCTATGAAACGTGACACAAGCAAAAGATCACAATAATCTTCCAGTAACTG
The DNA here is from genome assembly GCF_022837055.1 of Prionailurus viverrinus. Lineage (NCBI taxonomy): Eukaryota > Metazoa > Chordata > Mammalia > Carnivora > Felidae > Prionailurus > Prionailurus viverrinus. The sequence goes on from NC_062577.1 coordinate 9,349,640, forward strand.
ATCCTGAAGACATGAATATCTGCTATTTACCTGATAAAGAATTTAAAACACCTGTTTTAAGGAATCTCCCTGAGCTACAAGAAAGCACAGAGAGACAATTCAGCAACAACAACAACAAAAACACAATACACACACAAAATGAGAAGATTAACAAAGGTAGAAATCATAAAAGAAGAATCAAATTCTGGAGCTCAAAAATACAATGAATAAAATGAAAAAGGTACCATAGAGCATCAATATCAGAATGGATGAAGTAGAAGAAAGAATCTATGAGTTGAAAGACAGGAAGTAAATAATTGTCCAGTTACAGGAGAACAAAGCAAAAAAGAAGGAAGAAAGACTATGTAATCAATGGGATACCATAAAAAAAAAATAATCTGCAAATTACTGGAGTCTCAGAGGGAGACAAGAATAGAAAGTTTACATAAGAAAAGAATAGCTGGGAACTTCCCACATCTGGGAAGAGATTTGGATATCCAAGTTGATTAAGCACTTAGATCATAAAATAAACTCAACTTAAACATATCCTCTGCAAGACACATTATAATAAAACTATCAAAAATCAAAGACAGAGAAACTTAAAAGCAGCAAGAGTAAAGGAGCCTGTAACTTACAAGGGAATCTCCACAAAGTTATCAGTCACTTTCTCAGCAGAAATCTTAGAGGCCAGGAGAGAGTGGGATGATTATATTCAAAGTGCTGAAAGAAAATAAAAAGCAACTAGCAATGAAAAATACTCTATCCAAGCAAAGTTGTCCTTCTGAAATAAGGAAGAGATAAAAGCTGAGGGAGCTCATCCCTCCAGACCTGACTTATAAGAAATACTGAAAGAAGTTCTTCAGGTTGAAATTAAAGAATGCTAAAGGGTAATTTGAAAAAATATGAAAATATTCAACACACTGATAAAGATAAGTGTACATAGATTCAGAATGTTCTAATACTGTAATATGGTGGTGTATATAGCTTAACTTCATTCTTGTACAAAGATTAACAGACTATTCAAAATAACTATAATAAGTTGTTAACAAATTCACAATATAGAAAGAGGTAACCTGTGATATAACAAACAAAATTGGGGAGTAAAAGTAGAAGTTTGATTATAAGAAAAGTCAAGTTTGTACCTGCAGAAAATAGACTACTGTGTCATTAAGATATTTATAGAACGCTCATGGTAACTACAGAGCAAAAACTTGCGGCAAATTCACAAAAGACAAAGATAAGGGAATCAAAGCATACCACTATGGGTAATCATCAACATATCTGAAAGGCAGCAAAAAAGGAAGAAAGGAGCATGGGAACTGCAAAACAACCAGAAAATGAATAAAATTGCATTGATAAGTCCTTACCCATCAGTAATTACTCCAAATGTAAATGGGATAAATTCTCCAATCAAAAGGCATGGAGTAACTGGATGAATTTAAGAACAAGACCAAATTATATGCTGTCTTCAAGAGACTCACTTCAGCCTTAAGGACACACAGGCTTGGAGTAAAGGGATGGAAAATGATATTCCACGCAACTGGAAACCATAATACAACAGGGGTGGCAATATTTATACAGAAAAAAAAATAGACTTTAAGCCAAAAACTGTAACAAAAGGCAAAGAAAGTCATTATAGAGGTACACGTTGAGGAGATGGTGGACTAGGACAGTAAGCCCACCTTGTGCCACAGATACACCAAGCTAATATTCACATGAGTGTAAATAATTCAGAAAATGAACTGAAGACTGGCAGAACAAACTCCATAAGTAAAAGTAGAGAAAAGTAGAGAAGAGGCCATAAAAAAAGGGAGATAGGGCAAAGGCAACCATGGCTGTCCCTAGTTGGAAATGAGGCTGGGGCACAAGGGAAGGTAATAAACAGACTATCACACTGGAGAGCCCTCATGGGGGAAGATGAATCCCCATAACATTGGCTTTGAAAGTCAGAGAGGCTGAATTTCATGAGTGTTTACAAACAGTGGGACTTAAAGCCTGGAATTTAAAAGATCAGCAGGTTCAGTTCTGCAAAATTGAGTCCCCACCCCTCGAAGGGACAGCACAAGAAGCCGCCAGTAGAGATAGAGTACAGAAGCAGCAGTTTGAAAATTCCTGGGGCCCATAAGAGAGAGAGTTATTTACTTATCTTAGAGCTTGGCCATAGAAGCTGGGAACACAGGGAGACCCCTCCAGGAATAAAGGAGGTGGCAAGTGACATCTCCCTCCCCCACCCCTCAGCATAAACACAAGGTCTCCTGTGGGAACCAGCACTGCGCCAACACCCTGTACCCAAACTGCTTACACAAAATCCCCTCCCACCACCCACACTTTGATGGATCTGCCCTTTCTCATCAAGATTGCCTCAGTCCCAGTAAGGTGGGTCCCTTTCCCTAGAAAACTGGAACAATCTCCACCAACACATCATCTCCTGGCTACGGGTGCTTTTGTCCTGGGGGCATCCATGGCAGGTCTCATTTTCCAAGCAGACCATTACACACCAAATTAAAACATGTCCCACCAGGGCGGGGACCAAACACTGCCCACAACAGACAAAAGGAGCCTCTGCAGACAATTGGACTGAAGGAAAAGGCAGATAGGAAACAACAGCAGGGCATATGCAACAAATGTAAGAGACACATCCTGAAGCACCAAGCCCTGGAGAACAGGGGACAAAGCAATGCAGGGCACTACAGAACCTCTTCCTCTTGAGGCCATTACCTTTGTGACAAGACATAGATGATTTTCCTAACACAAAAAAACAGACACAGAGAGACACACAAAATGAGAAGACAGAGGAATATGTCCCAAATGAACGAACAAGACAAAACCACAGCAAGAGACCTAAGTGAAATGAACATAAGCAATATGCCTTGTGGAGAATTTACAGTACTAATCACAAAGATACTCACTGGACTTGAGAAAAGAGTGGAAGACATCAGTGAGACCCTTAACACAGAGATTAAAAAAAGAACCAATCAGAGATGAAAAAATAAAAAATAGACTTGATAAAAAATAGCAGGCTAGAGGAAACAGGAACAAATTAGTGACCCAGAAGACAGAGTAATGTAAAATAACCAAGATGAACTAATAAGAGAAAACAATTCTGCAAAATGAGAATAGGGTTAGAGAACTCAGTGACTCCACCAAGCATAACAACATTCATATTATACAGATCTGAGAATAATGAGAGTGAGAAAAGGGGTAGAAAGTACATTTAAAGAAATAATAGCTAAAAACATCCCTAATGCGGGGAAGGAAATGGATATTCATACCCAGGAGGCACAGATCCCCCAACAAAATCAAGGCGGTCTATACCAAGACACATAGGATTAAAGTGGCAAAAAGTAGTGATTAAAAAAAATGTTTTTAACAGCAAAACAGACAGTTATATACAAGAGAAACCCAATAAAACCCTCAGCAAATTTTTCAGCAGAAACTTTGCACACCAGCAGAATCTGCAGCTAAGAATACTCTATCAAGCAAGGCTATCATTCAAAATAAAAGGAGATAAAGAGGTTCTCAGACAAACAAAAACTAAGAGTTCATTCATGACAAGTGAAAACAAGCCCTACAAAAATGTTAAAGGGGACACTTTCCTTGGGAAAGAAAAGACCATAAGTGAGAGTATGAAAAGTAGGAAATCTAGAAGTGGTAAAAATAAATATACCTGTAAAAATCATACAAGGGATTCACAAAATGAAAGGACATTTGAAAGGACAAAATGAAAGGTGAAATATGGCACCATATACTTAAGATGTGGGGGAAAGAGGAGTAAAGAATGTGATCAAACATAAGCGACCATGAACTTAATATGGACTGCTAGATGCAGAGGATAGTAAATACAAACTGAATGGTAATCACAAATCAAAAATCAGTAACAGATATGCAAAAAATAAAGAGAAAGGAATCCAAGTATATCACTACTAAAGAAAGCCAACAAACCATGAAAGAGACCAAAAGAACAATCAGAGAAAAACTACAAAAAGAACCACAAAACAAATAAAATGTTAATAAATACATATCTATCATACTTACTTTAATGAAAATGCTCAAATCAAAAGACATAAGGTGACAGAAAGGATTAAAAAAACAAAACAAAAAACAAACATGCAAAACAAGACCCATCTATATGTGCCTACAAGAGATTCATTTCAGATGGGAAGGCACCTAGAGATTGAAAGTGAAGGGATGGAGAATCACTTATCATGCAAATGGATGTCAAAAGAAAGACAGATGTTTTCACTCTTATGTGTATCCTGAGAAACTTAACAGAAACCCACGGGGGAGAGGAAGGAAAAAAAAAAAAGAGGTTACAGTGGGAGAGAGCCAAAGTATAAGAGAATCTTAAAAACTGAGAACAAACTGAGGGTTGATGGGGGGTGGGAGGGAGGGGAGGGTAGGTGATGGGCACTGAAGAGGGCATCTTTTGGGATGAGCACTGGGTGTTGCATGGAAACCAATTTGACAATAAATTTCATATATTAAAAAAAATAATAAAATAATTTAAAAAATAATAAAAAAAAAAGAAAGCCAGAGTAGCAATGCTTGTATTGGACAAAATAGCCTTTAAAACAAAGACTGCAATAAGAGATAAAGAAGAGCACTATATCATAATAAAGGGGACAATCCAACAAGAAGATATAACAATTGAAAACATGTATGCACCAAACATGATAGCACACAAATACATAAAACAAACATAAAGGAAATATTTGACAGTAATACAATAGTAAAGACTTCGATACTCCCCTTATATCGGCAAACAGATCCTACAAGCAGAAAATCAACAAACAGTGGCTTTTAATGACACAATGGACCAGATGGATTTCACAGACATATTCAGAACATTCCATCCTAAAATAGCAAAATACGCATACTTTTCAAGTGCACATGGAATATTCTCCAAGAAAGAATGCATATTAGACCACAAAACAAGTCTCAACAAATTCAAAAAGGCTGAAGTCATATCATGCATGTTTTCTGACCACAATGTTATGAAACTGATAATCAATCACAAGAAAAAATCTGGAAAGAGCACAAATACATGGAAGTAAAATAACATGCTAGTAAACCATGACTGGGTCAACCAAGAAATCAAAGAAGAAATCGAAAACTACATGGAAACAAATGCAAAAGAAAACACAATGGTCTAAAATTTTTGAGATGCAGCGAAAGTAGTTCTAAGACAGAAGTTTATAGCAGTACAGGACTACTTCAAAAACAAGAAAAGTCTCAAATAAACAACCTAATCTTACACCTAAAGGAGATAGAAATGAAAAAGGACAAACATAGCCAAAGTTAGCAGAAGGAAAGAAATAATAAAGATTAGAGGAAAATAAATGATATAGGGGTGACTGGCTGGCTCAGTCCGTTAAGCTTACAACTTCGGCTCAGGTCATGATCTCGCGGTTCATGAGCTTGAGCCCCACATCGGGCTATCTGCTGTCAGCATGGAAACTGCTTTGGATCCTCTTTCCCCATATCTCTTTGCCCCTCCCATGCTGGTTCTCTCTCTCTCTCTCTCTCAAAAAATAAATAAACTTAAACATATATACATACATACCTATATACATACATACATAAATAGAAGTAAATATATAGAATAGATCAATGAAACCAGGAGCTGGTTCTTTGGAAATATCAACAAAACCAATAAACTTGTAGCCAGACTCATCAAAAAAAAAATATGTTTTTTTGGAGGGGCAGTGCCGGCGTGGCTCAGCTGGTTAAGCATCTGACTTGATTTCAGCTCAAGTCGTGATCTCATGGTTTATGAGTTAAAGCTCAATGTCAGGCTCTGTGCTGACAGTGTGGAGCCTGCTTGAGACTCTCTCTTACCTGCTTTCTCTGTCCCTCCCCTGTTCTCTCGCTCTCAAAATTGAATAAACTTTTAAAAAAAGGAAGACAGAGAGAGATGACTCACATAAACAAAATCACAAATGAAAGAGGAGAAATAACAACCAACAGCACAGAAATGCAAACAATTATAAGAGAATATTATGAGAAATTATATGCGAACAAATTGCACAACCTAGAGGAAATGGACAAATTCCTAGAAACATATAACCTACCAAAAGTAAAGCAAGAAGAAACTGAAAATTTGAACAGACCAATTACCAGCAATGAAATTAAATTTGTAATCATAAAACTCCCAAAAAACAAGTACAGGACCAGATTGCTTTACAGGTGAATTCTACCAAACATTTAAGTAACAGTTAACACCTATTCTTCTCAAACTATTCCATAAAATAGAAAAGGAAAGAAAACTTCCAAATTCACTCTATGAAGCCAAAATTACTCTGATACCAAAAACAGATGAAAAACCTATAAAAAAAAAAAAAAAGGAACTACAGGGGCCAATACCTCTGAGGAACACAGATGGAAAAGTCTCACAAAATACTAGCAAACTGAATCCAACAATATATTAAAAAATCATTCACATGACCAAGTAGGATTTGTTCCCAGAATGCAAGGCTGGTTCAATATCCATAAATCAATCAACGTGATACATCACGTCAATAAGAGAAAGAATAAAAACCATGTATGATCATTTCAATAGATGCAGATAAAGCATTTGAAAAAGTACAACATCCATTCATGATAAAAACTCTCAATAAGGTAAGTCTAGAGGGACCATATCTCAACATAATACAAAGAGGAATGACTCAAATAAATAAAATCAGAAATAAAAGCAGAGATATTATACCAAAGAAATATAAAGGATCAAAAAACTATTATAATCATATGACAACAAACTGGACAATATAGAGGAAATCGATAAATTCCTGGAAATATCTAACCTACTAAGACTGAATCATAAAGAAATAGAAAATCTGAAGAAACCAATAAGGAGATTGAATGAGAAATCAAAAATCTCCCAACAAGAAAAGCCCAGGACCAGATAGGTTCCCCTGGTAAGGTATACCAAACTTAAGAATTATGCCAATCTTTCTCAAACTTTTCCAAAAAACTGAAGAGGAGGGAGTACTCCCAAATTTATTATATGAAGACAGTATTACCCCAATCCCAAAGCCAGATAATGACACTACAAGAGAAGAAAACTACAGGCCAAAAACCCTGATAAATATGGAGGCAAACATTTTCAACTAAATATTAGCTAACTGAATTCAACACCACATTAAAACAATTACACACCATGATCAAGTGGAATTTATACCTAGGATGCAAGGATGGTTCAATATATACCAGTCAATAAATATGATACACCACATTAACAGAGTAAAAGAAAAAAAAATCACATGAACATCTCAACAAATGGAGAAAAATAGGTGACAAAATATAACTTCCTTTTATGATTAAAAACTCTCAAAAATTTTCATATGGTAGGAATGTACCTCAACATAGTAAAGGCCATATATGGCAAGCCTTCTCTTATATAAGAAATAGAACAAGGGTGCCCAATCTTACCACTCCTATACAACACAGTAATTGACATCCTAGCCAGAGCAATTAGGTAAAAAAGGCAGCCAAATTAGAAAAAAAGACATAAAACTGTCTTTGTTTGTAGATATGTTATGATCCAGTATATGAAAATCTTAAAGACTGCACCAAAAAAACTGTTAAAATAATAAATGCAGCAAAGTTACAGGGTACAAAAATAAACATACAAAAATCAATTGCATTTCTACACAGTAACAATATATGAAAACAATCTTATGTCAACATAAGCATCAAAAACAATAAAATACTTATGAATAAATTTAACCAAGGAGGTAAACGATCTGCATACTGAGAACTGTAAGACTTTGATGAAAGAAACAGAAGGTGACACAAGCAAATGGAAAGATGGATTGAAAGGATGAATATTGTTAAATCTTTGATGTTGATGGATTGAAAGGATGAATATTGTTAAAATGTCCATATTACCCAAACCCATCTATACATTAAATGCAATTTCTATTAAAATTCCAATAACCTTTTTCACAGAAATAGAAAAAAAATCCCAAAATTTGTACAGAATCACAAAAGGCTCTAATTGACTAAACCAATTTTAAGAAAGAAAAACAAAGCTGGAATCATCACATTCCCTGATTTCAAACTCTACTACAAAACTATCGTAATCAAAACAGTACAGTACTGGCACAAAAACAGACACACAGATCAATGGAAAGAATCTAGAGCACAGAAACAAATCCTCATATATATGGTCAACTAATATTTGACAGAGAAGCCAAGAATACCCAGTAAGGAAAGGATTGTGTCTCTAAGAAATGATGTTAAGCAAAAAGGAATATCACACACAGGAAAATGAAATTGGACTCCTATCGTAAGTATTATTTTGTAAAAATTATTTTACACCATAAAATGACATATAACCAATCTAGTAAAATCATATCATTAAAGAATGTTTAATGACATGAGAGAAAGCTCAGTACTATTTAGGGTATCATGAACTACAAAACATTATACACACTTTGATCCAAATTTTATTTATGAAATTGCTAACTCTTAGTGATTATTATGGGCCACATTTCCTTCATCAAACTTTATTTCACTCCTAATTTTTCCATAATGGCCATGTATTATTTTTATACTCACAATAAAAATATTATTTGCAAAATACAAATTCAGAAGAATAGGGCAAAGTCTTCAAGGAAAGATACGAGAAAAAGGATAAAGTGGAAAGTTTCAACAGAGAAGGAAAACACACTTCCTTGGAACTACAATGAAGAATGAGCGTGAGTTCAGAAATAAATGGTGTGAAGGCAGAAATTTAAGAGATATTTAATAACCATACTTTTCTCTGTGAAATAGAAGATAATGCTATCTTTTTATGGAGAGGAGGCTGAATTGTAAGAGGGCTGAGGAAAATAATGGAGGTTTAACATTGCTATTTTGAGAATTAGCAGAAAGAAGGACAGAAAAAGATTTCTAGAGGACAGTAATCGGCCCAGCTTTGTTTGGAGATCATACTTTGCATCAACATGAGTCTATACAACAGTATAACATTCATCTACCAGACCATTCAGTGCATGTATAAGAATGAGGTAGGCACATGCTTGAGTGGATCTAAGTTTGGGGTTTTTGGAGTGTGGACAAAGGACAAGAGAGTAAAGACACTGAGAATGCTATAAAAAGGGCAAAGGTATGAACAATGGAGTCTAGGTTGAACAGAAAAGGAAGTCAGAAAGTGGCATTACAGTGTCAGAAAATGGAAGGGTCTACAGCCTAGAAGTTTCAGTCAAGTTAAAGGGACACTGGGAAGAGGATCAAGAGGCCAAGGAATCCAGAAAGCTACGGCAGACATTACTATAATAGAGATTAAGTTCGAAGACGTGTCTCTGCTCTGGATGTCAACAAAAAATAGAGCATGGTCATGGGAGAAAACTGGGAAGCAGAATGATAAAAGATAATTGACAGAAGTTGTCCATTCAGCTCTCAGGCCAAGTACTGGGTGAATCTTTCACATGGATGTTCTTGTGCCAATCTGATGACAAGAACTGGGATGAAGAGAAAGACTATATAATCAGGGGTTCCCAGCCTTCAATGAATAAAGGAATGTGACCAGAAGGTCAATAGGTAACAGAAGCGACAGACTTTGACTCCCAAGCATTTCTCTTGCAAGTTTACCACAACTCCCTGCACATTCATGGAAAAAGAACTGCATTTCAAACTATCAGGATACTTTGACTTTTTTTTTTTTTTAATTTTTTTTTCAACGTTTATTTATTTTTGGGACAGAGAGAGACAGAGCATGAACGGGCGAGGGGCAGAGAGAGAGGGAGACACAGAATCGGAAACAGGCTCCAGGCTCTGAGCCATCAGCCCAGAGCCCGACGCGGGGCTCGAACTCACGGACCGCGAGATCATGACCTGGCTGAAGTCGGACGCTTAACCGACTGCGCCACCCAGGCGCCCCAGGATACTTTGACTTTAATCCAAAAACCAGTAAAGGCTACCCAATAGCCGGTGAAAGACCACTGTGACAATCAAATGAATGGAAAATATCAAATTTTAAAAAGCCACTTTTTGTGTAAGAAAATATTTGATTGGCTGATTGATTGACTGAGACAGAGACAGCATGAATCAGGGGAAGGGGCAGAGTGAGAGAGAATCCCAAGCAGGCTCCAAGCTCAGCACAGAGTCCAATGTGGGGCTCGATCCCACAGCCCTGGGATCATGACCTGAGCCAAAATCAAGAGTCAGATGCTCAACCGACTGAACCACCCAGGCACCCCCAAAATATCTGACTCTTAATTCAACCAGGTCATGGGATAATGTTTTCAAAGCCCCTGAAGATAGATAATCACCTGACCAAAAATTCAGATTTTCTTAAACAGGATCCTTTACATAAAATATTTTACAAACATATTTTTTCATAAAACAAGACCTACCTATGCAAGGGTATTTGGCTCGTCATCCCCATCAGCCCAAGAATAAATATATTCTGCACAGTTTTTCCAGATAATTTACCACTTCTTTGGTGGCTCTTTCAGTTTCCTGATGGCTCAGCAGGAAAACTGCAAAGCTACTCAACAGTGAAATTCTTGGGCAGGTGCAATCAAAACCTCCTCCAGAGGCAAATCTTAGGTTTTCTGCCTAAGTAGATGGATTTTTTGCAGATGATGGTGTGGTGAGTGAATGTTTCTCTAACTACAAAGAAACGCGTTGTGATCTTTTTTCCTTTCTGCGCAGTAGACTGCAACATTTCTCAAGCACCCTTATCGTTAAAATACGTAAATACGTCAAAACATGTACGTATTTTTAGTAGATTATATACATGTACTCTTATCAATCTGTACATGAAATTTTAATAAAATTTCACTTCTCTCTTATTTTTGATAGAGTAAATAAATAAAAGTGGAAAGCCTAATATACCCCTCCCCACCAGGGAACTGTCTTATAAACCACCCCCTTCTTTCAGACCACTTCTAGACAGACTGGAAGAAATTCTGTTCGTACACAACGTGCGCTTCCTTCCAGCTATAAGAGAAAGAATCTGCCAACAGTGCAGACATCAATGATGAAAGTGATGTCAATCTACAACATAGACAGTGACAGAGTGGCCTAATGGTCACTATAAGGCTAAACCTTCTTTTGAATCAACTTACAAAGTAGTTCTACATCTTATAAAGGAATAAAGAGAAAAAGAACCCACTTGAGTAGATGAAATATTTTTAGGGGCAGGTGGGCGTCGTTTAAGTGCTGACTCTTGATTTCGGCTCAGATGATGATCTCACAGTTGTGAGATTGAGCCTCTTGTGGGGCTCCTCACAGGGAGGGGGCTGAATTAAGATTTTTTTCTCCCTCTATCCCTCTCTGCCCCTCTTCTATTCGTGTGCGTGCTTTGTCTCTCTCTCAAAACAAAAATTCTTCTTTAAATAATGAGTTAATACCAGATGTTAGGTGTGTACAAAAATACAGCCAGTCTTTTATTAATCTGCCAAGTATTCATTATACGGCCATGACATACCTGGCATTTTCCCCACACACTAATTATATTTACATGTATCATAACCCACAGTCTCTCTTTAGATGTGGAAATGACTGTGCAGTGACGAAATGAGTCTCTAAATTATTTCAATGTAATACAGTACCTGAGTAGACTGGCACACTGGCAGCTTGAAGTGAGACTGCTGTTCATCAATTCCACCTCCTAAAACTAGACCGTACGTTCCTCAAAGATAAGCACTGCGTTTATTTGATCATCTCTATAAACCTAGAGTAGCACCTAGCAGAGTGACCGGCATTCAATGCCGTGAGCATTCAATGCTTACAATTGTTGGAGGGGTGGGAGAAGAGGGAGAAAGAAAGGGAGGAGGAGAAGAAGAAAATAAACCAAAGCCTGGGAACAAACTGGAAGAGCCATTTTATTGCCCCTAAAATGGTTTGACTATAACCACTAATGGTATTTTTTCTGATGAGATATATGTGTGTATGTGTATATATGTATATGTATATATAATATACGTATACATATATATACAGAGAGAGATCAAAAGCATATGATCTTGCTTAAAACCCTGCACTTACATTTAGTATATAATTCAAGACTCTGAGCCTCAAGAGGAGAATCTATCCTCGCCCATTCCAGGCTGAGCTAGGTGCTAATATTCTGGGCTCTGTCGTACATAGTGCAAGCATCTAACGCTACAATTGGCACAGAACATGGAAAGTAGCCACTTCATATACTGTCCACTCATAAACTGTAAGCTCTTTGAGACTCCTATCTTTATGTTCACAAATACTAGCACAGATTCAGTAAATACTGAATGACGGAAAGAACAAACATCTCATTCTCCTTCTGTTCTGGTTATCTCTTTAATTCGCTCATATGTTCAGTCAGCCATTCAACTCACCATTTTAATTATCTTAAAGAATCAATAAACAAAAAGCCGTCTTGGCCAACAGAAATCGGATACAAAAATGGCGAACACCAAGATCTATTCATTCATATGACCAAAAAGTATCCCTTTCTAATGTCTTATGATTAACAATCAATAAACACTCAACATCATCACCCTTTTCTCTTAATGTCCTCTACATCAGAATCACGTTTTAATAATCACTCTTTCACAACCACATTGATGACTTACTTCTATTCTTCCTTCTCCCTGAAAAGACATATAGTAGGTCCTGCCACCTCTTTCTCTAATGAGGTCATCAGGTCTACTCTTAACTGTTTCTAGAGCCCCTACCTTTAACGCCTTCCAATTGACTTCCAATGGAGTCAAGGGAACGACTCCATACGCTCAAAATTAAGCTAAATATAAGGAATTGCTGTTTCTTACTACATGGGATTCCACTTACACAGAACCCGCAATTTTAACCTGGGTTTTAAGGCTACTCATCTCTCACTCATCTCTACCAGCATTTGCTACCTTGCTTCCTCTATCTGCTCCTTTACTCAACAATCCCTCAACATTTGCATTTTACCTGAACTAACAATATTTTAGTCCTTATTTGTATGTTTCTTCGCAAGTGTTCTAAAAGATCATCATGTGTGTGCTCTTTGATCTCTGAGAATGGGTGGAGTGCTTTCCCCTCCAGGGAAAATCTAGCAAGCACTCTTACACAAGTTGATTTCTCAATAGGTGCTATTAACTTGCCGTCCTACATCTAAGGGAACTCAATAAATGCTGTCTGGATTAAACTGAATTGGATGCTCATCTTCAATAAACTATTTATAAGTGAAAATAAAATAAAGAAAAGAGAATACATTTAAATTACAGTGTTGAAAATCAGTAATGCTTCCCATAATCCTACTCAGCCTTTATCATCTGCATGGAGATTTCTCATGTGTATTCTAATGCTACTTCTGTTTTTCAGCCCCATCTCCCTCCTCTTCACCCCTCTTGCCACCCAATATCCACATGAAGGAAACCCAAAGCAAAATGAAAAGGACACTAGAGAATATCAAGTTTCATATAAGCCCCACTGCTCATATTTATGCATCTGGTTATGAGGCCACCATATCAATATTCTTCACACTGAGAGCTTTATTTAGAGCCTCCCTATGTCAAAGGACAATTAATATCTTAGATAATTTCTATCAGAGTGCTTGATAAATTCACTTTTCTAGACAATTTAGCAAGAAGACACAATCAAAGAAAATGCCACAGTAAAGGTTTCTGCTCATTTTATACTGTCACGAGGCTAATAAAAATTCACTTTTTTCTTGGAGTATTATATTAAAAAATTCTCCAAAACGCTAGTTTGAATAAAATTCTGTCTGATGTAGTCATTTTGGTATTATCTCTTGTAAAGAAGAAATTTAATCAATACTGTTGATATATTTAGCTACCGAATAGAACAAATTCGATTAACATTTTAAACACCAACTTACAGGATCAGCTGGTCCACAGAATTCTCGAAATGTCTTTGTAGGATTATTCTGTTGAATCTCCAGGGCTACACAAGGGCCGGAATACATTTCTGTCACCATCTCCTATGACACGTAATGTAAAAGTTAGTAAAATTTAATGATCTTTTACTCCTCCTCCTTCAATTGCACCACTATTCCAAATCTTAAAATCTTAGTTATCTGTGAATTCTCATGAATCCCACATGCCAAAAGCTCCCAGGTTTTGTCCATTTTTCCTGCAAAAATGTGTTTTAGGTATATTCCTTCATCTCCATAGGAATGGAGATCTAACCTACTAACATCATTTTAATGTACTGCTTTACCAGTTGGCACTTTCATTAATTGAAATGGTCTTCTCATACCTCTTCCTTCTAAAGGGTACCTCCTCTTAAATAGAGTTCTGTTGAATGGACATTTCTTTTTTTTTTTTTTTAAGTTTATTGATTTATTTTTGAGAGAGACAGAGAGAGGGAGGGAGGGAGGGAGGGGGGGAGGGAGGGAGGGAGGGAGAGGGGCAGAGAGAGGGAAAGACATAATCCCAAGCAGCCTCCATGCCATCAGCAGCATAGAGTGACATGGGGCTCGGACCCACAAACTGTGAGATGGTGACCTGAGCCGAGATCAATATTCGGACACTTAACTAAGCCACCCAGGCACCCCTCGAATGAACATTTTTAAGGATACAAATTCCAAAGTGTTTCTTCCAAAGACGCTTTCAAAAATCATAATCATTTTCAGAAATGAAGAAAACGGAGACTAGATCTCATAGTAAACCTAGAAATTAGACAGTATGTAGAAACAACAGTTTTCAAAGACTAGGTGACAGGCAGCACAGTATGACCCCCGAGACAGGGGAATCAAATGAAGTAAGCCACATGACTGCCCATCTTTCTGCTTGGAGGAAGTTTCCAGACAATGGGACAGGGAGAGGAAACACAACAGAGCCCAACACTCTCACTAAGGAGAAGAGATAAAGACTGGAATTCAGGGAGGCCACTGCAGCTAGAATGTGAGGACAGACCACTAGAGGAGGTGGGAGAACTATGGAAGAGTAAGCTATTGGGATCTGCAGAGAAGTTCACCTGAGTTTTTGGCTAAGAGTCTGTACATATGTAGAGGAAACCAGCCAAGGCTGAGAACTACCAGAAGCAGTAAGTGAAACCATCCAGAGAGAGAGCACAAGGCTGAGAAGACTTTGCATTTCCATCAGCCAGACTGGAAAGCCCTCACACGATACACAGGGCATCGGGTAGAGTCCTCAGAAGGGTACTGCACCGTGACAGTTGGCCTTATATATGGAATGCTCTGTATCCACCCTCTAAAGCTTAAAAGCAAGTCTTGAAAGGGTCAGACTGATCCCAAGTAACGTAGTGAGTGCCCAAACTACATCAAATACTCTTCCAAGGAATATGACATACCTACCATTTAACACTATAAACTGCACATCATCCAGTATCCAATAAAAATTACCAGGCATACAAAGAAGTAAGAAAATATGAACCATCATTAGAAGAAAACTCGATAAATTGATACAGATCCAACAATGACAGAAATGATGTTGGTTACATAAGAATGTTAAAACAGCTAATGTAAATAGGCTCTATCTGCTCAAATTACAGGAAGAAAACATGGACATGATGCAGAGAAAATCAACATTAAAAAGACCCAAAGAGTAGACTACTGAATCGCTAGGCTGTGCACCTGAAACTAATGTTAACACTTTATCAAATACACTTAAAAAAAAAATTAAAAAAAGAACCCAAATGGGACTTCTAGAGATAAAAACTACATCTGAATTAAATACACTGAATGGGATGGACAAAATAAAATACAACAGAAGGACAATAAATATAAGGAAATGCAACACCAACTATTCAAAAACAAGTACAGAGGGGTGCCTGGGTGGCTCAATTAGTTGAGCGTCCGACTCTTGATTTCGGCTCAGGTCATGATCCCAGGGTCGTGGGATTGAGCCCTGCTTTGGGCTCCACACTGAGCGTGGAGCCTGCTTGAGATTCAATCTCTCTTTCTGCCCCTCTCCCATGCTCAGGTGCTTTCTCTTTCTCTAAAATTAAAAACAGAAAAGGCAAGCACAGAGAGATAGAAGAATGGATACAAATGTCCCACAATAATTTTTTTCAATGACATGCTAACATATGCATATATAAATTGGATTTCCAGAAGAAAAGAAGGGGTGATGAATAACTATTCCGAGAATTGCTAAAAAATACTCAAATTTGATGAAAATCATAAGCCAAAAAGGTGCAACAGAGTCCAAGAATAAACGCAAAGTACAGTAAGACGATAATTAAATTGGCTAAAACCAAAAAACCAAAAATCTCAGTAACAAAAAAGCCTTTAAAAACAACCAAAAAAAAAAAAAAAAGACATATAACAGTAGAACAAAGCTAAGGACATAAATGACAACAACAAAAATCTGTCAATCTACAATTCTATACCCAGGTGGGAAGAGATTTCTCACAAATGAAGGAAAAATAACTTTTTCCAACAGAAAAAAAATGTGACAGAATTCACTACCAGCAGCCCTATACCGTAAGAAATGTTAAAGGAAGTTCTTCAGATAGAAGAAAAATCATGCCAGACAAAAATATGGATCTGCAAGAACAATGGTAAACATGTGGGCAAATATATTTTTTAGTTGGTGTGCAAGATATTTATTTAAAGCAAAAATATTAAAAAATGCAATATAGGGTTTATAATAGAAATAAAACGTAGGACAACCACAACACATAAGAAGAGGGGGAATGGAAGGATACTGTTTTAAGGTTCTTATCTGTACATGAAGCGGTATAATGAAAAAGATGATCAAAGAAAAGAGCCTCTCAGTGTCTGGAACACTCAGTCAACGTTCTTTTCTTCTCTACATGGGGAATAATACTTCAGGAAGAAATGAAAATAAATATAAAGACTTTGAGGCAGAAGTCCAGGTGATGTGCATGACTATCAGGAGCGAAGGGAGACTAGAGAAAATTAGAGAGGAGGCCAGACTGTGGAGAGTTTGTGGCACATAATGACAAAGTAAAATAAAAGTAATTTATTACAGAACACTATTTAAATATTAATTGGAACTCGGTCATCATGCTTAATAGAAATTTCAGAAGTTGAAAGAGGAGGGAAGCGCTTCACGATTAAGATGGTACACAGAACCCTAAATGTATCCCCCTGAAGTCATTTTGCTATTTCACAAAGGTCATATGTAATTGACTTTTTATGGATAATTACGTTGAGTCTGACCTTCTGTCTCATGACATTGAGGTACTGCCTATGGATAAATGTCAACGGCCAAGTTCTCAGCAGGGGCAGTAGACAGCATGAATGTGTTATCCAAAAAGAAAAGGAGTGAATTTTGCCTGCTTTTCTTTCATTTGTGTCTCTCCTTGCCTTTCAGTGTTAATCACAGATGCCGTGAAAAATGCAGACATAAAGGGCTATGCAAATGCACAACATGGAAAGAAAAAACACGTTGGAAAAAGGACTCTATCAAAAGCATAATGTGCTGCTTAAAAAAACAAAATGGACTCAACAAAATTCTCAAGTCACCTAGGTTTTTTAATTAAGTAAAAAGTTAACAAAACCAAAAAAGAACATGCTTGTTTCCTTCACAGCCCTTTGACTCCTGTCCTTTAGGTAGTTAGGATGGGATCATCTGATTTAATATCTATCCTCACTAGAACTTAAGCTCCATAAATGCAGATAGTGTGCTTTTGTTGTTGTGGTTGTTCACCTCTGTATTCTTGGCATCGAACACATTGTTTGGCACATAGCAGACACTCAGTCTATGTAGCAAATAAGTGGATCGTGATAATACAATAAGATAGGAATTATCACTTTTTTGTGTTTGTAAATGCTGACGCAGCAAATGCAAGTATAAATGATCAACACCGAATCTACTATAAGGAATTATGTCAAATACAATAATAGCGATAGTAATAACAAAGCAGCTAATACTCTCTCAGTACTCTCAATATGTGAAACTCCTTCGCGGGATTTTTTTCATTTAATTATCACAGCAATCTCATAAAGTACATAATAGCATTACTTCCATGTTATAGATGGGTAAACTAAGGCTTAAAGAAGGCAAATACCTTGTCTATGGCCACACAACTGGTAGACTGGGATTTGAACCTAGCATCTGACTCCACAAGTTTTTGGTGAGAAGGGAATTGAGTTCAGAAAGCTGAAAGTTGGTTGCACTGAATTTTGAGATAAGAAAAGTCTATACACAGTTTGAAGCAAGGAATGTGGGAACCCCTAGAACTCATGTATAGTATCTGGTACAATGTCAGTGATGTCGTCCTATTTCACACTGTATATCCTACATTTAAGAGGACCACTTCACCCACAGATATTTAAGTTTAGGCTAATAAAATGAATGGACTCGCTGTTATGACCTTAGAGGTCTTATCATTTATTTTAAAACACGAATCTGAAGACAAGCAGGGTGAAGTGTTATGCGAAAAGACAGAGTAAGAATCAAATCACCTGTTTCTGTCCCTTTAGGTTGCCTCTTAACATTACTTTTATAGGCTCTTCTTTCTGAATTAGATAAACCTCCTAAAGTTAAGAGACACATAGTACTATGCAGCATTGAAAAATTTACCTCTTCCTTGAACTTAAACTCAAGCTCCGGATATTAACAGTCATGAGAACTAAGAGTTTTGATGGGATATACAATTGTCACAATAACAAGTGACACTCGGGATTTGCTAGCCGATTTTTGGTGTCCCAAATTAAGCAGTGAAAGATACCGCAACCATATGCATTTGCAGTGTATGGATCCAGACCCTTACACTTTGAACAAAACAGAATTTTAAGTGGGAAAAGAACTTTAAAAGCATTAGAGATAATATACCGCCCGATTATTTACGTCAATAAAATATTCCTTGAATAAAAACATCCTTATTTCCCTCTGGATAACATTTTCAAAGAAACAGCTCTCCTTAGTTGCAATAAAATTTTATATCCTATAAGTACAGAACATCTCTTAAAGATACCTGGATAATGTTCCGGTTCACGTAGACACTCCATTTTCCCATTAAGAGACAACTACAAACCAATTATGATTTGAAATATTTCTTTTATACTGAATAAACCATTTCAAGCTGAATAAAAGATGATAAGCGTTACTAAAAATGATTCATGAGGCTATTAATTACTCTGAAATAATGTAGTTTTTTTCTACCAAACAGCCCATATTTCCTTTTCTTAAGCAGGCTCTGTTATTAATATTATAAGATTTAAGTAGTAATTACAGAGAATATACTCCTGAAAATATCAGACAGAAGAAAGCATCAACACCAATTATTCTGGGATATCTTGACATTAAAGTATGATATTGCTACTGTCACTTAAATTCCTGATTTCTTAGGGGTGTCACCTCCACCCAGTGATGTTTTTATTTTTAACTCCCAAATCCCAAAATCAAAAAAACTCCACGAGTATATATTATGTAAAACATAAATTACATGTGTAGTATTTTAAAGCACAATATAGGAAACATTAAAGTTAGATGAGGTTTTTTTAAGTTATTTCCCAAAGGGAAATGTGGCCCACCTGAGGTAGGTACACAGAATACTAGTGTCCTCAACTATCTGTTACCAAATTCAATACTGTGTGATAGTGTATGATAATATAACTCAAGATCAGAGGATATGTCTCCATGAGTTTATCTTATATGCAGTTAATCTTATATAAAGCTATAATATAACATGGATTAAGGAAGGTAGAGGTTTTCAATTATATTTTTTAAAGTAAAATTGAACAAATAAAAGAAGGTTTGCAGGTGCTTGCTTGGGAAGGAAGGAAGGAAGGAAGGAAGGAAGGAAGGAAGGAAGGAAGGACGGACCATAACTCTAAAATGAAGAAGCAGGTAAGAGTAAGGTTAGAGTCAGTAAGCTATAAAAGAAGGAAAACTACTCTGGTTCCTCTCAATCAGGGTGGAAACCACCAGTATGCTGAACACGAAATTTATTTCACAATTGGTCTTTACTCTGTAGGACTAAATAAGACAAAGGTTCAAACCAGTGCATTTTTCCTTTTTAAGGTCAGTTGAAAGGAAGAGTCATAGAGAAGGGGAGAAGAAGGGAATCTAGTCTCATTGTCAGGAACAGTAACCTTTATGCAAAAAAAAAAAAAAAAAGTCAAAATTCTCTTTAAAGGAACCTAGGTCAGGAGGCAGTCCACTAGCACAAATAAATCTAAGATGATTTGATACAGAGGGGAAGGAAACTAATTTTGATAAAATATCTATTATGTGTTATTTTCAAGAACAATACTTGGCTTACTTGAATATAGTCATTTGTTTTCAAGAATGTATTTCATTGCCTTCTAAACACCTTTTAAATATTATTTCTTCAGAGGAGGGATGGAGTTCAAAGGGCAGAGAAGTAGGGGGACCGGGATTTCCCTTGTCTCTCAAGCACAGCTGTACTGAGGTCAGAACCCCCAGAAACCCCCAGGAAATCAACCTGCAGAGCGGCAAAAGCATTTCCACACACGGAGGGAGACAGCTTGGTGGGAGGGAGGGTACGTGAACTGGGGAGTAGGCACAGAGGGGAGGGAACCCCTTCTTTGGAGAGACAAAAAGGGAGAGAGAGAGGAGGGCTATGAAATTGAAGTATCAAGTTAGCACAAGAGGAAAACCTCTCCGAACCACAGACTGGGGAGCGAGAATATGGACAGTGCCAGTTTCTATTCTGCAAACAGCCTTGGGAGCCGAAACCCGGAGGTTTCAACTGTTTGCAACTTTGTCCGGAGGGAAGCTGGGTAGCCGGCACTTTCACTCTATTCTTTTTACACCTTTTCTCTCTCTTATTCTTTTTTATTTTCCTTTCTCTTTCTCTGGATTTAGCTGATTCTCTGTTTCGCCCTCTTTTCTCCCCTTTGATTTTTCTTTTTGTTTGGGATCAGGTTCCACCTGACTTTTTACGTTTCTTCCACGGTTACTTCAACAAACAAATCAAAGCACACCTGGCTGAAGGTCCGAACACCCCACCACTACAAGCAAGGGGAAGCTCTGCATACGACCGACCAAGCGGGAAAGAGCAGCAAAAATGCAACAGAGTGAATGCAACATACACGAAAAACACTTCCTGAAGTGCCAGGCCCTGGACAGTGTGTGACCCCTTTTTAATATAGTAGTACTCTCAGGTGCAGGATATATAACAAGCTATTAAAACACGCAAAAGAGAGAAACGTAGCCAAGATGACAAAAGGGAAGAATTCTCAAAAGAAAATTCAGGGAGAAATGACAGCCAGAGGCTTGCACAAAACAGACATAAACAATATATCTGAACAAGAATTTAGCATAACAGTCGTAAGACTAATAGCTGGGCTTGAAAACAGCATTGTAGGCCCCAGGGAATGTCTTATTGTAGAGGTCAAGGATCTAAGAACTAGTCAGGATGAATTAAGAAATGCTATAATGCGGGGCACCTGGGTGGCTCAGTCGGTTAAGCGTCCGAATTCGGCTCAGGTCATGATCTCACGGTCCATGGGTTCAAGCCCCGCGTTGGGCTCTGTGCTGAAAGCTCAGAGCCGGGAGCCTGTTTCAGATTCTGTGTCTCCCTCTTTCTTTGACCCTCCCCTGTTCATGCTCTCTTTCTGTCTCAAAAATAAATAAATGTTAAAAAAAAATTAAAAAAAAAAAAAAGAAATGCTATAACGCACCTGTGTGGCTCAGTCAGTTAGGCGTCCGACTTCAGCTCGGGTCATGATCTCACGGCTTGTGAGTTCAAGCCCCGCATCAGGCTCTGTGCTGACAGCTCAGAGCCTGGAACCTTCTTCAGATTCTGTGTCTCCCTCTCCCTACCCCTCCCCCGCTCATTCTGTCTCTTTCTTGTCAAAAACAAATAAAAACATTAAAAAAAATAAAAAAATAAAAAGAAATGCTATAAATGAGATGCAAAATTAACTAGATACAGTGACAGTGAGGATGGAAGAAGCAGAGTAGAGAACAAGTGAAATAGAAGATAAAATTATGGAAAATGACGAAGCCAAAAAACAGAGGGAAAGGAAATTACTAGATCACAAGGGGAGAATCAAAGAGCTAAGTGATTCCAGGGGCACCTGGGTGGCTCACTCAGTTAAGTGTCCGACTTCGGCTCAGGTCATGATCTCATGGTTCACGAGTTTGAGCCCCACATCGGGCTCTGTGCTGACAGCTCAGAGCCTAGAGCCTGCATCAGATTCTGTGTCTCCCTCTCTCTCTGCCCCTCCCCTGCTCGCACTCTGTCTCTCTCTCTCTCTCTCAAAAATAAACTTTAAAAAAAAATTTAAAGTGCTAAGTGATTCCATGAAACCAAACAATATCCATATCATAGGAATTCCGGAAGAAAAGCAAGAGACAGGGACAAAAGGTTTATTTGAACAAATTATAGCTGAGAACTTCCCTAGTCTGGGGAAGGAAACAGGCATCCAAGTCCACGAGGCACAGAGAACTCCCTTCCAAATCAACAGGAACAGGTCAACACCATGACATATCATAGTGAAATTGGCAAACTACAAAGCTAAAGAGAGAATTCTGAAAGCAGCCAGAGACCAACCGTCCTTAACCTACAAGGGTGCACACACAAGGGTAGTAGCAGACCTGTCCACTGAAACTTGGCAGGGCAGAAGGGATTAAATGTGCCGAACAGGAAAAATATGCAGCCAAGAATCCTTTGTCCAACAAGGCTGTCATTCAGAATAGAAGGAAAGATAAAGGCTTTCCCAGAAAAATAAGTATTTCTTCAGGGGCACCTGGGTGGCTCAGTCAATGAAGCATCAGCCTCTGGATTTTGGCTCAGGTCATGATCTCACGGTTTGTGAGTTCGAGCCCCACATTGGGCTATACACTGACAGGGCACAGCCTGCCTGGGATTCTCTCTGTCTCCTTCTCTCTCTGGCCCTCCCCCTCTCTTTCTCTCTCTCAAAATAAAGTAATAAACTTAAAAAAATAAAAATAAAATAAATATACTTCTTCAGTCTCAGCCATATTTTCGGATGATTCTACCTACCTTTATACCATTAAAATGGATGTTAAATACTGCTGTGGAGTTATACTGTACCATTAAGAACTATTTGCTTTTAACTTTCTAAAGCATCCTGGAGAGTCTTCTACCCTGAGAATATTATTAACTTCATAGATAACGTTTAAGGGTGTCACTATGCCAGCAAGGTCTTTTGTGATTTTCTTGCACGCCTGTATATTTTTGTTTCATAAATGAAACATGATAAATTTTAATAGCTGAGCCAGTGGCTCTCAGGGATAAGAATGCCTCAGTCACTGGATATGATCAGCTAGCAACTGGTGGACTCGTAAATACCTTCATGATTATGAATAAATTTCAGATGAGATCCCCAACATTTAAGATACACAACTGTTTTCAGTACCAATGCCTCACATTCGCTTTGATACTTACATTATACTCAGACACTACTCCTTTATAAACTTCATAAAACTCTTCAACGTTAACTCGATCCATGTTGAACTATATTGAAACAAAACAAAACAGAACAAAAGTCAGCCAATAAAAGGACGCAAAATGTGCCACGCTTAGAACTCAACACTTAAGACCTCCTGGATGTATTTTCTTTAAAATCTAAACCTTGCGCAAATTAAATACCCTGAAAAAGTGTCGTTGAAGATAAACTCATCAATGATAAAAATGCGTAACATTTATTGAGCACTTGATATATCAAATATTGTTCTAGGACCTGCACGCCATCATCTCATTTAATCCCCTCAACAACCCCATGACATAAGTCACACGATGTACATAAGGGTTATGTAACCTTCAGATCTGTGTGTTCCATCTCAAGCAGTCTGACCTCACCTGTCATGCCCTTAGCCACTACACTATACCTCTCTTTGAATAAAGCCTTATTCTCCATGCACACGAAAAAATTTATATACAGTGTCATGTTGTTTACTGATAGATGAGCAGAAGCAGAACTATTACTAATGCAATGTACTTCCAATTTTGCAGCGGCCAAAAATAGTACCCTTTCCTCCCAAACATTTAGAAAAATCCCTCCTTAGCATTTACACGAGTCATCTGGAAATCGAAATTCAAACCGAATTGTAAGAGAATGCTTATAAGATAAATCTATAAAGACTCTTTCTTATCCAGGCTGGATTCAAATTTAATTAAAAATGAAATTTCATTAAGTTCTAGGGTTGGGGCACCTGAGTGGCTCAGTCAGTTAAACATCCAACTGTTGATTTAGGCTCAGGTCATGATCTCCCGGTTCATGGGGTCAAGCACCCGGTCAGGCTCTGCACTGACAGTGACAGTCAAAATAAATAATAAACAAAAAATAAGTCCTAGGGTCTCAAGAACTAAGACCTTAATTTTTTTTTTAATTGGCTCAGAATTTAAAATTTTAGGGGCACCTGGGTGGCTCAGTCAGTTAAGCTTCTAACTCTTGATTTCGGCTCAGGTCATGATCTCATGGTTTGTGGGATGGAGTCCCGTGTCAGGCTCTGTATTGTCAGCAGGAACCCTGCTTGGGATTCTCTTTCCCTCTCTCTCTGTCCCTCCTCTGTTTGTGCACTTTCTCTCTCCCTCTCCCTCCTTCCCTCCCTCCCCCACCCTCTCTCTCAAAATAAATAAACTTAAAGTAGGATTTACAATTTTATTTTCTTCCCTATTTTGTTTCTTTATTGTTGCCAAAAATGCAGATCACTAAGAAATTTCTGCCTGCCCAGGCAATAATTCACACTGGGAGGATTTATTTCATAGGCAACATGACTATAACAGTCAGTGAATTTTGTTTCGATTTCAGTGTTTTAGCCTACATTCCCACAACTTGTTGAATTTTTAATATAACAAAATAATAACAGAATCTATAATTTAAATACTTATATTTTGCATTGGAAACTCCACAAGGCATTGTGTAGGGTTATTTTAATTTAATTTGCAATTTATTTTAATTTTCATTTGGTTTGTAAAATAATCCATTGAGGCAAACAATAATGTTCTCACTGACCGGCAGACCCACGAGTCTAGAGGGCAGCTGACCCATGATTCAGAAACAGAGCTTCCCGGGGCACCTGAGTGGTTCTGTCGGTTAAGCCTCCGACTTCAGTTCAGGTCAGGATCTCACAGTTTGTGAGTTCAAGCCCCGCATCAGGCTCTATGCTGACAGCTCAGAGACTGGAGGCTGCTTCAGATTCCGTGTCTCCCTCTCTCTGCCCCTCCTCTCTCTCTCTCTCTCAAAAATAAACAAACATTAAAATTAAAAACAAAGAAAGAAAGAAAGAAAGAAAGAAAGAAAGAAAGAAAGAAAGAAAGAAAGAAACAGAGCTTCCTGACTCCCAGACTCAAGGGCTGTGATTGCCACTAAGCAACCATGCCTCCCCTATAGGTGCAATTAATCTTTTTTATTATTATTCTTGTTTTCACTGAGCACCTACTATGGCCAATGACCATGCTAGCTTGTAGGCCTAGAGTCAGATCAATATTTAAATCTAAATTTGCTACAAAATACATACTTTAAAAAAAAATTTTTTTTTAATGTTTATTTATTTTTGAGACAGAAGAGAGACAGAGCATGAATGGGGGAGGGGCAGAGAGAGAGGGAGACACAGAATCGGAAGCAGGCTCCAGGCTCTGAGCCATCAGCCCAGAGCCCGACGCGGGGCTCGAACTCATGAACTCTGAGATCGTGACCTGAGCCGAAGTCGGACGCTCAACCGACTGAGCCACCCAGGTGCCCCAAAATACACACTTTTAAAGCAGGCTTAGGTCCTACAATCCTGTGAATATAACACCAATCCAATACTTTTAGAACGTTTTGCCTAACAATTTCTTCATAATCCTAGATAAGGTTCTTCAAATATCAACTCTGTCATTAGTCTCCAAGTTTTGCCCGATGACTGCAAACCAGTTGATATTTCTGACCTCTTTTTGGCTTGTAGGCATTCCTACTAATCAGGACACAAAGTGGTCAGAATCTTGGTTACTGCTCTGACCCCTGATTTTGGATGATCCTAAGACTTAAAAGAAATCAAAAGCAGTTCCTTTTCAGAAAAAGAACATATAAATTATATATATATATATATATATATATATGGAAAATCTCAGCTCCAAAGCTGGTAATTCACTATCAAAACAGCATAAACTTGCTGGCCTTGAAACACGGTTTATCGGATTCCTGTAACAATTGGTACCCAATTTCTTGTCAAGTGCACGGGTAAGCAGAGAACAAAGGTGTGAGCTCAAAAGTGGATGTTGTTCGTTCAGTGAAGGGCTTCCTACAAACGTGTCCACAGGGCGATTGGAGAACAGCCGTGGGCTCTGCAGGTCCAATGGTGTGACCGCCAACAGAGGGGCTGAAATGCACTAACTCCAAAGAAGGTTCTGAGGGAAAGTCCAGAAACCAGCAAAAGGCCCTGGTTAGGGGGAAAAAAATCTCAACCGATTCTCCTTCTCCATTCTCTTCTCAGTCACCAATCCAGGCCACCAAAAATTCATTATAACTACTCAACTTAACACTATTTTTTGTTTGTAGGAACTACCTACATTGTTTCTGTCTATATTCATCGTGCAACTAAAGTCCCAGGAATTTTATAAACCGATTTTATAAGCTTAAATTACCCTTTGAATTTGAGTTCTCTCAGTGAAAGGTTCTGTGGGTAAAATCATCTCAAAAACATTTTTTATTATAAGGTTATCAGGTTCAGTAACTATATCTTTTTATTTTTAATGTGCTGAGTTCACAAGTGCACGGAGAAAATTCAGTGTAAAACATTTTTAAAAAATCTCTCAATAGGTTATGACTCACTGCAAACTACCTACCATCTGCATAGCTGAGATTTCAAAACCTGCATCCCGGATAGCCATGAGGATCTTTCCCAGGAGTCCTAAAAATACAGAACAAATGAGTGCAAAAATACAATACAATATTGCCAAGGCATTTTGGTTTCTTAGAAATGCAAATTTTCTACATCAGGGCACTTTGCTTACACTCTATATGAAGAAACCACTTATTTTTCTAAGGGAAACTAAATCCCTACTATTGAGCACCACGTGTAATCATTTGATTTACCAAGTAAGTACTTCAGAAGACCAACAATTGTCCTGAAGATGATGTAAATGATCTTTAAGGTATTATTTTGATTTTAAGACCCCTGAAGTCTAGTGATATAGGGAACATGCAAAATAAACCACTGACAATAACATTACAAAAAAAAAAAAAAAAGATGAAATGAAATGCCAAAGTACTGGGTATGGGAGTTCCAAGGATGAGGTCAAAGACGAAAAATCAAATTATAACTGAAGGGTAGCAGAAGCTTTAAGGAGAAATGAGAGCACGAAATGGTACTTAAAGGCTGTAGATAGATGGGATTACATGGGGACACAGGTATAAAAGGACAGAAGGCTCAGGTCTAAGAAAATGTGAGCGTGCTCACATGAGAGTAAGAAGTCAGAAAAAGAAAAAAAGAAAACAGCTGAAAAGGAAAAGAGACTTCATTCAAATTGATGAAGGCCTTGGATATCAACATGAGGAACTGGGTCCTTATCCCACAGATCAGCGCTTTTTATAATAGGGTCTGTAGATTCTGGGAGTCTAGGACTGATTTTGAAATTCCATTAGTTTAGTATAAAAATCTTCTAAGCTTCTTTTTTCCAAGTCAACTAAACCCACACCCACACATGCACACCCCTATCCCATATATTCTGGAACGACCTTGATGCTTACCTAGTAACCCAACATCACCAAAGAGTATCCGTTTTATTTACTTTTATTTACTATTTTACTGCAGCCAAGTAGTGCTATTATAATTGCAGCAGATTGAGGGATAGGAGGGGGAAAAAAAAAAGACAATGATAGATCTATTTCTCAAATGATGCATTTGTACCAAGGGAAGACCAAATGATACCAGGGTGTCTTGTGAAAAAAACAAAGGTTTCTCATTAGTCTGAAGGGTAGAACACGCCCACGCCAACTCACAGCAGTCTGCATCATATCGGCGTTGAGTTTGGTGACTGAGTTTTGTCAAATATCCTTTATCCAATCAGTGTTGTTAACTTAAGTTTTATCCATTTTATAGTTTTGTTGGTGATGAATTTGTAAGTTGCTTCAGCTGTACAGTTGCATGCACAAAGGTTTATATTTAGTTTTATATTTGGACATATTTAAGTTGCACTATAATTACAATAATTTATGTCAACACTGGCGGTCCATCATCAGAGTATTTTTCCTCCAGAGGAAACACTGCCAAAAGAGACGGAGAGTCACTGAAAATGTTGAGCAGAAGAATACAGGACAAATAGTGTTTTAGGAAGATTACCGATGTAATAATGACAGGCAAGCTAGTCTGAAAAGGAATAAAAGACAGAATAACAAAGGCTTTTGAAATCATCTAGCATGCTCACTGAACTTGGATGGCAGCACTAGAGAAAGAAGTAATTAATATAAGACATTTCCAAACAAGAATTAACAAGACTAAATTGGACACAGAGCGTGAAGATGTAGAAATAAAGGTTTTGAGTCCAAGTGACTGACAGGTTGATAGCATCTTTAAGAAGAAAACAAGTAAGAAAAAACAAACTGATTGAGCTCCTGGGGAAGGACACCAAGATGGAATGATGGCCAGCTGACTAGTGAGCTGGACCCGGGCACTCCAGGGCTCCTTGCTCCCTCCCACATCCTTGGAATGTGCATTCTGCTTGCCTTTCCCACTCCCAGAGGCTGCTCCAAGGACACAGCCTTGAGATAGGGATGTGGTGTTGAGAATACCTACATGGCATGCGTGACTGAACCCAGAAGGCCTCTATAGAAACTTTTTAAGATTTGGAAGGTGGATGTGGGATCCACTTGCCTGGCTGCTGCCCAACGCAAGCCTTGCATGTAAGTTTCCTTGCTTTCTGAAACTGCCACCCGCCAATCTGGAGTGGCCTTCCTGTTTCTTCCGTCCCTCCTTATGAGTTCAGGGGCCAGTTTCAGATTACACACTGAAAGCTGCCACGGAGGTTATGAACCAACAATTAAGGGGAAAGGCAGCAAATTATTCTGAACATAGAATCTTAGAACAGAACACTGATCAGTGTTTGAGAAGACAGCATATCCAGTGACTAAAAAATGATTGATGAATGAGTGAATACACTCCCTATTCCAAATAGGTGATAAGGGATTACATCCAATAGCTAGACAGGTAGAAGGCTAATAATGAGGAGTGAAGACAGGTTAGAGCTGAAATGAGAACAGAGGTCTGCTGGTTTGACAAAAAGAAGAGGAAACGCAAAAACAAACCAAAACAAACAACCTGGGAGGAATGATTTTTGAGAAAATATCTAAAGTTTGGGAGTTAAAGAATGAAAATGAGTAAAGAAGGGTATGTAAAAAGAGATGTGCAGGAAATTAAAGAATAAAATATTACAGTAGTATCGCCATATCAAACAGAGGGGGAAATTCTTAGAATGGAGGGACAGTCCAGAATTAAAGGAGATTAAGGGCCCTGGGAATGCAGATAAAGCCTTCGGCATAAGCAGGATGGTATGCTGACATTAGAGACACTTGAAAGATATGTATTAAGAGTGTTAGGAAAAAGAAGTTAGATAACCCACTAAAAATCTGCACCAAAGACTCAGATGATATTGGATATGAGAATGTGAACCAAAATTCTAAGTCATTAATCAACAGGAAAAATATTAGTTAGGAAAGAAAAAATTGATTAACAATTACTGGGGACTGAGCTCTTTATTATGAATTGATACCACTTAATCCTTAAAGCAACACTCCTATCAGGTTTTGGAGGATCGATAACTTGCCTGAAATCATAATGTTAGTGTATCTCCAAATCCCACTGTCTTTCTACAAGTTTAATGAGAAAAAGAAACGCATACGTGGAAGCCTGGTATGTAAAATTCGCTGGGCAATGTAACTCCCTAAGGCAAGGACCACGTTCATTTCAGCTCTCATTGTATCTCCAGCGCCCAGCGTAGTGTCCAACATGTAGTAGGTGTTGAACAAATACTGTTCGCTGAATTCAGAAATAACCAAAGAAACGATTGCGGCTCTGCTTGGTGCAGACCTAAAGAACTCTAAGACTCTTCGGAGCAAACAAACACCGAAACACTTGAGAACACTGGAAAATTACAAATGGGTAATTAAAGTTAGAAAGAGGGAAAAGGATTCTTTAAAAATGTTGGCTTAATGATCTGAGAGAAAAAGTTCACACTTATTTCATGCCATATACAAACAATAACCCAAAATATACTTAAGGTAAATGCAAAAACAAACAAAATAAAAAAACACAAAACCAAAGAACCCCCAATCAATTAGAAAAATACCTAGGTGACTATTTCTTCCTCAAGTAAAGGTAGGCTTTTTAAATATAAAAAGCGGGGAGGAAAAAAGGAGAGTTCTGTTTCTGCTATGGCTGAGTAGCTCCTATTGGAATATAACCTTCCCTCAGATAATAACTATAAACTCTGGGGGAAAAAAACATAACAATATAAGTACGTGGAGGTACTGAGTGGGTTCTCTGTTTTTGCAGTATTTAGGCTGGGGGGAAAGCCACGGTCTGCACTGAAACTCTGATTGAAAACCCAGAGAAGTAGCAAATTTAAAGAACTAGAAGACAAGGTTTAGGCAACCATGGCCACTGGAAAGTGAGCGGACAGATAATCCCAGGAAAAAGAAAAGCCAGAGAAGAAAGCCTGACTTCTGTGTATAAACGTTGCTCAAATCTTGGGAAAACTGAAGCATTCAGGTATGAAGCAGACTCCAAAAAGCCCAGCTATGACTGAAAGGACTGAACGAGGCTTTGAGTTAACACCCACCGAAGGGGGAACAGAGATTGCCCAATCAATTCAGCAAGTTTACTGGTTGCATTTAAACTATCAATATATCTTTCAAGAAGATGACAATATCCATAATTTTACAATATCTCATTCATAACATTCAGGATATGATGCATAATTATTTGAAACACGAAGACACAGAAGAACATGACCTATTCCAAGACCAAAGAGAATCGATGAAGACCAACCTCGGATGATGCACATGTTACAATTAAGAAACAAAGATTTTAAAGTTACCGTTATAACTGCTTAGCGAATAAAAGAGAAATACACTCAAAATACATGAAAAGATAGGGAATATCAGCAGAGATTAAGAACTACAAACAGGATCAAATAAAAACAATAAAAACGAAAAATGCAACATCTGAACTACAAAATCCACAGTAGAGATGTAAGAGCAGAATAAATTTAGACATAAAAAGAGTCAATCGATCTGAAGAGAGATCAACAGAAACCATCCCATTTGAAGAAAGAACACATAATTTTTGAAAAACAATCAACAGAGTATCAGGCTGAAGCAATACCAAAAAGCCTAACATACATGTAACTGGAGTCTAAAATAATACAGAAAATATTTAGAGATATAATGGCTGAATTTTTTCCAAATTTGTTGACCGATTGAATCCACTTTGTGCTTTTTTTTTTAAATTTTTTTTTTCAACGTTTTTTATTTTATTTTTGGGACAGAGAGAGACAGAGCATGAACAGGGGAGGGGCAGAGAGAGAGGGAGACACAGAATCGGAAACAGGCTCCAGGCTCTGAGCCATCAGCCCAGAGCCTGACGCGGGGCTCAAACTCACGGACCGCGAGATCGTGACCTGGCTGAAGTCGGACACTTAACCGACTGCACCACCCAGGCGCCCCGACTTTGTGCTTTTTTAAACCAATCTCAAAGGAAAAAAAAAAAACTAGGCATATCATCATCCAGCGTCTAATAATAAAAAATAAAGAAAATCTTTGGAGCAGCCAGAGAAAATGACTCACTGTATATAGGGAATAACAATTTTAATGACTGCTGACTTCTCCCTCTCCTGGAGGCAGGTGGACAGCTAAGCATTTTTAATGTGCTATAAGAAAAATAAATTGTCAATGTGAAATTCCATGCCCAGCACAAAACTTCAAGAAGCATGATAAAATAAAGACACTTTGAGAAAAAAGAACCCTAAAGGAATTTGTTTTTACCAAACTCCTACTTCAAGAAATGATAATGGGAAATTATTTAACTTGAAGGAAAATGTAACAAGATTAAAAATAGGACCCTCAAGAGAAATGAGCATAATTAAAAGTAAGTATGTGGGTAAATACAAAAGATTATTTTTTTTCCTCTTAATTTCTTTAAAATACACATGCCTAATGGAGGCACATGGGTGGCTCAGTCAGTTAAGCGACTCCTGATCTCAGCTCAGGTCTTAATCTCAGGGTCTTAAGTTCAAGCCCTGTGTTGGGCTCTGCACTGGGTAGGAAGCCTACTTAAAAAAAAAAAAAAAAAAAAAAAAAGCCTACTTAAAAAAAACACGTCTGATTAAAGCAAAAATTTTAGCATTGTATTGTAGGTTTAAAATGTACATGAATTTAATACATATATCAGTTAATCCAAAAAAGAAAGGGGGGCAAGGAGAATAGAAAACAAATAATAAAAGAGTAAACCTAAAACCAATCATAGCAATAATTACATTAAATGTTAGTGCACTAAAAATGCCCATTTAAGGCAGAGATTTTAGATGAATTAACAAGATTCAACTATATGCTATTAACAAAAAAAAAACAACTTTAAATATAAAGACACATATAGGTTGAAAATAAATGATGGAAAAAAATACCATGCAAACAATAGGTACAAGAGAGCTGCAGTGGTTACATTAATTTCAGATAAAGTAGAATTTATGACAAAGAGTATTGCCAGAGATAAATGTCCTAAGCAACATCTGGGAGACTGCTTTAGACAGAGAGTGGGAAGAAGATGGATGTTCATGACAAAGAGAGCACTGGGCACAGACACAGCGATGTATGTATCTTGGTGGAGGGGAAACCAGGAGAGAAGGCAGGGGAGGTGGTAGAAACCATTGACAGAAGGACTTATAGACCATACTTAGATGTTTGGATTTTACCCAATAGGCCAGAAGTTCTCACAACTTTTTGGCCTCATGGACACTTTAGTTCTTAGAAATTATTAAAGATTCTAAAAAACTTGTACTTATATAGGTTATATCTGTCAATATTTGTTACGTTACAAATTGAAACAGAAAATTCTTAAATGTTAATTTAAATACAACAAAAATTCTTCACATGTTGGCATACATAACATTTTGTGAGAAAAAAATGACTATATTTTCTAAGAGAAAAATTTAATGAGAAGTGTAGCATTGTTTTACGTTTTAGAAAATCTCTTTAATGTCTAACTTAATAGAAAGCAGCCTTGTTCTTACATCTGTTCCAGCTTTCGATCTGCTGCTATGTGTTGTTTTGGTTAAAGTATATTTAGTTAGAAAACAGTAAAGTATTTTAATAGCCTTTAATGTAAATGTATTTATTCTTCTTTGACAAACAGTATTCTCCTAAAATCTCACTGCAACATATAACTTCAAACTTCTACCAATGAATTTTTTACCCTGCTCCATTAAAATTCACAGGTCTATCCTATACTTTGAAAGAATCTTTTACCCGTGCATGATTTTATAACATTACACATTGATCATTTGGAAAATATTAGTTCACTCAGTTGTGCAGATCTTCCAAATGCTGACTCATTTCATTACAGTACATCGGGAAAAAAAAAAAATCACATTTGTTAACATCGCCACCAATTTCATCAGAATAGTCTGTAAGTTATTAGGAAGCTGTCGAGCTTAAGGTGGTAAATATACTTTTGCAAGAACATAATTATGATTTTCATTTCTCATTTTACCTTCTTTTGCATTTTTAGCTTTGGCAACAATTTTTGTCAGTTGTCATTTCTCTGAAATAACAGGCTTACTTAATTTCAAGAAAAATTCACGCCAAATACCTAAGTGTGAAAAACCACAGTATGTCTGCCAGTCATTCTTTTGGGTAAAAATGATATCCCATGAAAAAGCCTTTTAGTTGAGCTCAACACTCAAAACAATTATACAAATGCTATTCCTAAAGATCACATATTTCAGGATAGGACAAAAATGCTTTATGCAGACTTCTCATTTCTTCACACACAATATTAAAAAGACATATACTTGAAGGTCAAGAATGAATAAAATTAATTTTTTCTGTTTCATCAAGGACATTCTTAAGCGAAAGTGGCTTCTCTTTCTGCAAGCACATGACAATTTAATAAAAAAAAAACCTGACTATTAGTGCAGTTTGCTTCCACTGTCTTTTGCTACTTTTTGCTAAGGCACCAGCAGTGTTACCCACCATTTGGTTTTGTACCATTAGTGCAAACGTCACCACATTTCAAGAGGCAAATAAACCGATTATTATGAAAATCGATTTGCTCTCGCGGATAACGTAAACGGTCTTTCTTGTTATGATAAAGAAGATGCTTCACACGATTACAAAAGAATCATTTAAATATGGGAGCCGGATTAAGCCTCGTGCATTAACCAACACAAAGAGATCTACAATCTACATTGGTTACAAATCTATAATCACATTAAACCACGCCCCATGAAGATGTACCACTTGAACAGAATAATTCTGTTCACAGATAAACGAATAAAAAAAGTTATAGTTCAAGTAATATTGCCATTCTGCCAAGAACAGTCAGACGTGAGTCAAGGATATTGCTGTTTTTATATTCAGTTGGTTATGTGTGGAGGCAGGATAGAGAGGCATTTAAGAAACCTGTTCTGTGTTTAACAGCTTGAAACAACAAACTGTCAATAACCATATGTCCTTTACTTTGTTCTAGACAGAAAATGTTCAGATGACTGAACAAATAACAATAACTATGTAAATGAAGTAGCAAAAGGAAAAAAAAAAGTAAAATTGCCTGCCTTGCAGCAAACAAGTTCGAAAGGGTCAAAGCAGACGACTTTTTTTTTTTTTCCCCTTGGCTGGTGTTTGCATAGCTAATTTGTTTTTTAATGGTTTGCTTATAACTCCGTGAATGTTCTTAAATTTTTTGAAAGTCAAATCACCTCTCCATCTCCAATCCCAGTGCCTTAGTTTGTATCTGTCTACCTTTCACTCGGATTGTTCAAAAGCCTCTTTGTAAATGGCCACCCTGCATCCAATCGTTAATATCAGACATCTATTGCTTTGGTGTTCTAAAAACTCTTGCTTCTCCTGAGATTAAGAGCTCCCCATCCTCTTTTAAGAAAACTGATCTCACCGGTCATTTGATTGGAATGGGAGCTGCCTGCCATTTTCCCTTACAATTCTATGACCAAGGTCTCAGTGAAAAGTCAAGAGGTAACAGCAAGGCCTATCAGCCCTCTGCTAAGACCAGAGCAATTCACACAGCAGTGGGCCTATCATTAGCAAAAGCCAATCAGAGGCCTTCATTGTTTTGTTTTGTTTTTTAAGCTAGAACCAGGGAAAAAAGCACTCTCCACTATGTTCATAAGTAGGTAAGCCCTTCACTGCTGGCAACCATCCTTCTCTCCCAAGGTATTGGGCAAAACTTACTTAAGAGCATGAAGCTGACAGGGGCGCCTGGGTGGCTCAGTCAGTTAAGTGTCAGATTTCGGCTCAGGTCATGATCTCATGATTCCTGAGTTTGAGCCCCGCATGGGAGTCCCGCATTGGGCTCTATGCTGACAGATCAGAGCCTGGGGCCTGCTTCCAATTCTGTGTCTCCCTCCCTCTCTGCCCCTCCCCCACTCACACTCTGTCTCTCAACAACAACAAAAAAACCCCCAGAACATGAACCTGACAATCAAGAGGAGCAAAATATAAAAGCCAGAGAGAAGAGAGATGTCAACCACGTCTCCCTAAACCCTGTTCAACCTCTGCTCTTCTTCCAACAGTCCAGTTAAATGAGAATTATTAGATTCAAGCTGGGTTTCTATCAGCTGCACTAACAGTGTCCTCTTTAGACAATCTGACTCACACAGGAGAGGATATACTGCAGCCTGAGAAAGAAAGGCTGTAGTGGGAAGGGTTGAAAAAGAAACTAAAACAAACAAAAACAAAACAACAGGTACAGTATTCCAATGTGTGCTGATTCTGATAAGAGGATTTATAGGCAACGACAAATTATCTTGGAAAAAATCCTAGGCACGGCCAAATGATCAGTAAGTGGGATTAGAAGATGAACCCTCCCTCTGTCCACAAAGTTCAGAAAAGGATCATGGTTGGAGAGTGTAAGAGAAGAAACTGACAATAAAATATTCAGGTACACTGACGTTCAAATGCTATTTTTAGAGCGGTGCCTGGGTGGCTCGGTGGAGCCTCTGACTTCGGTTCAGGCCATGATCTCACGGTTCATGAGTTCGAGCCCCCCATCCGGCTTTGTGCCGGTGCAGATTCTCTGCCTCCCTCTCTCTCTGCCCCACCCCTCAAAAATAAATAAACATTTAAAAATTTTTAAATACTGTTTTTAGAAATAGACTTAACCATTTAAACTAAAACAGGTTTGTACCTACTAGGAAAAAAAAAACTGCAAGGCAATTGAACAGGTACTTTAACACCAACGGGTATCAATAAGCACAAAGGCACAACATTTTCACACAATTTAAATACAGGACATGGTGGGTATCACTTGAAAGAAAGCAAATTGGCACCAGGCTTCTATGACCGAGGATGGATAAACAGGTGCCAGATATGGGGTCCTAGGTCACCCAAAGCAGGTATAATGAGGCACACATATAATGCGGTGCTAACATCATGTCCAAGACTTATTTGGGTATGGAAGCAGCAACTTTATGAGGGTCCTGGGAATTGGGACAAGCTTTTCCCCCAAATTACAAAGAAAATCCAGCTTGCATCTAAAGTGGAAACAAATAAAGATGGGATTTTTTTTTTTCAGTTTTAAATAAATACATAAATTGTATTTATTTTTGAGAATCCATCGTTTCTCCCTCTGACCTGGTATCTGGTCAGGGGCAACAAATCCATATTAGCAGATTGACCTTGACTCGGCTGTGCTACCCATCATCATCCCTACAAGGAAGGGAGCTTAGTCAGAAAGGCAGCCCTTAAGAATTGAATTCGGATTATATTGCTCCAAACAGCCCGGAGTTAAAAATGAGTTATTCTCTCTCGCCTTGGAGCTGCCAAAGAGAGGTAAAACCTCCCAGAGCATGGCATAGAAGGAGGATTACTAACGACTACACACGAGATATCTGACCAGGGGCTAAGAATCAGTTTGCTCTCCAGGCCACAGATGTAAGTCCTGGCAAATAATCCAGTTTGAAAAGCCCTCTCCTTGGCCTGTCTCAGTTTCACCTCTACACGGTGTCGGTTTCTTTCCTCATTTGTTAAAAAAAAAACAAAACAAAACCACGTAGTTCGTCCCTCACAGCCGTGTTATGAGGATTAAATGTGTGTTTTTACGTAAAATTCTTAGCATAGCCAGTGGCACACAACAGCACTAACAGGTCATGTTGGCAGTAGCAGATAATCCTCATCACGAGTGAACTAGTGGAACTTCAGCTGAATGTGTAGCTTTGCTTCCAGAAGTACCGTGAATCTAATTTTAGCAGTTCCCTTAAAATCTTATGCCTCCCATTCCACAAGAGAACCCTGTGCTGCCAGGACATCTCAAGGGGACTATGCGAGAGTCTGGGTCACTCCTAGTGAGATGCCTGCACGGAGATGCTGGAGAGACAGGTCTCCGGGGTCACAGCAACATCAGCTACAGGCATAACAGAGCCCGGAAGACGCAATGGTTCTCCAGAGAAGAAAAGTCAGTGTGGTCAAAGCCAGCAGTATCTGGCAAACACAGTGATACATGCTAGGAGTGAATCAGGGCAAGAAAAGAGGGGAGAAGGGGGTCCTCACGTGGCATCCGACAAACAAGGCCTATCCGATTTCTCTCTTCCACTAGGGACTCCTAAAAATATCTGCAGTGAACTTTGTAGAGGGCTAGAGTCCTGTGTCTGGAGACAGGTGCATGCATCAGTAAAACAATTTCTATAGGTTCATAAGGAATATTTAAAACTTGAAGCAAAATTTGAAATAGAAAGTTTCCCTACAAAAATCCATACAAGAGGAAAAAGGGCAGGATAAAAGTTGAGTTAATACATAAAGTGTTAAAAACAAATCAAAATCATAAAACAAGGTGGCAAATGTAAGATAAATCAGCTTACACATCCCCATTTAAAGACAGTCTCAGTTTGGGTGAAACGGTAAAGCCCGACTGTGTTCTATTTATACAATATAGAAAGTAAGATGAATTATATAGTGAACGAAACCAAAATAGCCAAATGGGTAGCAATATTAACAATAAACAAAATAAAAGTCAGGGGAAAAATATCTCAGGATATTTTGAAAAGTAAAACCAGAGTATCACAAATGTATATGCACAGAATATACGACATGGCATTCATAAAGAAAAATAATATTAGAAATAAAGGAGAGATAAACAGAAACATACCATTCTCCAACTCTTGCAGACTCAATGAAAAATATTATGAACATAAGTGGATTTTTTAAAAAATTAAGCATATTCTAAACATTCCAACATAACTATAATAAATACAAATTACATGGGCCATTTTATTTGACTACCACACAATAAAACGAGAAAATTTCCAGAAAAGTTAACAACAAAACTCAAAATCTTGGGAATTTACAAGTACTTTCCTAAAGAATCATTGGAACAGTGTTGACTGAAACAAGAAGAAATACCCAGAGTGACAAATCAGAAGAAACCATACACCAAATCAAACAATAATATTTAGAAGATAGAATATAATGAAACAGGCAATCTCATACACACACATATGGGAGTACTCGGCACCCTCTTTCTGGAAGATATAGTGAGGTTTATCAAAAACTTGAAAATTTTTTCTTTTGATAATAAGAATTCCATCTTTTGAGGGGCACCTGAGTGGCTCAGTTGGTTGAGCATCTGACTTCAGCTCAGGTCATAGTCTCATGGTTTGTGAGTTTGAGCCCCATGTCGGACTCGCTGCTGTCAGCTCAGAGTCTGGTTGGGATCCTCTGTCCCTCTCTCTCTCTCTCTCCCTCTCTCTCTCTCTCTCTCTGCCCCTCCCCCACTCAGGGGTGCACGCGCGTGTGCTAGCTCACTCTCTTTCTCTCTCTCAAAAATGAATAAACATTCAAAAAATCCATCTCTTGAAATTATCCTAATGATAAATAAGAGATTCACAAGGATTTACATTGGAAAAAACTAATCACAGAAGTATTAGTAATATTTTTAAATTTGTTTTATAAAGTTTGAGAGAGAGAGAGCATGCATGTCCACATGCACACAAGCAGGGGAGGGGCAGAGAAGAAGAGAGAAAATCCCAAACAGGCTCCGCCCTGTCAGTTCAGAGCCTTTCATGGGCTTGATCTCACAAACTGCAAGATCTTGACCTGAGCCAAAATCAAGAGTCAGATGCTTAACCAACTGAGCCACCCAGGAGCCCCAATATTTTTAAATTTCTAAATAATAAAGCAAGGAAAAGGTAAAGAGGAGTGCATTCCTACAACTCTGTTTTTAAAAATTTTAATGTTTATTTTTGAGAGAGAGAGACAGAGAGACAGAGAGAGAACACACAAGTGTGAGTGGAGGTGGGGCAGAGAGAGAGGGAGACACAGATCCAAAGCAGGCTCCAAGCTCTGAGCTGTCAGCACAGAGCCCAATGCAGGGCTAGAACTCACACACAGTGAGATCATGACCTGAGCCAAAGTCAAACACCCAACCGGCTGAGCCACCCAGGTGCCCCCAGAACTATTATTCAGACTTTAAAATTTTTAAAGAATTTTTTTCTGTGCAATTAAATAATCTTTGAAAACATAAATTCAAAACACAATGTTAGGCTAAAAGAAAGTGCAATATAAACTTAAATAAACTGGATAATTCCTATTCACTTTATGAAAATAGTATTACTCTAATACCAAAAGCAAAGTACAAAACAATATAACTACATATCAAAATCATTATGAATACAGTTGCAAAATTCTTAACAAAATATTAGCAAATCAAATTCAGCAACATGACCAAGTGAGGTTTATTTCAGGAATGTAAGCCTAGTTCATTGTTAAAAAAGAAAAAAATCAATCAATGTCATCTATGTTAAAAGGCTTTTGAAAGAAAAATTACATGATCATATCAACTGATGCAGAACAAAATTTCTGAAAAATTCAACACCCATTCATGGTCAAAACTCTAAGAAAAAAAAGAGGAATAGAAGGGAACTTCCTAAATTTCATAAAGAACATCTACAAAAAAGCTAAAACTAAGATATGCCTAATCGTAAAAGGCAAGAATGCCCCTTCTCATTTTTCTTATTCAAAATTGTACCAGAAGTTTAAGCCAGTAAATAAAGCAAGAAAAGAAAAAGGCATTCAGATAAGAAAGAGACATAATTGTTTCCATTTGTATGTGGCCGATTGTCTATACAGAAAATCCAAAAAACTACAAAATGTATTCTAGAACTAATAATTGACTTCAGCGAGGTTGCAGGATGTAAGACAAACATACAAAAATCAACAGTGTATCTACATACGAGGAACAAATATGTGGACACTAAAACTGAAACTATATCATTTATAATCACTCAAAAAGACAAAAATTACTAGACATAAGTCTAACAGAACATGCACAGGATTTGTTATGAAAACTACAAAATGATGGGGTGCCTGGGTGGCTCTGTCGGTTGAGTGTCCGAATTCAGCTCAGGTCATGATCTCAGAGTTTGTGGGTTCAAGCCCCACACTGGGCTCTGTGCTGACAGCTCAGAGCCTGGAACCTGCTTTGGATTCTGTGTCTCCCTCTCTTTCTCTGCTCATGCATGCGCGCATGCTCTCTCTCCCTCTCTCGAGAATAAACATTAAAAAAATTTTTTTAAAAGATTAAAAAAAAAAAAACTACAGGGCGCCTGGGTGGCGCAGTCGGTTAAGCGTCCGACTTCAGCCAGGTCACGATCTCGCGGTCTGTGGGTTCGAGCCCCGCGTCAGGCTCTGGGCTGATGGCTCGGAGCCTGGAGCCTGTTTCCGATTCTGTGTCTCCCTCGCTCTCTGCCCCTCCCCCGTTCATGCTCTGTCTCTCTCTGTCCCAAAAATAAATAAACGTTGAAAAAAAAAAAAACTATAAAATGCTGTAAGACCTAAATAAGTGGAGTCACATAGTATCCATGATTTAGAAGACTTAACACAGTAATGATGTCAATTCTCCTCAAATTGATAGATTTCATGTAATTCCTATCAAAATCCCAGCAAGATACTTTGTAGATACAGACAAGATTATTCTGAAATTATATGGAAAGGGAAAGGAACTAAAAGAGCTAAAACAATTCCAAGAAAAAGTCAAAGCAATCAGTCTCCTCAATTTCCTAACTATCATATAGCTGTAGTAATCAAGACCGCAGTAATCAAGAGCAACAGACATATAGATCAATGGAACAGAGCTGAAAACCCAGCACCGGATCCACATAAACACAGTTTTTGACAAAGACGTTAAGGCAATTCAGTGGAGAACAGCCTTTTCAAAAAACCAGTGATAGGACTATATAAGGAAAATCAGAAAATACAGTCTCTGACATGGCAGTCACTTATCAGAAGCCAGTCTACACTGTGGAAAGATAACACAAATTTAGAAGACAACAATTAGTCTTTCTTGTATGTATTGTATGTGCTACTCATATTATTTCATGTAATCCTTACAACAATCCTGGGAGGCAAGTACTATTATTACCTTCATTTTATAGATTGTTACAAACTATACTCAAGAGAAAAACAACATGCCCTAGAATAATAGCCTGTAAGAGATAGAACTGAATTAATTTCTTTTATTTAAAAATTTTTTCAGGTTTATTTATTTTGAGAGAGAGAGAGAAAGAGAGAATACATACACATGTGTAAGGGAGGGACATAGAGAGAGGGAGAGAGGGAATCCCAAGCAGGCTCCGTGCTGTGAGTGCAGAGCCCAAAGCAGGGCTCGAACTCATGAACTGTAAGATCATGACCTGGGCCAAAATCAAGAGTTGGACGCTTAACCAACTGAGCCACCTAGGCACCCAGAGACAGAACGGAATTTAAACCAAGTTCTGCCAGCCCTAGAATCCGATTATGTTATACTACAACAGTCAAAATGTTTAATCGGCCTGTACATATCATTTAATTAAATAATTCATCTATATTAAATAATTCATGCCACCCCAAAACACATTGCTCTGGGATATTGACTATTGTGAGTTAAAGACATTCAAGTGTCTCAGCAAATGCAAGAAAAACACTCTGACCTTTCTTCTTTTTCTAATAGCAGGAGATGAAATTCCCCACATGAAAGACATCCTCCCCATATTAGCAGGAAAGCAACGTACTTCCCATCAAGGACGGAAAAAACTCTACGAGGGTAAAGGTAAAAGTTTGCATCCCCTACAATATGCAAAAATACACATTATCTACATACGTATAATTTATCTTTTTTGATCTTCTGAGTATATACTATAAAATCAATAACAGAAGAATATAAAATCTGTATCTAGCAAATTTTGAAATGTTCACAGGATGATCGCCCAATTTATTAATGATTCAGAGTTTAAGCTTTCTTTCCTTCTAACCATTTTGATGCTTATCAACATTTGAGGGAAAAAGAGAGCGGAAACAATAATCACTTTACTGTGTACTAGCAGTGCTACAAAACTTTGATAGAGAGAAAATCATTAAGAGAAAAGTTAAGTAGTTAACAAGGTAGATGGACGACATCCTTTTTTTTTTTAACGTTTATTTATTTTTGAGACAGAGAGAGACAGAGCA
Source organism: Prionailurus viverrinus (assembly GCF_022837055.1). Lineage (NCBI taxonomy): Eukaryota > Metazoa > Chordata > Mammalia > Carnivora > Felidae > Prionailurus > Prionailurus viverrinus. The sequence continues at coordinate 9,392,106 of NC_062577.1, forward strand.
TGAATGGGGGAGGGGCAGAGAAAGAGGGAGACAGAATCCGAAGCAGGCTCCAGGCTCTGAGCCATCAGCCCGGAGCCCGACGTGGGGCTCGAACTCACGGACCGCGAGATCGTGACCCGGGCTGAAGTCGGACGCTTAACCGACTGAGCCACCCACGCCCCTGGACGACATTCTTTAAAACTGTGACAAAAAAATACTTTCTATGGAAAGAACTTACCCTGATACTAAGGTCTTTCCTTGATATTTTCCCTTTATATCATGATGCTCATACTCTACAGTAACCTATACACCTACAAGCAACCCTGCAGGCAAGGAACACAGCCCTCTACCGTGGGAAAACTTGAAAACCACCTTTACTATCAATGTGAAGCTTACTCCATGCAGTAAGAAGGTATAAATAGATGAAAACAAAACCCAACTCATAGACACAAGAGCCCATGAAAAGGACACTCAGAGCTAGAGATGATAAGAGTTTAGATCAATTTCAATAGCAAAATACAAGAGAAATCACAAGCGTTACTAAATTCGACACAAGGAACTTAATACTAATCCTAGCAGACATGCATAACAAATAACCTTGGGCATAAAAAACAGGTGGAAAAGCTTTCAGTTTCCTAGACAGCAATATGTTCCCAGGCAATGCCACTTCACTAATAATCTTCCAGCAATTATTTTTTATTTTTTTTTTAACGTTTATTTTTGAGAGAGAGAGAGACAGAGCATGAGCAGGGGAGGGGCAGAGAGATGGAGACACAGAACCCAAAGCAGGCTCCAGGCTCTGAGCTGTCAGCAGAGCCCGGTGTGGGGCTCGAACTCACGAGCCGTGAGATCATGACCTGAGCTGAAGTCAGACGCTTAATGGACTGAGCCACCCAGGCACCCCAATTTTTTTAATTTTTATAATGTTTATTTATTTGTGAGAGAGAAGGAAAGAGAGTGAGAGCACACGTGGGAGAGGGGCAGAGAGAGAGGGAGACAGAGAATCCAAAGCAGGCTCCAGGCTCCGAGCTGTCAGCACAGAGCCGGATGATGGGGTTTGAACCCATGAACCACGAACCAAGACTGGGCTGAAGTTGGATGCTCAACCCACTGAGCCACCCAGACATCCCAATTTTCCAGTAATTTTTAATCGGAAGAGAAAATATACCTGCAAAGTAGTTTGGATGCAAATGTGTTATGTGTCTGCCTTCTAGTAAGCAAAGATATTGTAGAATCACTTTAAATTAACTGCAGATGAGAGTCTGTATTTAGCAGAACTGTTAAAGTGAGAACTAGTGAGGCTCTTAGGTCTTAAAAGATCTCAAATTATTCCATTAGCTGATCATAAAATCTATTCTAGTAGCAAGTAGGTGTAATGAAAGACAGACCTAATTCATCCAAATAGCATTTCTGATTCTCCACTTACACCACACACCCACATCTAAAACACACGTTTATCCTTACCAATATCCTAAGAACCATAATATGTAAATTCCCTACAAGGCAATAAAAATAACCAATGTAGCTTTACAGATGTACCCACAATATGGTAGCTAAGTGCATTAAAATTCATGATAGTTGTAATTAAGTGAGTAGAAAATAAAAGCAGGCTCCATACCAACTTAGGAACAATAGAAAAGATGCGCAGGATGTAAGATCTCCAGGAAAAGGCAGTCAAGAATCCCTCCTTTGCTGGGAAGACAGGGGTAGGCTCAGTACAGCAAAAGAAGCCAAGAACAGCTATCATGACTAAAATGAGATCACAATTTTAAAACAAGGACAGTCCAAGAAAAACAAAAGTAGCGAACCGGGTAGACAGACCAGAAACTGAAAATTTTGTAACATGAGGCAAATAGGTCATTAGAAGTCCAAAGTCAATGCCAGCTTACTACAGAAAACAAGTCAATCACTCAGTCACAAAGCAACACTGAGTTTCGACACCACAGGATACTGCCAGCTCCAGTACAGGGCGAGATCCTTCCTAATTTTGAAAGAGCCAGTCCCTCTTGCGGAGGCAATAAGCACAAGTCCCATTAGAAGCCGACTTCATATTTCTAGGAGATTTTCCTGAGTTATACAAGGGCTATACATCTTAGAATTCATCGACGGAAATCTGTTAGCCTCAAAAAGATAAACCCAATGGAAAAGTAATTCAAACCATGGATCTATTAGCTCCAACATGAACAAAACAAAGAAATCTTTTCCCTTTCTCAAAATGAGTTCCATTGTTGGCCTCCTTTTTTGTGAAAAGGTCCGAAAGAAAAAGATTCTCAAAGCCAGTCTTTTGTCCCCTTTTTAAAAAATAAGTACATTGATCTTTGTTTATTCTAGCTACCCCAGGTGACAGTTAAAGGAAATGCACAAATGTAGTTATCTACTTCAAGAACACTGTTTCTTCTGCTGATTTTAAGTGGCTTTGATTTCCTCGGCTAAGACCTACATTGTCATTCATAGACAGGCTTAAAAATAGACATATAATTGGGGGCATTTGGGTGGCTCAGTCGGTTGAGCATCCCACTTTGGCTCAGGTCATGATCTCGCAGTTTGTGAGTTCAGGCCCCCGGGTCGGGCTCTGTGCGGACAGCAGTCTGCAGCCTGTTTCGGATTCTATGTCTCCCTCTCTCACCGCTCCTCCCGTTCACGCTCTGTTTCTCTCTGTCTCTCAAAAATAAACACACATTAAAAAAATTTTTTTTAAATAGACATAATTCCACAACATGGGCCACAAATTATGTAACTTCTGCCCCTTGTCTTCTGGAAGCATATACTACCTGGCCTGGGTATGGGCATCCGTTTTTGTTCCATTTTCCAGGATAGTCCTCATGTAGGGGGCAACTCTCCCACCTAGAGGTTCTCAAAATGTAGTGCCCACTTTAGCAGTAATAGCATGACCTTGACCTGGGAACTTGACAAAAATACAGACCTACTCAACTGGACACTTCGGAGTCTTTATTTTAACAAGCCCCCCAGGTGAGCTAGGTGCACACAACATTTGAGAAGCAGGGCTGTGAGCCAGATGTCTGAGGACAGAAGGGTGTCATAAAAACCATTTTCCTGACCATGAAAAAGCGTAATGTGACCTGAAAAGCCTTATGATTTTAACTTTCAGTCACATTTTTCCTTATCAGACTACTCCAAACCTACACAGTCTTCTTTTTTTTTTAATGTTTATTTATTTTTGAGAGAGACAGAGACAGAATGCAAGTGGGTTAGGGGCGGAGAGAGAGGGAGAATACGAAGCAGGCTCCAGGCTCTGAGCTGTCAGCACAGAGCCCGACGCGGGGCTGGAACTCACGGGCGGTGAGATCATGACCTGAGCCGAAGTCAGATGCATGACCTGAGCCGAAGTCAGATTCCTGACTGAGACACTCAGGAACTCCATGAGAGGTGTTAAATTCTTAAATGTTGTATTTTTGTCTTAGTTTTCCTTACCCTCTATCATTTAATTTTTAAGACCATTCTTCATCAGAAAACATGGAAATAAAAGGGCATATGGTAAAAGTGTCTCCCCCCCCCCATGCCAGCATCTCAGTCCTTCTCCAAAGCAATGTTAGAATTTCTTATATATTCTTCTAAAAATATTCAATGTACATACAAATGTACAGATACAACCTTTGTTTTACTGAAGTACATACTATACCATCTATGCTATGCCTCACTCAATTTCTATGTATTTACTGTAAAATATAAAGAGTATGTATTTGGTGGTAAAATACGTAACAGATATGTTCAGTTTCATAAACAATTTTAAAGTGAGTATCTATGGTAACCACCACTAAAGTAAGAAAACCAAAATACTCCTAGCACCCAGAAGCCCTCCATATGTGTCTCCCCCATCACTGTCCTTTCTCCCCTCAGTGAATACCTGACTGGAATAACCTTTTCCATGCATTTCTGTATTCTTTACTACATACGTATGCATTAAAACACATAAAAAACACAGTTGACTTCCGCCTATATTTGAACTTTATATGAATAGACTTAGATGGCATGTATCCTTAAGTGTTGCTTATTTTGCTCACTTTATGATTATGGAACACAGCAGAGAAGGAAGAACGTGCCACGTTGCAAAAGGAATCTCTACATGGTGGGAGTAAGTGGTTTTTAAAATAAACATGTTTCTGTTTTCTAAATTTTCTGCAATGTAGATTACTTCTATTAATACGAGACAAATTCCAGTAAAAGCTACCCAGATAAATTCCTGGCTAAAACTTAGCATTAACCACTTTTGTATCTCCTTGGTGTCTATTCCTTAAAAGGAACATTCTGGTAGTTCCAACACCTAAAAAACACAGTTCCTAAAGAAAACATTCAACACTATTTAATCATCTACCTATGTTAGATGGTTTTCTTAGAGTGATGACTTTTCCTCAAGCACTCAAGTTGGTGAGAGATCGACATCAATATCAATGTATATCTGCTCACACCATACTTATGAAGAATTTGAGTCGTGTGTTTTGAATCACATTAACAGTGATCATATTAAATGAAAACTGTCATTAATGCAAAGCCAAACAATGTACAAATTATACTGGAAATTTCATCTTCTGACTCAGCCTGATGTTTAGTAAGATTTGGCTTCTGCAGCAACTTCTTACTAGATCTGTCTCCTAAAGCAAGGGAAACAAAAGCAAAAAAAAAAAAAGTATTGGGACTTCATCAAAATTAAAAGCTTCTGCACAGGGAAGGAAACAATCAACAAAACTAAAAGGCAACCTACAGAATGGTTGCAAACAACATATCTGATAAAGGGTTAGTAACCAAAATATATCAAGAACTTCTAAAACTCAGCACCGAAAAACAAACAAATAATCCAGTTAAAAAAGTGAGAAGACATGAATAGACAGTTTTACACAGATGACGTACAGCTGGCTAACAGACACATGAAAAGATGCTCAATATCACTTAATAGCAGGGAAAACAAATTAAAACCACAAGGAGGTATCATCTCACACCTGCCAGAATGGCTAAAATTAACAACACAGGCAACAAAAGGATGGATGCCGAGAAAGGGGCCCTCTTAAACTGTTGGCGGGAATGCAAACTGGTGCAGCCACTGTGGGAAACGGTATGCAGGTTCCTCCAAAAGTTCAAAATAGAACTATCCTACGATCCAGCAATTGCACTACTGGGTATTTACCCAAAGGACACAAAAGTACTGATTTGTAGGGATACATGCACCTCAGTGTTTATTGCACCACTATTAACAATAGCCAAATTATGGAAAGAGCCCAAATGTCCATCAACTGATGACCAGAGAAAAAGATGTGGTGTATATGTACAATAGAATATCACTCCACCATCAAAAAAAAAAAAAAAAAAAAAAAAAGAAATCTTGCATTTGCAATGATGTGGATGGAGTCAGAGAGTATTATGCTAAGCATAGTAATAATAAGTCACAATAAGTCAATCAGAAGAAGAAAGGTGCCATATGATCTCACTCATATGTGAAACTTAAGAAACAAAACAAAGAACACAGGGGGGAAAGAAGCAAACCAAGAAACAGACTCTTAATTATAGAGAATAAACTGATAGTTACTGGGGGGTGGGGAGGGTAGGTGGGGGGAAGAGTTAAATAGGTGATGGGTACTAAGGAGGGCACTTGTTGTGATGAGCCCTGGGTGTTGTATGTAAGTGATGAATCACGACATTCTACACCAGAAACCAATATTACACTGCAGGTCAAGTAACTGGAAATTAAATAAAAATATGGAGAAAAAGAAAAAGAGTTGGCTTCAAGTTGTTCTAATCTCAAATCCAGGATATTCTCAAGAATAAGAAAAACAGAATAGAGTGTCTGTAGCATAAATCTACCCCAAATTTCACGACTGATTTCAAACACATCAGAGACTCTCTCCAATTTGCTCGAATGGAAATCATCGAGATTATCCTGAAGAGACACTGCCAACCATTCCTTTGGTAACTAGGCTATTCTGTAGTAACTACCACCAAAACAGGTCTGGAGAGGTCACTAGGATGAGTAACCCACTCTCCGTTTCGCAGACACAAGCCACCACCTGTAACACAGAGAAGCAGTGGCTGTAAGTCGGTGATAGGTTCCAAATGAACTAACTGCCAAAACACGTGAGGGCCTTGAACCACAGGGTTTCTAGAGTAAGAAGAGGTGTGACTAGGTAGAAAAGCAGGGTACCATTTATTAACAATCCCCTCCAAAAACGGGTACAGCATTCATGTCCCTTCAGCATTTTTCAGAAGTGTCAACTCCTCCCATCTCTTAACATGTCACCTGGAAACCCCAGCTTTTCAAAGACCTTTACCATCTTTTCTTTAGATGCGTGCCTTTTTTCTCCCTCATAAGAATCAATTATAATTATGGGGCACGTGGGTGGCTCAGTCGCTTAAGTGTCCGACTTCGGCTCAGGTCATGATCTCATGGTGCGTGAGTTTGAGCCCCACGTCAGGCTCTGTGCTGTCAGCTCAGAGCCTGGAGCCTGTTTTGGATTCTGTGTCCCCCTCTCTCTCTGCACCCCCACCCCCTCATGCTCTGTCTCTCTCTCTTAAAAATAAACATTTTTTTTTTATTTTTTTTTTTTAAATTTTTTTTTCAACGTTTATTTATTTTTGGGACAGAGAGAGACAGAGCATGAACGGGGGAGGGGCAGAGAGAGAGGGAGACACAGAATCAGAAACAGGCTCCAGGCTCTGAGCCATCAGCCCAGAGCCCGACGCGGGGCTCGAACTCACGGACCGCGAGATCGTGACTTGGCTGAAGTCGGACGCTTAACCGACTACGCCACCCAGGTGCCCCAAAAATAAACATTTTTTAAAAAGAAGCAATTATAATTATATTGTCAGAAGTTCAGCATTTATAATCTGCCATATAAGCTGAATCAATCTTCTGAAGTCTTACAACATGAACTCGTGCTGCCTTGGCTTTTAATTTTTTTTTAATTTTTTTTTTAACGTTTATTTATTTTTGAGACAGGGAGAGACAGCATGAACAGGGGAGGGTCAGAGAGAGGGAGACACAGAATCTGAAACAGGCTCCAGGCTCCGAGCTGTCAGCACAGAGCCCGATGCGGGGCTCGAATTCACGGACCGCGAGACCATGACCTGAGCCGAAGTCGGATGCCCAAACGACTGAGCCACCCAGGCGCCCCAGCTTTTCATTTTTAAAACCAGTCCTGATAAAGCAACAGCATGTGCATTGGATCCCTGGACCCCACCTCCACAGGGATACGTGCTGCTCCTGGGCTGGAGGAAGGAAGCAGCTCAAAGAGCAGGACCACAGCCTGGGCAGAAGAAACTCCTGTCTTCCTTCAGCCACTGTACAATTACACAGGCATTTCTGCAGAGGACAGGTTAGGCACAAACACAGAAAACCAGTACGAGGCGTTCCTCCAAGGCAAAGGAATGGGAACAAGCTACCTCTGCTACAAACTTTGATACATGTTTTCCTGGAGTCTACATCATGTCTAGCTATGCTGTTAGTTCTCATGAGTTCGTAAGTTACACAGTCCTCTAACAGACAGTGCATGTAAAATAGGCAAGGGGCAAGGGGAGAACTCTGTCATCAGAGTTCTGCATAAGAGCCTGCCTTGATCCTCCTGTCCCTCCTAGAAGTCTCTGTGTATACAAAGAACCTAGTAGGTCAACAGATCAATATCTCAAAGGTATATGTGTCAAGTTGCTTCAATAACATTATTCCCTGTATAATGACGGCTGAATGCTGATGTATAAAAAAGTGAAAAAAAAGGAATGGGAAAATGAAGTTTCCAATTTATTTTCAAATGAAACGATCCTCCTTCCAGTAAACATCATCCCTTAAGTCATACACATGCAGGATGTCTCTCACAAGTCTTAGTGTAGGTCTTGGTAACTCAGAAGTATGAATGCTCCAAATGTAGAATAAAATATGATTTGAAAGTTTAATTATATAATATTCCTTTTAAAATATTTATCAAAACATAAACCTAAAATTAAATATTATTCAGAATACAAAAAATAGACTATAAAAGAAATTCTGAAATTATGAAAGCTTAAAACTGCTCTATGGGAGCACCTGGGTGGCTCAGTCGGTTCAATGTCCAACTTCAGCTTAGGTCATGATCTCATGGTTCATGGGTTTGAGCCCCACGTCGGGCTCTGTGCTGACAGCTCAGAGCCTGGAGCCTGCTTCAGTTTCTGTGTCTCCCTCTCTCTCTGACCCTCCCTGTTCATGCTCTCTCTCTCTCAAAAATAAACATTTTAAAAGATTAAAAAAAAACTGCACTATGACTTTTTTCTTTTAGGTTGTATCATTTCTTTTTTTTTAAACTTTATTTAAATCCAGCTTATTTAACATGTAATGTAATAATGGTTTCAAGAGTAGATTTTAGTGATTCATCACTTACATACGTCACTCAGTGCTCATCCCAACAAGTACCCTCCTTAATGCCCATCACCCATTTAGCCCATCCCCTCACCCACCTCTCCTCAGATTGTTCTCTGTATTTAAGAGTCTTGGTTTGCCTCCCTCTCTGTTTATCTTATTTTTCCTTCTTTTCCCCTATGTTCACCCATTTTGTTTCTGAAATTCCACATATGAGTGAAATCATATGATATTTATCTTCCTCTAATTGCCTTATTTTGCTTAGAATACATTCTAGTTCCATCCACATTGTAGCACATGACAAGATTTCATTCCATTGTGCGTGGGTGGGTCGGGGTGTGTGTGTGTGTGTGTGTGTGTGTGTGTGTGTGTGTGTGTGTGTGTGTCACACCCTTTTTATCCATTCGTCAGTCGATTGACATTTAGGCTCTTGCCATAATTTGGCTGTTGTTGATATACACTGTGACCTTCAGGCACCTATTTTAGAAGTCATTTTCCTTACTGTTAGACTTGGTCCAATGCTCTTTCAGTGAAACTAGGTTCCATTCCAATCTCACTAGTGAGAAATGTCAATCTACAGACTGCCTAGCCACAGATCAAATTGATCTGTTATTCTTATTAAACAACTGCTGCACAGAATTCAGACTATTAGAGAAGCTATTTTGGTAGAACAGAGTGTCCCGGCCACCCAAATTTTCAACATTCCAAGAAATTCTCATCAACCTAAAAACCAAGGGGCCTACCTCTGAGCTATTGGAACAACTGAAATCCAAGAGGTGCCTCTTCCCTAACCATCCCCTAACCATGGCGGTTACTAACCTCTCCCAGAGAAGGAACTAAGAAACTTCCATTGGATATAAAATTTCATAAGGCTGGCCTCTGACAGAGGCTGATCACAACAGGAAATGCACCGTGTTCCCTGACCTGAAAATTTCTGATACATGGTTCTCAAATTGGGTGTTCATCAACACAACCTGGTGAGATTGTTAAAAATGCGTATTTCTGGTCTCTGGTCCAAACCTACTGAAGTTGGGGCCCAGGAGGGTGAATTTACAAAGTCTGCCCAAGTGGTTCTAGCACACACTAAAGTTTGAGAAGCACGGTCTCCCATACTAGTGACACAACACCATGGATTCGGGTTTGAGTTTCACATCCCAAGTACGTTAAGGTCTTAGGGTGCCTTATATCACTTGGTACCCAGTAAGCCATAATTCCTGGTGTTCATGCACTGCACAATCCCCTCTCATACTGACTCTGGACTTAGCCGTGCGACTTACTTTAGCCACTGAGACATGAAGACACGATGCAAGCAGAAGCTGGATAAGCACTTACACGCTGAGGATGGTCTTGAGATGCTCTCCTTGGAAGGCAGCAGCCATGCCACAAAGAAGCCCAGGGTGGACTACTGAGTGATGGGAGGCCACGAGGAAAGAGTCTCTGGAGGGGGAAAAGCAATCTTGCATGTTCTAGCTCCTGCACAGCTCCCAAGCTGAAGAAGCCACCCAAGCGACCCCACGTGTGCCACGGAAGAATCACCAGCCGAGCCCAGGTGATCCACAGAATTTTAAGAAATAATAAATCGTTTTTAAGGAACTAAGTTTGGGGGATGGTTTATTTTAAAGCAATAGATAAAGGAATCACTACTGAGTTTTTTTTTTTTTAAATGTATCATGTGATATAATCTCTAAAACTGTGGTTATTGATACCTAATTTCCTTGTACATTTGCTATGGAAACTGCAACACCGGTATGAACTTATTTAATGGCAGTAGGTACCGCCACCCCCATTTTGCAGATTAAAAGAAATGAGGCTTTAGGCATCCAAGAAGTGTTTCCAAGGTCACGCAATTAGTAAATGCCAAGCCGCAGAAGCATACGAGGCCTTCCAAACACTGTACGCTAAATTAACCCTGCCATGTCCAGTAGGGTTTTCACTGAGCTCCTTGCCATTCCCTTATTTAGATTCTTGTGTCCGTTAATTCAAACAGATGAGTATAGATTTGTGGTTTCTCCTACACATCACCGGGCTCTAAAGACAGCCTAAGGTTCCTCATGTGCACATCACAGTTGCTAAGTGCTAGGGCTTTGGCTGACTAGCAACAGACGTTTCTTTATTCCAGTCAGATGTGAAGAGCAAGCTCTGATTTCCAAAGGGAAGGGACACGACGACTTGTCACTGCTTTTTCACTGATAGAGAGCCTATAATCACAAAGGCACACAGGCAAGCCTGGGATCAATCCATTCGCTTCTCCCATGGTAACGTCTTCAAACAATCAACACCATTTATTCATCCTCCACCTGTCTCCAAGAAGGAGGCATTAGCCAAGACCAAGTTCATACATTAAGAAGGACTTCTGGGGCGCCTGGGTGGCTCAGTCGGTTAAGCGTCCAACTCTTCGTTTCGGCTCAGGTCACGATCTCGGGGTTTGTGGGTTCGAGCCGCACGTCGGGCTCCGCACTGACAGTACAGAGCCTGCTTGAGGTTCTCTCTCTCCCAATCTCCCAATCTCTCTCTGCCCCTCCTCCTCTCACTCTCTCGGTCTCTCTCTCAAAAATAAACAAACATATAAAAAAAAAAAAAAAGAAGGACTTCTAAACTCAGAGTTTGAGACACTAGTGCTGGAACTGTACCTTTAGAATGTGTGCATGGTGATAGACGTTAAACATCAATAAAGTTGATGAAAAAATAAAAGTTAAGAAAAGGAAAAATAACATTCTCGCAGCAATAACTGAAAAGATGAAAAAAGATTTCTATCAGCGGCTGTTGAAAGCATTCTCTTTTCTTTATCATTTGCTAAATACAGCCTTTTCTCTTTTTTTAGGGTTTTATTTTACTGCCAGTTAACATACAGTGTTACCTTAGTTCCAGGTGCACAATACAGTGATTCAACAATCCACACACCGCCCGGTGCTCACCATGACAACTGCACTCCTAAGCCCCATCACCTATTTTCCCCATCCCCTCACCGACCTCCCCTCTGGTAACCATCAGTTCGTTCTCTATAGTGAGGAGTCCATTTCTTGGTTTCCTATTCTGTCTCTTTTTCCTGGCTCATTTGTTTTGTTCCTTAAATCCCACATGAATGAAATCACATGCTAGTTGTCTTTCTCTGACGGACTTTTCTCGCTTAACATGATACTCTAGCTCCATCCATACTGTTGCAAATGGCAAGAACTCATTCTTTTTTATGGCTGAATAATACACATATATATACATACGTGTGTTAAGGGTCTCACTCATATCTTCCATTCTTGAGTCCGATGATTATTCTTAACGATCATTGCTTTAAATTCTCTATCAGGGTGGGAGGGTGGCTCAGACAGGTAAGCGTCTGACTCTTGGTTTCGGCTCAGATCATGATCTCATGGTTTGTGGAATCAAACTCCGCATCAGGCTCTGAGCTGACAATGCAGAGCCTAATTGGGATTCTCTCTCTCCCTCTCCGCCCCTCCCCCACTCATGCACGCACTCACGCTCCCTCTCTCTCTCAAAATAAATAAACTTAAAAAAATAATAACAAATAAAGAGATAAGTTCTCTGTCAGGCATATTACTTATATCTGTTTTGTTTTGATCTCTGCATGTGCCTTGTCCTGTTCTTTCGTTCAGGATAAATTTCTCTGTCTCCTCATTTTGGCTGCCTCTCTGTGTCTGTTCCTGTATGTTAAGGAAGTCAGCTATGTCTCCTACTCTTGCAAGTAGTGACCTTATGAAGAAGAGATCCTACAGTGCCCTGCAGTGCAATGTCCCCTGTGCACCAGAACCTGGCACTTCCGGAGAATAGCCTCTGTGTGTTGCTTATGCCCTGCTGTTGTATCTGAGCCACTTTTCCTTTCAGAGGAGTCGTCTACACTGACTCTCCGTTGTGGGCTGTGCTTGCTCTCTGTGTTGTTAGCAGGACCCAGGTAGGCCAGCTCTGAGGGGGTGTGCACCCTGGGAACTTGGGAACTGGACAATAATGTTAGCAAAAGTTGCATGGGGCCACTAATCCTATGCTGGATCCCCAAAAGCACTATGGCGGGCGGGGGCCGTGTGCCAGGGTGGCCAGGGGCACAGGGCTGGGAGTGTGACCCAGTGGTGGCTGAGGGTGAGTGGCTAGGCACGGTGCGGCGGCTGGGCAAGGCACGCGGAGGCAGCTGTGCACCTGGTGGCTGGGCGTGGTGCAGGAAGGTAGCCAAAGGTCACAGCTGGGCCGGGTGCCACGCTGTGCCTTGGTGGCGCACACGGGGCAGCTGTGCGTGCAGGAGCTGGGTGCGGTGAGCACACAGCTTTAGCAAAAATTGCTCTCAGCCCTAGGCCAAGGCTACTGGTGTCTGTGTAGCCCCGCCTCCTGCAGGTGCCTCTGTGTTTATGCCGGGGGGCAGGGGAAGAAAATGACATCTGCCAGCTTGCTTACCTTCAAAGAGCTCTGCCAGCACTCTACAAAATCAGTATGAACAGATCTGTCCGATTTTGGAATGTGCGGAATCCAAATAGATCAGTAACTATAATAAATGGCAAGAGGTTGAATTCAACTATCCTAAGACTGAAAAAATAAAAATCTTTAAAAGTAGAAATGAAACAAAATTTAGCCATAGTGGCTATAAGATATGTATTAGAGGCAAAAGGCTCAAAAAATTTTTTTAAAAAGGATATGCCACCTTATGTTTAAGGTAAACAACATAAAACCATTAATGAGAATGAAGTAGGACACCGAGTAATAAACAAAAAGATGTAATAATCATACATAACAATGTAGCTACAGGACATACAAAGCAAAAACAGTCCTAATTAAATGGAGAAACTGACAAATTCATAACAAGAATGGGTAATTTTAACATGGGAGAATGTCTAAAAACTTATTTTCAGAAGCTGGTAAATCAACCAGACAAAAAAAGAAAAAATGGAGGAAGGATGTAGATCTGAACAACAGATTTGAATCAACAGTTATTTCTATACAAAGAGAGAAGAGTGCAACAAATACCCTTGTTTTCAAGCACACACTGGAAATATTTTTATTTTTTATTTTTTTTTATTTTTTTTTTTTCAACGTTTATTTATTTCTGGGACAGAGAGAGACAGAGCATGAACAGGGGAGGGGCAGAGAGAGGGAGACACAGAATCGGAAACAGGCTCCAGGCTCCGAGCCATCAGCCCAGAGCCCGACGTGAGGCTCGAACTCACGGACCGCGAGATCGTGACCTGGCTGAAGTCGGACGCTTAACCGACTGCGCCACCCAGGCGCCCCTGGAAACATTTTTAAAATTTAACCATGCACTAAGTAACAAAGGACATCGACAAATTTCAAAGAACCAATTATCACAGAGACCTCATTCTCTGACAATGTGTAGACACGAAATAACACGTGAGCTAAAAAAAAAAAAAAAAAAAAAGGAAGAAAAAAAAGAAAATATTTTACAATGAAGAGTGCAAAATATTTAGAGAAGAATGACTGTTTCTGCCATCACAGTTTGTAATATTGTGGAGGAGGCACACAAAATCATTAGTCAAAAATCACTATATAATATACAGTATGTGGACTAATTAATATATAACAGCAACCTGCGTTAAGGGCTCCGAAGAAAAGCAGAATGCTGAAAGAACATGTCACTGGGAACCTAGTATCTTCTGGGGGTGTGAGGTTAGCTTTCCCTGAGGAAATGACACTTGCGGAAATGACACTTGCGGAAATGACACTTGCGGAAGGAGGAGGGAGGGCACACACACTCCATGCAAATGAAAAGCAAGGAATGAGTCTCAAGGAGAGAAGGGTGAGGGGTATTTGGGGATCTGAAAGGCAGACAGTAGCACTGGAGTGCAGAAGCAAGGGAGAATGACCTCAAACAAGTGTAAATAAATGATACCTAAGAAAAGTAGATTCTTTTCTAAAAAAAAAAAAAAAAATGTTTCTTTGTTTATTTTGAGGGAGAGAGATCCGAGGAGGGGCACAGAGGGGGGTGGAGAGGGAGAATCCCAAGCAGGCTCTGTACTGTCTGCACAGAGCCCCATGCAGGGGCTCGATCCCACGAACTGTGAGATCATGACCTGAGCCAAAATGAAGAGTCAGAGGCGTAACCAACTGAGCCACCCAGGCACCCCAAAAAGTAGATTCTTGAAATGTAAAACAAACAAGGACTGCTCTTAGCGACTAAACACCTTCAAGAATATAAAAAGCACTATTCACATCTAACTAGAAAAGTTTTAAGGAGGTATTCTAAGTTTAGAATTCTCAAGAACTTGTTTATTATTTATCTCTTAACTGCCATTACTGACCAGAACAGCAATAATTTCTCTAAGTCCTATCTTAAACTGTATTTTTCACCGGGGTAAGATGTTAGGTATTAAAATCACCCTTCAAACCAATTATTAAATAACCTTCTACCCATGATGGTTTTCCGTAGGCATGCCAGGATGTTAACTATGTCTTCTAATGCTTCGATTCCATACCTGTAAAATGGGTTAATAATCCATCGAACGTGATGATGGGAATCTACACGGTCTAAGTGATAATCCATGTAGAAGCAAAATGGTACAATGCAACAGGATGAAGGCAAACGTGGTGCACATCCCAATGCCACCACCTAAGAGCTTTGACTCTTTGGTGGCCAGCAAGTGACTTTGGCCAGTTACTTAACGTTTCATTGCTCAGGCTTCCTCAGTGTGACATGCGCTTCAAATACTCCCTATGCTATAGTTTTGAGGATAAAATAACTCACATAAAGTCCTTCGCACTCCACAAATGTGAACTGGTATTACTATTAAAACTGTTTTTGTGATGCTATCCTTGAGAAAAAGCCCTTCAAGTGTCTCATTAACCAGATTTGAATCTTCCCTCTACCCCTCAGTCAAGTCGTCACAGCTGACAATCCTCGGGACTTATATTTTACTTTAAACGCTATTAGATTTTGAAACATATTAGCAAACAAAATTTCACTATTCCAAAATAAAAAAAAATTTAATAGCCTAATAATACACACCTACTTCTTCAGGATCGTTAAACCAGCAGAATTCTTGAAACTCCTCTTTTTTTTTTAAATTTTTAATGTTTATTTATTTTTTAAGGAGAGAGAGAGCACGAGCAGGGGAGGGGCAGAGAGAGAGGGAGACACAGAATCCAAAGCAGGCTCCAGGCTTTGAGCTGTCAGCACAGAGCTGACGCGGGGCTCAAACTCCTGAACCGCAAGATCATGACCTGAGCCATGTGATGCTCCTTGAGCCAGTGATGCTTCACTGCCTCTTGAAATTCCTTCTAAATCACTAATTTCAGGGACACCTGCGTGGGTCAGTCAGTTACGCATCCAGCTCTTGGTTTTGGCTCAGGTCACGATCTCACAGTTCGGGAGTTCGAGCCCCACGTCAGGCTCCAGGCTGACAGTGAGGAGCCTGCTTGGGATTCGCTCTTCTCCCTTTTTCTCTGCCCCTCCCTTGCTCGCACTCTCTCTCCAAATAAATAAATAAACTTTTAAAAAAAATCACTGATTTCATTTAACATCCTCATAACATACAAATCTATTAGGTGTTTTCACTGCCTCTAATTTTGTGTTTTGAGAATGCATGCTACTACACTCAATGCACTCAAAGGCAAAGGTCTTACGTGTAGTTCAATGTACTTGGTGCATCTGTTATAAGTTCCCTCCCCTGTTTTGTCTACTCTTTCAGATAGAACATAAAACATTCACAGAACTCCAAAACTGTGACATTCTAAGGAAAACTGGGCCCACTCCAGGAATTTTCACTGGAACAAAGTGAGATTTACGATGTTTCCATCCAATGTCTTTGCACGCAAAAATTTCACACCTCTTCCACAGGGTCCCAGGGGCTGAATTACTTGAAGGAAATCTCACACCAAAAAGTTAAGAACTTAACCAATTCAAGCAGCCCAAGTTGGTGGCACGTGTCTTATGGGGCTCTGGGTCTACCTAGCATCAAACTACCATTTGGGGTGGAAATGAAAACTCTGCAAGAGAGTCTGAGTAAGAATAACCCAATTTTAAAAAGTGAAAAACTTGATAAACATGACCTTGCTGGTATTCATCCTGTGCTAGTTAGCATATCAGAGTCAATTCGGGGGTAAATTTGTCAACTGGCCAGAATTCTCAGAAGTAATTTGCTTCCCAACTAATTAAATGCAAGCAGACCCCAACGCTGTCTCTCCATACCTTTGTAAAAATAAAATCTAACATGCTTTGAAACAGTCTCCATGAACATAGCATTTATTTTACAGCCAAAACACAACACTGAGGTACCGAATACTGGGTTTAAGTTTAAAGGCTGAGAGGAAACTTAGAAACCACCTTGACTCACTTTACTATGGGAGAAACAACATTTCAGGGGGGAGAGTATTATGAAAAACGCAGTGAAACTGTTTAATGCCTAAATCCGTTATAAGAAGGGAAATTTTCCAACAAAATTTCAGGCCTCTAGTACTTCAGAGGCTAAATCTGGGTGACACAAGGGCAGAAGCAGCCATCCCGGCACTGGCTGCCACCTCCCCCCCCCCCCCCCCCCCCGGCCAACCACAATGGCCCAATGGAATAGGGGACCGCTGATGACTGCTGAATCAACCAGAGGTAAGTGAGGAGCCTCCTGCATGGATTTAAATTAGAACCAGAACCTGAGGGAAAAATTACAGTACGAATAGAGTAGTAATCATAATAGTAGGAATGTCGAGCACATAGAGCACGTTAAGAGTTGGGCACTGTGTTTAACACATGCATCCTGACATTTAACCATTTAATGAATCATTTAGCCATTTAACTGTTGCCATCAGTGCATTTAATCCTTGCAGTTACCCTTTTAAGACGATGTGCTATATTATACTTATTTGATAGGTAAGGACACAAGGGACAAAGAGGTTCAATACTTAATGCAATTTCCCACAGCTAGTAAGCAGCAGAGCCAAAAGACAAACCTACACAGCCTGATTTCAGAGTAAAAATAATTCATTTCATTGATGGAATTAAACTAGCTACATGGAAATAATACTGAGGACATCAAAACAAACACATCGTATAGCTTTTAAATTAAGAAAGAAAAAAGAACATAAGAACATTCTCCTTGTTTTTCTTCCCTTGTAAATCCTGAGTCCCCAAGTGACAAAATGTACTTTAATCTACGTACAGGAACACGGCAGATGCCCCAAGTGTACCCCATCATTTTTTCCCGCCACCTCATCTGCAAACTAAGCTCTCTTTTTTTCTAGCTCTCTTAGGAGAAGTAAACCTCCACATCCATACAAATTAACTATAGGGCTAAGAACTGAGGCTGCCTACATCCACATGACTTTATTATTTGTGCCAAGAAATTCTTACCCGAAGATAAGGCTATAAATCAGTAAATAACTTCATTGTTTGCTTCAGGAACTTCCCAAAAGTCCATTTGCCCCAACAATAGACTACTCAAACAGTCCACGGTATTCCCTCAACTGGACAAACAACTCACTTATCCAAGAACTGTGTACTTAACAAGACTTGGTTAAGAGCTTTGTCTCACTGTTCCCACTAATCCTAAACTATTAGCTCATGAACTTTACCCAGTTTCAATCAGATCAGTGCAAGACCCACCTTAAATCTCTAAAGGTCACACCCAAAACCCTACAATACAGGCCCACTCTCTCTCCCTAGTGAAGTCTGCCAAGACCATCAAGGCGTGTTCTCACTGTACTAAGCAACAGGTTTGCTTGGCTGAAACTATTCTGGACTTCTTTGGGGAAGGTGACAGTCAACAGAAGGAAATGACCCAATTCTATTTCAACTGCTCGTGTATCAACACCACCTTTTTAAAAAAATCCCTTCTTCCCTCATACCTATTCTAGACCACAGGTGAAATTAAATACACCGGGAAGTGAGATCCTTATAGAAAAAGATAAACATATGCCAGCACTTGAAAGGGCCCACGTAAATCTAACAATAAATTCAACATGAGGTTTTGAACTACATTTCACTGCAGCCACAATTTAATTCTAAGCTATAGTGGATTAATTACACATTTTAAAATGGTCTAAAAGGATCCCTAAAATTGAGATTTAGAAAGAAAAGAAAAACAAAGGCCTCAAAATGCCAACGTTAAAAGTATTCTGCCATCTGACCAGATTTTACAAAATTTCCTTCAATCAACTCATATGCCTCTAACGTTATGTATCAAATATAAATACATGAAACATAGCCAATCTGTTAAAAAAATAGCTCTAAGAATGATTTAAACTTGTATAAATATAAAATAAATCATTTTGACATCACCATTCATTTAATCACTTTCATTACTTCAGTTATATTTATGCAATTATTAAAGTACATAACCATATTTACTAGAATCCTATTTTATTCCTGCCTTTCCATGCATCCCACTTTTCCTTAGAAAAAAATAAAACAGTTGCAGACCCAATTGAATGTATTAAGATGCCAAAGGTAAGCTTTTTAATGAAGTTGAAGCTTTTAAACAAGAAGAATTTGTCGCATCATATTAAAACGTGTGTTGGGCGGCGGGGGGGGGGGGGGGGGGGGGCCTGGGTGGCTCAGTCAGTTAAGCACCTAACTCCTGGTTTTGGCTCAGGTCATCATCTCATGGTTCATGAGTGCCAGCCCCGCGCTGGGCTCCATGCTGACAGTGCAGAGACTGTTTGGGATTCTCTGTCTCTCTGTCCCTCCCCTGCTCATGCTCTCCTTCTCTCTCAAAATAAATAAATAAACTTTAAAAAAAATTTTTTTTTTAATGTTTATTTATTTTTGAGAGACAGAGCACAAGCAGAGCAAGGGCAGAGAGAGAAGGGGACACAGAATCTGAAACAGGCTCCAGGCTCTGAGCTGTCAGCACAGAGCCCGACGTGGGGTTTGAACTCACGGACCGTGAGATCATGACCGGAGCCAAAGTCGGACGCTTAACCGACTGAGCCACCCAGGCACCCCAAATAAATAAATAAACTTTAAAAATATAACAATAAAATAAAACATGTATATTATATATGTATATATGCGCATATTATGTATGTGTATACATGTATGTATGTATGTGTACATGTGTGTGTGCATATTTGGGTATAAACGTGTGCATGTGTATGTGTGTGTGTGTGTGTGTGTGTGTGTATTCATCCCAAGGTAAGAAAATGAATGCAACATAAAGTCCCAATTTTGTTTTTCATAGCCTGTCAACACCAGCCCTTTCAAATATTATCATTCCTTCCTGTGGAAGTGTTGCTAACCGTGTTACTGTAACCATCTTGCTGTGGAGTCGAATACGTAGAGGAGAGAACGTGGAGGGTAGAAGAGACCAGGTCTGTATCTTAGATTCCCTGCTCTAAATTGGGGGAAATAACTTACTCCCAGATAGCCTCAGTTCACTTATCTGGAAACGAATGATATATCCACCTACTTGGCATAATTGACATGAAGACGAAAGGAGATAATGTATAAGGTACTCAGTATACAGCCTAGCACATGGTGGAAAGGTCTCCATAAATGTTCGTTACCGATCGTGCATGTTAGCTCCCTATAACTGTGGCCCTAAGGATTTACAAGGTATTAAAGTACTTCCTAAATAATTAAAGAAGTATTAATTATGCAACAAGATCTTTAAGATCTTCATATCCTTTCAACCAATACTTCTATTTCTAGAAAACTAGCCAGGGGAAATGACTAGAGATACTGTCAAATATTCATGTACAAAGCTATTCTTTAAAACTTTATTGTTAACATCAAAAAACTGGAAACAACCTAAGTAGCCAAATATTATACTACATCTCTATGACTGCATGGTGTACAACTATTAAAATATTCGTGAAGAATTAAGAGCATCCAAAATGCTCCCTAAAATTAAAACAATATCCTATGGACATACATTGCAACCATGTTAACAATTACATGTCATTCAACATGTTTAATTTAACAATGCATGTCAACAATTACATGCACACATCCACATATTCAGAAGAAAAGAATTTAGAGGAAATATAAAAGTATTAACAATGTCAAGACAATGGAAAACCAGGTAACTTTTACTGTTTCCTTTTTCACTTTATTTCCAAATTTTCTACTATATACCCGAATTGCTTTGATACTAAAAAAACCCATTCACCTATGTTTATTATTCAGAATATTCTACTTTTTTTAAGGGCAATCTTTTAAATTCGATCCATCTCATTTCCAAAAGAATTGGGAATAGTTCACAAAAATGCACACAACAGAATAAAACAGATGAAGAAAAATAAAGAAAAAAGCTTACACTCTCAGTATATAGCCATATATATATATATATATATATATATATGCCTATCTCTGCACGTGTGCACATGTGTATATGTATGTATGTGTACAAATACGTATTTCTGTATTCAAAGAACTTTGTTTCATATACTAAGAACTGAAGGAAGTTTCTCCAGCTTTCTCCGGGCATACTGCAGACATTGTTTTAAGACCTATTTCAGTGAATTAAGCAAATCGGTTATGTGGTGGGAAGAGGCGGATTTAAAGTCAAGGAATCAAGATCTTAAACAGGACAAGCATGGTCACGATCAGCACCTCAAGGAACGCCTTTTTAAAAAAGGTACACATATGCAGATAAATATAAGTGGAGACAGATTTTTCACTCGTGTTACCTTTACTCATGTGGCTTCAAAGAAAAAAAATGCTAAAATGATACTTTCATTTCTGCTGTGAAATACGTCAAAACATGAACCAAGAAAATAAGCTCCTATTAACAAAATGTACTTGGATACACTGTATTTAACACAGCACTTACCTTCACTGATAGCATGGGGCTTAATGATGCAACAGGTGCAATTGGTAAATTTAGCGGTGTTCGCGGGTCCACAAACTCCACTCGAAGGAAAAAATAACTCCGTTTCCTAAAGACAAAAAGAAATAACTTTGGCATATGTAATCTCTTATCTTGGACTCCTAGGATATTAATGTGAGAGGGGAAAAAAAACGACAGGATTACTTTTAAAGTTTCGTAACATAAACTCTTTGCTTCAAATTTTCTAAAAATGACTTTTACAAAGACTGATGAACCGAACCCTGTGTTAAGTCTTGGAATCAAAAGATCATCTAAAAAAAAGTACAATTAAAGTAATGAGGACATGTAGCATTCTGCCTTAGGATTAAAACTAATAACATCTTAACATACTTTGAATATTGGAAGTAATGAATATAAAGTTCTTATTTTCCTCAAAGCATTAGTTCATAGACACAGGTCCGATTTTAAACTTTTTATTAAAATCTGTGAAATTAAAAACTAGGAATTCTTTGTAGAAACAGATTAGTATTTAAGAATCAGAACTGCGAAATTAGCCTTAACTAATTAGCTTAAACTAATGAACTTACTACAATTCTAGCATACAATTAAATCATATAAGCTTTATTTTATAACCAGATTCAGGCTATGGTATCTGCTTTGTCCATGGTTCCCTTAGATGACAACTCAGCAATCTGAACCAGCCACAAACACAGTCACACTAATTAATTCTTTTAATTATTCAGATAAATGCCTTCCGCCTGAAGCTCTTCCTACTGTTATTTCCAGCATTCCCCATAAGTCCCTCTGTCCCAAGCTCCAAAGGACTCTACCAACGTGTAAAGGGCCACTTCAAATATCACCGACTCCAGGAGGCCTTCTGTGACGTCCCCAGTCAAAACTGTGGCTATTTGGGCAACTGCCCTTCACAAGTTTTAGATCTGCAGCAAGTAACTAACCTGCATGGCTTTGTAGGTCTTTCAGCACCTAAAACAAATGCCTCAAAGTAAATACTCATTTATCAACGGATTTAAAGATTGCAAGATCACAGGACGTGTTAATGTACTACACATTTTGAAAGCCACAGTACAATGTACTGTGTACATTTTGAAAGCCACAAAGAAGATGTGGACTTGTTCAAACTGGAAAGGAAAGGCCTCCTCTAGAGTTCCCGTTTCTGTGCTTCCTTTGCAACAAAACTCCTCAAAAGAGGGGGTCTTTATTCTCTGTCCTTACTTTTCACCTCCATTCTCTCTTAAGGTGACACTTAGGTTTCATCCCCAAACTGCTCGATGTGACCTCTGCGTTGCCAAGTACTCTGGTTACTTCTCAGCCCTCGCCTCACTGGGCCGAGCGGGATTTGACCAGGTGATCTCACTCCATATCCTGCAATGCTTCCATTCATTGACTGTCTTCCTACCTCACTGGCCACTCCGTCTGTCTCCTCTGATGGTTTTTGCCCATGCGGCTGACCCCTCCGTGTTGGAGAGCTCCAGGGTCCATCTTCTACCTATGGTCACTCTCTTGATGAGCTCGAGTCCCATGTCTTTAAATGCCATCTGTATTCTGATGGCTCCCACGTTTCTGCCTCCAGTCCAACCTCCTCCCTAAATTCCACACCCATATCTCAGCCACTACCACTTATAGAGGATGCACATTTAAAATGTCCTGATTTCCACCGTCTCCCATAAAATCTGTTCACTCCCACCCTGTTTTCCCATCCTTCCAACTGCACAGGCCAAAGAAAAAAAACTCCGAGTGATCCCTGATTTCTCTCCTTTCCTTAGCCATCCACCCAATCGCTCAGGAAATCCTTTATAACGTGTCCAGCCAGAATCCAACCGCTTCCATATCGGTCACCCCGGTCCATGCCTATCACCAATTCTCCCTCTGACAACTGCTCTAGCCTCCTAACTGCTCTCCCCATTCCAACTTGCCCCCCAGCACACCTACACCCACCTGGCTTGATCTATTCTTAACACTGCAGGCAGCATGAAAACCTGTAAAACACATGCCGCTCCTCGGCACACAACTCTCCAGTAGCCTTTTATCTCATTCGGAATGAATTTTAAAGTTCTAGACGTCTACAAGGCCTTTCAGGATCTGGCCCCTAGGCCCCTAGCTGTACCTTGAACTAATCATCGGTTTCTACAAAAACATTTAGATTTCTGTCCGGGCACCACTGGCCTCATCCCCTCGCTGTTTGACTAAACACAGCAAACAAGTTCCCACCTCAGAAACTTTGCTTGTACTCTTCCCTTCCTCCCGGAACACTCTTTCTCTCTGATATCTATCTGCATGGTTCCTCCCTCACTTCCTTCTGATCTCTGCTCAAACCAGAGACGGTGAGGACTTCCTGACACACATTTATATTTATGTATCAATATATTTCACAGCATTCATCACTTCCACTCAACGCGCAATCCTTCCTCCACCCTGGGCTTTTTCTATCCCTTCCCCCGCTTTATTTTCTTCGGAGCACTTACCACCTGACTTGTTTTACGTCTATTTGTTTATTATCTGGCATCCCCTTCACCATCAGATGCAAGTTCCGAGTAGGCCGGGACCTCGTTTTGCACTAGCAGCTTCTCAATGTTAAGAAACGACTGAAATTCAGGAACTAATACATTCTGCATGTGCTAAGAAATAAGATCTCTCTACCCACGCTGCACACATAAGAAAGCCTTGACTAAGGAGCCCTTGCGGGTTAGCAAGGGGCAAAGCCGGTATTCAGACCCAGGTCGCGCTGGTTGCAAAGCCCTGAGCCTTTGCCATCACCTGTCCTTCAAAAGTAAAGAAGCTGTGCTAAATTGTTCCACCTCTAGCTGAACCAATTATTGGGCCAGTTATTTTTGTCTCGACTTTCCTCTTCTCTTCCTCAATTTTTAAAACTGAAAATGCCAGCTTTCCAAGCACTCATTTACCTATGCTGAATAAATATGTATTTCAGGCAAGGAATACGAAGGTCTTACTTAAATCTACCTTCTTGGCGAAAGTGAGTTAATTCTACTTTCTGCCTTTGCTTGCTCTTTTTCCCTGCATAGGTTGTCCTATCTGTCCCAGAGATTAATCTAAACGGACATTTGCAAGAGCACTTCTACTAGGTCATTGTTATGGCAACTGATTTAGAGAGTTTACACAACAAATGTGATAGTCACACAAAAAAATGTTCGCATCCCTTTGTGATCTGAGCTGCTTAAACACTTTACATAAAGCTCCTCTCCTTCCAAGGGTTCCTGCTATTACTCTTAGCCTTTTATATGTTCCTAAACTACCTAGCAGGGAAGGATAGAGATATGTAACTTTACCAAAACCTAAAATGAAGACTGATGGAGTCTTCAATTTTTTTTTTTTTTTTTACTATATCTTACTTAACAAATTGTAACAAAACAGTAGCACTGTTTCATAAATTTCACCTAAAATCCCACCGGTAATCTCACTAAAACATCTGACTAATCTACATTCTTATCTTTATTACCATAATAAAGGCATCACTAAATGGTTGTTAGTTAAAAGTTTCTCCAAAAGTTTTACATAATTTTACATATCATTTTTGTAAATGCCTCAGACTAAACATGAAAACACTAAACTTGCTCTCTACATACCCTCATACCAAATAAGAAATCTGTTCTCAGAAAATCCAAACCTTTAAGAAATGAAATATGAAGTCACGTGATCAATGCAGCCTTATTTACAAATAAAAAAAAAAAAGAGAACCTAACACAATGTCCAAAAGTAAGGGGATGTTTGAATAAATCATGTTATATTCATACAACAAGATATTCTGTAGCCATTAAAATGTACTCCTGTGACAATAATCTGTTAACATGAAAAATATCATATTAAGTGAAAAAAATAATCAAGTTAAAATCAGGTACATGGTGTTCCTATGTAAATTACATAAATGATCAAGGGAACAAGCTGGAAGGAATATGCCATAAACAAACTGTAAACATCAGTGGCAGGATTACTGATGCTAAATTTTCTTCTCTCCACTTGCCAAATTCTCTGAAAGTGTTTCCAACACTAACGTATTCTAAAAGACGGTAATGTTTAAAACAAGGTAGGCCACTATTTTTGGTATCCATAGTTGGTTAAACATGGGGCTGGTGGTTAAACATGGGGCTCTGGAGACAGAGGTACTCGGGCTCATGTTGTCAGGAGGCCAAGGTGCTTAAATTCACCAAGTTTCAGTTCCTGGTAAATTGGGATGATCTAAGCGACTACACGGGAGACTGTGAGAATTAAATCAGATATAAAAGCATGTGGAATGATGCCTGCAACGTAGTGAGTACTCGATACACATAAGGTCTCTGTTAGTTTTGAATTCCAAAACATTTCTGAACACCAGTGACCTAGATCCTGGAGGTATGACGATGAATTGGACATCCTCAAGGAATTCACAGTCTACCGAGAGGATAAACATAAACACAAATACTTTTCAAAGATGGTAAGAAATAGAGGTATGTAGTAGGTATGAAGGGTACCTCACATAGAACCAGGAAATTGATAACAGTTGAGCAGAGTTGTTGCCACTGTTTCTAAGTTTTGTTGAGGTATGATGAACACACTTCCAACTGAGTATATTTAAAGGGTACGATTTGATAAGCTTTGACATGTTTATTCCTGAGAAAACATCACCACAATCAAGATAATAAGCATTATCAGTCATCCCTCCTTCCTCTGGGCCATCCCTTTCTTCTGCCTCTCCCTGCCTCCCCTACCATTAACCATTACCTTTACCACTACGTCCCTTACCATTAACAAGTTGGCCTGTAACCAATGATCTGTTTTCCATCGTTAGGAATTAGTTTAATTTTTAATAAGTTTACTTAAATATAATTATATAGTATGTGCTCTTTAGTCCCGCTTCTTTCACTCAGCAAAATTATGTTGAGATTCATGCAATGTAGCGTATATCGATACTTCATTCCTTTTTATGGCCTAATAGTATTCCATGTGTTAATATCATGGTTTCTTTATCCACTCATCTCTTGGACATTTGGGTTATTTCTAGGTTTGGGATATCACAAATAAGGTTGTTATGAACAAAGTTGTTATACGCAAGTCTTTGTATTGATATTTGTTTTCATTTCTCTTGGGAAAATACTTGAGTGGAATGGTTGGATCACAGGGTAGCTGCATGTTTAAGTTTTTAGTTGAGTGCCGGCCAAACTATTCCCCAAAGTGATTGTACCATTTTAAATTCTCATCCATCAGCAGTGTATGATAGTTCCTAAGTTTCTCCTCATCCTTGTCACTTGATATGGTCCGTTCTTTTAAACCTTAGCCATTCTGACAGCTGTGTAGTGTTGGCTCATTGTGGTTTTAATTAATATTTCCATAATGTCTATTGACGTTGTGTACTTTCAATGTGTGTTTACATACCATTCATGTATCTTCTTTGGTGAAGTAAATGCCTATTCAAAATTTTTGTCCATTTCTAAATGCGATGTTTGTTTTCTTAATAAGTTCAAAATTCACAATGAAAAAAGACAAAAAGATCAATAGAGCAAAGTTAAGAATCCAGAAATACACTCTCAGATACATAGTCAACAAATATGACAAAGGTATAAAGGTAACTGAGTGGAGGAAAAATTGTGATTTTATCTAATGACGCGGGAACAATCAGATGTCTATACACAAATCAACAAATTTTGGTCAGATCCTATGCCATATATAAAAATTAACTCAAAACGGATCATGCAGCTAAATATAAAACCAAAAACTATAAAATCGCTAGAAGAAAACAAAAGGGAAAAGTTCTGTGACCCTGAATGAGGTGACAATTTCTTAGACGTGACACAAAACCCACAACACATCAAAGAACAAATTGATACGTTGGACCTCATCAAAACTAAAAACTTCTACTCATCCAAGGACACTGTTGAAGAGAACAAAAGTGCAAGCAACACACTGTGAGAAGGTATTTGCACATCATATACGTGGGTAAAAAATCTGTATCTGTAATATATAAAGAACTCTGAGCAGAGTTAAAGGGCCAAAAAAAATTACCTGGACAAAGGGAGATATGGCATTCCAAGGCAGAGGGGCAGAAAGAGTAAAGGCAATAGAGCAAGAACACCACAGTCTAAAGAAGGAGAGGCAGGATGTGAGACTGGAGAAGAGGCTAGCATTCAGATCATTTTCATAAAACACGTTAAGGAGCTTTAACTTGATTTGGGGGATAATGCATCACTCTGGAACATTTTTAGCAGATTCACGACATGGACAGATCAATATTTTTAGAGAGCTTGCTCTGAAACCTATGTGGAAGAGGTATTTGTGGGAGAAAAGTCTGAGCCAGAGCTATTATAGCAACCCGGGTTACACAGTGAGAGTAGGAATGAAGGAAAAGGAGAGAACTGAAGAAAATGTTTAGAAGATAAATCTACACAACTTTTTATTCATTGGATGTAGGGGATAAAGGAGGCAGAAGAATATTTACTGGCTCTCAAGTTCCTTTGTTTTTTTGTTTGTTTTTTTGTTTTTTTTAATTTTTGACAGAAAGAGCACGAGCGGGGAAGGGGCAGAGAGAGAGGGAGACACAGAATCTGAAGCAGGCTCCGGGCTCCGAGCCATCAGCACGGAGCCCGACGCGGGGCTCGAACTCACGGACCAAGAGATCATGACCTGAGCCGAAGTCAGACGCTCAACCGACTGAGCCGCCCAGGCGCCCCTCAAGTTCCTTTGTTAATGGTATGCAGAATACAAAAGGAATAGTTTGGTGAGTTAAAATTAATCAGTTCAGTTTGGGATGCATTATTTGAGTATGAATCTGAAAGACTAAGGAGAACCCTACACATAGAATTAAGAAATTGAGTTGTCCACATAAAATCATCTTGTACAATTTATTGACTATCCATCTATCTCTTGCCCAATGATTCATAATGCCACCAAGATCTCATTACTTATGGGTCATTTCTTGAGTACCCTAGGCTGTTACACCGACCCACTTGTCTACTCCCATACCGATATCATACTGCTTTTCTTACCAAAGCTTTATAAAAGGCTTCCTCTCGCATAAAGAAGTCATCTTATCACCACCATTTCTTCTTACCCTTCCAAACTTCCTTGGCGCTTTTGGCTCTTCTACGCAAGAATTTCATTCAGCTTCAGGAAAACCTCTGCCTCAATTTTGACTGGAAATGCGCTGAATTTATAGATAAATTTGGAAAGACTTTTTATCATTAGGATACTGAATCTTCACATGCATGAACGTGGTATAGATCTTCATTTATTTAAGTTGTTTGTTATGGCCTACAATAAAATTTATGGTTTTCTCCATAAAGATCTCTCACATCTTTTGTTAGGTTTATCCTGAGCATCATATACTTTTTTTTACACTATGAAGGAACTCTCTTTTAAGTTTACATTTTCTAACTGGTTATTTCAGGTATATCAAGAATACTATTGATTTTTATATACTGATAATATATGCAGTACAACTAATAGGTAGAGATTTGAGAAGCACCATGAAAGTGGAGAATAACAGATAATCTCCATTAAATGCTATGTTTTAGGCACTATCCTAAACAGTTAAATCATTTTATTTAATCCTCAGAAGAATACTATAATGTAGGTACAACTATTCACTTATTTTACGGACCAAGACTGAGAAACAGAGCAAAACATTAGTAGGTGAGAGAATGGAGCCTGATTAACATCATCACTTTAAAGGACAGGTGAAGGAAGAACAGCCAATTAATAAGACATAGATCATGACCTGATAGCTCTAAAGAAACAAGGGCAGTGAGACATCACAAAATCAAAATAGGGTAGAGAATTTCAAAAAGGAGAAAGCGTTCAAACTTAAATGTTGCAGACAGATACAAAAGAAATAAAAATTTTTCCTTGAATTTTGTAAGTAAGAGGACATTGATTATTTTATCCAAAATGATTTTGGTGGAATGAAAAGATGAAGCCACACTGCAGTGGTTGCTCTCAGTGAGTAGCCACAGGTAACTGAAGAGAAAATTGTGACTATAGTCTAAGCTTTGGTGAAATCTGGAGAAGGAAGAAAAAAAAGGATTAAATCGTAACTAATAGGAACTTAAGATCAAGGAGAGATTATTTGGGGATGCTTGTGTGAGGTTTTTCAGTTTTTAATTCACTTGTCCTGTCCTTGCTTCCTCACGTGTGCTGTGCGTTGCAGCCAGATTTCTCTTTGATAGCTAGTCAGCTAACACGATGTCCACAATACTCACTCCTCCCAAGAGTCAAGAAAAGGTGTATCCTACAGGGTTCATGACGATGGGTATTTCCGGGACGAATGTCAGAAAGAGCTAAAAAATTTAAGTGTACAAAATAGAAACAAATATGTTTAAGACATTTCTTCAGGAGGAATGATTACGGTAGCTAACTCTGCAGAAGCTTCTCCACTATAAAAAGAAGAAAACAATCGTTCTGCAAACTGTATTTGAAGATAGGCACATTATGTATGTGCAGCCATAGAAACAAACATGTACTTAAGACAAGACTAGCAGAGGCACCGGCGGGGGGGGGGGGGGGGCTCAATTGGCTGAGCGTCCGACTTGGGCTCAGGTCATGATCTCACGGCTCATGAGTTCAAGCCCCACGTCGGGCTCTGTGCTGACAGTTCAGAGCCTTGAGCCTGCTTCGGATTCTGTGTCTCCCTCTCTCTCTGCCTCTCCCCTGCTCATGCTCTGTCTCTCCCTCAAAAATAAATAAACATTAAAAAAAAAAAAGACAAGACTAGCTTTATCATATTAAAGTATAAAGCCTCCCTTGCACTTCTGAATCCACTTATTTTCAGCATCAATAGTATTAAATAAATGCACAACCTATATTAACTACCGAATAAAAATATGTCTTTTAGGGGCTCCAGACCCAACCGCAGTGTGGGAGTGTTCTCCCACACAGAACACCAAAGCAATTCTCCCAGCAGGGTGTCCAAGAAATCAACTCCCTTCTGGCACTATCTACCCAGAGACAACATCGGTTTCAACAAATTAAAGGTTCAGTCCTACAAGGCTACCCTCACTTCAGATGCCGGTTACCAACCCCAGGCGACCTATGCTTCTGACTGTCTGCCGGTCTACAGACACAAAGTTCCAACGACCTCTACCTTCGGTTCAATTAATTTGCTAGAGAGGCTCACAGAATTGTGGGAAATGCTTAAGTTTACCAGCTTATGAAAGGATACGATAAAGGCTACGCATCAACAGCCAGAAGAAGAGATACATGGGGCAAGGTATGGGGAAAGAGCACACCATTCTCCCAATCTCCACTTGTTCACCAACCCCAAAGATCTCCAAACCTCCAAAGGTTTTTACGAGGCTTCGTTACATAGGCATGGCTGATGAAATCACTGGCCATTGGCGATTCCTTAAGTTTTTATTCAAATTCTAGTTAGTTAACATACAGTGTGGTAGTGTTAGTTTCAGGTGTGCAATATCGGGATTCAATACTTCCACGCAATACCCAGGTGCTCATCGTAACTGCACTACTTAATTCCTATCAGCTATTTCACCCTCCCCCCCCTCACCTGCCTCTTAGCCCCTCTCCCCTTCCCAGGGGTCATGAGATAAAGACTGAAAGTTCTAACCCTCTAAACACACTGTTGGTCCTCCTGGCAACCAGCCTCTATCCTTAGATGCTTTCCAAAAGTCATTTCATTAACATAACGAAGGACACCTTTATCACCCCCAACACTCAGGAAATTGCAAGGATTTGGCGGAGCTGTGACCCAGAAACTGGACAAAGATCAAATATATATGAAAAATATACTTTGGTCATCTGCACAACCAAATATGCATTTCTTATAAATCATAATACTGCAACATGGTGTAGTTGGACCCACAGTCAAGATTCATGGTATTTTCATAAAAGGCAAAGAATATTTGTAAGGTAAAATACCTTGAGAAAAAGATCAAAATTATATGCTCACATTTTCCCACTTCTTCCCATTTTATTTACATCACGGTTTTTAATACAAAAACTTAAAAATATATTGTTCACTAATGGGAAGTAACCAGGGAATTTTAGTGGCCAACACCAGAATTCATTCACCATTTGTTATGTGCCATGCAGGTTCTACTGATCGAAACATGAAAATCTCTCCCCTTACGGTACTCACTGATGGAATCATCTAATATATCGATACATATAGAGCCTAAATTGTCTAAAATCTGACAAGCATACCTGAGCTTAAATATATTAAATAAACTGATGGAAATGGACGGGGTAAGATACTAAGGGAGGGAAACAGGAAGCAAATATCAATGAGCATGGTCAGTGACTTTCAGTTCCAGCTCCCATTTATTTCATTAATTATTTGTTCCTATCACTTATGTAATATCTTGAAAGATCTGATTGGTAATGTAACTCCAGAAAGGAAGACTACATTTAGAGTGATTGTCTACTACTAAGATCAAAAGTCAAAGACTATAATCACTCTCTTGCACACTCCATTGACTACCGAGACCTTCCTATCGAGTTCGCTTCACAAAACTACAGCCATGGTTGAAGTCAACGCTCCACCTACTCTGCACCTACACCCATGCGGCTGAACAAGGACGGAGAACAACCACACTCAGAATTCAGAACCATGAACATCAGGTGGGCCACTTACTCAGCACCACAACCATATTTCCCTAATTGCTTCCTGTTCCTAGTCTTTCTGATGATTACTTCACATCTTCTCTCTCTTCAAACCAATAAACACCGTCTCCCTCATCCTCTCTTTTAGCTGTTTTTGACCTTGCTTCCTATTGTCTTAATTAAGGGAGTAAGAATCAGCATCTGCGCCCCCATAGTCCGCCTTCGCACCTGTTGCTACAGACAACTACTCCTGCACCCCATTCCCTCTCACCTAATCAAGCACATTGTGCCAGTAAGTCTCACTCTTTTTTCTACATCCTCAATTTTTCACATCTGTAATTCTTCTCATCTTCAAAAAAAAAAAAAAAAGAGAGCGAGAAAAAAGATGCTGCTTTTCTTCACAGCTACCACCTCATTTCTTTGCTCAACATCCAACAACACTCCTAAAAAACGTTGTCTATATTCCCGTCCTCCAATTTTCTTTTAAATCCCTTCCAGCAGGACTTTGACTCTATTGCTCTCTCACCAACTTCACCAATGAACTCTCCATTGCAAAATCCAGTGGTCAATTTCAGGGCCCTTCTTTCTTGGTAGGTCTGCTTCATTTGACCCCACTGATCATTCTCTCCCCTTTGAATATTTGCCTCACCTGGCCTCCGGGACACAATCATCTCTGAGGTTTTTCCTTCTCCCTCACTGACCTCTACCACTGATCTCTACCTCCTTTGCTGCTTCCTCCTCTTCAGCCTTTTACTAAGAACATAAAGACTCCATCTTTGTTCTCTTTTCTTCTCTATCTGTACTCTCTCCTGAGTAATCTCAGCCATTCTCAAGGCTTTAAATACCATTTAGATGCCAATGACCCCATATTTACTAGTCCAGACCTCCCTCCCCAACTCATATAACCCAATACACTCTCTCATGAGTAATCTCAGCCACTCTCAAGGCTTTAAATACCATTTAGATGCCAATGACCCCATATGTACTAGTCCAGACCTCCCTCCCCAAACTCATATATAACTAAATTTTTTGCCCAACATCTCTCCACTTTGATGACTAGCATGCAGATTAAGTTTGCAATGTCCAAAATGTTAACTCCTGAGTTTCCATCCCTACTGACTCTAGCCACGGCTTTCCTGATGTCAGTTTACGTAAATCGTCGCCTTCCAGTTGTTCATACCAGGAGCTATGGAGTAATCCTTGATATCAATTTTTCTCCAACTCTACGTTTAATCTGGAAGGAAATCTTGTTCCGTTGACCTCCACTGATTAAAATGTATTTTAAAATATATCTCCATACTCCTCTCATTGCCACCACCCTGGTCCAAGCCATCATCTCCCTGGATTACTGCAACAGCCTGTTAACTGGGCTCCCTGATGCCGTTCCTGTCGTCTACAGACTATTCTCAGGGCCAGTATAGCCCTTTCAAAGGCCAATTCAATCATGTCAGCCCTCCGCTTACAGCACTGCAATAGGTCCCAGCTTTCCTCAGAGAAAATGTCAGAAATATTACCATGTGATATCTCCCCTGATTATTTCTGTGCCCTCATCAGCCCCTCCTTCCCTCACTCCCATTCAACTACGCTGTCCTCTTTACTGTTGATTGAACAAGCCAGGCAGAAATTCGCTATTCAAGGAATAGCAAGATGGTCAGTGTACCTGGGCCACAGTGAATAAGGGAGAGGCTGGAGATAAAGCCGGGGAGACAGATGGAAATCAGACCAGGTAGAGCTCTGGAGCCTACAATAGGGACTTGAGATTCTATTGTAGAAGAGATTAAAAAAAATTCACTAAAGAGTCTTCAATAGTTGAATTGTTAATCTGGTTTGAAAAGATCTCTCTTAGCCTGGTTAATTTTACGTGGGCAAGGTAGAATTTTCATAAACTGAGTGTCAGAGAAGAGGAAAGGGGAATTAGGAGGCTTATGCAGTAGTCCAGACAAAATATAACAGTGACCTAGACCACAACAATCAAATTCAAAGTCTAATTTGAAGGGAAAGCCGAAAGGATCTGTTGACAGAGCTGTAAAAAAAAAGAAAAATTAAATTATTTTAAAATTGTCTAATATTTTAATGAAAGCATGACCAGACTGAAAACCATCTTAAATTAGCTGAGAAACCTCTCATGATGCTAAGAATAAACATGCAACGTCATTAAATCAACATCAGCATAAACCTCATATAATACCTTATTTATATGGATTTAAAATAAGGAGTAATTGTAAGAAGCATAAAAACTTTTTCATAAACACTAGCTATATATAGGTAAAGAAAAGGACGTTAAGCTTGAAAATAGTGTGAAGTATGAGTCAGGAAAAAATATATTAAATAATGCTTTCTTTCTGAATATTTATTATCCATAAACTGGTCTCGTGTGAATTCAATTATTCAAACATTTATAAGCCTGAATAATTTAAATGGTTTTGGGACAAAAACCGGGATGACAGGTATTTTAATTGGAGAAAACTTATCTTGACCATGACCATGTTACCAGTTCACAAAAGAGACATATTATTGAAATGCTGTTTAATTCTAGGCAACAGGTCAAAGACTTTCTCTACTGCTAGGTCACCTGTATAAATCTACCCTAAGTCAGCAGTGACAGAAATGCTTTACTCTGACCTAACACATTTAACAAAATAAAAACAGAACTTTTTTCAAACACCTTACTCTGGCAGCAGAAGCAAAAGAGTCAGGGCCATGAGCTGCATTTCTTATGCCATCGGTTCCAAAAAGGGCTCTCAGGCTTCCAGGAGCATCCGTACGTGCCAGACCAGAGTTCGCAGGTCCGAGCAGTCTTTTCCATTCACATATAGCATCGTCTCTTAAAATCTCCATGGCGATAATAGGACCACTCGTAATAAACTGGATCAGCTCGCTATAACACAGGTAAAAGACTGATTTGCTTCATCTTTCTGTCAACCTGTGTATCTCTACTCACAAGAATACATTACAATTGGAGTATTTCAATACACACATGGATATTATGATCTCAGAACTATCGGATACAGTGAATTCTACATAGGCAAGATAAAACTTTCATAATTGAGTGTCCTCCAGTAGCCTGAGCCACTACATATCGCTACTGGTGTCAAATTATTTACTGTCAGCAAAGAAAAAAAAAAAAAGCCAATGTTGCACTTCATTAAGACTACTTCATTGACTTGAAATGCCTATCTATGCTTTTCCCATTGCTCTGAAAGGTACAGAAGGATTTCCCTTTTTATTTTCACATGGTTTGCCACCGCAATCCAATCATATTTGTAGTATAGAAAGTGATGAGAGTGATGTCTTCTAACATATTTACGGTAAGAATTCATTTACTTTTGTGTGGATTAGGATTCGAAGAATGACCGTAAACTTGCAGTCAATAAACACAGAGTTGGGCTAGTGATAAGGAAAACGAAATCAACAGGCCTTGAAAAAATATCCCCCTTCTGACTATAAAAGCTACTCTGGGATATTCCCATCTTAAGTTTTAAAGAGTACACATGGGTTCTTGATGAAAACTCCAGCACTGAGTCACAGCACCCCAACCCATAAAGACAGTATCTCAATTCCCTTCTCCGCTCCTGTACGTGGATGAGGCAGCAATGGCAGGTTTCACATGGAAATAAGTGACACCATTCCTCCTACTGTTTGGGGCAGGGACAGAATACTTTTTAAAGCAAGTGCATGTTTCTCTCTCTTCTAAACTATGAGAGAGGCCAGAACCCTCTAGAAGAAAAGCACATGGTGTGACAAACACTTTTGTACCGATTAACTCTTGACTCTTTTACATGCCTCCTTCCCTCATGAATCATGTTACGAGTTAACTCCCTTCCTTTTTAAATCATTTCAATTCATTTTGAAAAGGATTTCTAAAAAATAGTATGTATGAAGAAGTATTCATACGCTCTGTCCTTTAAAAGGCCCCATGACCTCTTCATACATATTCTTCTAGGACTTAGTAGCCAAAAACAATTAGATTTAAGGAGCCCAAATCAGGGGAACAAATCCATGTTGATCCATTCGGTAAGCACATAACAATTACTTAACTACAAATCAGAATATTCAATGATACCCTGGCGTCAAGAAACTTATCATCTAATGTCCTGTTATTACAGAATTCCTCAAAACACATAGTGAATAAGCCTATAACCTATAACCACACCCTATAATGGGTGTGGCATGTTAATAATGCAGAGAAAGGTGTGCCTGGTCATAAAAAATACTTCTTCATGAGACTATTTCCAATTAATGCAGGTACATCTTTTGTTGTGTCTTTCATAATAACAGAAAACTCGTTAATTCACCCAGTTAATAAAATTTACTGCATACTAATTACATATAAGACATTAAACCAGGTGCTGCAATATAATGCCACAAACATAAAGCAAAGCTATAATAGTTTCCAAGAAAACTGTATATTCTTAAATTTTTTTTTAATGTTTATTTATTTTTGACAGAGAGAGAGAGAGCGAGCATGGGCAGAGAAGGGGCAGAGAGAGAAGGAGACACAGAATCCAAAGCAGGCTCCAGGCTCCGAGCCGTCGGCACAAGGCCCGACGTGGGGCTCGAACTCACAGACTGTGAGAGCATGACCTGAGCTGAAGTGAGACGCTCAACCAACTGAGCCACCCAGGTGCCCCAAGAAAACTGTATATTCTAACAAGGCCTGGGAATATTTTAAAATGCTTGATTTAAAATAATCTATAACGTAATTTTCTATTATACAATTAAAGGAAAAACACTATCATATGCAGGATGCCAAGCAGTGTGTTTATTATAGCAGCCTAATATCCTTCTTTATGACAAATGTAAGCACTTTGGGGCACCTGGGTGGCTCAGTCGATTAAGTGCCCGACTTTGGCTCAGGTCATGATCTCGCAGTTGGTGGGTTCAAGCCCTGTGTCAGGCTCTGCGCTGCTAGCATGGAGCCTGGAGCCTGCTTTGGATTCTGTGTCTCCCTCTCTCTCTGCCCTTCGCCTGCTCATGCTCTCTCTCTCAAAAATAAATAAACATTAAAAAAAAATTAAAAATCTCTTTTCCCCTTCCCTTCCCCCATGGTCTTCTGTTAAGTTTCTCAAGATCCACATAAGAGTGAAAACATATGGTATCTGTCTTTCTCTATATGACTTATTTCACTTAGCATAAGAGACTCTTAAAAACTGAGAACAAACTGAGGGTTGATGGGGGGGTGGGAGGGAGGGGAGGATGGGTGATGGGTATGGAGGAGGGCACCTGTTGGGATGAGCACTGGGTGTTGTATGGAAACCAATATGACAATAAATTTCATATTTAAAATAAATATTTTTTAAAAAAATAAAAAAAAGAAATGGAAGCACTTTTTTGACAATAGTAATATGCACCTCACAATATTCAAATGTTTAGAACATAAATTCGGTTTCTAACATACAGTAGTTGCTATATTTCAAGGAACAAAAGTATTAGTTAAAAAATAAGGGCTCCGTGAACATTGTTTCATGCACACAACAATGCCAAAATAAGAGAGTTTTTTTTTTAATTTTTTTTAACGTTTATTTATTTTTGAGACAGAGAGAAAGCATGAACGGGGGAGGGGCAGAGAGAGAGAGGGAGACACAGAATTGGAAGCAGGCTCCAGGCTCTGAGCCGTCAGCCCAGAGCCCGACGTGGGGCTCGAACTCACAGACCGCGAGATCGTGACCTGAGCTGAAGTCGGACGCTTAACCGACTGAGCCACCCAGGCGCCCCAGGAGAGTTTAAAAAAAACAACAAAAATACTCAACACAGGGGTTCCTGGCTGGCTCGGTCATTAGAGCATGCAACTCTTGATTTTGGGGTTGTCAGTTCGAGCCCCATGTTGAGTGTAGAGGTTACTTAAATAAAAGTTTTAAAACCCTTAAGAAAATGTGGGGCACCTGGGTGGCTCAGTCGGGTAAGCATCTGATTCTTGATTTTGGCTCAGGTCATGGTTTCACGGTTCGTGAGTTTGAGCCCTGCATCCGGCTCCATGCTGACAGCGTGAAGCCTGCTTAGGATTCTCCCTCTCCCCATCTCTCTCTGCCCACCCCACTCATGCACACGTGTGCTCTTTCTCTCTCAAAATAAACTTAAAAATAATAGTAATAAATAAAAACATTAAAAAATACTCAACATAAAATATAATTATCACTATTTTACTGAAATCTAAAAAGAGAGCTATGCCTCTTATAATGTAAACAAAGCATCCTAATTGCTGCTGATTAAAGTTTAAGATATTTAAGGGTGAAATAAGGATTCTAATTTAATAAAAGGACAAAAAAAACAATTCTTAGAAAACACTTCTCTACAATTACAAAATGTTGCTATGATCCTTTTGACAGATTATTTTCATGTCACAAATTTTTGAATTATAAAACTGTAATTCTTTAGTTTCCCAGAATATCCTCTGCTGTAAACCACTTGCCCCAAATTCAGCACCTACTTTAAAAAGGGCCTTGACTGATGGTCTATATGAAAATCTGTTGCTTCTTTCCTGTAAGATAATCAAAATGACAACAGTTCAGAATTACATAAAAAAAATTATTGTAGCTTACATTCATAAAATAAAATAAAGATGAAGTTCTCTACTTATTTGATTGGTATGGAAACTGATTAATGACTTTTCACTAAATATTCTGTTCAAATTGTCCCACCTTTCAAAGTTTTTGTTAGCTGAATATCTATTAAGATGTAAAATTACAATGAATGTGAGAGGCAATATTTACGTTTCTCCTCATGTTATCTATTATCTTCCCTTTCATCAGCATCTTTAATATTCTTGAAACAAAGTGTAACGTTTGACCAATAAGAATTATTTGTTCTTTAGAAGTCAAATAAATTACACTTAAAAATGCAAATTGATCTTCAAATTCAAAATCTGTCACTTTCTTCTCTAGGCTTCAAACGTGAAAGGTCAGGCTAGAATTTTAACTTAACAGTTACAGTTTTCTCTCTGAGATCTCTGCCAAGGAAAGGCTATATACTTGTGTTTTTAAAATCTGTTTGACAAATTAAGCATATCAATGTATTCTTATTGGTTGTTAATATATTAAAAACTAATGCTTTAATTAACGTCATCAGAAAAGGACGGTCAATATGGAGATACTCAGAATTTACTAAGGGCAATAGGAATTTACTTTTTAAATCTATATTCCCACAAAAGAATATCTATAGAGACACTGAAAGAATAAAAGATTAAATTGATTGGCTAAAAAGTCTAAACAACTTTTTACCTTAATCAAACCAGGTGTCTCTCAAACTCAGACAGTTTTAAAGGCTTTGAACTGAGTACACAGTATATAACGAATATGTCAACATTAAGTACTTTTTAAAATATCAAAGAAGTTTTTAAGTGTCCTCCAGCATAGGATTATCCTTTCAGGCATGAAAATTAACTTAGTCTGCAGTGTTTTAAGATTTTACGAACCTACTACCAAATGAATTCACACAGTAAACTATAGCAGGCATACCCTTATTCAAACCAAATATACTGAAATATTTTCTTCAACTAGGAACAAATTATGAAAAGTATACTATGCGAGTATAAAAAATAATTAATAAATAAATAAAAATTCATCCCAAGAAATGAGAGGGGAAGAAAACTCATCTTTCCAGAACCTATTATGCCAACACTAAATCATTTTATGTCTCACAATACATTGAAATTGGTATGATTACCTGCATTTTGCTTATGAAAATAACGAAGTTCAACATGATTCCGTAACTTGTCCAGGTAAAGTGCCAGTAAGAGACGGAGGGTGGGGGAGTTGAACCCAAATCTCTTGCTGCAAATCTCTATTTACACCCTTTCTGTTACCAACTACAGAGGGTCAGAAGAATTCACAAAAATGAAATGGATATATTGTGCTGTAGCCTAAAATGAGGTAAAACTGTCTGAAAAGCTCATGTGAGAGCATTTCAAGAGAATTCGCAGCAAGGGGCACCTGGGTGGCTCAGCTGGTTAAACGGACTCCTGATTTTGGCTCAGGTCACGATCTCACGGTTAGTGGGTTCGAGCCCCACATCAGGCTCCACGCTGACAATGTGGCACCTGCTTTGGATTCTCTTCCTCTCCCTCTCTCTCTGTCCCTCCCTTGCTCGCTTGCTCTCTCTCAAAATAAGTAAACTTAAAATTAAAAAACAGAATTAGCAGCAAGATGACTCAAACAACCAATTCTAAACTTTTCAACAAAACTAAGCTACTAAAAAAGAAAACAAAATCAATCATAATCTTTAACACTGATGAAAAGACAAACATTAATTACAAAAAGTGCTTCACTATTTTCTTCTAACATGTCACCGACCCCATAGTTATCTCCATTCAACATCCAAAATTGGAACCAAGATGAGGGTTCATGAATTCTTCCCATCAAGGGCATCACCACAGAAAGGAGTTTTGTTGTTGTTTTGTTATGTCTTGCTGTGTTTTTATAAGGAAACCGCTCTCCCACAAAGATTTGTCCATTAATTCTTTCATGAAATATTTACTTAGTGCCTAGCTTGAATCAGGCACTGATCCAAGAACTAGAAGTTCAAAGTCAGATGCAACTCAGCTGCTGCCTTTCAGGTACTGTCGTGACTGGGGAACCGGCATTTGAACAGACAAGTTTAGCAAAGATGTAAGCACTGGAAGATACTCCTCCATGGGTCTCTGGTGCTCGTATCGTGACTTACTGGCTGGGCCAAGAATGCAAGGCCCCACTGCCCTCCCTCCTAGCCTTTTCTCCGAGTCACAGTTGCAGTGAGCCACTTGGAGGGATGAGGTCATGTCTCTCTTCAGTACAGAGAGCAGCCTGTGTACTGCTTGCTACCAAAACAGTGGGTAACCCAAGTTCAAAGCGCCTCAGCTCTGATGCAATCAACTGCGTATACAAGATCCACCTGGATCCGTATCATCTTATTCCCACGGGACAAGGAGGCAAGGAGACCCAACATAAGCGCGATGCTCCTGCGGCTTTGCTGTACCATCATAAAGTCCTTTGTCACCGACCCAGGTGTCTCACGTCTTCGCTAGCATCCATGAAAGAGTAACAGACTAGCTCGTTAGCTTTCCAGTTGGACAAAATCCAAGACTTGACATTAGGATTAATAGAGATGTACGAGGTGCTATAAAAAAATAAGGAAGCGGTGAAGTGTCCCTGGGCATCTTTATCTTGGGAAGTTTGATGCCTAATTTATTAAGCACTAGTGGTATAAAGACAAAAAAAAAATTTAATCTCACTGAAACTATTCAAAGGCATTTCTCCAGAATTCAGTCCCATCGCCTGCTGTGAGGGCAAGCATACATGACACATACAGACATAGGACAAATTTAACTACTTATAAACGGGCATGACTTCAGCTCCACTAGATAATAATATCACCAGATTACCACTACTAATAACAATAGCTAACTTCATATATACTATGTGTAGGGGTCTTTCAAAGCACTTTACGTATATTAAACTCCCATAATCCTTATAACAACTTTACGATACAGGTGGTTATAACCTCCATTTTGCAGATGAAGAAAACGAAGCACAGAATAAACTGTCCAGAGTCACACACCTACTAAGAGGTGCAATTACATGCAATCTGGCTCTAAATTCTGTGCTCTGAAACTTAAGCCTCCTGCCTTTCTGGAAGATATGCAAACTGCAAGACCTTACACACGGGAAGAGTTCAAATTAAATGCATGTCGTTGTTGGGATATACTTGAAGGTGTTTCATTAAGGTATCCAGGGATCAGACTTAGCAAAGCTGCACTGAATACCTATGGCTACTCATTGTCCCTGTCCTCACGGAGCCAAAACAGCAACTGTCCCATACAATATATATCCGGGGATAGCAGTAAGACACCTGACCAAAAAAACCAACCAAACAACCAAACAAAAAAACACACAAGAAAACAAAAAACAGAAACAAAAACACACAAGAAAACAAAAAACAGAAACAAAAACACCCAATGGAGTAACATAAGAAGGCCACTGGAGCCAGTTCTGCCTAACTGCCACATTAATGTCCCTACCGAGGGGTAAGTCCTGTTTTCACTAAATAACTTAGAAACTATCAGGTCAGACAGAATGGACTGCTTTTCAGGGTAGTAAATCAGCATATGTGCCAATGATACCCATTGGGCAGAGCAAAATGTAAACATTTCCAAAGGCCTCCCTTTGGGAAATCCCAACAGTAATACTCCCTCGTCAAGTAGAAATACTCAATACTCATTTCCTCTTCTATCATTTTCACACAGTGTGTTATACTTCTACATTAAGGAGAAGAGATGACGATTATCCAGCGTCGGTGTTATAAAAGCCAATGGAGTTAGGGAACACGATAAAAGTGAGGCAGGTACAATCTGACAATTCCTACTTGCTTGGAGTTCAATTATTATTGGTGAATATAATTACCTGTGGTCTTATTCTCATTTTAATAAGATTAGTGTTCTATCCTTTGCCATTCAGTGAGAGGCTTTTATTTTAAACAATGACAAGAAAAATAACAGATGATTTAAAAAAGAAAACAATATGGAATCAGACTTTACATGACTGAAAATGGCCAACAAATTACCTTGAAAGCGTCATCATTTTGAGTTTGGTTATAGTAAATCCGGCTTTGTTTATCATTTCAATTATTTCTCCAGCTTTTGATATTGCATCTGGTTTAATCAGAGCCAACGTTCTGCAAGGATATAAAGGATAAGTTTGAAAATAAAAATAGTTCAGTTTTTACTTACAATTCCGAAGCAGTGGTAGTTTCCTTAACAATCATCCTACATCATAAAACACTGAAATCAATTCCAAAGAGAAGTGTATTAAAGGTCTCTTTAAAACTTATATAAGGTAAGCTTACTATTTTTCCCAAGAAAATATAAACTTAGGTACCCAATCTAAAAAAAATAAAAGCTTACAGGGGAAAAAAGTTCACATTGTCATGTTTAATATGCCCAAATTAATGCAGGGAAGGGAAAATTCTTCCTCTACCCTCCAAGGTCTTCCGACTGGACTGAGAATTAAATTTACACGAGGCAGAGGAACAGGAGAAAAAGCTGAAGTTTCGTCATGTGTGCATGGAGGCCCAATAATGAAGTTGAGACCCAAAGAAATGACGAAAACAGGCAGTTTTTATACTTCTTAAACAAAGAGACAGTAAATTTGTGAGGGATTGACAGGATAAAGAAAACAGATGTGGGGCGCCTGGCTGCCTCAGGCAGTCGAGCACGGGACTCTTGATCTCCGGGCTGTGAGTTCTAGCTCCCACATTGGGTGTAGAGATTACTTAAAAATAAAACCTTTAAAAAAAAAAAGAAAGAAAGAAAACAGATGTTTAGGAGCTTTAATTAGTAAGGAATTCAAAGCAGAATTTGGACTTCCATGGTAGATTAGAAAGAAAGTAACAATGTTTGTTTCTACAGCTTTGTTGGCTTTAAAGTTCCTATCTCTGTGGTAATAAGGGATCTCTTTACTTCTTAGCACAGGGAGCGCACCTTTTATACGGGAGATTTACTTCCTCTATTCAGGAGGACAGAAGGGGATCTGAGAGTCCTTGCACCAGCTGCTTAAGTAACTTTTATTTAAAATAACATGCCAAAGTGGCACATTTTGAGGCAGCCTGTCCTTGGCCCCATTAGAAAACACTGGTCTTTACAATATCTGTTTCTTAGAACAACACATTTTATAAAAGAGGACAAATCTTTAAAATATTGCATTTAATATACTATGAGCTTGGTTTTTGGTCTCTTAGACTTTAACAAATGTATGCTATGCAGTCAGTTCAGCATTGATTTGGAAATAATTATAAATTCTTCTTTTAACACTCAAGCATAGCATGAGGGATGCGCAAAGAACCAAATGTCTTCTTGCCTGGCAATGCAGACAGATGGCAAACACCATGCTAATTTTTACAATCACGGTCTCCTCCAAGAGGACACACAGGAGCAAAGCACCCTCTC
Organism: Prionailurus viverrinus; assembly: GCF_022837055.1. NCBI lineage: Eukaryota > Metazoa > Chordata > Mammalia > Carnivora > Felidae > Prionailurus > Prionailurus viverrinus. The sequence goes on from NC_062577.1 coordinate 9,435,598, forward strand.
TACTCTGAAGCCACAGAATTAATCGATTTTTGGCGATGGCGACCGCCCGAATGCCCTCGCTTCACTGATGCGGTAACTAAGCCTGGAGAGCGGTCACGTGCAAGGCTGCACAGCCGGTCAGCGGCACCTTCAGGACAGAAACATCCAGCTCACAAGACTTGCGGGTCTGCGGTCCTTCCACACCACAAGCAAGGTCACTCTCAGTATCATCAGAGGGAGCACAACCACAAAACCCTCGAGGGTAATACTTGCAAATACAAGAAGAAAATCGAACTAGTCGGAGTAATTCAGTTTGCGGGTCGTGCAGAATTATGATAATGAACTGCTACCACTTGCCCTTCATCATTTCTGGGTGTTCTGACACGCCGGCAATATTTCAAGGAATGCACACGAGAAGAATGGCCTTTTCGGAGCTTTCTTCCCCAATGAGATAAGCTTGGCTGAGGCTCTGACAAAGATATAATAATTCAAACATCCTTACTTTCAGTGGGATGCCGCCCATGGCTGCCTTTTAAAACTTATAAATAACAAAGATTGTTCATCTCAGTGTGCTTATGACAAGCCATACCAGACAATCCTTTCCTTTATTTTGAAGCAAATGAGTCGCTGATACTATTTTATATTATATGGCTTCACTGACGATGCAATTAAAACTCGTCGCATTTTAGCTCACGTTATTTAAGTATCATAAGCCACACTAACCCCTGAATTGTTTATGCTGAACTGTGGGCGAACTTTCTGGAACTATAGCTCTTAAAGAAAATATAAACACATCAGCAGCCATCGATTTCGAGGAACAAGCACCAGGGTGGAAAATGCAAAACGGACAGAACTGAATTTAAAATGCAATTTCATTTTCTCTTTAAATGCCTACATTAAAGGCTGACTACTGGGAGTAACCACTGTAAATAGATTTGCCTATCATGTCCTTGTTGCTTAACTCTTCAGTACATAATAGTTAAAATCTATCCTGAACAGAAAATTCGACGGGCACGAGAAGTCACACATGCTATTTAAGTGAGGACAGCACATAAGCAATAGGACCACAAAAATATTATTAATAGTGCTGCTGTTCTCTGTCGCCGTGTAACGCACCATAACAACACTCCAAGCCGTCCCAAAGGTGAACGTGTATCAAACTGCTGCGCTCCTCGCTTGCTGGCTGAAGTCCCCCGGGCTGGTACAGGACTGACCTACTTTCCCAGAGGCCTGCAGGCTGGCCTTGAGGAATGAAGGACCAGACTTTCCCAGAAGATAAGACCTGACCGCATTTGAAAACAGCTGCCACTGATGCCAACAAGTCTGTTCAGGGCCAGGTCGACGTACGACTAACTGCCTGGGCACCTGCTTCTCCTGCACGGAGCCCCCGCCATTTCCCGCACCTTCCCCCCTGTTAGAACCCTGTGGCTTTGTCTGGACAGGGAAGATGGCCTTTGAGACATCAGTCCACCATCTTCCCAGGATGCCAGCTTCCTGAATAAAGCAAACTTCTCTTTGCCACCATCGCTGGTCTCTCCAGCATTGGTTTTTTTTTTTTGACTGGCGAGCAACCAAACTTGACTTGAGAATCCATTCTCTGTCCAGGAACAGAACCATCCCAAAATGTGGGGGCTCAAAACAACAATTGCTCAAGATTCTGTAGGTCAGCTGCAGTGGTTTCACCGGGGATCATTCACACAGCCATGTGCGGCTGGAGGGTCAGCTGGGACGGCTCCCAAGGCTTCTTTTTCCTTGTGGGCTTTCATCCTTTGGAGGCCACACCAGGCTTCTTCATATGCGGCCACATAGAGTCCAGCATGCAAACATTTATCACGCATCCCCTTGAGACGTGTCTACTGATGTCCCTTTGGCCAATGCAAGTCACATGGTCAAGTCCAGAGTCAATGTGAGGGGGGACTGGACAAGGGCACGACGGGGCGCCTGGGTGGTGCAGTCGGTTAAGCGTCCGACTTCAGCTAGGTCACGATCTCGCGGCCCGTGAGTTCGAGCCCCGCGTCGGGCTCTGGGCTGATGACTCAGAGCCTGGAGCCTGTTTCCGATTCTGTGTCTCCCTCTCTCTCTGCCCCTCCCCCGTTCATGCTCTGTCTCTCTCTGTCCCAAAAATAAATAAACGTTGAAAAAAAAAAAAATTTAAAAAAAAAAAAAAAAAGTAAAAAAAGACCAACCTGAGGAAGAACCAGAAGAAACAGCACAGAACAGAGACAGCCACAGATAGTTCAGCTACTGGAACTGTCAGATGCAGACTGTGAAAGGACCAGACAAAAGGAAGGACTGAAAGACAAGGTGCAAGCATCATAAGGCAAGAGAAGTCCAAGCTATGAACAATGGATACTTAGGTTTGAAAAAGAATCTATGAGAGGACCAAGTGATAAAAAAATACAAAAATGAAAATAAGCACCAAACGGGCTGACAGAAGACTAGATGTACCTGACGGAAGAATTCTGAGCAAATTCAGAATGAAGCACAGAGGAACAGAAAGACAGGACATAGCTAAGAGGATAGTTTCAAGAATGTGAGTAAAGACATTTTCAGCCAAAAGAGTTCCTTATCAGTGAACACTCTTAAGGGAAATTCTAAAATAAGCAAAGCAATCCCAAACAGAATATCTGAGATAGACAAAATAATAATACTAAAAGGCCAAAAGTAGTGACAGCTAATTGTCAACTGGTTATATAGAATAATAATAATAAGTCATTAGGTTCACAAAAACTACAGAAAATACAACAGAAGTGACATGTAATTCAGCAAGGTACGAAATTTAGCTCAACTGTTCCGAGGTTCTTATACTTTCAAGAAGGAAGATACTACAAAAGCAAACATGAACTACCAGGACTTCATCAAGATAAAAAGCTTCTGCACAGGGAAGGAAACAATCAGCAAAACTAAAAGTCAACTGACAGAATGGGAGAAGACATTTGCAAATGACTTATCAGATAAAGGGTTAGAATCCAAAATCTGTAAAGAACTTCTCAAACTCAACACCCGCCAAAAAAAATAATCCAGCCAAGAAAGGGGCAAAAGACGTGAACAGACACTTTTCCAAAGAAGACATCCACATGGCTAACACACATGTGAAAAGATGCTCAACATCACTCATCATCAGGGAAATACAAGTCAAAATCACAATGAGATACTATCTCATATCTGTCAGAACGACTAAAATCAACAACTCAGGAAACAACAGATGTTGTGAAGATGAGGAGAAAGAGGAATCTTTTTGCACTGCTAGTGGGAATGCAAACTGGTGCAGCCACTCTGGAAAACAGTGTGGAGATTCCTCAAAAAATTAAAAACAGAACTACCCTACAAGCCAGCAATCGCACTACGAGGTATTTACCCAAAGGATACAAAAATGCCCATTCAAAGGGGCACATGCACCCCAGTGTTTATATCAGCACCATCAACAATAGCCAAAGTATGGGAAGAGCCCAAATGTCCATCGAAAGATGAATGGATAAAGAAGATGTGGAATATATAAAATGGAACATTACTCAGCAATCAAAAAGAATGAAAATATTGTCATTTGCAACAACATGGATGGAACTAGAGGGTATTATGCTAAGTGAAATAAGTCTGTCAGGGAAAGACAAATACCATATGATATCACTCATATGTGGAATTTAAGAAACAAAACAGATGAACATAGGGGAAGGGAAACAAAAATCAGATTAAAAACAGAGAGGAGACAAACTATAAGAGACTCAAATACAGAGAGCAAACTATGGGTTGCTGGAGGGGTGTTGGGCTGAGTGATGACCATCAAGGAGGGCACTTGTTGGGATGCGCACTGGGTGTTATACATAAGTGATGAAACACTAAATTCTATTCCTTAAGTCATTATTACACTATATGTTAACTAACCTGTATTAAAAAAAAAAAAAAGAAGATACAGATATTGGTAAACTTTAGGCATTGATATTAAATATGCATGCTGTAGTTTCTAGGATAAGAACTAAAAGTATAGAAAAGAATGTACACCATTCAAACAAATAGACAAAAAATGGATTGAGGGGTGCCTGGCTCAGTGGGGTGAGCATCTGACTTCAGCTCAGGTCATAATCTCACAGCTCGTGAGTTCGAGCCCCATGTCAGGGCTCTGTGCTAACAGCTCAGAGCCTGGAGCCTGCTTCGGATTCTGTGCCTCCCTCTCTCTCTGCCCCTCCCCTGTTTGTGGTCTGTCTGCCTACCTCTCTCAAAATAAATAAACAGTAAAAAAAAAAATTATATACATATATATATATATATATATATATATATATATATATATATATAAATGGATTGAAAAATCCTCAATAAGTCAGAAAACGACCAAAAATAATAATAATAAATCAAATGAGAAAAAGCACAAAAGCAGATGGCAGGGTTAACCCCAAATATATTATAGTACATGCATTAAAAGTAAGTGCTTTACATAAGAGACTCTTAAAAACTGAGAACAAACTGAGGGTTGATGGGGGGTGGGGGGGGGTGGGTGATGGGTATTGAGGGGATGGGTGGGTGATGGGTATTGCTCATTTTGGGATGAGCACTGGGTGTTGTATGGAAACCAATTTGACAATAAATTTCATATATTGAAAAAATAAATAAATAAAAATAAATAAATAAATAAAAGTAAGTGCTTTAGAGTAAAAGACAAAGACTATAAAACTGAATTTCTTTAGGGAACCTGGGTGGCTCAGTCAGTTAAGCATCCAACTTCGGCTCAGGTCACGATCTCACAGTTCATGCGTTCCAGCCCCACATCAAGCTCTGTGCTGACAGCTCAGAGCCTGGAGTCCACTTTGGATTCTGTGTCTCCCTCTCTCTCTGCCCCTCCCCTGCTCACGCTCTGTCTCCCTCTGTCTCTCAAAAATAAATAAATGTTAAAAAAAAAAAACAAAAAACAACTCTGACTTTCTTTAAAAAAAAAAATCATTCAAAGACAAATTACATCAGACTAGATTTAAAAAGTAACTATGTTATTTAGAAAAGGCACATTTAGAACAGCATACTGAAAGTTTTTAAGTTTAAAAAGGATGAAAAAAGACACACTGTGTGAACATTAACTAAAGTAAAGCCAGTGCAGGGGTGCCTGGGTGGCTCAGTTGAGCATCTGACTCTTGATTTCGGCTCACATCATCATGATCTCACGGTCATGGGATGGAGTCCCATGTCTGGCTCCACACTGAGTATGGAGCCTGCTTGAGGCTCTCCCCCCGCCCACTGCCCCTCTCCCCCACTCACTTGCTCACTCTCTCTCTCTGAAACAAAAAATAAAATGAAATAAAGTGAAATGAAATAAAGAAAAGAAAAGAAAAGAAAAGAAAAGAAAAGAAAAGAAAAGAAAAGAAAAGAAAAGTAAAATAAAATAAAATAAAATAAAATAAAATAAAATAAAATAAAATAAAATAAAATAAAGTAAAATAAAAATAAGCCAGTGCACAGAAAACATGAATAGACACTTCTCTAAAGAAGACATCCGGATGGCCAACAGGCACATGAAAAGATGCTCAACGTCACTCCTTATCAGGGAAATACAAATCAAAACCACACTCAGGTATCACCTCACACCAGTCAGAGTGGCCAAAATGAACAAATCAGGAGACTATAGATGCTGGCGAGGATGTGGAGAAACAGGAAGCCTCTTGCACTGTTGGTGGGAATGCAAACTGGTGCAGCCACTCTGGAAAACAGTGTGGAGGTTCCTCAGAAAATTAAAAATAGACCTACCCTATGACCCAGCAATAGCACTGCTAGGAATTTACCCAAGGGATACAGGAGTACTGATGCATAGGGGCACTTGTACCCCAATGTTTATAGCAGCACTCTCAACAATAGCCAAATTATGGAAAGAGCCTAAATGTCCACCAACTGATGAATGGATAAAGAAATTGTGGTTTATATACACAACGGAGTACTACAGGGCAATGAGAAAGAACGAAATATGGCCCTTTGTAGCAACGTGGATGGAAATGGAGAATGTGATGCTAAGTGACATAAGCCATACAGAGAAAGACAGATACCATATGGTTTCACTCTTGTGGATCTTGAGAAACTTAACAGAAACCCATGGGGGAGGGGAAGGAAAAAAAAAAAAAAGAGGTTAGAGTGGGAGAGAGCCAAAGCATAAGAGACTCTTAAAAACTGAGAACAAACTGAGGGTTGATGGGGGGTGGGTGGGAGGGAGGGGAGGGTGGGTGATGGGTATTGAGGGGATGGGTGGGTGATGGGTATTGCTCATTTTGGGATGAGCACTGGGTGTTGTATGGAAACCAATTTGACAATAAATTTCATATATTGAAAAAAATAAAATAAAAAATTTAAAAAAAGTGCACTTGTTGTGATGAGCACTGGATGTTGTTTGGAAGTGCTGAATCTCTATATTGTACCCCTGAAACTAATATTGCACTGTGTGTTAACTAACTGGAATTTAAACAAAAAGTTAAAAAAAAAAAAAAAATAAGCCAGTGCAGCTCTGTTGCTATCAAACAAAGTAGAGTTTAAGGTAAAATTCAGTGCTAGAGATAAAAATGATCTTTTTATAATACTAAAAGGTTCAATTTACCAAGAAAATATCTCCTAGTAACATACCCTCAAAATTATAATGTAAAAATTAACATAATGACAAGGAAAAAGAGACAAATGACAAGTATAGAAGGAAATGTTAATCAAGCCTTGGTAATTGATAGAATAAGCTGACAAAAATATTACTAAATACATGAAAGATCTGAACACATAATTCACAACGTTGACCTAATGACACAAAACAACAGTGGATTAAACATTCTTTTCAAGCACACTAAAATAATTGATTATGGTAAGACAAAAGCAAGCCTCAACCAACTTGAAAGACACAGAAATCATGCAGAGTATATTTTTTAGACACCACACAATTCAGCTAGGATCCAATACAAAAAGAGAATAAAAAAACCTGATATGCTTAGACATAACTGAACATACTTCTAAATAACTACTGGATCAATGACAACTTATAAAAATTAGAAAATATTTCAAATCAAATTTTTCAAATTTCACATAAAAAAGTAGAATGTGGTTCTAAGCAGTATTTAGAAGAAAGTTTATATCCTTAATTGCATATATTAAAAATACTGAAAATTAATAGAATATATAATTCTCAAACCAGTAACAGCAGAAAAGAGGAATAAAGAAAACTTGAAAGCAACTACCAACTTCAAATTGTGTGCAAAGCAAAGGCACCATTAAAAAAAGAAGGTGAAATAAAAAACATTTTTAAGAAAGATAATTGACTACCAAGAAATGGAGGACAAATTCCAAAGAGAAAAATGATTCCAAAAGGACAGTCTGATACGCAAGAATTGGTGACAAATGCATAGGTAAATCCAAGCAAACATCGCTGGTACGAAAGAAAAAAAAAAAGGGTAACATGCAGACAAAAACCAAATGCCCAAAGCAACAATGAAACCATGTAATTCAAGAAAGAAGATTGGCACTAAGGTGTTCTAAACTCTTTTAAGACTACAGAAGGGTGAAGATATTATACAACCCTAAGCAATTTAAATTAAATATGTATGACAAAGTTTCACAGCTAACCACGAGAGAAATAGCATAGAATTATGTAAACCCCAAACCAATAGAGAATACAGTAGGTAGAACAATGGCCACCCAAAAATGTCCATGACCTAATCCCTGGAACCTGTGAATACATTACTTCACATGGCAAAAAGACTTTGCAGACTTGATTACAACTGCAGGCCTTGAAATAGGGAAATTATTCTGGATCATTCTCGTAGGCTCAGTGTAATCACATTCGTCCTTAAAATCAGAGAATCTTTCTGGTTGCGGAGAACCAGAGAGATGTCAGTGTGAGGTCTCAGCCTCACAGCCAGGGAAATGTGGGTGGCCTCAAGAATCTCCGCGAGAGCCTCCGCAAGGGAATGCAACCTTACCAACACCTTGATCTCAGCCCGATGAGACGTGTGTTAAACTTCTGATCTACAGAACTGTAAGGCAATACATTTGTATTGTTGAAGCAACTGAATTTGTGATCATTTGTTATGGCTTCAACAGAAAACTATAGAGGAAAAAGAAACTGAACAGAGGAAAAACACCTCAATTAATTAAAAAAAAAAGCAAGAATAAAGAAAAAGTACAAAAGCACCAAAGTGGCCAAAGAGTGGAAATTGTACAAAAATGCAAAAAATACAACATATTTAAACTGTACATGTACTAATCTTACCAAGGAAAATGAGGGCATTTTCAGACAGAATTTTGCTTTTAAAAAAATGCTATGTGCTATTTATAAGAGGCATACCTACAGCATAACATAGTATGACTGCAAGAAAAGAGGTGGCAAAAAAAGACATTAATTAATCCAAATATATTATCAATCATTCTAGGGGAAGATGGCCACGGCTGGAGCTGAAAAGAAAATTCAGTTCTAATCTGTTAACTAGGAGCCCTCTGACTAAGAATTATAAAGGAGAAGGCAGAATTTGACTTGATTTTTACAGAGGAAGAAATCTCAATTTCTCTCTTGGAATTTAAGAATGGGAGGGCATTTTTTCATGGCATTATCTGGGGTACAGTTATGCTGTTGTTGGGGCCATCATGTAATCAGTAGTAAGTCATCTTGGACAATGAGACCATAGATAAGTAAAGAGGAAAAGGTTAGGGGGTGAATTTTTAGGAAGGCCTTGGTAATTGAACTACATGACTTTAATGCAATTCAGTGCCTTTTAGCAGCCAAAACTCAACTGCTCACTATGGTCCTAGGACATTCTGTAAAATAACAGTGGTTAGTACTGCGAGAGTACTTTTCAGGTGAGAGCAGACCTAAACGAATATTCTGCTCCTCCCCTCCTCTGAGAAGTAACCTACTCAAAACTGTTAGGCCAACTGGCTTTAAGACATAAAACCCCAAGGGGCGCCTGGGTGGCTCAGTCAGTTGGGCATCTGATTCCTGATTACGGCTCAGGTCATGATCTCACAGTTCATGAGTTCGAGCCCCACATGGGCTCTGCGCTGACAGTGCGGAGCCTGCTTGGGATTCTCTCCCTCTCTCTCTGCCCCTCCCCTGCTCACGCTCGCTTGCTGTCTCTCTCAAAATAAATAAATTTTAAAAGAAAAGAAGAAAGAAAGAAAACTCCAAGAACAGGAATATGTGCACTCTTGAGTGCACGTGAGTGACTTCGACTCCACCCCGAGGACGGTGCTCCCTCCCTCCACTCCCTCTATCTGCTCTACAGCGTCTTTCTTCAACTATATGCTGTAGGTTTCTGGTCACATGTGGCCCCGCCCCTTTTGTCTCAAACCTGCAGGCCCTCAGGCCATCGTCCTCCCGCGTCCCCACGTTTAGCACAGTGACCTGTGTGGAAGCCTGTCTCCGGTGCTCTGTCTCTTGTGCTGGGTGGGCTGTGAGGCGGCACAGACCCCGGGCCAAGTGTGCGGGCGGAGGGGTTTGCCCCGCAGACCCCTCTCTCCCTCGGGCAGGCCCCGAGGTCAGGACTGGAGGAGGAGTGAGATGGGAGGGGGGCGGCAGAAGTAGGAAGATGAGGAGAGCCTCGGCCACTCTCAAGCGTCCCCGATCCCGGACGGCCCGGATAAGCGCCCATCTTCGTGTTGGTCTTCGCCTGGCTCCTGTGTCGGTGCTCCCATCAGTTACTAATCTGGAGACTAACCCGCCCCACAGATCACAAGAAGTTTGCACTAGGTGGACTCGCATCTAAACAACAGAACCAGGGATGTCGATTCATCGCCATTTACAATTGAAACCCTAGCAGCTATACTTCAATTAGAATTAATTAAAACCAATTACTCTGATACTTTGCCAACAAATAGCCTTTGTCAACTTGACCTGAGGAGCTCTATAGAGAATAGATTTAAAATTAGCTAAAGAGTAAATCGTACGTTAAGTGCTCTGACCACACACAAAAAAATCAATATAAAAAAAATAATAAAAGGAGCAGGAGAAAAGTTTTGGAGGTGACAAAGAAGCCTGTATCGTTCACTGTGGCGATGGCTTATGGGTGTGCACTTATCTCCAAAGTCCTCAAGTGGTATGCATTCAATTAGCTACAGCTTTTTTATGTCCATTATAACTCAGAAAGGAGATTTAAAGAAAGCAAGCAGGTAGAAACGTGAATCAAATGTCGTATTTCTGTAGTCTAAGAGAACTGGAAGGCCGAGGCCAGTTTGAGAGCGAACGTGAACTATACTGAATCATCTGGATAACTGCCTCAAAATTAGCTGATGGGCAGCACAGAGATCAATTTTCCTTGGCGCTCCTATCATTTCTTTCTAGTGTAAAGAAGGGAGTATGAGAAATACAACCGGGAGGTACTGAGTTCATAAATTATCCTTGTCCCCATCCACACTGAGAATGAGGCTGAGTTACAGTTATTACATACAGGTTGCTTCTACGGGATCACGAGAGACGTTACGCGTACTTACTTCTCCAATGCCCATTTTTTTTTTTTTTGTCATTTAAGTGAAAGAATACATTTTTTTAAACTCTTAAATTCTGAAGAAGCTTATTTAAATCAGCCAAATGGTTGCTGGATTTACTAGCCCACACACAGTTAAGAAAGAATCAAAAAAGAAGATGGGGAAACAGTGTTAAGTCAGTAAAAATATAATACTGCATATATTGTTATTAATTATACAGCCCAAATATTTAAGAATTTTTTTAACATTTATTTATTTACCTTTGAGAGACAGACAACAGAGTGCGAGTGGGAGAGGGGCAGAGAGAGGGAGACACAGAGTCCGAAGCGGGCTCCAAGGCTCTGAGCTGTCAGCTCAGAGCCCGATGTGGGGCTTGAACCCATGAACCACGAGATCGTGACCTGAGCCGAAGTTGGACACTGAACCGACTGAGCCACCCAGGTGCCCCAAAAATTTAAAATCTGTCTTCATATTCTTCTGGTTCTCCTCTTTTGAAATCAGTCCCACTCAACAGTATTTATCAACTTATTAGTTAGAGGCTTAATGGAAAGAGAATGAGTTTGAGGCATATACAACAACGTTTACTGGTTTCTTTACTGTCCAAATCTACGACCGTGGCCAAACTACTCAACTGTGCTGTAAAATGGAATCAATGACATTCACTCTAGAGAAATAAGACTAATATATATGCAAATTGTAATTGCTATACGTATTATTATTTTATTTTGATCGGGTCATACTATTAACCCTGTTTCCCTAATTCATTTACTTCTGCTAGTTTAAACGAAAGCTTAAAGTCATCTTGAACTGAGATTCACGTGAAAAGTGCCTATCACAGTGCTTGGCATATATGTGCTGAAAAACATTTAAGCTATAAATATTTATTACTTGCAAATAAAGGAATTAGGGTAGAGGTTTCCTTAATCTCATAGACTTTCACCATGAGCTCTCATAACAATGAGATTTCTCTTTATCTAACATCCTATTTTTTCCCCCCATTTCAGAGTTATTCTGGGAATGGTCTTCTTTTTTTTATGAGGTATTCACCACCCCTCTGATACATCACCACTTGTGTACTAATATCCACAATGAGCACCAGAGCACCCCGAGATTACAAAAGGCTTGTAAAAAGGGCTATCAGGGGCTTGTAAAGAGGTCACAGAAAGAATATTACTACTGGAGTTACTCAGATGTTACGTGACCAGCTATTTATTTTGTTGGTAGACCTCAAAATATAGTTTGACATATTTTTTTTCCTCTCAAATTGAAGGGTACCTGGAGCTTTTTATATTGATAGCTTTACCTTCCACTGGCGGTCCCTACTTTTAATTACTACAATAATCACTCCACACTGCCAAGAATCCCCCAAGATAAATATAATATACAAGCCAAAGAAACCGAAGCCAATAATGATGACAAAAGAAGTCAAATTTCAATTCAAATACAGTCATTCTAGCCTCAGAAGGTTGAAAACTCATAAAGAGAGAGACTGAAAATGAAAATGTCACTTTAGCAATGCTGAAAATTGATATGCAGGAGAAAAACCTTACTAAAAAGTCCTTGTTTTCAGAACAGCCTGATTTTTCAGCTGCATCTCCAACATTTTCTGTCTCTCTTCTAAATCAGAACTGAGGAAAAGTCAGGGTGACAAGTGCAGCTTTGACCACCAGTACAGAGAGAAGGCTAACGAGACAACTGGAAGGTTCCCGCCGCAGCCTCTCACCGTCACAGGAAGAGAGATATGTGCACTGGGAGGGAAGGGAGGAGCTGGACAGGCCGGCCGGAAGCTCTGCCTCCAGACATAACTGTGTTCAGTGGCCTAAACGGATTCATTCATTGATTCAACAAATTTTTGTGGGGCATTCCCTGTGAATAACGTACTGCCTGGGGCATCACAAGAACGGTCTTGAGGCATACAGTTGTGAACAAGACAGGTAAGTTTCTCTTCGCTATTGTGTTATTTTATTTTTATAACACTAGCTCATTCTTTCTTCGCTGGATCAGTCAATATTTATCAGACAGGCGTTAGGTCTGTGTATAAAGCTCAAAAATCAACGACATCCATTACAAACAATCTAGACAAAAACATCTTTGTCAACTAGATCAAAGGTCATCATTTGTAAGCAGGGAGGACATTTCTGAAAAAGGAAAGGGTAGATCATGAATTTAAAATTGTCATTCACTGACTGATTTAGCTAACACAAATACGCGTAAGGAGATGTGCTTTGTGCCAGAAGACATACAAATGAAGTGAGACAGAGAGAGGACGACCGCTTTCCAGGTCCTCTCCGTTCTCCCATGATTAAATCCTCCCATTCTTCAGACTGGACTTTGGGCTTTATCTTGCCTCTCCTCGGCCCTTCAGCAAGCTGTTTCACTTGGCTAAGTGTCAACTCCCCCATCTGCAAAGGGGAGCTAATTGTAATAGCACCTGTAATAGCACCTTTTTTATCAGGTTGCCATGGGACTCAAATAGCCCATTCAGATCATTTTAACACCATGCTCCATATAATAATAGCTGGCCATCACTGAGTGCTTATCACTACCATTACTGTTCATCTTGCCCACATCTTCCTCTGCACGCCTATTGCTACCACCCTCATTCAGGCTATTTTGCTAATTAAAGTTCTAAAAAAATGTCAACCGTCAAACAAGTGAGGCAGAACAATGGGCTCTTTCCAGTAAACAACCTACAACTTTCTGCCTTTGAATCTCTTCTTATCCTTATTCCTCTGACCAGCATTCCCTCCTCTCAGCCTAACTGGGTAAAAATCCAATTCATCTTTCAGGATCCAGCTCAAATACCTTCACAAAGCCTTCCCCGATCTTCCACAACAAACTACTTTCTTCTGTTTCCACCGAGAGTGTGGTACTCACTACTTTTCTCCTATAAGCCATGTTTGTCCTACACACCAATACTTTTTTATGTTCAAACATTCTCAGTTCCCAGTTAAATGCATGTTATGAAGAAAGATGAGGGCGTATAAAAAGTTTGTATTTTTTTTCTCCAGAAAATAATCACTGCCTAGGACTATGGGCATCACTTTGTTATCTGAGTGAAAAACAAATCACTGAATCTACTCCTCAAAATTCTAAAAATGTCCTAACACTGCATCGGATCACTGAATCAGAAAAGTGTCTATGTTGCAAAAACACAAGATAGAAATGAGAAATTAGACTTTGGTATCAGGACATACATAATGTTTTAAGAATGAAGAAAAGATTTTCTTACTTTTCTTTCCTACTGCCCAGTTGGCGAGCTGTGTATTGATCCCCATAGTCAATTAGCACCAGCTGTCGAGAAAAGACGTTCACTTTGTTGCCTATAAATAAATCTTCCAAGTGAAGATCATCATATTTGGTCCGCTTTAAAAAGGTGCGGTGATTCTTCACATCGTGCTAAAACAAAAACAACGCAGTAAGACAAATAATTCTCCAAAGAGAATGTTACTCTTATTATAAATTAAAAATGATTCTTAATTCTGCTTCGTTAAACATTGGCGACGTTGTTTCACTTTTGCTACAAATACAAATCACATTTCTTTTAGAACTTCTTTTTTCCTAGTGGAATCCAGTAATAACAGAAAAACTTATTACAAATTTAATACTTTAATAAACCATGAATAGAAAGATTTGTTCATTGCCAAACCATTTCAGCAAATTAGTGCTTCCGAAATCCCAGAGAAATTCCAAATTTCAGCTGTCTTGCCTAGACAAAACCCCAGTACCAAAGAGATCTACCTGTAAAAGGGTTGCCAGTGAAGAGACACAACGAAATATGTGCGACTCTTAACCTGATCTTCTTCAATCTGACTCGTTGGAGAGATAACAGCTTTCAATATTGGTGACATATTTAGGGCCATGATAATCTTGATCTGCAACCACTTACCGCCTATTGCTTAATCTAAAACATGAACAATCCCACATCCGTTTTATAAACAAAAGATACGAATTACTATTTTCACATTAAAGATAAAGGTACAAAGTTACCCTCTTGTATTGGAATTCAAACACCAAAAAAAGAATTCCCAGTAATAAAAGAAAAAAATATATTATGAATTTTCAAAAGCAGCGACATAAAAGGCAATCCTATTCCTCTCCCTATCCCGCATTCACTCCCTCTGCTGATGTTTAAGGGGGAAAAAAAAAAAAAGGCTCAATTACCATTTCAACAGATCCATCCCCTGGGTAAAATAAAAGTTCATAACGTCGAAAAAGTGAAGCATTCGGATCATACCACTCGGCAATGAAAACGAATCTTTCCCCGTGATTCTGCAGAGAAAGAATTAACATTAACGTATAAAATATAAGCACTTCTTGCATAAACCATCTACGTTGAAGGCAAGAATTACCAAAGATTTGTTAACAAGTACATCTGTTACTGTTTATTACATTCAAGGATTCTTCTTTCAACCGTATATCAGTTACCACCATACCTTCAGAAATACTTCCTTCTAATTCCTCATTAAATATCCTCAGCTGTCTCAAAGATGACTTATGAACTGCTTAATACTTCACAACCATCCGATCACCCTGAGTAAATTAACAATTTTTTTTAGAACATGAGCTCCTGATCGGACTACTGTAATAATTCAGCACATTTACATAGAAACAGATCTGAAAGCAGATTTACATATAAACAGACAATAAACTGCTGTGAGAAAAAAATTCTGAGAGGCTAGCTCTCAATTACATGAGATTTTAACTTTCCTAAATTTCAGAATCCAGCAGTAGTCGAATGTTGTCATCATTAAAGTCATAGTAAACATCCTTTCTTTCCTTCCTAATTTCACACGATAGCGTCTTTTTACAGAAATTGGAGAATGTGTTAGTCTAGGTCCTCTGAGAAGCAGACACCGAGACAGGATTACACTTGCAACAAAGGGCAATTCCTAGAGGAGAAAAATGGGGAGGGATCCAGACCACAGTACAAATCTGACTGGAAGGAAGGAAAAGAGAGAAGGGAGGGAGGCATCATTCCAGATTGCTGTACAGTCTAAGGAAGGTTCAGCAAGACTGGCAGGCAGTGCCCCGGCCAGGGAGCCCTCAAGAGTTCCTTGACATCCGGGGACCCGCCTGCTTGAGTCTCCCTGCTCCTCAAAGGCACCAGTTGGGAGTAGCCCTTGGGAAGCGTGTCTTAAGTGCAAAGGCAGCAGCGGATTTCAGAGCACAGCAGGTGGGGCCCTTGCTCATAGCTGACGGTGTGTGAGGTGCATTCCTATGCCTATCACACAGGATGAAGTGAAAAAATAAGTCAAAGAATGACCCTCTTTCCTTGACTGTTAAGCAGGACTTCCAATCATGTATGTTGTTAAAAACAGCTTAGCCCCAAAGGTCCGTCATTATAATAAGGAAAGGAGGACATACAGGACATGTAAGGAAGAAAGGAATCTAGTTTTGTTGCTAATTCTGAACTTAGCATCTGATTCTCTGGTTAGGATACACGGATAGGTTTTTTTTTTATGTTTTGTTGATAATTTCTTTTGTGTTAATAATCCCCTTATATATTCTAATGGTAGAAGGTGTATGGCTAGTTATGTTTATGATTATACCCATAAACTGTACTGTAAAAAGTTTTAAGACGCTATTTTATTTTTCCCACAATCATCCACAAAGACATATTTAAGCAACGCTAGTTATTAGCTAAGAGAAAATGAAGGTAAATTAAGAGACATACTATGACATTCGTGAAAGCCTTCCTTCACACATTTTTTTTCATATTCTTACAAATACGGCTTCTTAAAGTTTAGGTTTCACTGTGCGGTTCTAGTGTTGTGGTCCCCTTATAATAGAAAATTTAAATATTACCAGCTTACTAAATTTTTTACTCTCTATATTAAAATATTCACTCACTCGACGACATCATTGAAATATTTCCTTCACTAAAATAAATAAATGAAATTAGAAAATGGAAGAAGTACGGATGCATCTAACTGAAGGTAATGGGGCAGGATGGTGAGGTCAATGAAAAACCAATGAAACTTGGCATCATTTATCCAGGGAGCCCAAACACAAAACTAACCAATCGTACTGCTTAATTTTGAGGCAGGTAACAGAATTTTGCACAATAAGCTCTCCAGAAAACAGTTTTAATATAAAGAAAATAAATGGAGGACCTACTGTTTCTGACTGACAAACTAGCTTAGAGCGAACCAAAGCAAGAAGAACTAGAAAAGTGGGATACGAAAAAAATATCTGTCTGAAAACCCTGGGGAGCCTCTAAGGCAGCCAGAATTTGATGATCCCGGATCTGGAAAGGCAGGAAGCTTACGGAGGTGGCCCAACATTCTTTGTGCTGCTTTTACTTGAGGACATGTGTTGAGTCTTATGTCAGCCTGGACAAGAGACAGAGAAGCTTAAGAAGAGCCAGCAGAGGAAAGCTGCCAAGAGGCAGAGAAGCTAGCAGAGCTTCTGACAATGTCACAGGGATATGGAGTGGCCAAGATTTGCGGGACAAAGATCCCGGGGAGAAGGACATTCTAGAAAAGTGAGCTCATACCTGTGTTTGTTCTCTAGCCTCACAGCATGGGGAGAGAAAAATGGCTGTCTAAACCCACTAAAGAGGAACTCTCTTAACCCTCCCACCTTTTTGTTGATTCCTGGAGCACAACACTCTAGGAGCACAGGTAAACAAAAGGGTCAACTGTCCCTTACAAAGTTTACAAGTTACATGTTCACTCAACGCTTACTCCTTGACCACACTGAGGGGATACTTTCCCCATTCTAGCTCCCTGCATCTCCTGAAGTTCAATGATAAGCTATCAGATACACCAAGAAAGAGAACCAAGAGAAAAAGCAGACAATAGAAAGAGATCCATGAGTAGCTTACCTATTATCTGACAAAGGCTTCAAAACAATGAAGATAGGTATTAAAAAAATACATTGAGACGAAGAATTTCACCCGAGAGCCAGAATCTTTTTTTTTAAGTCAAGTGGAAATTCGAGAACTAAAAATAACTCTAATATAGCATTCTCTAGCTGGCAAAAAATATCCTCTAAAAAGTAAAGGTGAAATAAAGACATTTCTAGATAAGCAAAAAGAGAAAACTTATTACCAGTGTGCCTGCATTAAAAGAAATTCTAAAGGCAGTTCCAAAGGAAAAAGGAAAATTATACCAGATGATTCAAGGAGTTAAAGAAGGGGCTGAAAAACAGTGGAGACGTAAACACGTGGGTAAATCTAAATAAATATTATGCATGAAAATAGTAATAATGCCTTGTGGGATAGAAAATACATAGAATTTGGATGTATGTCAAAATGAATATAAAAGGTGTAAAAGGTAGACGATGTTCATCAAATTATGTACAGCAAAGAAAATATCTCCTACATCAGTTGCTCGACCTGTTCTCAAATTCCAACGAATATTCATGAACAAGAATCTCTCTTAAGGGGCGCCTGGGTGGCACAGTCGGTTAAGCGTCCGACTTCAGCCAGGTCACGATCTCGCGGTCCCGGAGTTCGAGCCCCGCGTCGGGCTTTGGGCTGATGGCTCAGAGCCTGGAGCCTGGTTCCGATTCTGTGTCTCCCTCTCTCTCTGCCCCTCCCCCACTCATGCTCTGTCTCTCTCTGTCCCAAAAATAAATAAACGTTGAAAAAAAAAAATTAAAAAAAAAAAAAAAGAATCTCTCTTAAAATAATAGATACGTGGATCAGGGACGTTCTGTTCAGTTTTCCACCCTCTATTATGTTAGAATGAATCTTCTCCCTCTCCTACTCCTCAGACAATGGGAAAACATTTCTCAGACTGTTTAACAAATCAGTGACATTCAAACTTTAAGAAATGAATGGCAACCACTAATCATGACAATAACAATAATTTTTAAAGTACCTACTAAGTAGCAAGCTCTTGACACGATCTCATTTCATTTTCACAACAGACAAAATAGGTAGTACCCCTATTTCGTGGACAAGGATAGTAAAACTTAAAATTTTTGAACGCTGGTCCAAGGTTACATAACAAAGAAATAAGTTGGCACTCACTATGCTTTGTCCCATTAAACAGCACTGGCTATGAAAGATGACACAAAAGCCACTGTTTAAGAACGTATCCATTCAATGGGCCTCCATCCACTAATGAACTGAGTTATTTATCTACTCCTCCATGTAAAGCTAAATAATTCTAAACAGGGTCAAGTTTGTTGCCTTTATCAATCATTAGGAGAAGATTAATGATTAGGAAATGCAATAAGAGAATCATCTCATTCCCTGCGACATCAAACATATTTAACAAATACTGCTTTTCAATTACATCCCAATTCCAAAATTTTAAGAATCAAGTCAGTGAAGCGTGTCCTTCTAAGATAGCATTGGTGTGTAAAATACCAAAAAATGTTATAAAGCGGATGCTATCTAGGAAATTACAGAAATTATATTGTATTGCCCATAAGTTGCTGCTTTAAATCATTTTCACTGTGAGCATTAGTTATTCTAATGTAGTCATAAGCTCTAAAGGAAAATAATAAAGCAATTACTTTTTTAAGGTAAAGGGGAAAATAGGCCAACAGAAACCAAAGGTCATACTTTATTGGGAAAAGAATAAAAGAGTTGTTAGCTTTAAAAATTCCCTCAGAACCACCTAATGATTGATGTTGAAGGAAAAGTCTGCAACACTACACAGCACTTAAATAAATCTCTGATAAGTAAGCATCACACAGAAAGAGAGACAGAAACTATACCCACAAGATTTCAAAAATGCCTAAAGTTCTATCTGACCTCTTAGATTTTAACCTAGAGTTTCAGAATAGCATCTACACACAAAGAAAAAAAATCCTTCATATTCTCTTGGAAAATTATCCCATTCCTTCATTTATAATGTGATTTATCTCAACAAGATTATTTAAAACTACATAAAAATAATAATGGAATTTCCATTTATGATGAGGAAAACTAACTCTCAAGCAGGTACTATGCCCTCTATGAAAAAGGGCCAACTATGCCAGGTACAAATTGTATCCAAATGCGATTTAAACTTCACTTTCTGATTTATCTTTGCAGTAGAAAGTCTGGTTACTTCAAAGAGTCAAAAGATGCCTCGGGGTGCCTGGGTGGCTCTGTCGGTTAAGTGTCCAACTCCTGATTTCAGCTCCGGTCATTATCTCACGGTTGTAAGACTGAGCCCTACGTTGGGCTCTGTGCTAGGCATGTAGGCTGTTTAAGATTCTCTCTCTCTCCCTCTGCCCCTCCCCAGCTCGTGTACATGCAATCCTCTCTCTCCCTCTCTCTGCAAAGAAATGGAATGGAATGGAATGGAATGGAATGGAATGGAATGGAATGGAATGGAATGGAATGAAAAAGATGTCTAGAGGTATAGCAGTGGGACTTCTGGACTAGGCACGAAACAGGAGTGCACCTGAATGTCCCATTCAGGCTAGTCTTTTGCTCGCTGCCTGATATAGACATACCCACACACCTCCAACACCAAAGTTGCCTTTGAAATTTAAACATTTTTATTTTTCAGCTAAACTGAGCAAAGTCTAACAAAGAATGTGATCCCCCTTATATTATTGTCTTTTACTTATTTTTTACTTTACATCCAAGGTAGTTAGCATAGATAATAATGATTTCAGGAGTAGATTCCAGAGACTCATCCCCTATGCATAACACCCAGTGCTCATCCCTACAGGTGTCATGCCCATCACCCCACCCACAACCCCTCCAGCAGCCCTCAGATTTGTTCTCTGTATTTAAGAGTCTCATGTTTTGTCCCCCTCTTTGTTTTTATATTATTTTTGCTTCTCTTCCCATATGTTCATCTGTTCTGTATCTTAACCCCTTTTATTATTTTAATGATGTCAAAATTGAAAATCATTTTGTTTGAACCCTTCACTTTATGGGTAAAAAAATTGAGGCCCGGGGCGCCTGGGTGGCGCAGTCGGTTAAGCGTCCGACTTCAGCCAGGTCACGATCTCGCGGTCCGTGAGTTCCAGCCCCACGTCAGGCTCTGGGCTGATGGCTCAGAGCCTGGAGCCTGTTTCCGATTCTGTGTCTCCCTCTCTCTCTGCCCCTCGCCCATTCATGCTCTGTCTCTCTCTGTCCCAAAAATAAATAAACGTTGAAAAAAAAAATTAAAAAAAAAAATTGAGGCCCAGTGAATATAAATGACTTCCATAAGGTTACAGAGCTAGTTCATGACTGAGCCCGACCAGGAAGCTACACGTGCTGTGACTCAGAGATTTCCATGGTACCAGCCCTCCAGGGCCAACTGAAGAGGGAGAAACTAACACGGAAGTAGTACGAAGGGACACCTCCATTTTTGGGTCACAGATCTGAGAACGTCACTGACTGGATGGTCACAGGGACAGTAAGGGTTTCAGCTTCCATCGGACATAGGCTTCTGCAGAGCATTTAAAGATCACACGGTAGCACAAAGAGACTTTTTCTTAAAGTAGCCAAAACATTTTCCTTCTTCTGGACATTCTAAATATAATTTACACATAAAAAGATAATGGGTCCCTCACACTCAAGCACACTGTGTTCCAATTTTGTAACTAATCACTAATGGGCCATCTAGTTTTTGTTTTGGTTTTGGCATGTCTTTTTTTTTAGGGGCATCTTGGCATAGTGAATATTTTAAGCTGAAGGAGCTTGAGAAAACCACAAAAGAAGAAGGTCACTTTGACCTTTTCCTAAGCCTCTTCCCTGAAACAGGTTATAAATCCCTCGTGTGAGAGGTGCCTTCCCAGAAGAAAGAAGCATCCTTATCTCTCAGGACAAAGGAACATGGGAAAAAAAAGAATCCCAGCAAACAGGCCTTGCTATCCTTATGAAGGCTCCCATATCACATAAAACTTAAATCAATTGATATGTTTTCTCCTATTAATCTGTCTTTGTCAGTATTCAGACATAGCCAGGGACCCTAAGAAGGTCAAGGAAAATGTTTTCCTCCCCTACAACTCCCTGAAAGGCTAAGTAGAAAGCCCAAAAAATGGAATAGAAGCTTTCAGGCGCTGCACTGGAGGGGGAGGGTGCAAAGAGGGGGAGGGTGAAAAGCCAAATAGACCTTAAGTCACAGAGAGCACAGTGGTTCTGCAAGATGGCAAATAGTAAGAAACAATATGCTGATGATTACGTAAACAACAGCTAAATGTGACTCACAGTGCGGAAACGGTAATCAGAGTATCGAACAAAAAGCAGTTCTGTTCCTGCTGCAAAAGATCAGCATTGAACAACATAATGAGCATTTTTATTGCCAAGGAACTTGGGTGATGATGACCCAAATCTTTAATATTCAATTCAAAATCCTGGGCTAGGTAGGGAACAATCGTTCAGAAGGACACTGAAGAGTATGTCAGAAATAGCTGCCGCTGGGGAGTATGTGGTGTGTGAGGGGGTGGCGGGGGGGGGGGGGGGCAGTGGGGGTGGGGAGGCTACTTTTCAATGTACACCATTATGAAATGTTCCATTATGCTTGTTCCATAATGTTCCATTATGCTTGTATTTTTTGTTATTGTTTAATGTCAAGAGGGGTTAAATTGTTTTCTAATTTGTAGTTTTCTTTATAGTTTAATTTCAAATTACACTGAAAACCTGAAGCTGGTCTTTCTTTTTTTTCTCTCTCACTATGTAAGAATTTAACTACGTAAACACCCAACAAAGATTAATACTCATCAGTAGACCCTTCTTCACATCATATTTCATCTATAGCCTTTGGAGTTCTCTTCTATTAGCCATACTATAAAATCAGAATGGGAAGACAAAAACAGAAAACAAAGAAACAAAGGAAACAAGCAATGGGTATAGTAACAGGAACGTTAAGGAAACCTCCCAAGTGTCCGTACAGGCCTCACTACCTGCCCTCTGAAAAGCAGAAGGCAAGGCCATCAGACTATGTACATTACCTTATTCCCATCCACCAATTCATTTATCCAACAAACAGAGCACTTGCCATGTTCTATGTACTATGCCAGGTACTCAGGTATGTCAAGATATGACAATGGCAATTAGAAACAAACACGGTCCTTACAATCTAGCAGCCAGTCAAGCACTTTCGAGGAACTTAGAACCACTGGCTCTGGATTGATTGTTCTGCTCTTTCACAGTTGACTCAGTTAAGAGAAGTGATTTTAATTTTGTACTTAAAATCCATTCTACACTGATATGACTACTCATCAGAATGTGCTGTACAGCACGTTACAATTTTTAATTTCCCTTTGATGGTACGCTTTTTCAGACGTAGAAAAATCTCAGATTGTTTTTCCAAACTTACTTTGTTACACCTAAAAAAGGAAAATGTCATTTTAAAATGTAGCATATGAAAATTGCATCTATTCAAATGCATTCCGGAATGAGTCACTTCCCAGTGCAGCCATTTTTTAAAATAGTCAGATTATACCATGCACATGCTAATGACGTAGGTAAGTTCCTTCCATTCATTTTGAAAACATTTTCCCTTCTCTCAATTCCTTTTAAGAAAAAAAAAAAAATAGGGGACAACCAACAGAAATAATAATATTCTTCCGTAAAACAGGTGAAATTTAAAAACCACATGTATATTGGTTATAATCATGATAGTGGCTGAACTTGCAGACAATGCTAGAAGAAAGGACAGAATCAGTTGATTCAATACAGTTGAGTTGGTGACATGTGGGCCCGTGTTATCGCCTGAAAGTGTTCCACCACCAAATGCCAGTCTCCAGCGCTCTGTTCCCTGCCCACATCCTCCTGTCCTTGCACTCAGGTTGTCCAACTTCTCCCTCTTTCCAGCGTAACGGTCCTTTCACACATCGCCAACCCACCAGCCTGTCTTTCCTTCACTTCCTGCCTTATCCAGCTTAGGTTCCTTGGTCTGTCATTTCAATCATTATCTTAACAATTCTTCTCATCCAAGACCCAGCCCTAAATGAAGTTAACTAACCTGTGCTTGCTCCGTGCCTGTGTTTTACGGTTTTGTGCCTTACTTTTAGGTCTATGATGCATTTGAGTTAATTTCTGTAAAGGGCGAAAAGTTCTGTGTCCATTCAGTTAGAGGTATAGACAGGCAGATACAGTGTTATTTATTCGTTGAGGTAGAGAGAGAGAGAGAGAGAGAGACTTCCTAGAGCATCAGTCTTCCTTAATGTTAAGTAAACATTTTTACATTATAACAAACATATATATTATTGAACAGAACGTAAAACTCATATAATTTCACATAACTTATAAGATAAAATAGGTGATTTTAAGAAAATCTCCCCCCTAGTTTTGAAATTCCACGTGAAATGACATTTGAAAGGTAACCAAGCCTTTGGAAAATCAAATCACGCCACCCCTCTCTTGGTCACTGCTTAAAGGAAGGCCCAGTCATACACGGACCATGTGAAACTAACAATCTTCTCCAAGCACACATGCCTACCCTTAGTTCAAGAGTAAGTTTATTAAGCTCATATCGTCAAGTATAATCGTGTCTTGGCCTCGTCTACTTCAATGTTACAGGTCAGAAAGAACCACTGTCCTCCTGATGACCCCACAAGCCCTCGTTCACCACATCCTGATTGGACCTGGCCCTATCAGGATTGCGCAGTGCAATGCCTAGACCAAACGGAGTCTGCGGCTGCTGCGATAGTTGCTATGATTCGTGGGAGCGGCTGGCATGGCCCGGAACTGTGCTGCTCAAAGGGAAGACCCAGGAAACTGTTAACGGCTTACTTTTGGGTCGACTGGGGAATACTTCAGAATGGCTAAAGGCATGGGCTCTAGAGGCTGACAGACCTGGGCTATGTGGCCTTCGATAAGATATTCAACCTCTCCCAGCCCTGGTTTCCGGATCTGTAAAATGGGGCTATTAATAAACTTTCCTCATAGGGTAATTGTGGGGATTAAATGCCTCAGTGTGCGGAAGTCACTTAGAATTTATGTTGCCTACGTCTTTCCAGCAGTGACAGTGGCTTGTAGAGCCATCTGTGACTTTAGAGCTGCACTGGCCTTGTTCCGATATATAGGGAGAGCCTCTCTTGTTTGTGATACTGCAGCCTTGGCTGCAGCAAATCCTAGTCAGTAGTTTTTTTTAAGGCCCTTGCAGAAAAATCAGTAGGAAGGAAAAAAGGTTTTGTGAAGGACAGAAAAATAGAAATGTGACTGAAATTGTACGTTTATGAAAAGCTACTGAATGTATAGCTTTTCTGCAATAATAAGCAATTTTTATAAAGGACATGTTAATAAATCAGAGTAGGAGCACAGAATCTTGCCTTTTAGAGAGCTCAAAGTGTTCACCAATAAGAAATTGAGCAACAATTTTCTTTCTGAGTTTTATAACATCATCTGTTACCCAATATAATCATTAGGATTATAATTCAAACTTCTCAAAGGAAACACACCATTGAAAAAAATCATAAATTATACCAATATATCAATCAACATGAAACTACTGTTGCAAATTATAGCTGTGAAAAATTAAACCCTGTGCTTCGGCTTAGCACAGAAACCAAAGATATTATGGAAAATAACAATAAAGTATTCCCGTTCTAGAGTTAATAAAGTCATGCTAGATATTATACTTATTAGCAACCAATATGTCCAAAAGAGCAGGTATCACACGTTACCATTTAACTACTCGAAGATGCAAACTACTTATGTGACTAGGTGTACAGGGCCAAGCAGGAATCTGAGGAGCTACGTCTATGAAATGAGAAGAATATCTCAACAACTGGCCTCCAATTCTACAAAACAAAGCAGAAGTGCTCCACACTTGATTTAAGAGACAGGAATCTTCCAGATGAGAAAGTGCACACCCAAGGCTTCTCTGATATCAGAAATAAAGCACAGAAAATTCTGTCAAATAAATTACCAAAATCTCCATTGAATGACTCACCAGTAAATTAAGGCATGTTTTCAAGTAATTTTTTAGTCCTGATAGTACTAAGCCTGGGGGAAAGTCAGAAGAAATTGAAAGTCATACTTATCTAATCTCACATCAATTATAAATTCAGAAGAAACAAAATGCTAACACGGATGGAAAAGTACTTCATCCAATTCACAAGCGCTCGGGGTGAAGAATGAGCTCGTGCATGTATGTGCATTTGTGTGCATCTTAAGTGAAGAGGAATATTTCTGAATAATACGTGGTAATAGTATGAAATCATCTTTATTGCATTTTAAATGTCTCCAATGTTATGGAGCCACTTAACAAGGAAAAGTCCCTTATTCTTCCAGGGACCTCGTATTTTGGTTAGGCCTCAGGAGAGCATAGGAAAGTACTAAAGACATAGAATTCTTTAAAAAAAAAAAAAACAGGAACAGGAAAAAGAAAAAGAAGCAGGAAGGAAGGCAGGCAGCACCATTATTGTTATTTTTAGGGTACCAACTATCATAAGCTTGTATGAATCAGGAGTCGCTGTTAACATCTGATTGCTTGTACTTACAACTCTTCCAATGTTCTCGAACCTGCTACTATTTTAGTTAACCCTTACAAATCTTATTTACCCCTCAGAAAAGTTAGAAATAAATACTGAATTAAGCAGGTAGGGAGGGAAAGGGAGACAAGCTACACAGTTTGTCAGGCATATTTAGAACCCAATCTCAGTTGACTCTTGCCACAAACCTGTCATGGAGGCTCTCCCTCTCATTCTCACCGATGAGAAAGAGGTTCAGGAGGGAAGTTAATTATCCAGGGATTCTGCAGATCAAACACCTAGTCAGGGTCAGAGCTGGGATTCAAACAAAAGTCTGATGTTAAAAATCAATACCCATTTCCAGACATCAAAAGCATTGAATCAAGAAAAGAACCAAGAGTTCTGGATCAACCAAAAGAGAAACACAGATGGGAGACAGTGAGAAAGGTAGCCTGTCTACAAGGTATATCGCAGCACAAAAGCAGACAGTGATAAGAAACTAGAGGTCACTAACAATGGAAGATTAGTTGGGCCTCAATTCTAGAAAAATAGGAACTATTCTAGAGTTGTAAAAGAGCTCTGACAGGTTACTGAAGCACTTCTTACATGTTTCTGACAGGTGCACGTAAGATGTACTACAAGAGCTAAAGTCATCTTGAGAAAGAAGGTATCACAATTCTGCATTCCGAGCTATACTACAAAGCAACAGTCATCAGAACAGTATGGTACCAGCACAAAAACAAATATGTAGATCAATGGAACAGACAGAGAGCCTGGAAATAAACCCATGATTATACATACGGTCAGTAAACCTACGACAAACAAGGCAAGAATATACAATGGGGGAAAGACAGTCTCTTCAATAAACGGTGCTGGGAAAACTGGACAGTTACATGCAAAAGAATGAAAGCAGGCCACTTTCTGACACTGTACACAAAAATGAACTCCAAATGGATTCAAGACCTGAATGTGAGACTTGAAACCATAAAACTCCTGGAATCCAATATAGGTAGTAATATCTTTGACATCAGCTGTAGCAACATGTTTCCATATATGTCTCCTCAGGCAAGGGAAACAAAAGCAAAAATAAACTATTGGGACTACACCAAAATAAAAAGGGTTTTCGCAGCAAAGGAAACCATCAACAAAACAAAAAAGCAATCTGCTGAATGGGAGAAGGTATCTGCAAATGATTTATTCAATAAAAGGTTAATACCCAAAATACATGAAGAATTTATTCAACTCAACACCAGAAACCCCCAAATAATCCAATTAAAATGGGCAGAGGACCTGAATAGACATTTCTCCAAAGAAGACATCCAGATGGCCAACAGACCCATGAACAGATATTCAACATCACTAATCAGCAGGGAAATGTAAATCAAAACCATAATGGGGTATCACCTTTCACCTGTTAGAATGGCTAGAATCAAAAAGAAAATAAGTAACAAGTGTCGATGAGGATGTGGAGAAAAAGGAGCACTTATACCCTGCTGATGGGGATATAAATTGGTGCAACCACTGTGGGAAACAGTATGGAGGTTTCTCAAAAAATTAAAAATAGAAATAACCATATAGTTCTACTACTGGGTATCTACCCAAAGAAAATTAAAACACTAATTTGAAAAGATATATGCACCTTATGTTTACTGCAGCATTATTTAAAATAAGAGCCAAGATAAGGAAGCAACTCAAGTGTCCATCAATAGATGAAGGAATAAATAAGATGTGTGAGATACACACACAATGGAATATTGCCCAATCACACACACAGAAATGAGACCTTGCCATTTGTGACAAACCAGATGGACCTAGTAGGTATTATGCTAGGTGAAATAAGTCACAGAAAGACAAATATCATATGACTTCACTTATATGTGCGATCTAAAAGACAAATGCATAGACAAGCAAAAAGAAGAAACTGACCCATGAATACTGAGAACAATCTGACGGTTGCCGGAGCGGAAAGGGTGAGAGGGTGGGCAAAACGGGTGAAGGGGAGTGGGAGATACAGGCTTCCAGTTATGAAATAAGTCACAAGGATAAAAGGTACAGCATAGGGAATACAGTCAATGATATTGTAATAGCACTTGTGGTGAATACAACATAACCTAGAGACTTGTTGAATCCCTATGTTGTACATCTGAAACTAATGTAACATTGTATGTCAACTACACCTCATTAAAAAAAAAAAAAAAAGATGTGTTGTAAGAGATCAAGGGAAAGGAGTTAGTCAACATCAGATTTCTAGGGAATGAAAATCAGTTCACAGAATAGAAAGGCGTGCATAAAAGAAAAAACTGTGGTAGTAACAGTAATATGATGTGGTGTTACGTATTCAAAGACACGGCAGATGTTAGATATCTGTCTGGAAATGTCTTTATTCCACCTCCATTTTTCTGAAGGGTATTTTTGCCGGTTCTAGAATTCTGTGTTCTATAATAGGTACTCAGGAATGCATCTTGAAAAACAATATTCTGGACGCTTCTGCCCCCACAGAGTAAATCAAGAGATCATCCCAAGAAACTTTAGTTTTCCAAAAAAAAAAAATGTATTTTTAAAAACCTGAGGGCATTATATATAAATGAGCTATTATATGTCTGAAATAGTACTAGACTTCTAGTTTCTGAAATTGTAAAAACTGAAAATTTTAAGTGACTGCTGCTTGCATATTTTACACTTCTAGAACTCCAAAGAGTCATTGTTAAGATATAAATACTAATTGCCAGTCACCAAAGTGTCAAATTGAATAGTTCACTCTTAAACAACTTGGAGGTTCGGGCACCCACCCGCGCTCGGTTCAAAACTGAGTATAACTTTTGACTCCTGTAGGAGCCAAGGGCAGGCTGCCCAAAATGTGCCACAATGGCATATTATTTCGAATTGAAGCTACTGGGGGAACAGCCAGTGCCAGGACACTCAGACCCCCTCCCCAAGGCAGAAAATAAATCTCCCTTATGAAAGATGCCCTGCCTGTACTAAGAAGTAAAAAGACATCCTTATCACCAGAGGTGGAAAGTTTAAAACTGACAAAGCTGTAGAAACAAAACTTGTTACTTTCTAACTTCTACCTCAGCCCAAATTCCCCTCAGAATTCCTTACTAATTGAAGCTCCCAAACATGTTTTCCTTACCCTGCCAATTCCTCACAAATTTATTGTCTCTTTGTCTAAAGAACACAGAAACTACCTGGTTTGGTCATTTACTTGGGTCTCAATTTCATTACTGGGCCTCCACGCAAACATACAACTTTGATTTTGCTCTCCAATTACCGTCTCGTGTAACTTTACTTCTTAGTCCAGTTGGAAGACCTTGAAGGGTGGAGGCAGAATTTTTCCTTCCCGTAAAACGTCACTACTAATAACCGACTGTTGGCTGAAAGCTTTGCTGATGACACAAGCAGTCAATTAACACGTATTTTGTACGTTATGTGTATTAAATACTATATTCCTGTAAGAGACTAAGCTAGAGAAAAAGTTATTTAAAACCTCCTAAGGAGGAGAAAGTACATTTACAGTACTGTACCTATATTTATTGAGAAAAACCTGCTTCCAGGCTGTAGGAGTGCTGACGACACTGACTCCATCTTTGGCCCTCCCTCTTGTTCTCCCTTCTGGGACACATATGGCACCACTCTAAGATAATCACCCTGTGACTCCACCGCCATGCTCCTTGCTCCATAAAAAGCTGGGGATGCAGGTCCGGAGGGGGCAGAGGATAAGGGCTCGCACTCCGCTGCATTACCCCTCTGCCCAACTGCCCAATCGCCCCTGTCAGTAAATTACCCTGAATAAAGCTCTATCCCGAATGGTATGGAGGGGCTTGCTTCGTTTTTTCAGTGTTAAAGGGCCTGCTCAGTCCGGAGGATACATTACTGACCCTCCCTCACCTTCTAATATAGGCAGACTAGGCTAGACAGGGGCAGTAGTGATGGCCCGGGCCCCCCAGTGGTGGCGACACTCAGCAGCCTGGTGGCCTCTGCTTGTTAGAGCCACACGGGGGGCCATGGACATGAGGTGGGCTTGGAGGCGCAGCACAGCTGGCCCATCTGCCTGGAGGTGTCCCACCGGCTCATGGCTACTGGCAGCTGTGGAAGACCACAGGACCAGGGTGCCACCGAGGGAGTGATTTGTGCCCACCCGTAGGGGGCCGAGGCCAAAGGCCAACCTTGCATCGCCCTGGAGCCTGGCTCCAGAAGACTTGGGAGTGAGATACTGGGTATGGGGCGCCATGCACAGCACCCTCCCTGCCTTCTGGACACATTCCCCCTCTTCAGTCCGGGCCGCAGCACCGGACCCCACTCCACCGCCCCCCATCAGCCCATCGGGTGACGTGTAGCCCTCCCAGCCCTGCGGCCCCAAGGGCTGCTGACAGCCAGCAGCTCTCCTGGGTACTCAGAGGACGGCAGGCCTGACCTCTGCAATGGTCACCTTTCGTTCAGTCCTGTGGAGACTGGGGCAGGCAGTTGTGAATAAAGCCTTGTAGCTTTTTCTGCCAACTCTTAAAAACAAACAAACAAACAAATGTCGTAAGTGGATCCTGGCAGTTCAAACCCATGTTGCTCAAGGGTCAACCCTGTACTGAGCCCAGAAGATAGGAGTGGACAATGTTTACAAAGGTGAATGAATAAGACTGTTGAAGCAGCTTAGAATCTAATTCAGAAAAGACTCAGAATGATTAAAGTCATTTTCTTCATCACAGAACATGCATACAATTCAGGAACAGCTACTTATTACTATATCTCTTCTTTCCCACGTGTTTAAAACTTCGTTGTAATGGTGGCTTTCAAACTTTGTAACTTCTCACCACGGCGCGATACGTCCATACCTGTAAATATATTACTTGCAAATTTTATGCAGCAATATTTATCCTTACTATGTGCTGTGGACTAAGATTATTTTCTATTCTACTTTTTTTAAACACACTGAACTGATTTCATGACGTACAAATAAGGTCAAAAACCTTTGAAAAAAACACCATAAACCGCCCACCATCTCCCTCTACATCTTCTCCTTTACTCAGACTGAGCACACTTAAAAAAAAAAAAAAAAAAAAGTTTTTCCCTATTGGAACCAAGCAACAACTTATCAGTCACTAAAATAAATGTGCAAAATGGGCGCCTGGGTGGCTCAGTCGGTTAAGTATCTGACTTCGGCTCAGGTCATGATCTCACGGTTCGTGGGTTCAAGCCCCACGTTGGGCCCTGTGCTGACAGCTCAGAGCCTGGAGCCTGCTTCAGATCCTGTGTCTCCCTCTCTCTCTGCCCCTCCCCCGCTCGCACTCTGTCTGTCTGTCTCTCTCTCTCTCTTTCAAAAATAAACATTACAAAAAATGAAAAAAATAAATGTGCTAACTTAAAAAGTGACTACAAAGGGGGAAAAAACTGTATTTTCCAAGAACTGGAGGAACTCCTTTTTGAGGGATATTTTAATTCACCTTGGCCACTGGCCCACCATTGCACTTAGACTACTGGCTCCAAAGGGTGAGGACATCATGAGCCTGAAGTTCAATGAGGTTGTAAGGAAAGACCATGTGCCACTATTGGGTCGGGATTGTGTGGAACAAGGAGTCACATGGCTTGGCGCTCTCCCAGAAAGATGAGGCAAGAAGGAAGCACTGTTTCTGAATCACTGACCTAAAACAGAGTAAGTGGGAGAGCCGAACATCACTTCCCTGGGGTTACGCTGTTCTGTTCTAGCCAGCGAGAAAAACCACTTGCTACACAACCACTTTAATAGCTAAACATCCAGTTTCTAATGTATTCGGGTTCTTGGGATATTTATTTGTATATGTTATATGAATCTATGAGGTCATAACTCAATGCCACTTGAGTTTTTCTCTCTCCCATCAAGTGATGCAATACTAAGTGAATTTAAAAAAGAAACCGGATTTGCTGCAAGTTTTGTTAGCATGTTTCTCACTACATTTTCCTGCTTGCCCAAGATGGGAGGCGACCTTTGCAACGTCCCTCATTTCCTATGGCATCTCATGAGACCGCCACCTTCTACAAGTCAACACGAGTTTAACAAAGGATTGTCATTACTATTTAAAAGAATGACTCAGTGGACTATAAAGAACTGGAAATTTGGGGCAAAGTTATAAAATACTAGTTCTATTCATGACTGGACAGCAGTGAGCAACCTCCACTGTACTTTGGTTTATCGCTTAAGAAAGGGAAATGTTTAAGATCTACGCGGGGTAAAACCATTTACACGTTTCGGCTTATTGTAATCCTCCTACCTTCATCCTCTTTTCCACTCGTACAAACTGCAAAGTATTGAACTTTGACACAAACTAAAATGTCTTCTACTGACTCCTCTGTTTATGGAGCAAAAGCTATACAAAGGGAGAAGAGAATCTATCGCAAGCAGATTTTGCCAAAATAAAAGCCCATCCGCTCAGGAAGATGGCGGGCCTTCTAACTACCTATGCTCCTCGCCACTGAACTCCAGAGCTGGAACTTCCTTTTCCTTTTGAGGGGCCTGACTGCTGTCTCTACAAGGGTGGGTCGATAGCCAAGCACAAACTCTTATTTGCAGAGGTCGGAGGAAGCGGTGTGGGAATCAGGGAACCGGTTTAACCCACCATCACATCCTAGGATAAATCGGCTGGCTTCTTCAGGATGATGAGTAAAGATGAGTGGAGGTAGATTCTAAAATGATAGTAAGTAGGGGCGCCTGGGTGGCTCAGTCGGTTAAGCATCCAACTTCAGCTCAGGTCATGATCTCACGGTTCGTGAGTTCGAGCCCCGAGTCGGGCTCTGTGCTGACAGCTCGGAGGCTGGAGCCTGCTTTGGATTCTGTGTCTCCCTCTCTCTCTCTGCCCCTCCCCCTGCTCATGCTCTGTCTCTCTCTCTCTCTCTCTCTCTCTCTCTCTCTCTCTCTCTCAAAAATGAATAAACTTAAAAAAAAATTTTTTAAATGATAGCAAGTACATAACTGGCCGATTTAGTTTTTCCAGGAATGAACCAAAACAGGATCACATTTTAATTCTGACTGTGGCTGAAATAAACACCTAATTGCTGCAGATCTGAACTGATGATAAGTACCATGTATCTTGTTATTTATGGCCCTTCTCCTAAACCTTTGAACACTCTCTCTCATTTCCTTCAAAATCTTCACACAGTTTCTTGTCAAGACACAATTCAAATTCCACCTGCTCAAGAAAATGCCCCATGAACCTCCCAGGTGAAAGCTATTTTTCAGTATTTTGAAATCTCCTTGCACTTTATCTGAGGCTTCGGAAGCATACGTACACTGTTTACGTACACATCTTATCTTCTACGATAATGGGAGTTCCTGAGGTCAAAAATGAGTGTATCACTCATCTTTACATCCCCCAAAGTGCCCACCCCAGTGCCTTCTACAAGTTGACATTCGGTCTATACCTAGTCAATGTTTCAACATTAGACTCACAGAATAACCAATTCTTGTTGAAAACTGTTTACACCAGGCCTAGCCCAACACGCTTGAGCAGGATTTTTACGTGGCTATTTTACCTGTTGTTGCAAGATTACAAAACAACTCCATTGTATATGTATTTCTGTATCTTACTACTTTACTACTTTTACTTCTTAAAAACTTGACCTTGCATATCTATTACTTCGGGTGACTATTCATTCCTGGTCACTAACATATTTACAAGTTGTTTTTAACATGCTTCGGCCAAACCACATAGAGTTTTTGCATTCAAGCAGGCACAAGTTTCATTAATCAATGAACAAAAAACAAGAGTACCTCCAAAGCTCCTATGAGGCCCATGCCTTTTGGATGGCAACTGAGGTCCCCACCCTCAACTCCTACAAACACCGGTGGCGGAAAGGGAAGAAGAGATATAGCACCAGGCACTACACCCAACTCCTCCTTCTCATTATTCCTAGAAGTTCAACATCAGATTTTCTATTTTTAGTAGCATAACAAAAGGTGTATCAAATATGCTGACCGTGGATTCCTTTCACATCGGCCGGTCTTCAGCAGGCTCTATACAGACTGAATTTATAGAGGGATAGAATAAACACCCTTCTAGACTCCGCCCTGGGTCCTGGGTGGGAGAAAGGGGCATACGCAAAATCATCATCCAGATCCTTAGGGGCTTTGCAATCAGTCTAAATTGACAAATAAAGACCAATACACATGGAACAACAGCAAAAATATAATAAAAAATAATTCAGAGATAGGATGTGTGATACAAAACTCTAGGCATTTGAACAAGAGCAGTCCACACAAACATCATGACAAGAGCCCCAAGAGTGCAGAACTGGGAATAAGGATGAGTGTTCTTGGAAACCTGGGAGGATGGAGCTTCCAAGAGGACGCAGAAAGTTTGATAAGTAGTATGTTTACATTTTAAGACAAAATGAAAATAGTGAATCACTGTGCTCGTGAACGATCTGCATAAAGAAATACGATCATGAAGCTATAATATTGATCTTAACAGGAATATGGACCCTTGAGGGAAGGGCTACCTTGCAGGGACCTAAAAAATGATCTGGCAAAAGTAGGTGTTCAATAAACGCTTTCCAATATCATGGCTGGCTGGTTGGCTGGCTAGATGAGAGCAGAAAGCATTTAAATCAGGGAGACCAGTTAGGAGACAAAGCAGATGTTTTAATCCAGGCCTAAAAAGGGTAATAGTAAGAATGAAGAGGAAATGATGACTATGAGACATTTTTAAGTAAGGGGTAATAAGTTACTGAAAGGAAAGGAAGAGATATGGGAGAAAGGGCTAGAGATCAATCAAAGCTGTTTTCAAGGTTTCAAGCCAAAGTGAGTGGGGGAAAGGAGGATCTTTTCAAGGGTACGTATGATGAGATTACATTTAGGCCTGCAGATTTTGAAGTGAAGGCAGAATTTCCAATTATTATAGTAATCATTTGGAGCTGTGGGACTAGAATTTGAGCAAGGAAACAGAACTGATTATTTAAGAGTCCCCCCCCCCAAAAAAATTAGGATAGATAAAAGCTGGTAATTTCATGAAAAATTCCCAAAGGAAACTATCTTCAAAAAAACATCATCATCATCATCATTATCATAGCAATAACATAACTTCAATTTGTGATCAGTATTATTATAGCAGCTAACATTCACTGGACCCTTATTACATACCAAGCACCATAATAAGTTACTTGCACGTATTATTGCATTTAATCCTTACAACAAGCCTAAGAGGTTGTTACGGAGGCACAGAGTGGTTAAGTAACCACATTCACTAAGTGTCAAAAACAGAACTTAAGTTCAAGTCTCATAAAAATACCTTTCTCTATACCAGTAGTCTCTAAGTTTCCACATCAAATAGTCTCTAAGATCCCATTGGTAGATGGAAAGAAAATATCAACATTCCCATTTCTATTTTTCTATCTGAACCTATTAAAGTTTTTATTATTGTGTATTATTTACAATGTATGTAACATATTAATAGCATATAAATTATAACGAAGCACCCGCTTTGAGAGAGGGAGGGATATTCTGGTTTTTTCTAACAACAATGTGAAATCCAAACAGCTTGGAGATTAAGTATTCTGCCTCTTCTTTACTTTTGTGTCCTGTAAGAATTCAATGTCAAACACTTGTATCTTTTTCCTTCAAAAAACAGACCACAAGAATTAAAAGCAGGATCTCACAAAGACATTTATACACCCATGTTCACAGTAGCATCATTCACAATAGCTAAAATGCAGCGGAAGCAGCCCAAGTGTTCGCTGATGAATGAACGGCTAAGCAAAACGTGGTATATACATACAGTGGAATAGTATTCAGCCTCAAAAAGGAAGGAAATTCTGACATACGCCACAACATGGATGAGCCTTGAGGACATACTGCTAAGTGAAATAAGCCAGTCACAAAAGGCGAAACACTATACGACTCCATTTACAGGAGGTCCTCAACATCACAGAAAGAGAAGTGTGGTTGCCAGGGGCTGGGAGAGAGGGAAATGTAAGTGACTTGTCTATTGACTGGTTGCAGTGTCTGTTTTACAAGATGAGATGTTCTGGAGACATTATGAATGTATTTAATACCACTGAACTGTACACTTAAAACTTGTAAAGATGGTCAATTTTAGGTTATGTGCATTTTATCACAATAAAAAAAAAGAGGAAAAACCAGACCACAGATGATCAAATACTCCATTCGTGCACTCGCTTATTCATTCCAAAATATTTATCAACTGCTTATTTTCTGCCAAGTTCTGAGGTACATTCCGTGAATTCTAAGAAACAATCCCTGGCTTTAAGGAAGTAACATACACCTAAATATCTAAACACATCGTTACAAGGCAATGTTACAAGAACGCTAATAGTGACAGTCAAGGGCTAGCACTTTCCACGAGGCATTTGCTGTGTGCTAAATACCTAGTTCTAAATACTTGTGTATTTTATCCAAACAACATTAGGAGAGGGATGGTGTTATTATCTCCATTTTACAAATGATGAAACTAAGGCTCAGGTAAGAAACATGTCCAAGATGACACAGCTTATAAAGAGGTGATTCCAGATCCCAGGTCTTAACCTTTCTCCTCAGAGTGTTTGTGAAAAGGGGCTCTGAGGGCAACAGGACCAAAGCGGCCAAATATGCTGCTCTGTTAGCTAGGTCTCCAGAACCCAAAACGAAACACTTTCAATTCAACTGCCAACAAACATAACAATAAAAATCAGGCCACACTTATCAGACTGGTCATTCCAACAATGTGTTGAAAACATACACTATATAATGCTACGTTCAGGAAAAATTATTTCGCAATACGCAAAACATTTTTGTTCGTAAAAAAGTGCTCCCTTGCTTAAATCACATGAAGGTAGATTTACATAACACAGCATGGAGAAGTGTTGAACCACGTAGAAATCAGATTTTCAGAATGTGCATATTTAAAAGTCTGCAAGTGATTTCAATGTATTTTAAGCCAGCTATCTGCTTCCGTGACTTCACAGACATTCGAAACTACATTGCTGATAAAGTTTAGAGTTCAACAGACTTCTAAAGTTGAATCCAAGTCTCCATTTACCTACCTCCCCCCATTAATGACATTATAATAGAAATCAACAGCATGTGAGAACCTGCCACCTCAAGCCAGCTGCTTCCAGTGGGGTTAGTGGTTTAATTGGTCTCCAACAAACTTCACTTTGAACATTCCGAGAACACGGCAGATCATTAAAGATTTATTACCTGACATAGTAGGCAAATAAACATAGCAACTTTTATTGCTTTCCCCAGATGCCATAGTGATAAGTACAATAGAAAGGAAAAGACAACCACCAAAAGGTTTCTATTTTCCCATCACCACAAAGCTGGACTCAAATCAATGACTTGTTTTGTACTAAACTTTTTTACCAAGCAGTCTTCCTCCAGGGCTTCATTCAAGGAGCAAGCATTCTCCTACACTGGATTGTGTCAAACATTAACCTTATTTTAGTACGGCCAGAACCAGTTTGGAGCCCGTCCAGATTGTTCTCGGAGGGCTATTGCTTGCTCCCTCATAAACCCACCCCGAAAGGCAAACAGAAGGTGAGCTCAAGGGAAAAGGGTCTTCAGGTGGAGAATCTAATTTGCTAACTCTAGCTTAGTATTTCTCATTAATAAAGTCAGACAATCAAACTGCACTAGAAGGAAAAGGGAGGCAAGTTATTAAATTCAACTATCCTATTCCACTTAAATTCTTTTAAGAACTAAGTGAAACTGCTGCAATTATTTTTATCTTTAAAAAATTTTCAGTTTAAGGCTAAATGTCTTCCCCCTTGGTGAAAAATATGTTCAACATGAGAATTCCACCATGTTTCCAAGATTTTATTAAGAAAAAAAAAAGTCATTTGAGCATCTGAGAAGTCAAATGCATTATTTGTCTTTACAGAAAAAAGTCCATGTTGCAGTAAAGAGAACACAAACTCATG
Organism: Prionailurus viverrinus; assembly: GCF_022837055.1. Lineage (NCBI taxonomy): Eukaryota > Metazoa > Chordata > Mammalia > Carnivora > Felidae > Prionailurus > Prionailurus viverrinus. The sequence goes on from NC_062577.1 coordinate 9,473,188, forward strand.
TATTTCCCCAACTGTGATGCTTAGGAATGCACGTTCAACTTCATTCCTGCTTAATTTTGTTCAAGTGTGAAAAATGCCAGGAAAGAACCATTTCTACAATGTGAATGCAAATCAGGAAACTGATCAAACAAGACGGAATCATTTTAAAAGGCTCACATCCAGTTTCAGGAAAGAAAAGACTTTTTAAGTTTCTTAGCTTGGCTTGTAGATCCTTGAAAGTCCTCCCTCTCAGACTTCTACAGATCACTACTGTAAATTGTCATGTAAAAACACAATGCCACCACCGGCAGTCTATCTGGGGAAACCTCTTTGGAAAGCAAGACTGAACTTTGCTTTAGATATATTAATAGGAAACAGAGTTACTGTGAAATCTTCTAAGACCAACCCCAGACAACTGATATTTCTGTACTTGTACTTGATTTTCATAGAATTTCAGAGATCAAAGGAATATTCATGGTAAGGAAACAGAAGCTCAAATAAGTTAAGTGACTTGGCAAGAATTTCGTGACCCATTAAGTAGCAGAACTTAACAAAAACCCTTGTTTCTTGATTAGCTAGTTTGTTGTTCACACAGAACATGGGCTTGTCATCTGGCAGGTTTGTGTAATACAAATTCTCTCTCTAATCAAATTATGAGCTTCTGGAAAATAGAAACATCATTTATTTCTTTTTTTTAATGTTTATTTATTTGGGGAGGGAGGGAGAAAGAGAATCCCAAGAGCCCAAATCTCATGAACCATGAGATCATGACCTGAGCCAAAATCAAGAGTCGGACTCTTAGCCAACTGAGCCACCCACGCACCCAAACATCATTTATTTCCTTTGAAAGTCATTAGTGACTTTCCTAGTTCTGGGACCTTAATAATAATCAAATACTACCAAAATAAAGATCTAAAGGAGTAAATAAATACGTTCAGCACTAGATCTTGATAAAATGGCAAAAATACACTCCAAGATTCAAAACCCGCCGCCTTCCTCTCCCAACACTCAACTATTTGCATGTATGTTTATTTGTATTTCCAGGAAGATTCTGAAAGAGGACATCTTTTCTTACTTTTTTGGGTAAGTATGGCTTCTCTGATTAACACCTTAAAAAAACACACTTGATAAAGTATTAACTAACCCTAGGACAAGAAGTCCATCAAGGACCACTTGTCAACAATTAACTGAACCACAACACTCTAAAAAGAGAAACAGATATAACAAATGAACAAATACAAGGAAGGAACGAACGAACGAACAAACGAACAGAAAATCCAGAAATGGACCAATAGCTATCATCAGTTCATCTTTGACAAAGCAGAAAAGAATATCCAATAAGAAAAAGACTCTTCAACAAATAGAATTGAGAAAAGTGGACAGCAAATGAAGAAAACTAGACTACTTTCTTACATCTGACACAAAAACAGGATCAAAATGGATTAAAGACCTAAACGCGAGACCTGAAACCATAAATATCCTAGAAGACAACACAGGCAGTAATTTCTTTGACACTGACCGGAGCAACTTCTTTCTAGATGTGTCTCCTGAGGCAAGCGGAAAAAAGCAAAACAAAACAAAACAAAACAAAAAGGTGGGGGGAACTTCATCAAATAAAAAGTTTCTACAGGACGAAGGGAAGGAAACAATCAACAAAACTAAAAGGCAACCTACAGAATGGGAGAAGATATTCACAAACGACATAAATGAAGGGTTAGTTTCCAAAATACGTAAAGAACTTATAAAACTCAACACCCCAAAAAATAAATAATCCCGTTGAAAAATGGGCAGAAGACATGAATACACATACAGATGGCCAACAGACACATGAAAAAAGATGCTCGGCAGCACTGATCATCAGGGAATGCAAATCAAAATTATGAGGTATCACCACACACCTGTCAGAATGTGTGAATAAAATCAACACAAGAAACAAGCATTGGCAAGAATGTAAAGAAAAAGGAACCCTCGTGCACAGTTGGTGGGAATGCAAACTGGTGCAGCCACTGAGGAAAACAGGATGGAGGTTCCTCCAAAAGTTAAAAATGGAACTACCCTACAATCCAGCAATTGTACTACTAGGCGTTTACCAAAAAAAATATAAAAATACTAATTCAAAGGGATACGTGCACCCCAGTATTATAGCGGCATTATTTATAATAGCCAAGTTATGGAAACAGCCTAAGTGTCTAATGACTAATGAATGCATAAAGTAGAAGTGACATATATATATATATATATATATATATATATATACATACATACATATATATATGAATATTATTCACCCATAAAAAAGAATGAAATCTTGCCATCTGTAATGATGTGGATGGAGCTAGAGAGTATTACACAAAGTGAAATAAGTCAGTCTGAGAAAGACAAATGCCGTATTGTTTCACTCACATGTGGAATTTAACAAAACAAATTAGCAAAAGGAAAAATGGTGGGGGGCAAACCAAGAAACAGATGCTTGACTGTAGAGAACCAACTCATGGTTACCAGAAGGGAGATGGGTGGGAGGGAATGGGTTAAATGGGTGATGGGGATTAAGGAGTGCACTTGCTGTGATGAGCACAGGGTGATGTATGGAAGTGTTGTGTCATTATATTGCACATCTGAACCTAATATTATACTGTATATTAACTGTAGTTTAGATAAAAACTTTTTTAAAAAAATTAAAAAATTATATATGTAATTATATATACACACAGAGTTTAGCTATACTAGCAAGAGAATATTTAAGCCATTTTATACTATTCACTTAATATTCAATTAAAAATTGGGGGAAAACTTTGCTCACTTGTGTCATATCTAAGAGAGCTTTGCCTAACCCAAGGTCACAAAGACTTATTGATTTATTCCTATATTTCCTTCTAAGAGCCTTGTATTTTAGCTCTTACATTTAGGTCTACAATCCATTTTTAGTTACTTTTCATTTTAGGGTCTAAATTTATCTTTTTTGCATGTGGATATCCAACTGTCTCAGCACCATTTGTTGAAAGACTTCTCTTTACTCATTGAATGACATTAGCATTTTTCTTGAATATCAACTTACCATAAAAGATTTAGATGTTCAATTTTAATCAGCAATGTTTTGTAGTTTTCAGTGTATATCTCCCACTGCCACTAAAAATTCCTACTTTATCCTTTTAATGCTGTTGTGAATGTGATTTCTTAATTTCCTTTTCAGATTATCCACTGAGATATACAGAAAAAAGTACAGAGAAAAACTGATTTTTGTATATTGATCTTATATTCTGTAATCTTGCCGAACACATTAGTCATAAGAGTTTGTTTTTCAGACGCCTTAGAATTTTCTATATATAGGATATCATCTATAAATGAAGACAATTTACTTCTTTCTATCCCATCTGGGTGCTTTTTTTTTTTCCTTTGCCCAGCTGCACTGGTCAGAACCTCCATTACAATGTTGTATAAATTGCCTTGTTCCCTACCGTTAGAAGAATGCATTCACGTTTTCATCATTAAGAATGTTGACGGCTGTAGGCTTTTTTGTGAATCCCCTTCGGTTAATGAAGTTCTCTTCTGTTCCTAATTTTTTTTTTTTAATGTGTATCTATTTTTGACAGAGTGAGAGAGACAGAGTGTGAGTGGGGGAGGGGCAGAGAGAAACAGAGACACAGAATCCGAAGCAGGCTTCAGGCTCCAAGCCGTCTGCACAGAGCCCGACGCAGGGTTCAAACTCATGAACCGTGAGATCATGACCTGAGCCAAAGTCAGACACTTAACCGACGGAGCCACCTAGGCGCCCCGCTAATCTGTTGCCATGTTTTATTTATTATGAACGGTATTGGATACTGTAAAACGTTTGCGTGTCTATTAATCATCATGTGACTTTTATCCTTTATTAACATGATATTGATTTTTCAGATTTTAAATCACCTTTGCACTCTTGGTATAAATCACATGGGTCATGTTGTATAATACTTTCTATATGTTGCTGGATTCAGTTTGCTGACACTTTGTTAATGATTCAGGTGGGCATCTATATTCCTAAGGGATATCAGTCTGTAGTTTTCTTATGTCTTCTCTGGTTTCGGTATAAGGGTAAGACTGACCTCAATGAATTATTTGAGAAGTATTCCCTCCTCCTCTCTTTTCCGGAAGGCTTTGTGAAAGACTGGTATTATTGATTCTTTAACTGTTTTGACAGAATTCTCCCGGGCCTGAGCTTTTCTTTGTAGAAAGATTTTTAATTGCTAATTCAATTGCTTTGCTTGGTGTAGATCCTTGCTCAGCTACCACTGTCTGTCTGAGACTGATCCTGGCTACGTCCCTTTCTAATCCATTCACTGCCACTGTCAGCACACCCAGGGTTCGGCACTCCACCCACTCTCCCTATAGCATTTCACACTTTCAAATATCCTGTAGGTTATACTTACCAGTTTAGTTTTTATTGTAGATCTCCCCCAATAGAATGTGAGCCCTTTTAGGATCTGTTTTGTTCATAGATGCCTCCCAAGAGACTAGGTGTATGCATAGCATATAGTGGGTATTATTAAATATTTGTTGAATGAATATATTTAAAAAGCAGAGTTCATCTACTAGCCACCATAAAATGGAAAGTATAAAGTGCCTGAAAAGTGGAATTTATTCATTCCTTCATCCAGTCAACAAACAGTTCCTTCTCTTTGCCACCCAGGTACGGCAGCAAACACCGGGAATATTCAAGACAGACAAGGCCCTGTTGACATAGTGCTTGTTTATTAATTTTGTCTCTCCTCATAGAATGTAAAAAAAAAAAAAAAAAAGTATAATTCCTGTAATGATAAGTCTTATAAAGACAACAGAATACATAAGTAAATGTGTTAATGACTAGAGACCAGAAAGATAGGGATTCCCTCTCCAGCTAGAATGATCAAGAAAGCCCTCTATGAGGAGGTATCATCTGAAGTAAAACCAGGATGAGGAGAAGCCGTCCATGCAGAAACCCGGGGAGTAAATATTTTAGGGAGACAAAAAGCGTAAAGTTGTGACTGGGAAGTGGAGGTTGGTAAATTCAAAAAACAAAAAAAGTCAGCATGACCTGAAGGTGGAATTAGAGGGACAGAGTGGGAAGGTATCCCACCTCCAGTGTGGAAACCCTAAACCCACCCTGATATTTTTAGCAATTTGCACGCATCTGGAATGTTTTTTTAATTTTTTTTTTAACATTTATTCATCTCTGAGAGACAGAGAGAGACGGAGCATGAGCAGGGGAAGGGCAGAGAGAGAGAGGGAGACACATAATCCAAAGCACGCTCCAGGCTCTGAGCTGTCAGCACAGAGCCCGACGCGGGGCTCGAACTCACAAACTGTGAGATCACGACCTGAGCGAAGTTGGACCTCAACCGACTGAGCCACCCAGGCGCCCCATTGGAATGTATTTTTACATCACCTTCTGTCTCCCATGCTCCCTCTCCTACTCTTCCATCCCTCTAGGAAAAGTGCCAATGGCATAAATAACCAGTGTCACCGAGTCGAAATTTGAGAAACCTGTTCCCTGGTAGACCTAGTGCTTCTGTGTTAAATCTGCAAAGGCTGTGCCTTCCTCAGAACATTTTACTATTAGAAAAATGTATCATAAACTAGCATACCTCCAACCCACACTTGTGCAGTGCAAACACGCATGGCAATGTGTACGTGGCTCTGGTTGCTGAGATCGAGGACGGCTTCATGCAAACCAAACTGGTTCCATGCTTCCTCTGTTTCAAATGCCAAATGCTGCAGATGTTAAATATACAGGCGGATTTGCGTGCAGTGCACACTATTGCTATTCAGCATTAATTATAGTTGGCAGCTGATTCTGTTTGTACTATCCTCATGAGAGAAGAACGAGTCTGAGTACCGTGAGTATCCATCATCAATCACTGGAGGAAACACTACGTGCACAGTCAAGTGGGGCAGATTCAAGCGGCTGTAGCACTCATGTGCCTCTGTAAGAGTCGGGGGAAGGCTCGACTCTATCAGCAGTCTTCAGACAGTCCATCTAAGGAGCTCCGTGGGGAGCTCTTCTACTCTTCGGAATGCTTTTGCCTATATTACATTATGGGTGAACACATTATGGGTTAATAATCATAGGATGATTCATGGGTTATTTTAACTTAGCAGTTTACTGTTGTAAGATTTTTTTTAAATAAGATAAAGCATATTTCACAGAGTCACAGATTCTTAAAAAAAAAATGTCAAGTTTAATCTAGTTTTTTCATGATTCAGCCTTCTAATTTATGAAAGGAAAAGATATGTGTCTTAAATATGTGCTACTGTGTCCTCTGTGCATTCTAGCTGAGTGGCATTAATATGCCACATAGTATGATTAAAATTAATAAGCACTAATGAAATCCATAAAGGTGATCTTTTCCTGAAAGAATGTTTCCGGTGATGGGAGAGTGCCACCTACTGTTCAATGTGGATATCGACATCGCCAGGCCACACAGCCAGTTTGCATTAAATCATCATCATTTTTCAGAGGCCCTTAATTATCAAAATATGAATTATGACTTTTTGAAGAAAATGTTGTATCACTATATGCTCTGGAAACTGAGTTTTCCAAAAGTAAGTTACTTCTCTACAGCTACAGAAACAATTTTGAAATCTTAAAACACCTTGGCCCCAATTGCAGTAGACTGAAAAGAGCACGGGCTCCCAGGCCAAACCGGTTCAAGTCTGGGCCCTGCCTCACGTGTTTTTAAACCTGAGATTGTCCCATCATATGAAAAGAACTTAATACACAGTAGACATTCGATAGATTATAGATGTCAACTATTAAGAAAAATAGGTTTCCCACTCAGGTCTACAAGTTGACAGGTTTCTTTTGGGTTTTCATATAGGCTTCAGTCATCAGGGCTTTAAGAAATGTGTTATTAGGGGCGACCGGGTGGTTCAGTCAGTTACGCGTCCAACTCAGGTCATGATCTCGAGGTTTTTGGGTTCGGGCCCTGCGTCGGGTTCTGTGCTGACAGCTCAGAGCCTGGACCCTGTTTTGAATTCTGTGTCTCCCTCTCTCCCAGCCCCTCCCCCTGCTCGTGCTTTGTCTTTCTCTCAAAAATGAACAAACATTAAAAAAAATTTATTTAAGGAAAATGTTTTATTAAAAAGGCAACTTGTGCCAAATCAATTTCATTCCTCCCTAATCACCTGCATAAAAAAGGACCTAATCTGAGTTCTTTTTTGATCCTTCCCTCAACCAGTTCCAAGTTTAAAGCTTTTTTTTTTTTTAAGCTACTGAAGAAATAAATGATCAGGTTCAAACAGCCACTGTATGGAAGATGAGTGAATTCTCTTCACTTGCTTTCTCACATCTCATAAATTACATAACCGTTTTAAAAACAGTGATTTTTAAAATCCTGCTAAACTATTTCAAGAATATCTTCCTCATGACATTTTTAAAAAAGGGTTTAATTTGGGGTGTATTTGTGTCTTTCTTTTTATATTAGTTTCAGGTGTACGACTTAGTGATCTGACAAGTTTATATATCATGCTACGTTCACCACAAGTGCACCTACCATCTGCCCCATTATATCGCTATTACAATATCATTGACTGTGTTCTTTTTGCTCTGCTTTTTATTCCTGTGGCTTATTCCATAACCGGAGGCCTGTATCTCCCACTCCCCTTCATCCATTTTGCCCACCCCCCTTCTTTCCTCCTCTCTGGAAACCAGTCTATTCTCTGCATTTGTAGTTCTGATTCCACTTTTTGTTTTTGTTTTTATTTTTTAGATTCCATTTATGGTGGAGTCATACGGTATTCGTCTTTCTCAGTCCAACTTATTTCACTTAGCATAATATCCTCTAGGTCCATCCACGGCGTCTCAAATGGCATGATCACATCCTTTTTATGGCTGAGTAACAGTCCATTGTGTGTGTGTGTGTGTGTGTGTGTGTATATACATATATATATACATATATGTACATGTATATACACACACACACACACACACACACACACCACACTTTCCTTATCCATGCATCTATTAATGAACGCTTAGGTTGCTGCCATGTGTTGGCATTGTTTTTAACCCTTAGATTTAATCCAATTTCATTAATTTACCCTTGCAAGGTCTCCAAAATGAAGTCTCTTTTGAGCCTGAACCTATCTTAAGATTACAGATTGATTGTTTGGATAAGAGGTTAACGGTAATACAGACGAACAGCATCATGACAGCTCAGTACACTGCCCCTCGGGAAGGGGCAGAGGGGACAGCGGAAGCAGCAGGGGGGACAGGCCGGAACAGAGATGTCACTACGCCTTGCTCACTCTGGGCTTTGATTTTCTTTCCTCTGCTGGAGTTTGGATATGTCTGTCTGACTCTCTCTCATTCCTGGATTTCTTTCTCTCCCTCTCAATCTCTTCCCTTTGGATAGCTTTCTTTCCTGGATAAACAGGAGGAGATTTAAGAAAACAGAGAAAGTAAAGGAAAATAAGACAGGGTAAAAGAGGATCATACAACAGAGCAGAGGCTGGGTATTTACTAATGTGGTATTGACTACATTAAGCTTTTTTTTTTTTTTTTAATGTTTATTTTTTAGAGAGAGAGAGAGGGAGACACAGAACCCGAAACAGGATCCAGGCTCCAAGCTGTCAGCACAGAGCCCGATGCAGGGCTTGAACTCACGAACCGTGAGATCAGAACCTGAGCTGAAGTCGGATGCTTAACTGGCTGAGCCACCCAGGCACCCCTAAATTAAGCGTTTAATGCCTTCTCCTCACTCAGAAATTAGACCGAATTCTGTACAGAGTCAGCCACACCTAGACACAGATAAGCACACTGCCACCTACACAGGAGCACGGGATGGGAGCAGGAGCACCACACGGAAGGAGGACACTCGTGAGCCTTTCAGTATTTTCCAGCTTCGTTTCCTCGTCTCTACAATTCGGGGATATGACTAGGTCAGCGATCGCCCGCACTTTGTTTTTACCAGTACCTACAGTAAGAACTACAACTTCCATCAGACCCAAACATACACATATCCCCCACAAACGAAAGGAAGTTCCAAGCGACAATTCTTATCCTCAGTACGTGCAATGCACTAATATTTTATACCGTTTTTTAAAGGTCAGCTGCCAGTCACAACTTAGGTTCACAGTCAACCAGTGAGCCATAACCTCGGTTTCAGAAATACCGGTCTTTCGAAAATCCAGTGTTCCGGCTCGAAGACTTGATGAGTTCACACCACACGGGGCCCGTGTCCTCTGGCCTCAAGCTCTCTGTCGACCACATTTCTGCCACTCTCCACCCACACTCGATGCTCCAGTCTTACGGGCCTTCTCGCTGGTCCCCGGACGAGCTGAGCAGGCTCCCACCACAGAATCTTTGCACCTGCAGTTTTCTCTACCTGGACGGCTCTCCCGCCAGGACTACCAAGGCCCTCATAGCATCACTCCATTCAGGCCTCTGCTCAAATGTGGGTGATTCTGAGAGGCTTCCCCAGCCATCCAAATAAATACCAACCCCCTTCCACTTCCTTTACTCTCTGACCCTATACCTGGTTTCAGCTTTTCATAGCAGTTATCGATACCTAACATTTCACGTTTGTTTGTTTGTTTTTTGTGACTCCCTACCCCTAGAAGTTTTAGCTCCATAAGGGCAGGTCTTTGTCATTCACTGCTAGGTCCTAGGTGCCTAGGACAGGGTCTGGCACTTAATAGGGATCTAAAAGTAACTGCTGAGTGAATGAACGAGCCTAGAGTTCTGTCTCAGAATAAAGTATTTGACTTGGAATTCTAGACATTCTCTGGCGGTAATAAGCCCTTGCTCAAAACTAGGTCCCCAGCCCTGGTCTCTACCATGTGACTACCAGGGAAACGTGGTGGAAAGTTAACTTCCTTTCTCTGCAACTCTATTTTCAGAGCATTATTCTTCCTTGGACATCTGTGCTCCTCTGCTCTCTACTAATATTCGTCTGTCTTCTCCATACCTACAGTAGCTATCTCTAAAGGCCACTATGAATTAGTTAAGAATCTTAAATGCCTTAAAAAAATAGGAAAATGTTTTGTAAATGTCAGGCACCATCGTCAGTAAAATTGCAAATGCACAGAGCTTTTGCCAGGTGCTAAAGTGAAAAAAAGAGAAGGGGGAAGAGGAGAGGGGACAAGAGTGACTGAAGCTGCTAATTTAGCTACGGTGCGAAAGAAAATCCTCTCTGAAGAGGTGTCACAGGCGCGTAGGGACACGTGGAGAAGCATTCCAGGCAAATGGAATAGCACGTGTAGCTGAAGTGCATGTAAATGTGAAATTAAAAAAAAAAAAAAAGAGGTAAACTTTAAAAACTGGCTATTTCAAAAGGGTAAATCAAAAAGAATTTTCTTAAGAAGCATATTAGTAAGAACACCTCAAGTATTCCTAATGGTCATGAATGTGTGTGCGCCCAGTCACAACTCGCCCCACAGGAACTACTCGGTCAATAAGCAAACTGTTTAAAAGAGAGAAAAAAAAACATTTGTTAAGCCCCTAACGGGGCGGGGCACAAGGGTGAACACTGAACAATAAACCACGGTGACGTCGTTTCCTCCTCTGTTTGAAAATGCCTTCTGGTAAATTTAAGGAATCAACGTTGATCTGAGTATGCATAAGCTTAACTTTAAATATAGATATATTCACAAGTTGAAGAAAACCTGAAAGTGAATAAAAAAGAAACCCACAGAGAATGCTGTAAAGTTAACTCGTTTTGTTTTTAATTAACACTCCTACACAGTGATGAGTCGTTCCTTTCTGTTCTCACGTTCAATAAGTCTCCATTTAACACCTGTCAGTAATAACAACGGCAGCACCAATAATAATAGCCGACATTCTTGGGGTGCTTATGATACATAAAGCATTAGGCTAAGAACTTTATCCCGTTCAGTCACAACAATATTTAACAGTAGATATTGTTACCATTTACTAGGAGGGTTAGTATTATTGCCCCATAGCTCAACCTATGTGTGTATTGAGAAACAAGGTAAAATCTGAAAGACGTTATGAAATTTTTAAATGAAAATGCTGGGGGGGGGGGGGAAGGGATTATATTTTAGGATCCATTCTCCCTTTGAATATAAATTTTAAAGCTGTTTGTTTATAATTTATTGTCAGACTGGCTTCCATACATCACCCAGTGCTCATCCCAAGAGGTGCCCTCCTCAATGCCCATCACCCACTTTCCCCTCCCTCCCACCCCCCATCAACCCTCAGTTTATTCTCAGTTTTAAGAGAATAAAAACTTATTCTTATGGTTTGCCTCCTTCCCTCTCTGTAACTTTTCCCCCCCTTTCCCCTCCCCACTGTCTTCTGTTAAGTTTCTCAGGATCCTTACACCGGTCAGAGTGGCTAAAATGAACAAATCAGGAGGCTATAGATGCTGGAGAGGATGTGGAGAAACGGGAACCCTCTTGCACTGTTGGTGGGAATGCAAATTGGTGCGGCTACTCTGGAAAACAGTGTGGAGGTTCCTCAAAAAATTAAAAATAGACCTACCCTATGACCCAGCAATAGCACTGCTAGGAATTTACCCAAGGGATACAGGAGTGTTGATGCATAGGGGCACTTGTACCCCAATGTTTATAGCAGCACTCTCAACAATAGCCAAACTATGGAAAGAGCCTAAATGTCCATCAACTGACGAATGGATAAAGAAGATGTGGTTTATATATACAATGGAATACTGCTTGGCAATGAGAAAGAATGAAATCTGGCCATTTGTAGCAACGTGGATGGAACTGGAGAGTGTGATGCTAAGTGAAATAAGTCAGGCAGAGAAAGACAGATACCATATGCTTTCACTCATATGTGGATCCTGAGAAACTTAAAGCTGTTTAATTATGAAAAATATTCAGATACTTAAGACATACAAATACTCACCTTTCAGAGATTTGTGCATGTACAATAAAATGTAAACAGCAAGATGACTTAACATAATGACAGACTTGTACCTGCCACCAAATGGAGGGGTTTTCAGTTTTGCCAACACCAGATTTCTAGGCCTATGTAGCAAGAAAACACTAGGCCCAAATGGGCTCATTGTACTTTCATAATCAAATTACTGAATAACAAAATCTCAACTACCACAAATAAAAGCAAATGTTCCCATCTAATCTATTTAAGCTAAGTAGAAATTCATGGATCTCAGATCTAATGCTCACTAAATACATACCACCCACATCTAGCTATCCCTTCCTCAACAGCACGTGAGAATTACTGACATCGGCCTCAAGCAGTACTCCTGCCGTCTGCCATCGTCCCTCCCTTTCACCCTGACCCTTTATTGTTCCCGTTAGGAAAACGAATCTAAACTGACAAAGAGTTTAATATGTAACAGTAATTTTCAAAATTTAATTTATTTAGTTTTTGAGAAAGGGGGGAAGACAGAGAGAGAGAGGCACAAGGAGAAGAGCAGGACGCCTAACCGACTAAGCCACCCAGGTACCCCAAAAGTAAGTTTTTAAGTAGCCACAAAATTAGACAACACCACTAACTTCAAATATTTATTTCTGAAACTTATCTTAAACTTTAATCTCCTTCCATGTCCCCCAACTATCTTCTCATTAGACAGCATTCTGGTTAATAAGAAAAGAATACATTCCATATGCACAGTACATTAGTTTATAAATTACTTTCATATTCATTTGATCCTCACAAAAACGCTTTCAGGTATTCTGAACAGAAATTATCATTCTGATTTTATGAAAGGGAAAACAATTACCTGCGAAGGTTACAAATCACACAGTAAATAAATACATGCTGAGGCCAAGTAGGATTGAAAACTTCAGATTTCTTTTTTTTTTTTTTTGACGTTTATTTATTTTTTGAGAGAGACAGAGCATGAACGGGGGAGGAGCAGAGAGAGAGGGAGCCACAGAATCTGAAACAGGTTCCAGGCTCTGAGCTGTCAGCACAGAGCCCGACGCAGGGCTTGAACTCACAAGCCGTGAGATCATGACCTGAGATGGAGTTGGACGCCCAACCAACTGAGCCATCCAGGCACCCCAAAAACTTTAGATTTCTAGCACTACACCAGATCCTGTGGACTACAAAAGGCTGCTTCCTCAGAACGGGTAACAAGAGACAACTACATAATCTATCTGTGAGGAATAGAAAAAGTCACCTCTAGCTTCTTCCGTATATACCGGTAATAAATTTTGAATTCTAACCATGTATGAAAAATGCCAAATAATTACAGAAAAAATATTTCAGGTAATTATCAACAGTGCTTCTTATCTATGGAACATGCTGTAATTTTTAAAGTTTTTTTTTGTATCACTGTTTTTATTTATATTCTAGTTAACCTATAGTGTAATATTGGTTTCAGGAGAATTTAGGGATTCACTTACATACAATACCCAGCGCTCATCACAAGTGCCCTCCCTAATACTCATCACCCATTTAGTCCATCCCCCGCTCAGCTTCCTCCATCAACATTCGGCGTGTTCTCTATAGGTAAATTATAATTTGCTTCCCTCTCTTTTTTTTTTCCTATCCCCTATGTTCATCCGTTTTGTTTCTTAAATTCCACAGATAAGTAAGATCAAACGGGATTTGTCTTTCTCTGACTGACTTATTTCGCTTAGCATAATACACTCTAGCTCCATCCACATCATTGCAAATGGCAAGATTTCATTCTTTTTGATGGCTGAGTAACATTCCTGTGTGTGTGTATCTCTCTCTCTCTCTCTCTCTCTCTCTCACACACACACACACACACACACACACACACCATGTCTTCTTTATCCATTCATCAGTCAATGGACATTTGGGCTCTTTCCATAATTTGGCTACTGTTGATAATGCTGCCATAAACATAAGGGTGCATGTGCCCCTTTGAATCCGTATGTTTGCATCCTTTGGGTAAATACCTAGTAGCACAGTTGCTGGATTGTAGGCTAGTTCTATTTTTAACTTTTTGAGGAACCTCCATAGTGTTTTCCAGACTGGCTGCACCAATTTGCATTCCTACCAACCGTGTAAGAGGGTTCCCTTTTTTCCACACCCTTGCCAACATTTGTTGTTTCCTATGTAGTTAATTTTAGCCATTCTGATAGAAGTGAGGTGGTATCTCATCATGGTTTTGATTTCTATTTCCCTGGCTACGAGTGATGTTGAAGAACACATATTGTTAAAATGTCGATACTGCTCAAAGCAATCTACACATTTCATACAATCCCTATCAAAATGCCACCAGCATGTTTCACAGAGCTAGAACCAAACAATCTTAAAATTTGTGTGGAACCACAAAAGACCCTGAATAGCCAAAGCGTCTTGAAAAAGAAAAGCCAAGCTGGAGACACCACAATCCCGGACTTCAAGCTATAATACAAAGCTGTAGTCATCAAGACAGTTGTGTTTTGTGGCACAAAAACAGACACAGAGATCAATGCAACAGAATAGCAAACCCAGAGATGGACCCACAGCCATATGGTCAAGCAATCGTTGACAAAGCAGACAAGAATATCCAGTGGAAAAAGACAGTCTCTTCAACAAATGGTGTTGGGAAAACTGGACCACTTTCTTACACCATACACAAAAATAAATTCAAAATGGATGAAAGACCTGAATGTGACATAGGAAACCATCAAAATCCTCGAGGAGAAAGCAGGCAAAAACCTCTTTGATCTTGGCCGCAGCAACTTCTTTCTCAACACATCTCCAGAGGCAAGGGAAACAAAAGCAAAAATGAACTACTGGGACCTCATCAAGATAAAAAGCTTCTTCTGCACAGTGAAGGAAACAATCAACAAGACTAAAAGGCAGCCTACAGAAACGGAGACGATATTCACCAGCGGCATATCTGATAAAGGGTTAGTATCTAAAATCATAAAGAACTTATCAAATTCAACACCCAAAATACAAATAATCCACTTAAGAAATGGGCAGAAGACACGAATAGACATTTTTCCAAAGAAAATGGCTAGCAGACACATGAAAAGAACATATTGCAATTTATAATCTTAACATTATATTGGGTAAGAAAGGTGAAACTTTTACCAGAAGTTCAAATCCATTGTTAGATGTATGTAAGAAATGTATGAACAATACCAGGTTAGAGCTTAGAAGAAACAGGCACCATGGCACACTGCTAGCGGAGTACAAATAGCAAAACTTTCTGGAGTTAATTGGCAGTGCATACCAAAAAGCCTTAGGGGGGCGCCGGGGTGCATCACTCGGTTAAGCGTTGACTTTGGCTCAGGTCTGATCTCACCATTTGTGAGTTCAAGCCCCGCCCGTGTCAGGCTCTGTGCGGACAGCTCAGAGCCTGGAGACCCCTTCAGATTGTGTGTCTCCCTCGTTCTTTGCCCCTCCCCCGCTCGCACTCTGTGTCTCTCTCAAAAATAAATAAACATTAAAAAAAAAAAAAGCAAAGCAAAAAACAAAAAGCCTTAGAAATGCACACGTCCTCTCACCCAGTTATTCCATTTCTAATTTATTCTAAGGAAATAATTATGGATGTATGTAAAATTATGCCTATAAAAATATATTAGTTGTGGGGTTAAAAGACCAAATAAATAAATGGCTTGGTTACATCAGAGTAAATTAAAGAATAAAATGGAGCTCCTAAAATTGGATCTGGGAAACTGCATAAGATATATTAAGTGAGGAAAAAGAAAAACACAGATTTATAAACCATACACACAGTAGGATCACATTTTAAAAGATATATACATGTATGTGTATGTGTAAGTATACTGTATGTATGTGTCACTGGGATACTATACTAAAATATTAATAGTGACTGTACATAGTCCATGATATTACAGATGAATTTAATCATATTGTTTCTACATAGTTTCACATCTCCAAAAATGACTATGTCCGGTATAAGTTAAATATTTGACATGTATACAAGTTAAATATATATACGTATTTTATATATACTTGTATTACATGTATAATACATTACAAACGTATCATATAATGATATATTGTAGGCAACATATATGTTGCCTAAACATATATATGTTTCATATATATTATATATAATATATATTATATATATATGCATATAGATGCATATATATATATATGCATATAGCCTATGTAACTCGTATCAGAACTACAGAAAACAAGATGAAATTTATTTTTTTTTTCAACGTTTATTTATTTTTGGGACAGAGAGAGACAGAGCATGAACGGGGGAGGGGCAGAGAGAGAGGGAGACACAGAATCGGAAACAAGCTCCAGGCTCCGAGCCATCGGCCCAGAGCCTGACGCGGGGCTAGAACTCACGGACCGCGAGATCGTGACCTGGCTGAAGTCGGACGCTCAACCGACTGCGCCACCCAGGCGCCCCAACAAGATGAAATTTAAATTTATGTGTATCAGAGAACTCTGGAACCATTGCGCATACATAGAGAAATACATCTTAAAGAATAAAGCGCTATGAAGAAGGCACAGTACATGAGTCAGGAGAGATAACAATAGCAACTTAATTAAACAAAGTGCCTAGTATCAGAAAATAAACTTGAATTGAGCAGTACATTTTAATAGCTACAATTTCTCACATCTAATAAATAGAAAGTCTTAAAATATCAACAGCTTTTGGAAATGAAGTAGTTTAAACAGACTTTGCAAGAAAGTGGAAAGGAGGCTAATAGAAGTGTTGGAGAGATTTCTGGAGAACGAGTTACTTCAATCTTATGCAATAGCACCATCAAGAAAGATATTAGGTGAAATCCCAGCAGAAAACACAACATCCACAGAGAAACTATGATAACACACATCTGGAATGTGTGACTCTGCCTGCCACACCTCAGACAAGATATTATGGAAACAAAGAGTCCAGAAAAGGGCGATTAGATTTTTGACAAGCGATTATAAAGGGAGAAATCAGGAGTGTTTAATCTTCAAACGTAAGATCTGGACAGAAAAATCTTTTCCAAAGTTTATAAGAAAACATTTTCCAAAGTTTGTAAGATCATAAATGTTGCGGATAGGATGGAAATTGTCGCTGAAAGACCAAACTAATATGAGTAAAGTTTTAATAAGGCAGCTCCAAGGAAAATAAACTCTTTTGATAGAATAGGGAAAATGTAGGTGAGGCATTATCCCAGTACATTTAGAGTGAAATCCAAAATCCTTCCCAAGCTTCCGAAGCGTCAGTATTCCCTGGTGGCTGCCTGCCTTGGATCCCTAGTCCTCCCATCGTCCTCACCTTCCCTAGATCCCACCCCCATTTGCCCCCTCCAATGGGCCTCCAATGGGCCTCTGCACTTGGCTGCTGTCTGCTTGGAAGGTGCTTCCCCTATATCTTCATCCTGCCTGCTCCTTCCTTCTGAGATGTCAGCTTAAAAGCCACTTCCTCGCGAGGACCTTTTCTAATTTTCCCACCTAAAGCTACGTGCTCTTGGAACCTGGCACTACAACATTACTTCGTTTAATTTTCCTCATATTGCTTGGCACCGTATGAGATGACCTACTCATTTATTTGTGTCATGGCTTCATTCATTTATTTAATGTATTGTATGTCTCAACTAAGAAAAAAAATCTTTAAGGTTAAACCATCAAGGGGGCTTTCCCTGACCACCCTGGCTAGGTCAGGCCACTCTTTTTTAGGACACATTTTGATCTTACCTTGTGATTTTTCTTTTGTGACCCAACTTACTCTTGAAATTTATTCTCTGATACCTGTTTTTCTCAGTAAGTTCCATGGGGTGTGCAAGGTAAGCTGGGGCCAGGGAAGGTCTCGAATGCCAATTCAGATATTTGGGCTCCACTCTATAGGCACTGAGGAAGGACTATCTTATTAATCAATGTATTTATTGTTAGTGCCTGGCACACAAAAAGCACTCAATACCTGTTTGAACTGATGAATAATTGGTGAATGGGAAAGAATAGATGAAGGAGGAGATTGGATTTCTATCTTACACAGCTCACAAAAATTAACTTGGAATGGATTAAAGACTTAAACACAAGACTGGAAACCTTAAAATTCCTAAAAGGAAACAGGGAAAAATCTCCTAAATATTGGCCTGGGCAACAGTTCTTCGGGTAGGACACTAAAAGCACATACAAAAAAGCAAAAATCAGTAAGTGGAACTACAACAAACTAAAAAGCTTCTGCGCAGCTAAATAATAAACAGGGGTGCCTGGGTGGCTCAGTTGAACGTCCGACTTTGGCTCAGGTCATGATCTCATGGCTCGCGAGTTTAAGCCCCACGTCGGGCTCTGTGCTGACAGCTCAGAGCCTGGAGCCTGCTTCAAGTTCTGTGTCTCCCTCTCTCTCTCTCTGCCCCTCCCCTTCTCGCTCGCTCTCTCTCTCAAAAATAAAATGAAACATTTTAAAAAAGGGCATTTTAAGAAACAAGAAACACAATAAGGCAATCTTCAAAATGGGAGAAAATATTTACAAACTATATCTAATGAGGGGTTAATATCGAAATTATATATACATACGTACAACTGAATAACAGATATAGAAGCAATAGGATTAAAAAAGATGGGTAGAAGAACTGAACAGACTTTCTCCAAAGAAAACATACAAATGGATAACAGGCACATGAAAAGGTTCTCAGCATCATAATCAACACAGAAAAGTAAATCAAAACCACCATAAATATCACCTCGCACCTGTCAGAATGGCTACTATAAAAAAAACACACACACACACACAAGAGATAGCAAGTGTTGCAGAGGCTATGGAGAAAAGGGAAGCCTCACGCACTGTTGGTGGGAATGTAAAATGGTGCAGCCACTATGGAAAGGACCATGAAAATTCCGCAAAAATTTTAAAATAATAGTGCCATATAATCCAGCAATTCTATGTCTGTGTATATTATATATGGAAAAAAAATGAAAACTTTAACTCCAAAAGACATATGCACCCTCCCCATGCTCAATGCAGCGTGATTTACAATAGCCAAGATATAAAAACAATCTAAGGGCCCATCAGTGGATGAATGCATGAAGCAACGTGGCACAAATACACAACGGAATATTATCGGGCCACGAGAAAGAAGGAAATGCTGCCATTTGTGACAACAGGGATGGACTCTGAGGTCACGAAGCCAAATGAAGTTGGTCAGACAGATAAAGACAAGTACTGTATAATTTCACTTACACGTGGAATCTAAAAAGACCAAACTCAAAGAAACAGTTCATAGAATGGAGGTTACCAGGCGCTGCAGGTGAGGAAAACGGGGAGCTGTTGATCAAAGGGTAAAAACTTCCACTTAGAAGAGGAGTAAGTTCTGGGGAACCTAATGCATAACACTGTCATTGTAGTTAACAATGCCAGATTATACACTTGAAAGTTGCTAAGAGGGTAGATCTTAAATGTTCTCACCACACACACACACAAAAAAGCAATGGTAATTATGTGATGTGATACAGGTATTAGCTTAACGCTAAGGTGGTTATTAGCGTTTTGCAATATGTGTATCAAATATTTTGCAATATGTGTATCAAATATTTTGCAATATGTGTATCAAATCAACACCTTATATACTTCCAACTTACACAATGTTATATGTCAATTATATCCCAATAAAGCTTGGAAAAAAGGAAAGAAAGGATAAAGAATTAAAAGGCAGAAAAAGGACAGAAAAAGATAAAAGAGCTACATGTGAGGAAAATTAGGGCATTATATTAACCCCATTGCTATTCACTTTTGCAAATACTACTGGTTCCCATTAAAGAAGAAACAGACTCCAAATTATATTTGTAATAAAAATGCTTTAGTAGGAAAAATCGGTTGTTTCTTTTTTGTAAGTTTCAGGTTTCTAATTTAGGCGCCATACTTTCTGATTCAGTCCCGATAAATGAAACCCTTCCTGAGACTTTACAATTATGGTCCTTCCAAGTTAGCAGTTCAAGTGACAAAAAGGAATCCTGGATGGTTACGAAGCATATGTCAAAGATGAAAACAGTAAACCTATTTAGAAGAAACTTCATAAAGCTGAAAACTGAAAAACATTTCATGGAATAAAATCTTGTCCATATTTAGCAATCATGAAACCCTCTTTCAAGTCTCTTTGAAACCAACTTGGAGACATGTGTTTAGCCTAATTCTCGTGGAACACAGGTGACAATCTTTAAAAGCCTTATGTTATAGAAGCAGTTCATCTTGGGTAACAGCATTGAAATCAATGTTCTATTTTAGAAGACGTATAACATTCACATCTCTTTATTATTCAAAAGGGTCTCGGAATTATGTCCTGTGTTCTCTTCATGCGCAAAATGAAATAAATTGATGACCCTAGCGTAATCTTTATCTTAAACAACATGCATTGAGACATACTGAACTACATTTGCTCTGCTGCACATGACAAAGGTGGTTCTAGAATTTGTAGGCAGAACCTAATTATGGTTCTGGAAGCTACAACTGTTCACTAGATGCAGGGAGAAACTGACCAGATCATGTAATTGTAGGGGTCAGGAAGACAAACCAGCCGGGCAAACAAATTCCACCCTCAGCTGCTTGGAGAGAGACCATCAGCCTTTGATGCAACATACCTGTTAGTGGTGAGACTGAACACAGAGAAAGAACATCAATTTCTCTCTCGTTTTTTTTTTTTTAAGTTTCATTTATTTGAGAGAGAGAGAGAGAGAGAGAGGGCAAGCCTGTCTGCATGCTCAAGTGGGGGAAGGGCAGAGAGGGAGGGGGAGAGAGAATCCCAAGCAGACTCCTCACCATTAGTGTGGAGCCCGATGTGGGGCTTGAACCCACAAACCATGAGATCATGACCTGAGCTGAAATCACGAGTCAGATGCTTAACCGACTGAGCCACCCAGGCGCCCCTCTAGTTTTCTAAAGGCCTATTCTTTCTCATAAAGGATTGACAGCGAATGACACAGGAGACAGATCTGCATGCAAAAGGAAACTTGAAAATTCTACTCTAGTCAATTTTAAGCTCTCATTAAATTCAGAGCTTCTCCTGTCACACAATAAGATTGTCACTAAGTCAAAGGAGGAATAAGAAATCTGTGTGCCTTGAGATTAACTATTTTACCTCTTAAAGTACATATTAGTACAAAGTATACTGTATCTTGAACTTTGTGGGTCATGACCGACAGTAAGGAATATGGGGTTTGGGTTTTTTTTTTTAATGTTTATTTTTTGAGAGAGAGCGCGCACGAGCGAACGGGAGCAGGGGAGGGGCAGAGAGAGAGGGAGACACAGAATCCGAAGCGGGCTCCAGGCTCTGAGCTGTCAGCACAGAGCCCGATGCGGGGCTCGAACTCACAAACCATGAGATCGTGACCTGAGCTAAAATTGGACGCTCAACTGACTGAGCCACCCAGGTGCTCCAGGAACATGATCTGTATCATAACCCAGGACATACAAGACACACACAATTTACAATAAAAGTTTCATGGAAGTTATCCTTATTACATACAACGAATATAGTGTCTGTTTTATGTCATCTTTTTTAATGCTGGCTACATACGACAAATTGATGTCATGACCGAGTAATAGGTTAGAACTTCGTCTGAGAAACCGTGCTGAAGTACATACGTTTGGTCTGGCCTTTGTCTACCTCTCTAACTGCGCTTCACATTACCCTCTGCCATACTTTGTCCACTGCCGCTGCCCCCCCAACTCCCCACCACCGAATTTCTATTCTATTTTTACATTAAATCATGAGATCAGTTCCTGCAATATGCCAACTGCTTGACTGCCCCAGGGCCATTGATCTTGTTGTTAGTGCTGTCTGGTACGCTTCCCCCAGACCACTGCACTTCATCATTCAGGTCTCAAGATGGAAGTCAATTCTTCACAGCGGCCTTCACTGACCACCCCGTTTGAAACACGTGACTCCAACTGGGGGCGGTGGGGGGAGGAGGTCACCCCTCTTAGGGTAGTTGGGAAGTCTAAATGACAGAAGGTAAGACAAGCACAAAGAAAACCAGTATTCCCCAAATGTCACTTTCCATCCCCCTATGCCATCCAATTCTAGCTATGGAAATTCTATTCCATTCGCTTAATGATGGCCTTTCTGACTCTGAAAAGTGAGGACTCCATCCTCCAGTATTCCCCAAGTACTTTGTAACCTCTCGGGACACTCACCACATTCCTTCTTTTTCCATTTCAGCAAATATCTGAGCGCCTAATACAGTCTAAGCAATAGCAGGGAACAAAATATTGATCCCCCTCCCAGTTCAGTTTGGAAAGAGTGACAAATTCATACACAATTTCAACTGAATGTGGTAAGTACAACAAGAGAGATGTGTACTATGTAAAGTTGTGACAAGAAATAAAAAGTCACCTCTCTGAGCAGAGAAGTAAGTAACCATCACAGGAGGAGAGACACTTAACCTGGGTCTGAAAGAATCCAAGGGAATTTGGCCGGCAGACAAGGGCAGAAGAGTATCCCGTTTACAGCGTGTGCAAAGTAGAAGGAACACTCATACCACCAGCTTGAAGGTGCTTAGAACATTCAGTGAAAGATAAGCAGTTGAAAGGAAAGTCTAGGCAACGGAGAGGCATGAAAGCAGCTAGACAGGTAAATGCTAGATGATGGAGGGCCTTGCATGCCATTCCAGGGACGCTGAATTTTATACTGTAGGGTTTGGAGAGCCTACAGTTTTAAAATTTTTCTTTTTCAACGTTTATTTATTTTTGGGACAGAGAGAGACAGAGCATGAACGGGGGAGGGGCAGAGAGAGAGGGAGACACAGAATCGGAAACAGGCTCCAGGCTCCGAGCCGTCAGCCCAGAGCCCGACGCGGGGCTCGAACCCACGGACCGCGAGATCGTGACCTGGCTGAAGTCGGACGCTTAACCGACTGCGCCACCCAGGCGCCCCGGAGAGCCTACAGTTTTAAAGAGGTGACTTGAGGCGTGCCTGGGTGGCTCAGTCGGTTAAGCGTCCGACTTCGGCTCAGGTCATGATCTCACGGTTCATGAGTTCAAGCTCTGCTGTTCAAGCACTCTGTGCTGACAGTTCAGAGCCTGGAGCCCGCTTCAGGTTCTGTGTCTCCCTCTCTCTCTGCCTCTTCCCTGCTCGCACTCTGTGCCTCTCAAAAATAAATAAACATTTAAAAAAAGTTTTTTTAATAAACTAAAGAGGTGACCTCAAAGATTTGGGTCTTAGAAAATTCCTTCTTGTTACTGAGAAAATAATGGCTCGAATAACTGCCATACCACACTATTAAAGATATATTGCAACAGTCCAGGCAAGAAATGAGGAGACCTCAAACTAAAACAGGATCTAGTGACCACCTGAATATGGGAAGCGTAGGAAAGCAAGAGAGGTTAACTCTGGTTTCTGGTTTAGGTTACATATATTGCAATATGTAATAACTATATTAATTAGTGATATAATATTAAAGCTATATTATAAGTTAGAGTGATCTCATTAATTAACTTGAAGGAATAAGGAAAACCAGGTAGAATGATAGCAAGTTCAGTTTTAGTCATGGCAAATTTGAGAGGCCTTTGTGGTAACCAGGGAGAGTGTCCGGGAAGCAACTAGGTTAGGCCCTAGCAGGTATGAGAGGAAAACTGAAGTTTAAAAACTTCTTTTTAATGTTTATTTATTTATTGAGAGAGAGACAGAGGGAGAGAGAGAGAGAGAGACACAGAGAGAGAGAAACAGAGCATGAGCAGGGGAGGGGCAGAGACAGAGAGGGAGACACAGAATCAGAAGCAGGCTCTGAGCTGTCAGCCCCAACGTGGGGTCCGAACCCATAGACTGTGAGATCATGACCTGAGCCGAAGTCGGATGCTTAACTAAGCCACCAGGTGCTCCTGAAAACTGAAGTTTAGGTGTGAATGCTTAGGCATTAGTAAAACTCATGTGCGTGGATGAAATCACCCCAGCAAAATGCATAGACTAAGAACTGAAAATAATTAAGGACTGAGTCCTGGAGAATGGCATTTAAAAAGCAGGCAAGGGGCCGCCTGGGTGGCGCAGTCGGTTAAGCGTCCGACTTCAGCCAGGTCACGATCTCGCGGTCCGTGGGTTCGAGCCCCGCGTCGGGCTCTGGGCTGATGGCTCGGAGCCTGGAGCCTGTTTCTGATTCTGTGTCTCCCTCTCTCTCTGCCCCTCCCCCGTTCATGCTCTGTCTCTCTCTGTCCCAAAAATAAATAAAAAACGTGGAAAAAAAATTTTTTTTAAATAAATAAATAAAAAGCAGGCAAGGCCGGTGGGGGGAAAAAGGGGCGGGGGGGGGGGGGATGAATGTTTGTGAACTTGTTATCACAGAAAAGCTAAATAAGATAAACTCTGAGAAGAAATCATTGGATCTGGCATTTTAGGGCCATTAAAAACTTGGAAAAGGGCAACTTCATTGAAACCATTCAAGAGGAAGTCGGACAAGAGTACTGAGGATGAAAAGGGGGGCATTTAAAGCAGGTGAAAATGCTATGCTTCCATGCAGTCACAGAAAGGCGCAAGGGAGGATTGGGCAGTCACTGGATAAACCAGCATGGGGGATACGCTTTTTTGTTTTATTTCATTTTCTCAAGATGTATGACCAGAACACTGGGAAGCAGGAAAAGGAGGCAGAGAGGCTGAAAGCACAGGGTGGGGCGGGGGGGATAAAAGATAGGCAGAAGCAAAAGGTCTTGGAACGGATGGGAGGGAATGAGATCTAGAGGAAAGGTGGATGCATTGTCCTTCAACACCACTCTCTCTACACTAGAAACGCAAAATCGGATGATGGGTAAAATACATATCCATGTGTAGGTTAGGGGCACGAGGCTGAAGAAAACGACTTTCAGTCTCTGGCATCTGCTTAGAAGGGAGGAAAAAGCAGGGGAAGGGACAGGGGTTGGGGAAGTGAAAGTTTGGAGAGGGCTCCGCTGGAAAAGCCCAGGGGCAGACTGGGGCAAGAAAAGGTCCCTGAGTAGGAAGGGAGAAAGAACAGGTGGTGGGAGGGGCTCTGTTGCTAAATTCGTAAGCTATACCCTTCTGACAACAGTCATCTTTCCATCCCCCAGTCCGTTATTCGTAACTCTTTAAAAGAGTTGCTAATGAAGTGAATTAACTCGACCCCCGGTGTTCTCAAACAAGTGACTCAATAAAAATTAGCTCTAGGCTTTTTAAAAATGCCCAGCCCCATTCCTATTGATTCAGAATTTCTGGGGGTGAGGCTCAAGCAAGTGAATTTTCCAGAAGCTCTCCCAAGAGATCTTGAGGGGCATTCCTCTTAAAAAGCACCTACCTAGGGGATAATCCCCTGGCCAGAAGACAGCTGTGCAAATACGGTTCCGACTAAATTGCCCTTTTAGGGGGGAAGGGGCAGCGCTCTGCGGCTCTGGAGGGCAAACACTGCGAGACCTAGGGACACCTGGGTCAGTGCTGAGCCATCACACACACAACCAATGCTCTTAAATGAGGCGCGTTAAAGAGAAGCCAAGAACTTGAAGTGATGAAAACTACAAACATTTAAAACGTCTGTTCGAAATAATGTCTCGCCTCAGGGTATGAGACTCCGTGTTTACCCCTACACTTTTGTCACATTACTCTAGAGGCTCAGCAGTACCGAAGCGGAATTCGAGGCGCTGCAAGACACAGGGAGAGAAAGGAAACTGCAGAAACAGCCCCTGGAAAGAGGGAAACATGGGGCGAAGGTGGAAGAAACCGGGCCGCCTCTGAGTGCCCCTCCGCCCCAGGACCTGGGACGCTACGTAACCAAGACCGTGAAGCGGTTCCTCCGGCCTCGCCTGGCACTCACCATAGCCTCAGGATCTCGGCACAGGGGAATAGGTAGCGTTGCCACAGGAAGACACCACCTCAACCCCGACGCCCGGTTACTCCGGCAACAGAGCCCCGCCTACTACCGGACGTGCGGAATCGCCACCGCCCCGCCCCTTCGTTCCCAGGGGCTGGGAGAATTAGAACTCCGCCCATCCCGTCGACAGCCCCGCCCTTTCATGGCGCCGCTTGGGGCCAGCGTCATCACTTAAGTTTGGTTGACAGGTGACCCGGAAGTTAAGTGATACACAGCCGGCGCTCCACATATCCTATAATTTATTTCTAAGTAGACATCTATCCGTTTTTCACTTACAGAAGCCTTAGACCTCATGTGCTGCGTCACTCGCGTTTTAAGACACCACAGAGCGTATTTACCTTTCTCTTTTGGAAAATTGTTCCGGAAACGAAACTCTGAGAACAGGAAGTGATTAATAGTGAGCCAGCCGCTGGATGTCAGGAAGGTCTGGGCGGGTCAGCTTCGGAACGGAAGAGGAGTGTGCGGAGCCCGGAGGTCTGTAAAGTGAAGCCCCTGGGATCGGCAGAGTAAGGACCCTTGGCGGTAAGTGCAAGAAACGGGCTTGTGTAACCGAGGGGCGGGGGGGGGGGGGGACGTTTGAAAGGGACAGAGGTCTGGGTTGGAGTTTGGTGTTCAGACGCTTTGGATTTGGGGAAAGGTTGCCTTTTGTTCCAGGAAAACTTGTTCAGACAGGGACGGAATTTCGGATTCGGCTCCCCGGACGGCAGAGGTTGACCATCTTGTCGCTTTCCCACCTGTCACCCACTCCACACCCTCCCACCCCCTTGAATTGGCCCTTGCCGGCCGAGCCGTGGCGCTTCCTCCGAGCGCAGGGGCTGGGCTCCTTGCTCTTGCGAAGGGGTCTTTGGAGACCTGTTTTCAGAGCGACAGAAGGGAGGTTTGTGACTATTGAGGAAGGTAGTCGTGGAGGACCCTGTGCCGAGTCAGATCGAGTACTCAGGGTGATCATTTTTGTGGTGAAACCAGTTGCCATCTAACGTACAGTTCATCATATTCGATCGTGTCACTCTACTAAGCACCACCTTCCTCCTCATGTTTTCCACTGAATCTAGTCTTTACTGAAAAGGCCATGCACACGTTTCTGAAAACATATGCTATGCCATTTTAATTCTATGACCAAGAAAGTGCAAATTAAGTTCTGAGTATTTTTGTTATATAGTTTAAACAGAAGTTCCTTTGGGATATAAATAGTTAGCAAATTAGTGTCACTAATGTCCCCTGAGAAAGTAATTAATTTCTTTAAAATTACTGTTGGGGCGTTTGGGTGGCTCAGTCGGTTAGGTGTGCCTTCGGTTCAGGTCACGATCTTGTGGGTCACGAGTGCCAGCGGGCATTGGGGCGTGTATTGACAGCTCAGATCCTGGAGCCTGCTTCACATTCTGTGTCTCCCTCTCTCTGCCCCTCCCCTACTCGTTCTCTCTCTCTCTCTCTCTCTCTGTCTCTCTCTCTCTCTCTCTCTCAAAAACAAATGAAAACATTTTTTAAAAAATTTTTAATAAGATTACTGTTGTCGTATCAATGATACAAAAGCCGCTACAGTAACTTCACCACAGTTTCTTAACTAAAATCCAGAGCACCTGATAGAGTATACTTGGCAGAAACAGTGAAACAAATTTGAAAGTAAACCACCAGTAATTTTTTGAGACCTTCGTTAACTATAACAATATCACCTGTGGGAAGGTTTTGAAATGCATGTGTACTAAATGCAGAAACAAGTAGAATATTGTCATGTCTAAATTACAAGGTAAATAATAAACTTAGTAAACATCTTTGTATGGTATTGTCTTAATTGTTTCAATTTATACATTTTTAGGTTTTTCCGTAGAAGGTTTGAGGTGCCTTTTCATTGGTTAAAAAATGACTACTCTTGAAAGTTTAGAAGCCAAAGGTAAGTGTTCTTTTTTTTGATGTTAATTGTTTTAAAAAAAATTTTTTTTAATGTTTGTATTTATTTTTGAATGAGAGAGAGAGAGAGAGAGAAAGAGAGAGAGCACGCATGCATGAGTGGGGGAGGAGCAGAGAGAGGGGGAGACACAGAATCCGAAGCACGCTCCAGGCTCTAAGCTGTCAGCACAGAGCCTGACGCGAGGCTCGAACACACGAACTGCGAGGTCATGACCTGAGCTGAAGTCAGACGCTCAACCGACTGAGCCACCCAGGCACCCCCGATGTTCATTGTTTTTAAAACATGTAATTTATGACACAAGGACGGAGGAGTGCTTGAGCCAAGCCACTAAATCTCATAGAGCTCTTGGGAATCATTTGTGTTTCAGATTTCTCCGTGCTTGTTTTGTAGTGCGGTGTTTACATTTCAGTACCCAGGTCTACGACTGAATAGTCACATCATTGGATAGTATTCAATACTGCTGTTAAACTACTGTTAAACATTTAGTGTGAAAGCAAAGTTTTGCAGCTATGCTTTCTATCCACTACAAGAGTAAGACTTAAACAAGAAGATGTATGTTCTAAAGATTTTAGTAGACACACAAGCAACTAGGAAGTGTAAAAGACCATTTGTGTTGGATTGTATTGCTTGGGCTGCTATAACAAACCAAATCAGGTAATGGAAATAGCAGAAGTGTATTGTCTCGCAGTTCTGGAGGCCGGAAGTCTAATGTCAAGGTGCTGGCAGGGCCATGTTCCCTCTGAAGGCTCCAGGGAAGGATCTGTTCCAGGCCTGTCTCCTAGTTCCTGGTTTGCTGGTAGTTTTGGTATTCCTTAGCTTATAGATGCATCACCCTGATCTTTGCTTTATGTGGACATGGCATTCTCCTTGTGTGAATGTGCCTGTGTGTCCAGATTCTTCCTAAGGACATCAACCGTGTTGGATTAGGGGCCCACCCTACTCCAGTATGACCTCGTCCTAACTAATTACATCTGTAATGACCTTATTTGCAAATAAGATCACATTTTGAGGTATGGACTTCAACATAGGAATGTTTGAGGGGGCCACATCAACTCCTAATGCTTGTTAACTACAGTAGTTACTTTTTAGTCCTGCTTTAGTCCTGTTTGCTTGTCCTCTCTAGAACTATTGATCATTCCCACCTTTTGAAATACTTTCTTTCCTTGACTTCCATGATATTATTCTTGTTTTCAGCCTACTCCGTAGCCCTTCACTGTTCCAACGCAATGGCCACATGTGGCTATTTGAGTTTATGTTGATATTTTTAAAAATTAAAAATTCAGGGGGTGCCTGGGTGGCTCAGTCAGTTAAGCATCTGACGCTTGATCTTGGGTCGGGTCTTGATCCCAGGGTCATGAGTTCAAGCCCCACATTGGGCTCCACACTGGGCATCAAGCTTACTTAAAAAAAAAAAAAAAATTCAGTCCTTCAGTCACCCTAGTCACATTTCAAGTGCTCATTAGCCACGTATGGCTAGTAGCAATTGCATTAGAAAGTGCAGATAGAGAACTTTCCATCACTGCAGACAGTTCTGTTGGGCACCAGTGCTCTAAGTGTATTTTCTCTCTTTCATCCTTCTCTTCTTTTGGTTTATCTTTTAAATATTAACGTGTTTCAGCCCTCTTTCGCCTCTGCTCTCAGGGCTTTAGTAATTGTCTGTAAGAACAACTTCCAAATCTGTCTGTAGCCTGGATCTGTTCCTTTGTGCTTCAGACCCTGATAGCCTACTCACCATCTTCAGACGGGCATTGAGAATACTTTTTGCATGTCCCAAAGTGAACGCCTCCTGATTCAGGTTATTCTTGGACAGTGAGTTCCAGAGATTGGGGCCTGTCCCCTTCTCTCCATGGGAACTTATTTCCCAGAAGCCAGCTTTGCAGTAAACAGACCTCCAACAGCAAACTCTTTGAAAGGGATTCAAATATGCTTAGGAAGCAAGGAAGAGAAGATCATACCAATACATATTTAAGTGAATTTATTCAGCTGTGTGAACAGCATTTCGGAGTCACTGGAAATCATTAGAAGAAGCAAACCAGAGAATATAATGAAAGTAATACACTGGGGATTAATGAGGAATAGGGCAATTAAATGGTAACTCCGGTGAAAGTCATTAGCATGGTGCGTGGCAAAAAGTGAAACCTGAATATAGTATTATCATTGGAGATTAAAAGTTAGTTATTGCAAGGCCTCTGTGAAAGTAAATTATTTGTTATTTGTTGCTACCTGTTTGTATTGAGCATTAGACTTATAAAGCACTTTCCCATGCCTTATTTCATCTTATCTTCATTTTACAAGGTACATAATTCAGCTGTTAGTCCTATTCCTACTTAATATAACGGTAACCGTTGTTAGTGAACAAAAGTTACTTGTATGCATGGCCTAGAAGCAGGTGCATTTGTCATGGTTGGCGTTTGTCGGTGGCCTGCCCTTCCTGTAACTGCCTCACAAGAGAAGCAGCATTGGTTTAGAGAGTCCGAACTTCCTCTCAGTGGACATTTGAGCGATATCGTCATCACGAGAGGGACTGCTGCTAGGGTTTCATTTGAACGGGAAACAGGCAATAAAGAGAAACTGTTCGAAAATCAGCATTTGAATCCAAAACTTTATTGAGAGCAAGATTAAAACTAAGAGTATTAAATAAAACCAGACCATCTAGGGAAAGTAAACCAGATAGGAGAATCTGAATCATCTAAATACTTAGAATTCCATCCGATACTCTAACACTCATTCTGTGGAACAGGTATTAGACGAAAAAGAAACCTACGGACAGATAAATTTGGGAAGTTCTGGATTAAAGGAGAGTTTGTGCTACAGGACCTCCCAGAGCCTTTCACATCCTCGCACACTGTGAAGCTGCGAAGAGTTACAGTAGACAGCATGGCCCACACTTATTTGACCAGGGAACTCTTCATTCATGGAGCCTGTGACAAGGAGAATGATCCCATGTCAATAAAATGTGGACCTAACCCTTAAGTCCACTAATCCATAACACAGATATTTTAATTTAATAGTAACTAAACCTCATTAAATGAAATTAGTGACATTTACAAAGAATATTGATTTCAGATTACTGAGTGACAATCCCTAATTTGTTTAACTGTTTGATAGCTGAATCTGCATCTACTCTGAAACGTTTGTCATACTATAACCGAGTGTCGGAATTAAGGCTTTGGTGTAGAGGGGGGAAAAAAGTAAGCGGTTTCTAAATGAGTTAGTTATTGGATGTTAAAATGAAATCTCAGTGGCGGGTTAACACTGATGAACTTCAGTAAGTGCTTACGCGTCTTTTCCACGCCAAGCACCGTGTCATTAAGCTGACCGTACAGAGATTAGCAGGCAGACCCTGCCCTGTGGAGCCCCCAACGGTCCTGTCGGTGAGAGAAACAAAGCGTGTTAAAACACTCTGTTTGCATTATTCTGAGAGCACTGAGGGATGAGAGGAGAGTAAGGGTAAGCGATCTGCCCGAAGTCACACAACATGTGGCAGTGGGGGGATCGGGGGGAGCTTCGGGTATTTTGACCCAGAGTCTGGTGTTCTTTGTACCACACCATCCTACAGACTTAGCGTATCTTGTGTTCTTGGAGTTAGAGTTTTATGGGAAACGGAGAAATGTGTAATGATAGACTAGAAAATCGTTTTTGCCTCAGCATTCTAGAGCAAGGGTTGGCAAGTTATGGCCCTCAGCCTCCTGAGAATATTTACAAATCAGTTTGATGACAGGGAACACTGACTTTGAATCCCACTTGGGCCAAGGGTTATTCCAAATAAAAAATATTTCTGTGCTTATTATCAGACATATACTATGAAAAAAAGAAAAATTAATTTCTCATTAAAGTTTCATCTTTGAAATTTGGTTGTTGTTTTTTTTTTTTCTTCTTTGTATAAGTGCCTGTATAGTATCCTCAATTTTGCCTCATGGTCCATAAGCCTCAAATATTTCTCATCTGGCCCTTTATGGAAAAAGTTTGTCAACTCCTATTGTGGAATATTATTTGTTCTTTGCCTACATTTCAATAATCTTTGGGGAAGGCGGGAAGGATGAGCCATAAACTGGAGATATGTTTTGATTCTTTGATAACTGATCACTGGGAAGAACGATGTTGATGAATAATTGAAGAATGGTTCCTTTGGTTCCCTTCGAAGCATGGAGAATAGGCATGGCTGTTTGGGTCCACTTAAACATTACTCATAATTATGGAGCTCGTACCACAGACGATTGTCTTCCCACCTGAGAGAAGATAATTGCTCATGAATGTGCCCTGGATTGTGCCTTGGATGTATGTAATAAAGTTTTCTATGTGTGTCCTAAGGGAAGGTAGAATTATGAAAGGTAAGTTACCAGGTGAGAAAATGGAAAGCCCGGACTCCCACTTGCCTCCATGCCTGTGCACATTAGCAACAAGTATAGTTTTTACAGAGTTGTTACAGCTGCCATGTCCTATATTGTACAACCCTCACACTCATAAATGCTTGAGTAAGTAGAACAGTTTAAATTTTTCTTAACGTTTATTTATTATTGGGAGAGAAGGAGAGACACAGAGCATGAGCAGGGAAGGGGCAGAGAGAGGAAGACACAGAATCCGAAGCAGGCTCCAGGCTCCGAGCCGTCAGCACAGAGCCCGACGCGGGGCTCGGACTCACAAACTGAGATCATGACCTGAGCCGAAGTCGGACGCTCAACCAAGCCACCCGGGTGCCCCAAATAAGTAGAGCAGTTTAAATAAAGTTAAGAGTAAATTGAGGCTGAACCAGGTTAAGAGAACTTCTTGATTGGAATGTGTGATGTATCTTGTTTGAAAAGAGACTTCTTTTGAATACCCATTAATGTTCCTTTGCCCTTTAAATTTAGCAGTAATTATTTTGTGCTGTGTTCTTGAGTCTCCATTACCCAAAATTCCAACTCAAAAACGTTACGACTTGCCTAAAAATCTTTTTCAAGCACAGTAGCGTGTCACACCTGCTTCTTGTTTCTTCCGCCTCAGTGGACCCGGATGGTACGGCCCTAGCTTTGTCTTTTTGTTGTTTTGTGAACCCCCAGCTAATTCCTGATTCTATAGAACTTCTTCCAAGACAGAGTGTCTTAGAGACAAAATTCAATTTGCATTAGGTAAAGTTAGCACATCCTAAAGGCAAACGTTAAGAACACGGGAGCAGACCTTTACTTTTGCAAAGTTCGGTGGAAGTTCTCCTGGGGGCTTATGTGCTCCGACCTGACCTGAGATCCCAAACTCTTTATTTCTCCTTCGGGAGTATTCCTTTGTGGGTCTTCTGGAGAGCAGAGTTAGTCCTAAGGCCCAAGTTAACATACAACATAGAAATGACAAAATATTTTATCCTGATGTAAAATGTTTTGTAAAATGGAACACATTATACCCCAGATGCCTTTCCACCTCCTCTGTAACTAACGTAACTCAGGACTCCCAGTACATTGATAGGTCTGTAGGAACCTCCCGCCCCCGCCCCCCGCAAACATCTGTTAAATAAAAAAAAAAAAAAAACAGTTCTAAAGTCTAGCGATACACTCTTCTAAGACTTGAGCATAAGAAAATAAAAGTTAGAACTATATTTGATGTCATGACTTAAGCTTTCTTTCTCCCCCTGAATCAGGATCCAAAGTTTATTATTAGTTTTTTAAAGAGTAACCACACAGGCAACAGAAGCTAACATTTAGTGAGCGCTCACTGTGCCAAACACCATTCTAAACACGTCACGTGTATTCGTATTTAAGTATTGCATTAAATCATCGGTGTTGGGGATGAAAAAAATAAATAAATAAAACGAAATAAGAACGTGAGGAATAGATCTCCTGACACTTTGCTAGAGTTATTTGGTAAAGCGGTGTGACAATATAGATCTTCTCCCGGCACGTTAATTCCATTCTTGGGAATTTATTCAAAAGAAATAATTGAGAAGTTGAGAAAAATCTGTAGGCATAAAAGTATTAACTAAAGCATTACTATAGAGAAAAATTAGAAAAAGTCCAAATATCCAACAATAGAATATTAAGTAAATAGTGCTATAATAACTTGAAGGAATAATGTAGTCATAAAATGAAAAGTATGAAGAATGTAGCAAGATAGGAAAATATATTAAGCTTCTAAAGTTAATTATGATTACAATCATATAAAAATAATGAAGGAATTTGAAGTAATGAAAAATTATTTTAGGGTGATGAGAATATAGGTAATTTTTTCTTCATATCTTTGAATAATGTAATGTTAAAAACCAGAAGATATGTGTATGACTGTATTTGAACTACTGTAGTTTCTGTATTTAACAAAGTTTATGAAGAAGAAGAAAACCATGCTTATTAAAAAATAGAAATCTAATACAGAAACCTAAGGAAAGCATTCTTGTTAGGTATTTCCCTTGCTGTAAAACAGCTTTATAGGTAATTTTTTCATTGTTTCTTGTTTGTTTGTTTGTTTGTTTGTTTGTTTAACATTATCCTGAACAAGCTTACCATTTCCTATGGCTCTTTGCTGGAGAATTCCATTTCTAGGATGAGAAATTGGGACTCATGGTAATGAGTCATTGCTCGATAGAATGTGTATATATTATGTAATGCCTTTTTAAATATGGCTTTGTACTTCAGAAATTCTTAAGAAAGGTTTAGTTTTAATAAGACCTTACTATTACCAAATTTTTTTCCTAACTTCATGGGTTACCACGAAATGTGCTTAATGTTTAGTAACAATTAAAGATTAAGATTTAATTGATCAAGACATGATACTGATATCTAAAGGCTTTTGAGGCTATTGAGGCTTTTTTTTTCTTTTTAACTAGGAATTGTTTCCTGTCTTTGCCTTAGAAGGTATAAATACCAAAATATAATGAATTCACTAAAGACCGGCCCATGATTGTTCTTAGTTAACATTTCTATAGGAATAAGATTTCAGTGGAACTATTTTTGCACCACTGATTGCATTCTGATTATATATTACCCTGTAATATATGTTCTCTTTTTATATGCATGCCCTAAATTAGATAGTAATTTCCTGAGCACAGTAGTCCCCACTACCTCGTACGATACCTGGTCAATATTGGGCATCAGCAGCGTGTTCGCTGCCTGTGACCGACTCAAAGCTTGTCATTAGAACCACTGTTATATCTGCTTGTCCTTTGCCCCTCCCCTTGTTATCATTCATTTATTATCAGCTAAAGAATACTGCGAGCGAGGCACATTACTGGAAATGTAGTAAACAAGAGACACAGAGTCCCTACCCTCATGGGACTTCTATCCTAGAGGAAGGCACAGACGTTATCTAACTAGTGACACTGAAAGGAAAAAAAAAAAAAGTCAATTTGTCAATTTACCATTTTGATAAATAGAGAAAAGGAGAAATGCAGAGTCTTGGCTGCAGGTGCACAAAAATGGAACCCAGCCTCATCTGGAAAGGTTAGAGACAGGCTTCCCTTAGGAAAGGTTGAACTGCAATTATAAGGACGGGAAGTAATTAACTAAAGGGAATAGGAAGTTGGGAAGAATATTCTGAGCAGAGAAATGTCTGCAGAGGAAGGAGTTTTTAAGACACCCACACAAAACAAGTCAGGCAGGAACACAGAGTCTGAAGAAGTAAATGGCCGAAGTTGAGACCCAGGAGACAGGCAGATCATGGAAGGCCCTGTAGGCCGTAGTGGAGACTTTGGTCTTTATTCTGAGTGATGGCAAGCCGTGCAGGGGTTTCATGCAGAGGAGCGCTGTTTTTTACTTAAAGCTTCCCCGTAACTGTTAGGTAAACTCCCTGGGCTTTTGTGGCCTGACGAAAAGGCTTATTAGCAGAGGCAATAATACTTCAGATTGATGAGGTAATAATTCTGGTTTGTAGAAGGCCTCCCAGACCGACTAACAGCTTAGCTCCGGAGTCAGATTTGGACTCAAATCCCAGTTTGACACCGATGATCTGGACAAGCCATTTAACTTTTCAAAGCCTCTGTGTTTCTAAAAAAAAAAATGGGTACTGTTATGCTTACCTCATGAGATAGTTGTAAAGATTAAATGATATAATGCATCTGAAGGACTTAGAAGAATCCTTGGCACATAACAAATTGAATAAAAATTCATTATCATTACTGTGCACAGGCTGTGGCTTCCGCTTTCTCAAATGTATGCTGGGCTTGTAAAATGGCAAGAAGTCTAACGTGTAGCTCAAAGGGATGTTACCGGATGTACTAATTCAAGAACTCCATGTAGCTTAAGTATCATCTCAGCTGCCTCCTTCTGCCTCTTCTACTTACTTACCAGGGCAAGTTCCTGGACCGCTTTGTGCCTCATTTTCTTCATCTATAAAATAGAACTAATCATACCTACTCGAAAGGTGAGTTATATGTTAAGTATTTAGAATAGTATTTGGCACGTGGTAAGTCTTTTATAAGTGTTGGTTATTTGTTACCTAAAATTTTCTCATTTAAGACCCAAGATACGGATATAGATGTCATTAAATTCATCTTGTGGAGGCTAAAACTGAGGCTCAAATAACTGCAGGATTTTATCCATGATAGCACAGGGAGTAATGATGGAAATAAGGTTCAAAACCAGATCTGGTTGATCGCAGAGTTCTGTCATTTCTCTAATACCGCGTTCTTCCATTCGTTTAGGGCGTGATGCCTGCCCTTGTGTGCTTATCAAACTCAGTGGGAAAGTGCGATTAGCATGGGCGAAACCCATAAAATGATCATTAAAGTTCCTGATTAAGTTTTGAACTGAATATTTGAAACAGCAAGTGCTTTAGGCATGCAGAGAGTGCTGGGACAGTTGGGAGGCTTTAATGCAAAGAGTGGAGTCAAAGCTAACTTCTTATGGGTAAGTTAGAATCACAAATCACAGTGAGTGGCAAAAGAAGCCATTTAAGAGAAGAAGAAGCGGCAGGAACAAGGCCTGTTGGGGCCTAGAGGAAAGAGTATTGAGCAGTCCAGTTAGGTAGCTTGTGCGAAGCATTCTCTGCCAAGACTTCACAAAGCAGATGAGTATGTTTTGAGGTAGACGGCCCAAGAATGCACGCCTGTAGCTTGTATTTACGTTTATAGTTAACTGACGTTATCAAGGGTCTACAGTGTGCCAGGTGCTTGGCCTTAGCATATTCTTTCTTACCACAACCCTGTAGCATTGTTGCTGTTATCGTCACTTTGCAAAATATGAAATAGAGATTCACGGTGGGTTAAATTATTTACCCAGGGTCCCACTAGGAAATAGAGGTCCGAACCAAATACCCTGATTCCAACTCTCTCGCATTTTCTACCAAGAGAGAAACCATTTACTGAAGGAAAGTGTGAACCCGTGAGACTTTCCTCATCTTTTATTTGGCACCTGATTGTTTCTGAAACCTCGTGTTTACTCTGAATTTTTTGCGTTCTTTTTAGCGTCAGTAATTCTGAATGTCGGGTAAAGCATGTCTTGGCATTTGCGCCGCATTTCCTTTTAGCAAGTAGCTTATGTTTTGTTTTCCCTTTTATAGTCACCCTCACTCCAGCCCCAGTCCGAGGAGCAGGAGATGGAATGGAAACTGAGGAACCACCTAAAGCTGTTGAAGTTCCCTCTGGAATCCAGCCCGTGAAGCATCACATCCTTCAGAACCCACGGAAGAAAGCAGTTCCAGGAGACAGCCCAGGAGTTCTTCAGCTAGGGAAGATCCTCGCTGAAAAGGCAGTGGAAGTCGAAGCCGTAAGAATATTAGTTCCCAAAGCTGCTATAACCCATGATATCCCCAACAAAAATGCAAAGGTTAAGTCTCTGGGACATCACAGAGGAGAATTCCTTGGTCAGTCGGAGGGAGTTGGAGAACCCAGAAAGGAACTGTCAGAGGTAAAGAATGTACTGGAGAAGCTCAAGAACTCTGAAAGAAGGTTATTACAGGACAAAGAAGGTCTTTCAAACCAGCTCAGAGTACAGACAGAGGTAAGAACCAATAGACTTAACCAGCACTGCTCTTTACACCTGGACCTTCTAAGCTTGTGTACTAGAAAACTATACTTCCTCTTGGAACGCCATTTGTTCTGGCTTGTCATTTCTCTAAAGAGTTTTCTCTTAAATTTCTCTTTCTCAGCACGTCTAGTAGAACGAGTATGTGTTGCGAACTTCTACCCTAAACCTGGTTGAAGATGCACGTGTGAGGTGCTTTGGACAGGACCACCTATAAGGTGTCAAGGAGGTCACAGTTACGAAATTCCAAACCCAAACCTGACCGAGTTAGACTTTGAAACGGACTAGTTAACGATTTCTGTTTTAAGAATCCATAAGTTCCAAGTATTTTTCTTTATGCGCACATAATACTTGGGGTGAAGAAATGGTGGGGTAAGCATTGTAAATGGAAAACCGTCTATTAGTGCTCGATTGTGTTTCCTTAGCCTTTACATCGCCTTACCTCTCACCCTCTGTTTCTCGATTAGACTCTTCGTCTTTTGGCTAGATGTCGTTAGCCTTTATAAGTGACACAATGGTTGGTGGTTCTTATCCAAATAGATCTTCACTATTTTTTAAATACCTAATTTCTAGTTACAAAAGCAGTACATATTTATTGTAAATATTTTCGAAAATACAAAAAAATGAAAATAGTACCAACCATAATATACCATCCAGCTATATAAATGCACAGTTATACATATTGAGTTCACGTTTGCCTTAAAACCCCCATTTTTGGTTATTAATATTTTCCGGTGTCACAGAATATTCTATTACAGTATCAATTTTTTTTCATTATAATATACTCTTTTACTTATGTATTCAAAATTGAAAAACAACAAATCCTGTCCCCCTTTTAGCAACTGTCCTTGATTAACTTAATGGAACCAAAAGTTACATAAAGTAAACATGTTTTTAATCACTTTTTGTTCTTCTATATCCCATACCTATGATGGATGGTGCAACACAAGAGTGCCTTCCAAATTACACATACATTAATATTAGAAGAAATTTTGTTGCATTACTCTTTTTCAAAAATAGCTGATTACCGTTATCTAGCACCCTTCCCTCCCAGCTTCCTGATATATTTCAGTCTTCCTTAAAGCAAGACTGATGTGAAGGAGAAAAACCACAGCTGTGCCTTCGGCAGGATTTTCAAATGGTGGCAGCAAAGAATAAAACTTTGATTTTCTGAATATTCTTTGTTTAAACCACATTCATCTATAGTTCTCTTGTGAGTTGTAGGAATCCTGTCTATGCATGCTGCTTCTTCCTCACAACTTCTGGAAATAAATTCTACATGAAACCAAAAGTCTTAACCCTCCTACCTGGCAGACACTTCAAAATCGGGGATAGAGAAGAAAATTCAATTATGAAAAAAAGCTGTAATGAAATCCATAACGGCTGAATATTTCATCAGATAACTATGTTTGACGTGCACATGTATCTTTACACATTCATTTAAATGTGTATCTAAACATATCGTCTGTATTTCTCCATCACCCACCTCCTCCAGCCCCCAAGTAAATGAAGACCACCAGCCAAACAATTCCAAATGTCTACTTCTCTTTGATTCCTTGTCTCGGTCAAAATATCTCTATTTACCTAGTCACTTGCATTTTGGATTTATCCTGAACTACATCCTTTTCACCCCCTATGCCAGACGGTAAGCTCTTGTTTTCCCTCCTGATGAACAAGTTTTAGGGTCTTTTTCTATATTCTCCAATAACGCGATACTAGAATACTCAAGAATAGTTTTCACCCGGACTGCTGCACCTCTGACACTCTAACTGGACTCACCTCTTAGAATCTTGTCTCCTATCATACAATAGCATTTTTAATAGCAACGCTGTTCTTCCGTTGCTGCACTATATATCAATACCTGTTACTGGATATTTACGTTTTAATTTTTCACATTTGAGATAAAGTAAAGAACATGCTTATAAATATTCTGAATTGCTCTCTTTGCTTAAATTCTTACAAATCCTATGACACGAAGGAATTAATTTCTAAATGCTGAGAA
The DNA here is from genome assembly GCF_022837055.1 of Prionailurus viverrinus. NCBI lineage: Eukaryota > Metazoa > Chordata > Mammalia > Carnivora > Felidae > Prionailurus > Prionailurus viverrinus. Next base: position 9,512,643 of record NC_062577.1, read on the forward strand.
AGATTAAAAAAATAAAACACTTTATGTCACTTTTTGGCAAAATTTATTGGTTTAGTTTTCTAATATTTGCCTTTAAATGTTAACTGGAAACAGTGTATAATTTTTATGATAATGATTGGTACTCTTATTAGAAGAGGCTTAGTTTATACTCACGTGGACCATAGATACAAATACATAGCGATAGATATGGTTTGTATGGATTATGAAACTCCAGTATTTAATAGTTGCTTTTTGATATACACTTTAAGTAATGGAGGTCCAAATACGTGAAACCTGGCTTCTCTTTTTCCCTTTTGCCACATTGAAGTCAGGGACATTACTTTGAGCTTATTGTAACGGTCATGTTTTCTTCTAGGTCAATCGTGAGTTAAAAAAGCTGCTGGTGGCTTCTGTTGGGGATGATCTTCAGTATCACTTTGAACGTCTAGCCCGTGAGAAAAATCAGCTTATTTTAGAAAACGAAGCCCTAGGTCAAAACACAGCTCAACTTTCTGAACAATTAGAACGTATGTCAATACAGTGTGATGTATGGCGAAGTAAATTCCTTGCGAGCAGGTATTTTCTGTTTTAAGTAGTATTTCATTTCCTGGTTTTGGCTCTGTCAGATTTTTTGCCTGTGACCCAAGAAAGTAGGTTCGAGTGTGAGAATTTCTGACTCAGACTGTCAAAATACTGCATATATTTAAAGAGATGGCGTCTTCCTCGTCCTCCGGGCGGTCAGTCTCCCTACGTGGAAAAGTGGTATCAGGATTCTCCCTCGTTCCAGAATTCTAGGTGACTCATCTGTAGGGGAAATCATTCCTGATACAGTATTTAAGAACCAAGACAAAACTGGAAACTCAGATGTCTTGTCAATAAAATCAATAAAATCACACAAAAAGCCAATCCCACTTCTTCCCACCTCCTATCGGGAAAACTCAAATATCATTTCTCTTCTATGCTGTGTTCTCGTAGCTCTTTTAACTCTGTTAATTATGTAAGAGAGCTTCCCAGCCTTCTTCTCGCCGTGCACAAACGAAATCATCCGAACGGCATGCCGAATGAGGCCACTCTTCAGCAGAGGCGGAACCCCCAGGGCCCTGGCCCAGGCCCACAGACAGTGGGACACAGACAGTGGGACCTCCTCCCAGCTCCAAGTGACTGGAGCCCAGGGTGTGGGGTGTTACCCACGTGCCTCACACGTCACATGTTTAATAAATTCAGTCATCTCGAGATTTCCCCGCATAACACCGGACGTCTCGAGGCTGTACTGTAAGAATCGCTGGCTGTGATGAAGAAATTTGCGGGGAGGCGTTTCTTCATGTCTTAATAGCTGTGATACTTTTCAGTAATGGACAACGCTCTTAAAGTCCTTAATTTGTTTCCTAATTGTGCTCACGTAGGATGGTGTGTGGAGAAATGGCTGTACTGCTTATTGACTTAGAGTGAAAGTTCATTCTGACTGAACACGTGAAGAGGCAAATCATGCGTGTGTCATACAGATTATTGCCACACGCAGCTTTCTTGATATCCTTATCAATGCTGATAGTAACACTCGAAGGGCAATAAAACTGAAACTCGACTTCACTGACATTTAACTGATTTAATCTTTGGTCGGTAGTCACTATGGTCCGAGACTTTAATTTTAGGTTTAAGATTTTTTAACCGAACGCGGGGCACCTGCGTGGTTCAGTCGGTTAAGCGTCCGACTTCGGCTCAGGTCATGATCTCACAGTTCGTGAGTTCGAGCCCTGCGTCAAGTTCTGTGCTGACAGCTCGGGGCCTGCAGCCTGCTTCGGATTCTGTGTCTCCCTCTCTCTCTGCTCCTCCCCTGCTCACACTGTCTTTCTCTCAAAAATAAATAAAGATGAAAAAATTTTTAAAAAAAAGAAAAGTTTTTTTAGCCAAATGAGCAAGCATACTTTAAAATTTTGCTTCAATTCCATTAATAGAGAACTGGTTAAATAAATTTTGGTACATCCAATCAGGAGAAACCATGAAGCTGTTGTTTTTGACAAAGGGAAAGCAATATGCATTATATGCACTAATGTGAAAAAAAATCACCAAGATAAATTATTAGGTTAAAAAAAAAAAAAGCATAGAAAAGTTTGTATTAAATAATCCCCTTTTTTGTAAATAAGTGGATGTATTTATTTTTCAACATATTATTTTATGTTGCCATATACATAAATTTTTTTTTTCTGGAGAAATATATAAGAAACTTTATCAGTTGTAAAAGAAGGGGGGGGTGTTGGACAGGAGACTTAGTTTTCCCTTGTATAAAAAAGACTTAGTTTTCCCTTGTATAAAAGCCTTTTGTATCTTATTTTAATATTTTTCTAAAGACAATGAGGTAACTGAGTGATAGAAACTCATTTTTGTTTTCCTCTAAAATTTTCTGTATTTAAAAACATGTAATTATTATTATTTTTAATTTGGTTTATCAGGAATAAGATTGAGGTACATTCCAAAAGTCACTCTAAAGGAAAGTTAAATAACTTTTCTTTTGTCACTTTGTAGACACGTATTTTTTAAATCCCTTTAATGAGTTCTAAGATTATATATATTTTTAAATGCTTTAAAGCTGAGAAGTAACTTGACCGTGTGAAATCTTTGTAAGCTTTTGAAAATGAGTTACAAAGGTAGCACATTAACTTCTTTACAGCCGGATAATTTATTATCAGGGAATTTACACGTGACATTTTCATCTTTTCCAGGGTTATGGCAGATGAATTAACCAACTCCAGGGCAGGCTTACAGCGTCAAAACCGTGATGCACAGAGTGCCATTCAAGATCTCCTGAGTGAACGGGAACAGTTTCGTCAGGAAATGATAGCTACCCAGAAGTACGGCACTTGTTTCCACTCTCAACTCTCCTTCCTTCTCTTGCAATTTTTGTTACTGTGATAGTTCTTTAGTATTTCTACATGCAGTAACTTATTGAGCGTATACTTTGAGGAGCATTTTTAAATAGATGCCCAGAAGGGAGGAAGACTAAAAAAAATAAGACCACGTGCGTCTTACATTCTTAATTACATTCTTACATATAATTCTAGCTATAATAGAAGTGATCTTTGGTTTTATTTATTTATTTTTATTTTTATTTTTTATTATGAAATTTATTGTCAAATTGGTTTCCATACAACACCCAGTGCTCTTCCCAACAGGTGCCCTCCTCAAGCCCATCACCACCCACCTCTCCCTCCCACCCCCCATAAACCCTCAGTTTGTTCTCAGTTTTTAGGAGTCTCTTATGTTTTGGCTCCCTCTCTCTCTAACCATTTTTTTGATCTTTGGTTTTAAAAGTGGTTTTTGTTTATAGTTGTAGCACTTCTGTGTAATTTTTGGTAGCGGCCAAGAAGTGCACCTGTCTCTCCTTTGGGAGGTCTTTTTGAGGACTGTTCTTTAGCATTAGAGTTTACTCTCATGACCATATGCTCCAGAACTATCAAAATTGATGGTCTTTCTTAAAAGTACTTTGTACTTCTATACACACATCTTCCTGGACTTACAGTGGGGTTATGTCCCAGTAAAGTCATCCAAGGTGAAAATACCATGTGTCAAAAATTAATTTAATACACCTAACCTACTGAACATCATGACTTAGCCTAGCCTACCTTAAACATGCTGAACATGTATATTAGCCTATAGTTGGGCAAAATTACCTAATACAAAGCCCATTTTGTTATAAGGTGTTGACTATCTTGGGATTTGAGCACTACACTGAAAGCAAAAAACAGAATGCTTGTTCAGGTACAGAATTTTGTAAGTGTATTCATTGTTTACCTCCCGATCACGTACCTTGCTGGGAGCTGTGGCTCACTTCTGCTGCCCAGCAAATGAGAAAGTATGGTGCTGCCTACTGCTAGACCAGGAATAGATGAAAATTCAAAATTCAAAGTATAGTTTTAATTAAATGTTACTGCTTTTGCACCATCATATGGTCAAAAAATCATCAAACCATCATAAGTCAAGGACTATAATTGATTTATTACAAATCAAATCAGTAAGGGTCAAAGAAGAACTCACAGGGGAAATTATAAGAATGAAAACAATTCATATGACGCTTGAACAACATGAGGAGGAGACTGACCCCCACCCCCCCGCAGTTGAAAATCCATGTGTAATTTTTGACTCCTCAAAAATTTAACTACTTCTAGCCTACTCAACCAGAAGCCTTGCCAATAACATAAATTGTTGATTAACACATATTTTGTATATCATATGTAGTATACACTATATTCTTATAATAAAATAAGCTAAAGAAAAGAAACTATTACTAAAATTATAAGGAAGACAAAATACATCTACAGTACTATACTGTATTTACTGAAAAAAAAATCAGCACATAAGTAGACCTCCACAGTTCAAACTCACATTGTTCGAGGGTAAACCATATATCAAAATATCAGATTTTGTGGGAGGCAACTAAAGCGGTGTTTAGAGGGAAATTTATAGCTTTAAACACTTATTTTAGAAAAGAAGAAAGGTCCTGACAGTAATTTAAGCCTACTCTTTAAGAAACACAAAGAGCAGGGGGCACCTGGGTGGCTCAGGCAGTTAAGCATCAGACTTCGACTCAGGTCATGATCTCATTGTTCGTGAGTTCGAGCCCACATCCGGCTCTGTGCTGACAGCCCAGAGCCTGAAGCCTGCTTTGGATTCTGTGTCTCCCTCTCTCTCTGCCCTTCCCCTGCTTGTGCTCTCAAAAAAAAACACAAAGAGCAAATGAAGCAGAAGGAAGAAAATAATAAGAATGAGAGCAGGGATAAATGAAATAGCCAATTCTAGTTCTTTGATGAGATAAATCTAAGAAACCTCTAGGCAGTATAATCAGGGAAAAAAAAGAAAGAAAGAAACACATTGCCAATGTCAGGAATTAGGAAGGGCATATATTACCTAGATTCTATAGACATAAAAAAGATGATGTGGGGATGTTATGAACAACTGTATGCCAATAAACTCAACAACTTAAATGAAATGGACAGAGTCCTTAAAAGACACAAAATTACCAAAGGGTACTCAAGAACAAGTCACCTGAATAGCCCTAACCTATTAAAGCAATTGAATTTTCAGTTAAAAACCTTCTAATAAAGGAAATTCCAGGCCTACATAGATTTACTGGTAAATACCAGCAAACAACTAAGAAAGAAAGCAAGCCAAATTTACACAGACTCTTCTAGAAAACAGAAGGGAACACTTTCCAACTCACTTTATGAGGCCAGCATTACCTTGATACCAAAATCAGAGGTATTACAAGAAAACTACAGACCGGTATCTCCAATGAGCATAGATGCAAAAGTCCTAACCAGAATTTTAGTGACTCAAATCCTACAATATGTAAAAAGGTTTCTACATCGTGGCCAAGTACATTTCATCCTAGGAATTGTAAGCTGGTTTATCCTTCAAAAATCAATTAATGTAACTCATGAAAAAGGAAATAATAGATACACAAATCAGATCAGTAGTTCTGTACCACTAGATGAGTATACCAGTTTATTGTACCTGTACTAAAATATGAGAACTAAAAAAAAAGTTCTGCTTGTTGATGACTTCCAGATAATGACATTAATAAATCTATAAATGCTGTCTATAGTCTTATTTTAACCAGAATTTCCAACTTATTGAACTCTGAGAAAAAGATATGCGAGAAAGATACTTACATGATTCCAGAAGAATGTTTCCCGTTTCTTTAGTATTCTTGACTTTTATGTTTTATCCTCTTATTAATATTCAGTGTTCCTGTGTGTTCTCTGCAGACTCTTGGAGGAGCTCTTAGTCTCTTTGCAGTGGGGAAGAGAGCAAACCTACTACCCAAGTACACAGCCTCACACCACGGCAGAACTAGCGTTAACAAATCACAAGTTGGCAAAAGCGGTCAATGCTCATCTTCTGGGAAATGTCGGTGCTAACGGCCAAAAAAAGGTTCCATCGCCAGTTGAATTCTGCAGCACCCCAGCAGAAAAAATGGCTGAAACGGTAAAATATTTCTCTCTGGTGTGACTGTGGAACTTCTAAGACTGTCCCCTTACCAAAAGGTGATATAACACAAAGTGCTTGGGATTAGGAGTTAGGAATTATGGAATCTAAACCTGATTCTCATGCTAATGAGCTTGAGATCTTGGAAAAACTTGTTTCTTCCTTTGTGTTTTCATTTCTTAAACATTATTACTCTTGGGGTGCCTGGGTGGCTCAGTCGGTAAGCGTCCAACTTCAGCTCAGGTCATGATCTCGCGGTTCGTGGGTTTGAGCCCCGTGTCGGGCTCCGTGCTGACAGCTCGGAGCCTGGAGCCTGCTTCGGATTCTGTGTCTCCCTCTCTCTCTGCTCCTCCCCACTCATGCTCTGCCTCTCTCTCAAAAATAAACATTAAAAAAACATTATTACTATGTCCTTCAGGAGAAAAATGTGATTGTTTTGAAAGGGCCTATCTTTTAGCTATTATCATGAGCTGAAAATAGATTACTTCTGACATCAGAAATTATTTCATTCCCATGTATAGATATGAATGTGGCAAATACTGCGGAATCAAATAGTGTAGACCCGGTACCTACAGGCCTGGGTAAATTCAGGGTTCATGCAGATAAGCTGTTAAATACTGTGGTCTCACAGTTCTGTCCTAACCAAGGTCACCTCTATTGCATTTCAATATCTTACTCCTGTGTCCCTATCGCAGGCCTTGTCCTTAACCAGAATGGTCCACTTTTAAAATCAACTCAACACCTCTCTCCATGACCTGTGATCTCAACTCTTCTTTCCAAGCCCTGATTGCTTTAATTGCCCGGTTCCTCGATCACATAATCTTTATTCCCTCGATCCCTACGTTTTTTATTTCATCTCATCAGCTCACTCCCCTGGTTTCTTTTCCTTCCATAACTTGCCTATATTTCAATTTTAAGTATCTTTCTCCCTTATCTCTCAGGTACCCTGAAAATGTCAGTCCTTTGTCAGTTCGTCACTTGCCTTGTTTCTGTACCTGTCAGATTATAACCTCACGTTCAGTAGATGACTTTGGTTCCTAGTTCACAAAAAAAAGAAGGCACTGGCAGAAAATTCCTTCAAGGTCCCACGTGATACCTAGAAGCCTAAAAAAGAAAAATCTCTCTATCTTAAGTTCTCTGATGTGGCCTTATCACCTTTACAAGCAAGAACGTTAGACAAACGGTCCATACTTCTTTGTATTCATGTACCATCCATTCCTCAGTTCCTGCCATACTAATCCCAGTAGTCTTCCAGCTCTGCTCTTCTCAAAACATGCTCATATAAAGGTCATGAACATTTAAATGCTTTTTTACCATATTTTTTTCTTTTCAGATTTTTATCTAAATTCTAGTTAACATACAGTGCAATACTGGTTTCAGGAGTAGAATTCAGGGATTCATCATTCACATACAACACCCAAGTGCTCATCATAACAAGTGCCCTCCTTAGTACCTACCCACTATCCGTCTAGCCCATCCCCCACCCACCTCCCTCCATCAGCTCTCAGTTTGTTGTCTATAGTTAAGAGTCTCTTATGGTTGGTTTCCCTCTCTCTTTTTTCCCCCTCCCATATGTTCATCTGTTTTGTTTCTTAAATTCCACTGAGTGAAATCATATGGTATTCATCTTCCTCTGACTGATATTCTGCTTAGCAGAATACACTCTAGTTCTATCTACATCATTCCAAATGGCAAAATTCCATTCTTTTTGATGGCTAAGTAACATTCCAGTGTGTGTGTGTGTGTGTGTGTGTGTGTGTGTGTGTGTGTGTATACACACATACATACACCACATCTTCTCTATCCATTCATCATTCATTGGATATTTGGGTCCTTTCCATGGTTTGACTAGTGTTTTTAATGCTGCTGTAAACATTGGGGTGCATGTAGCCCTTCAAATCAGCATTTTTTGTATCCTTTGGGTAAATGCCTAGTAGTGCAGTTGCTGGGTCATAGGGTAGTTCTATCTCTAACTTGTTAAGGACCCTCCATACTGTTTCCCAGAGTGTGTGCACCAGTTTGCATTCCCACCAAAAGTGCAGGAGGGCTCCTCTTTCCCCACATCCTCACCAACACCTGTTGTTTCTTGTGTTATTAATTTTAGCCATTCTGACAGGTGTGAGGTGGTATCTCATTGTGGTTTTGATTTGTGTTTCCCTAATGATGAGTGATATTGAGCATCTTTCATGTGTCTGTTAGTCATCTGGATGTCTTTGTAAAAATGTCTGTTCATGTCTTCTGCCCATTTCTTCACTGGATTATTTATTTTCTTGGAGTTGAGTTTGGTAAGTTCTTTATAGGTTTTGGATACTAACCCTTTATCCAATATGTCATCTGCAAATATCTTCTCCCATTCCACAGGCTGCCTTTTACTCTTGTCAATTGTTTCCTTCGCTCTGCAGAAGCTTTTTATCTTGATAAAGTCCCCCAATAGTTCACGTTTGCTTTTGTTTCTCTTACCTCCAGCAAATAGTCTAGTAAGAAGTTGCTGCAGCCGAGGTCAAAGAGGTGGCTGCCATGTTCTCCTCTAAGATTTTGATGGTTTCCTGTCTCACATTTAGGTGTTTCATCCATTTTAAATTTATTTTTGCATATGGTGTAAAAAAAAGGGGGGGTCCAGTTTCATTCTTCTGTATGTCACCGTCCAGTTTTCCTAATGCCATTTGTGGAAGAGACCGTCTTTTTTTCCTTTGGGTGTTCTTTCCTACTTTGTTGAGGATTACTTGACCATATAGCTGTGGGTCTATTTGTGGGTTTTCTGTTCTGCTCCATTAACCTCTGTGTCTGTTTTTGTGCCAGTACCATACTGTCTTGATGACTGCAGCTTTATAGATAAGTTTAAACTCCAGAATCATGATGCTTCCAGCTTTGCTTTTCTTTTTCAGGACTGCTTTGGCTATTCGGGGTCTTTTGTGTTTCCAGACAAATCTTAGGATTGTTCTAGCTCTAGCTCTGCGAAAAATGCTAGTGGTATTTTGGTAGGGATTGCATTAAATGTGTGGATTGGTTTGAGTAGTAGAGACATTTTAACAATATTTGTTCTTCCAATCCATGAGCATGGAATGTTTTTTCCATTTCTTTGTGCCCTCTTCAGTTTCCTTCATAAATTTTCTCGTTTTCAGAGTACAGATCCTTTAGTTCTTTGGTTAGGTTTATTCCTATGTATCTTACAGTGTTTGGTGCCATTGTAGTTGGGATCGATTTCTTGATTTCTTTTTCTGCTGCTTCATTATCGGTGTGTAAAAATGCCGCTGATTTCCGTGCCTTGATTTTACATCCTGAAACTTTACTGAATTCATGTATTAGTTCTAACAATTTTTTGGTGGAGTCTTTCAGGTTTTCTGCATAGAGTATCATGTCGTCTGCAAATAATGAAAGTTTTACTTCTTCTTTGACGATTTGGATGCCTTTTATTTTTTTGTTGTTGTTGTCTGAGAGCTGAGGCTAAGGCTTCCAGTACTGTGTTAAAAAGTAATGGTGAGAGGACATCTCTGTCTTGTTCCTGATTGTAGAGGAAAGCTCTCAGTTTTTCCCCTTTGAGGATGATATTAGCCGTGGGTCTTTCGTATATGGCCTTTGTGATGTTGAGGTAGAATGGATGTTATATTTTATCAGATGCTCTTTCTGCATCTATTGAGAGGATCATATGGTTCTTATTTTTTTCTTTTATTAATTTGGTATATATGTTGATTGATTTGCAAATATTGAACCATCCCTGCAGCCCAGGAATAAATCCCTCTTGATCATGGTGAATAGTTCTTTTAGTGCATTGCTGGGTTCAGTTTGCTGATATCTTGTTGAAAATTTTTGCATCCATGTTTATCAAGGATATTGGCCTATAATTCTTTTTAGTGGGGTCTTCGTCTAGTTTTGGAATCAAGGTAATGCTAGCCTCACAGAAGGAGTTTGGAAGTCTGTCCAGAAAAAAAAAAAAAAGGCTACAGCCTATGTGTGTTTTGTACTGTTTGTTAAAAGAAGCCCGATCCAAAAAATAAAAGTAAAATATATGTAAATAAATAAATAAATATTTTAAAGATTAAACGAAAGGAAACTAGAGCCTATTTCCCCTAGATCTGAAGCTTTGCAGCACTCTGTGATCAGTAGACTCGGTGCGTGCACGGGGTTTGTGCTGGTCTTCTGGGGACAGGGCCTTCCGCACTGATTTTTTCAGGCCAACTTGCCCTCTAGAGACGCATCAGTGCAGGTGGGGGGGGGTCTCGGCGTAAGCCGCTCCAGTCTCCTCTTGGCGGCACTGTTCAGCTCACTGAGGTGGATGGGTGCTGATGGGCAGGTGGCAAATGGTGTTGCCCTGTTCTCTCATTCCCCGAGCGGAGAACTCCTGCCTGCCACTCTTCAGAAGTCCCCCTCACAGAAGAGCGAACAGTCCCCACTCTCGTGTCCCTGGATTCCATCAGATTCCTACCTTCACCCTGTCTGTGTCCAGCTGCTTTATGTCAGGCACCCAGCCGGGCTTCTAAACCCCAGATTTTAGGGACTCACGCAGGATGGCGTGTGCTGAACTTCCGGAAGAGGGTCTTGCGTAGCTTTTGCCATTTCCTGCCTGTGCCGGGGAAGCGGTCGCGCAGCCCCACAGTGGCTCAGAGGCTCACTGCCCTCAGCCAGCATCCCCAGTCCTATGCCTGGGAACAGTACAGCACACCGGCACCACCTGTCCTTCTGTCCCCAAGAGGCCTTGCCACCACGCCCAAAAACAGGGGAACCGTTTCTCCCCGTGCGACCCAAGGGATCCTCAGACCGTGCTGTCCAGTCCCAGGTCTCCACCCTCCTTCCCTGCAGGGTCACCCCTAAGCCAAGCACCACCCCAGCGGGGCGGACTTGTAAAACATCAGATTTTGTGCGCTGCTGCTTAGAATACCTTGCGTCTCCGTAAGCAGGGCTCCCTCCCCTCCACAGCACGCAGTTCTTCCCTCCCCCAAATCAACTCTCTGTGGTTCCTACCTTCCAGGATTCTACTTGCAGACTTGCAGTTTTGTTCTGTCGGTCCTCACGTTGATCTCTTGGGTGTTCAGAATGATTTGATCTTTATCTAGCTGTGTTCAAGGGACGAGGCAAGCTTAGGTTCCCCCTACTCCTCTGCCAGCTTAACTCCTCACTTTATTACCCTAGTTTATGTGTCAGCCCTCCTCCCTTGATATCCTCTTGACTTCTCTGACCTCACTCATTCTTGGCCCCCATACTCCCTCTCAGGACACCTCCTCATCACCTTTTTTCCTCCTTTAAATGTTGTTGTTCCATAGGAGTCTGTTCCCCATGCTTTTCAAACTCCCTTAGTTTCTGAAACACCGTATACTTCTAACTCCTCACTACTCCGTGACCATTCTTTTTCAGTATTTTGCAGGGATGTGAGGCAGAGGCATCCTCCTCCTGTGCCCACTCTTGAGCCTTTCCTCTCATAACAGACTTTCTGTATTCTGTAGGGACTGTCCTGTTCCCATAGCTCCATGCTTGGGACTTCGACGGAGATATTTGTTTCTGGGTTCAAGAGACCTGTCCAGCTTGCCACCTCCATATGTGCATCTCAAAGACAGCTGAAGACAGAACAACTGGTCCTTTCTCCTGGCTTTTGCATTTGCATTTCCCCCTCCCCCCAAAAAGAAAACCCACTTCCCCCTGTACTCCCTCTTAGCGAACTATACCACTATATAGATGTTTTAAGTATTTCATAAAATAATGCATATAAAGCTCATAGAAGATTCCAAAATATAGTAATTGCTCAGTAAATGGTAGATACCATTTTTATTACTTTCTTCATCCCCCTAATCCTGCTGGTTTTACAAATCCTATCAGTTCCTTCTATTTTATCCCCTCTTCAAGTCCAAACACCTATCCTTCAGCCTCAATCATTGCAGTAGCCTTTTACCAATACCCCTCACTTTTTACCTGCCTCCAGGCCATCCTCTACTGCAATTAGAGTCTCTCTCTACAGAGAGTTATTTTTTAAATGCCAGTCCAAAAAAAAAAAAGGAAAAAGTCAATCCACTTGTGTTGGTATTCCTGTTCACACAGCTCCCAGTCTCCCTCATTATTGAGTCTCAATTCTTCCATATTATATAGAAGGCTTTTCAAAATCTTTATGCCATCTCTTCTCGAGGATTATTAGCCAGGTGTCCCTACACTCTGCTCTTCAAATCCTAGCAGCCTCAACCACGTTTCATTGCACAGACATGCCATTGTACTGCAAGCCTCTGTGTATACGTTCTGCCTGGACTGTCCTCGCAGCACCTCTCTACCTTTAAGAATCAGCCCTCCCTGGGGGCGCCTGGGGGGCGCAGTCGGTTAAGCGTCCGACTTCAGCCAGGTCACGATCTCGCGGTCCGTGAGTTCGAGCCCCGCGTCAGGCTCTGGGCTGATGGCTCAGAGCCTGGAGCCTGTTTCCGATTCTGGGTCTCCCTCTTTCTCTGCCCCTCCCCCGTTCATGCTCTGTCTCTCTCTGTCCCAAAAATAAATAAACGTTGAAAAAAAAAAAAAAAAGAATCAGCCCTCCCTGAATCTCCCTGGCAAACTCGGATGGACCTTCCCCCAGGCTTCTATTGGGTTTTGTGCATTCATCCGTGATAGCTCTTTACCATGTTCGGTTGCAGTTATTTGATTTGCCCCCTCTCTCCCTAACTATAAGCTCCGTGAGGGTGAGGACCGTATCTTATGTTTCCTCAAGATCTGACACAGCAATCCTGTACACATAGTAGGTGCTCAGCTGTTTACAGAATGCATCCATACCCAAAACTAAATTCATCATCTTTTTTTCTTTTTTCTTTTTTTTTTTTTTTTTTTTTGAGAGAGAGACAGAGACAGCGTGAGTGGGGAAGGGGCAGAGAGAAGAGGAGAGAGAGAATTCCAAGCAGGCTCTGTGCTGCCTGTGCAGAGCCCCGTGTGGGGCTCGAACTCACGAAACTGTGAGATCATGACCTGAGCCAAAATCAAGAGTCAGATGCTTAACTGACTGAGCCACCCGGGTGCCCTAAATTCATCATCTTTATCCTTTCTCTTCTCCTTGTTGGGAAGCTGTGTCACTGCCTATTCAGTTGCTGCCAGTAGTATGTGGTATAACTGACAACTCCTTCCTTGAAACACGCACTTCCCTTGGCTAACATAACTGCACACCCTCCCGGCTTTTCTCTTCTCTGACCATTCTGGTTTACTATACGATTTTAGGTATCCTGCGGGCATGTTCTAGATCCCCTTTTCCCAATCTTTTATCCACCACGTTCTCTTAGTTAACATACCTAACAGTCCTCCTTTCTTAGGGTCTCTTGAACCTTTCAGCCCCTTTGCTTCAAGGTCATCATTTCTTAGCTAGCTTACTGTAGTAAACTCCCTTTCTTTGTTCTTCCCATGTCTGCTTTTAATGCCTACCCTTTCCCGTCTCTTCCAACTGAGTATATAACATGTTTGTCTGAAAGGTATCCTGCTTAAAATCCTTCCCTGTCACCTTAAGGCTAAAATCCAGAAACCTATCTGTACTGGTATCTCAGTCTCCTACCGAACTCCTTTGGTATATGGTTTCTCTCTCTATAGACAGAATGGAATAACAGCGTATCTCAGTACTTTTCTTATTTTCCCTTCTAAATGTATAAGCAAGTTTTCGTTAAGCCCTTCATCTTTACTTGTCCTGTAGCACCCAACCAAATTTTACAAAAATAGGATCTCAAAAACTCAGTGGAAAAAGCAGCAATCTAGTTGAAAAATAAAGGTCCCAAAATAGAACAGTGGCCCTTAAATGGTGGCAGGACATTCTTAAATTAGCTCTAGTCCTTTGGGTATGTTGGTAACTTAGAAGGAAAAAAACCTGCTGGACAGCTTGAGAGGGAGACAGGCGCATCCAACCACATCTGGAAGCTCCTTACATAAGGCATAGGCTTGCACAAGAAAGCAAGAACATTCTTTCCCCTGCTGCTTTTCCCAGTTCCTTTCCAGCTGCAGTGCCTACCTCGTTTGCACCACGACCCATCCTCCTCCCGTGAATATGGCTGGGCGAATGTAAGCGTGACAAACAGGAGCCAAGAACTAAGCGTGTTATCCTTGCCCTTCACGGGACAATTGTATTCAACCCAAAGGTTCCTCCTGTTGTGGGTCGTAGAACAGGACATGTCAGAGCAGAAGAATTCAGAGAGCACGGTTCTGTGACATCCAAGAACATGAACAAGAACATGATTGTTAGCATAAAATGTTGCATATAAACTAGAAACAGAGGCATTGATTTTACAAGTAACTCATTATAAACTTTGAAATACGATTTCAGTAGAAGAATGCAGAATCCTGATTCCAGGCAGTTAATGAAAGATCATAGAAGGAAGGTGGTGGGTGCTCTTTGGTTAAGGGTAAAAACTGATGCCACTTAAATTGATATAACCATCATATTTTCTTCTGTGTTTTCATGCTTTTTTCACCAATATCCATTAAAGAACATTAATTTCATCATTTTTGAAAACTAGGCAACCTAGGTAATGTCATAACTAGACACCGTTCATAATTTAGAGCTTTCTGAAAAGGGAGAAGTTCTCTAACCAATCAAATTCATCATTCAGATGTTATTTTTGCTGGTAGTTACATGTGAATGAAATGGGGTTTTATAAGTACTTATATTAATCAATAAAGCCAAGGGCTTTTACAGTCCCTAATGCATTCATCTGACATTACTTCTTGTTTTCCCTAGGTTCTACGCATTTTAGATCCAGTTACCTGTACAGAAAGCTCACCTGACAACCCATTTTCTGAGTCTTCACCAACCACCTTACTTGCCACAAAGAAAAATATTGGACGATTTCATCCCTATACTAGATATGAAAACATAACTTTCAATTGCTGCAACCACTGCCAGGGAGAACTTATTGTCCTTTAACATTCAGTGTGTCGGAGGCACGCCACAGGCACTTGCTTCTCTGGGAGCTGGAGTTCTTACAGTGGTAGAAGTAATATCACTTTCTATTTACGTAATCTATATCCCCAAAGATGTTTTATGTACTGGACCACAGATTACCCTTTCTTAATAAGTATCTCAGGGTAAGAAAAGAAGGAAACTGTGTAGCTATATTTAAAGGAGATGATAACTTTGCAGGCACTGTATGATGCTTTTCCTAAAGGACTCTGAAAGAAAAAGATTCCACCTTTATTTTAAGCCCTAAGTTATGTCTTGCTGTGTATTTAATATGAGCAGACTTAACTTTTGGTACTCTTAGTGCAAGGTGGGTCATATGCGGCCACACCACTCATTTACTGTTGTCTCTGGTTATTTTCTGGTTTTTTGTTTTGTTTTTTTACACCACAGCAGTACAATCGAATAGATGCAACAGGGCTTGTATGGCCTGCAGAGCTTAAAATATTTCCTATCAGGTCCTTTACAGAAAGTTTTCTGGCCCCTACTCTCAAGGAATAATAGCCAGGGGGATGGGTGGAGGGAGTGTCCATTCCCTTTTTGGTGATTTTGTTGGGGCTACAAAGGAGGGTCATGGAAATACTATGGGTGAAGGGACTAATATTTTAAAACCAAATGCTACATGTTAGGAAAATTAGAAGTATTTTACCAGCATATTAGCAAGCGTTTCAGCAAAACATATTATGTTGGTTTTGTGTGGGGAATGCCATAGTTTGAATGGGTGCAACTTGACATATATAAAGAAAACAGAGTCCACTGAGCTCATTTTGACAAATGCAACACAGTAGGAATATCCAATTTGATATAAAATGTGGTAGAGAAAGTTGAATCTTTCTGGAACATTGTACAAAATGAAAAATGAAATCCATCAATTAATTAATAATTGTTTATGATGAACCATCATAAAACACCCTTTTTATAGGCCTTTAAAAATATCCACAATATGTTTCCACCAGATCACACCATAGTAGGTGCAGAACTGTCTATCAAAAGAGAAATCTTCTGAAGACAAATCTGGTCAAATAACATATTTTAATGTCAACTTAATGGTTTTTTTGTCTGACTCATCAGAGTTATACTTTGAAATGGCAATAAATTTCTCTACATTTATTTTGAATATTGATTTAATGTGCTTGTCAAGTCTTCCTCTAACTTATACTATTTATAGTTGATTCTTCAGCCTTTCCTTTAGGTTTACTTAGCATAAAACTTGAGGAAAACATAGAGGAAAAGCTTCATGACATTGGATTTGGCGATGATTTCTTGGATATGACACCAGAAGCACAGGCAAGAAGAGAAAAAAATAGTTAACTTCATCAAAATTAAAAACTTTTTAATCAAAGGACAGTATCCACAAAATGAAAAGGCAACCTACAGAACCAAAGAAAATATTTGCAAATCATATAGCTAATAAGGGTCTAGTGTCCAGAATAAAGGTCTACAACTCAGCAACCAAAAAACAAACAACCTAATTAAAAAATGGGCAAAGGACATGACGAGACATTTCCTAAACAAAGATGTACAAAAGGCCAATAACATATCAAAAGATTCTCAACATCATTAATCAGTATCACTTCATGCCCATTACAATGGCCACTTACCACAGAAGGAAAATAAGCATTGACAAGGATGTGGAGAAATTAGAACCCTTGTACGTTACTGGTGAGAATGTAAAATGGTGCAACCACTGTTGAAGACAGTATGGTAGTTCCTCAAAAAATTAAACACGGGCACCTAGGTGGCTCAGTCGGTTGAGCATCAGACTCTTGATTTCGGTGCAGGTCGTGAAATGGAGCCCTGCGTCAAGAACCCCGAGCTCTGCTTGGGATTCTCTCTCTCCCTCTGCCCCTCTCCAGCTCACGTTCTCTTTCTAAAATAAAATTTTTTAAAAAATCAAACATAGAATTACCATATGATCCAGCAATTCACTTGTAGGTAAACACCCAAAAGAATTGAAAGCAAGGACCCAAATAGTTGTATACCAGTGTTGACAGCAGCATTATTCGTGTAGCCAAAAGGAAGGTGAAAGTAACATAGGTGTCCTTTGATGGATGCATTCATCCTTATCCATTTGATTATCCATTGATAAGCAAAATGTGGTATATATGTGCAGTGGAATATCAGCCTTAAAAAGGACTGAAAATCTGGTATATGCTACAGCATAAACGAACCTTTAATACGTTACACTAAGTGAAATAAAAGGACAAAGAGTGTAGGTACATGAAATAAATTCATAGTGACAGAAAGTAGAATAGTGGTTATGGGGAGTCAAGGGAAGGCAGAACAGGGAGTTTTTAATTATTACAGAGTCTGCTGGGATGATGAAAAATTCTGAAGATGGCAAGTCATGATGGTTGTACAATATGAATATACTTAATGCCCCTGAATTATACATTTTAAAAATGGCCAAAATGGTAAGCTTTGTTATATACATTTTATCACACACACAAAAAATTGTGCATATACTCATAACCACAAGCCAATAGCACACTTTTGCAGTGGTTGGTTTAAGAATGTCAAGAATAGTAACAATAATAAAGATAACAATTAATTGAGCTAAACAAAAGAAAAAGAAAGAAAATGGTCTCAAATCGACAACCTAACACCACACCTAAGGACCTAGAAAAAAAAGCGCAAACTTCAGTCCAAAGCTAGCAGAACGAAGGAAATCAAAACTAGAGCAGAGATAAAATAGAGAACATAAAAACAGTATCAAGGAAATAGAAAATTGGTTCTTTGAAAAGACCCACAAAATTGACAAACCTACAGCCAGACTAAGAAAAAAAGAAGATGCAAATAACTAAAATCAGAAATGAAAGTGGGGGAATTATTACCAACCTCAAATAAGTAAAACAAACAAAAAGGAGTAATAGTACTTCAACAAATAAACTAGATGAAAGTGGACAAATCCCTAGAAACACACAAATTACCAAAACTGACACAAGAAGAAATAGAAAATGTGAACAGGCCTATAATAGATTAAATCGGTTAAAACAACAACAACAACAACAACAACTTTCCAACGCCATATATTCTTATGAATATAGATGAAAAAGTTCCTCAACAAATTCCCAGCAAACTACAACAGCACAGTAAAGGGATTATATACCATGAACAAGTGGTATTTATCTCAGGAATGCAAGGGTAGTTCGACATAAGAAAATCAACCAATGTAGTAGATCATACACACACACAATGTGTATATCATACATATAGGATATACACACATCATATAAGAGGACAAAAGGGAAAAACTACATGATGATTTCACTTGATGCAGAAAGAACTTTTGATAAAATCCAACACCCTTTTATGATAAAAGCACTCAGAAAAATAGGGACCAAATAGGAATAAGTAGAATAGAATGGTAAGAACTTCAACTTTATAAGCATTTATGGAAAACCCCACAGCTAACATCATACTCAATAGTGAATGACTAAAACCTTTCCTTTTAAGATCAAGAACAAGACAAGGATGCCCACTTTTATCACCACTATTCTACACTATACTGGAAGTCTTAGCCAAAGTAATCAGTCATGAAAAAGAAAAGGAATCCAATTTGGAAAGGAAGAAGTATAACTCTCTCTATTCACAGGTGACGTTATCCCATATGTAGAAAATTCCAAGAAATCTACAAAAACTCTAGTGCTGATAAATTCAGCAACATTTCACAGTATATCAATGCAAAAATTCATTTGTTTGTTTTTGCATATACAACTCAAAAGCAAATTAAGAAGACAATTCATTTGCAGTGGAATCCAAAAGAATAAAGTATCTGTAAATAAATTCAACCAAGAAGGTGAAAGACTCGTACGGTGAAAACTGCAGCAATGTTGCTGCACTAAATGAAAAGACATCTGTGCTATTATGGGTTGGAAGGTAATTTTATTAAAATGACAGTACTACCCAAAACAATCTATAGGTTCACTGTGATCGCTATCAAAATTCCAACAGCCTTTTTTGTAAAACTGTTGTGGAATATTCAAATGTTAAGTTGCTTTGTATCATTAACGATAACTGTAAACAACCCAAACTAGTTATAACAGAATTTTAAATTATCTGTTGTATGCTGAAAGTGCCATAAGAAGTTGAGACAGGATTCGATGATTCTGTGTTTTCTCATTTAGGGTCGAGTGATTAAAGTACGAATACCCAGTTGACGAGAGCCGTGTCTTTTAAAGCTTTAACAGAACTCCTACACTGATTCTCCAGTCTCCAATCACACTTGTATGGGTGCCTTTGTCCTCCACCCTTTAAATGCTCGTACGCATATTGAGTACTGTTCCTCCACATGTCAGATTCCTGTATAGTCTTAAATATTTCACCATATCTACCAAGGTATGTAAACTTTATAACATGCCTCAGAGAAAAGATTTTGCAATCATGCAGATCACAACCTGTGAGCAAACCGCTCCCCTCTATACTTTAGTTTCCTCATCTGCAAAACAAGACCAGTAGGGTTGTTACGAGGATTAAAGCAAATGATTTACGTAAAGCATCTCCAACAATACCACGTACACCATAAACTCTAAATAAGAGCCAGCTAAGTTTGTAACATACCAAAATTGGATGCATAATTACTATCTTCATTTTGTAAAGAACATGAGGAAGTAAGCCCACCCTATTCCTCAGCTTTTGCCACAGCTATTCAAACTCAAAGTTGTCATAGGCAGGATTTTGTTTAAGGCCTTGAACCAGGCTTGTTTAAGAGGTCACTACAGCTTTATGAAATGTTCTATTGCCATCTTTTTTTAATAATAAGACCAAGAATAGAAATTTGTCCCTTTCTTATGTTCCTTCCAGCTAGAAATGCCAATAAATTACAAGTAAAGGAATCTAGCGTTCATTCGTTGTTCAATTTGTTGCACGGACTACGGTATAACACAATACAGCAATGCGAGGGAAGAAATTTATTTTGTTTAGTGTTAAAAAAAAAAAAAAGATAAATTCACTGTCAGTATCACCAAAAGATAAATAGCATTTCCATAATTTCGAGTATGACCAAAGCACACAGGCCATTAGAAATGATACACAAAATTCTGAGGGTAGCAGCTTCCAAATGAAGTATTTAAGATACTTTCAATTGTAATGATCAGTAAAACGAAAAGCTTTGGCTTCTGACATATGTAGGTGGCTCTGCAATTGTTTAGAATGCTTTGCTTCTAGTCGGAGCTGTCTAGTTCTTTCTCTGACAGCTTGTTGCTCTGCTAGTTTTTCGATCCGTTTCCTTCGTAGCCATCTGTAGAAAAAGATATGATCAGAACTGGTGAGTATAAACCTCTCTTTTGCTGTAAAGTTACTACTGCAGGCTATTAAAGGAAATTGAGTTCTTTACATTGAAATGCTATAGTCACAACAAAAATTATTAAAGTACTAACTGAAAAATTTCAGACTTATCCCCTATGATCACACAAGGAAGCACAGTCACATTTGCAATCAAATACTTAAAATTAAGTTCCTCTTACAATGAAACTGCCAGCTAAAAAAACTGGGTTTTTAGTAATAAATACAATATTTCACATGTGATAAAGGTCCTATTCTTTTTTTTAATATGATTTTCCAAGCAATCAAGTATTTGATAGATTCCAAATAACTTATTTTTTGCAACTACCTGTATTCTAAAACATGGCTCAGTTAGGTTAAGAATACCAACATACAGAAATATTGCCTTACCACTTGCAATGAGCACTGGGTGTTGTATGTAAGTGATGAATCACTGAATTCTACTCCTAAAACCAATACTGCATCGAATGTTAACTAAAATTTAAGTTAAAAAGAAAGAAAGAAAGAAAGAAAGAAAGAAAGAAAGAAAGAAAGAGAAAGAGAAAAGAAAAGACAGAGAAAGAAAGAAAGAAAGAAAGAGAAAGAAAGAAAGAAAGAAAAGAAAGAAAAAGAAAGAAAGAAAGAAAGAAAGAAAGAGAAAGAAAGAAAGGTTACCTCGTTCTTGGTAGACATTAACGTGCTCTATGGTGAAGGAAGAGTCCACATTCTAACCAATTTGAATCTATAACCTTGCTTAGGTAAAATAACCCCCAAATAACTGTATACACACATATGAAAGTATATATGTGGTAAGCGTGTGTATACACACTTGTTTTCAGAAATAACCCTAAACAACGAAATAACTGTGTCAGAACTGAATAGACTTAAGCATCTAAGCCAAGGTTGTGTGGTCCTGAATTAGACACTACTTTGAGCAAATTAACTGTAGTCATTTAGGGGTCAATTGGGAAAAAATAGGATTCTGGACTGGGTATTAGATGAGATCGTCAATAAAAATAAGCAGATTACAGAACAGTATAACCAGTATGATCTCAATTTATATTTTAAAATTATAAATGTACGTATAGAGAAAAGATATGCACTAAGGTACTAACAGTGATCTCTGGGTGATGAAAATGTGACTTTTCTGCCTCCATTTCCACAATGCACATTTACTGCTTCTGTTATGATAATTACATATGTTAAAAAAAAAAAAGGAAAGGAAGAAAGAAGCATAGAAACAAAGACAGAGACAGCAAAAAAGACAGGAAAGAAAGGAACTTCAAACAACCGGACTCATTCCCTCTCCCAAGGCCTGCTGGCAAAATTCTGAAACCAGGTCTGTTTCCTCACAATTAGTCAGGTAATACAAAGTATCCACCAGGTAACTGAAAAGATCAGGTTTGCCTTGAAAGTATGTGTCCAAAATCTCTTTTTCCATTTGGTTTGTACAGATCTTCCTCCTCAGCCTGTCTTTCTTTACATAAAAATATTTCTTGGGAAATGCAACTCTTTATTCAGTTTTTCTGAGGAGTGTATAAGAGAAGCTGTAAACAGTCTTTGGTCCATTTCTCTAAGAAGTGAACAAAATAACAAATAAAATAAATGGCAGGCTATCAAAGGTTATCAGACTGGTGAAATATAAAATAATTTGGGTATTGAAAATATCTTGAAGAGGGGCGCCTGGGTGGCTCAGTCAGTTAAGCGTCGCACTCTTGGTATCAGCTCAGGTCATGATCTCACCATTCGTGAGATTGAGCCCCACATGGAGCTCTGTGCTGACAACCCAGAAGCTACTAGGGATTCTGTCTCCCTCACTCTCCGCCCCTCCCCCATCTCCAAAAATAAATAAACATAAAAAAATAAATAAACATAAAAAAATAGAAAATACCTTGAAGAAAGAATGGTATATAGATACAATGCATAGTATGGAGCTAAAGAATTTTCTCAGGTTTTAGAAGTGTGGACTTGGGGCGCCTGGGTGGCGCAGTCGGTTAAGCGTCCGACTTCAGCCAGGTCACGATCTCGCGGTCCGGGAGTTCGAGCCCCACGTCAGGCTCTGGGCTGATGGCTCGGAGCCTGGAGCCAGTTTCCGATTCTGTGTCTCCCTCTCTCTCTGCCCCTCCCCCGTTCATGCTCTGTCTCTCTCTGTCCCAAAAATAAATAAACGTTGAAAAAAAAAATTAAAAAAAAAAAAAAAAAAGAAGTGTGGACTTAAAACTGAATAGATATGTAATATAAGCAATAAAATATTTTGTGGTATTTTTTTTCCAAGCTTTCTTGACGATATAACTCTACAACGACTGTGAGAAAAGGGGAAACATGCCCTGCCTGTGACTTACTGTTTAAAGGCCCTTTCGCGGCCTTCGGTCCCTTTAAGGAAGAATAAACATTCCTCCTGCTTTCGTAGTTCTTCTGTCTTTCTTTCTCTCAGCTGCTCTTCGTGCTTTTTTTTAAGCCATAATCGAAAAGCTTGTTGTGGATCTCTGTTTTCCTGCTGATTACAAAAACAAGCTTTATTTAATTTTCAATACACCAAAACAGCTTTTTGAGGCCCTGACTATAGGACCCTACAAGAATATGTGTTCCACTCATCAATTTTTCTTAATAATGCCAACCTCACTACCTGCACTCCTAGCATCCAAACAAAATATATCGCCTTTGACTCGCACCACTGATTGCCCGCTGTCAGAAAACCCAACACTGTATTCATTGCCATCCAGCGCCTTTCAAAAGTCTTATTGAGGTAAGCAATAAATGAAGAAGGTTTAAGTGCAGTGATTTGCAAACTTTTCAATGATGAGAGCCCTTTGACAAGTAAAGTAATTTTTCACACTGGCACAAAAAATAAAACAGGGTTGAAGAAAGATTGGGATAGGCAATATGAGTGGAGTTGAGGTCTTTGTAGCAATTCCTGAAGGAGGAGCTCCCTGGAATGCAGTTGGAAAACTAATGATCTGACACTTCTGTTATTCACCCTTTCTTTTAAATTCTGTCTTTGTTTTTAGCTTTTAAGAGCATCTAACTACCAAGCTCATCTCCAAACTGTAACTACTCTTATGGAGGGCGGCCATAAGGATTTGCAACCATAAGAATTTTCTCATCAGGACAATAGCCGTGATGATTTTGTCATAAGTAAAAGCCAGTGGGAGTAGCTTATTGTATATACAGTTCCTCAAACTTCATGATGGATCCCATCTTCAGGGAATTTTCACAGTTGAAAGAGCTCTTCTGTGAGAGAATAAAGAAAGCAAAGGGACAGATGTGGCGTGAGGGGAAAGCACGTCGCATCCTATGGATGCCTGGCTAACACGCCAAGGACCTTTCCTTTATGTATTCATTTAATACTTTCCCCGAACATGAGCTCTATGATACAGAGCATACACTTCTTTCATCTTGCATTTTCCTTTATCTATCACTCCCATTGCCAAGTATGTTCCATTTTAATTTATATAATTTATGTAACCTAGGATCTTTGATTTGCAATGCTGAAGTTTGTGAAGAGGACCCATGGACCTAAGGATCATCGCTGAACACCTAGAAGCCTGGGAAGGGCTGGAGATGACTAAAAAGGGTTCATGCTGGAATTTGAGATCAAGACAGTCAAGGATTCAGAGGTGACCAGGATTTACTGGTATCTCTGTTCATTTATTCATTCAGCACTTACAGCTGTCTACCACATACAGTATATACAGGCACACTGGTACGGGGCTGCATCGGTGAAAAAACCGAGGTTCCCCCTCCTCCGTATTCTGTGATTGCACGACACGGTAGTCCTCGTCACACGCAGCTACTTAAATAAAATTTAAAATTCAGTACTTCACTCACATTAGCTACATCTCAAGCACTTAATAGCCATGTTGTGGCTAGTGGCTACTTTACTGGACGGCACAAACAGCATTTCCATCATCACAGAAAGTTGTACCGGGCAGTGTTACTCCAGATGAGAGATGAAAACAGAGGATCGATCGATTGATAGGTCAGATTCAAAAGAGAAGTATGGTGAGGAGAGAGAGAAATACGGGGGAGGTGAGGAGAAAGATGGTATGTAGACAGAAAGAGAGGGGGTAAGTTATTGGCTGTCTGGAGGAAGGGTATTTCAAGCAGTGGTAACAGTAAGAGCGAACGATCTGAGAAGAGACTGTGCTTGGTATGCTCAATAAACAGCAAAGAAGTGAAAGTGAAGCTATGGCAAAGTGGCTGGAAAGAGGTAGGAGACGAAGTGAAAGAAGGCTATGGTAGGCGACGGCAGGAACACTAGGCAGGTTTTATTTTGAGACGAGAAGCCACTGGAGGTTTCTAAGCATAACGGACACAATCTATTCTGGGGATTCTCTCTCCCTCTCTCTGCCCCTCCCCCACTCATGCTTGCTCTCCCTCTCTCTCTCTCTCTCTCTCTCCAAATAAATAAATAAATAAATAAATAAATAAATAAATAAATATTTTTCTTTAAAAAGAAGTTCTGAATTGTATTCTTTAAAAACATGAACCATGGCTGAACGTAATTTATTTCAAAAAATGTTCATGTTAAAAGGCATCATGGTTATGTATTTCCCTTCGGAATTTTTTTTTCTTGATTTGAAGTCTGTCTCAAAGATTAACTTTAATGAGAAACCATATCATAAATGAATCATATTCTCAAGAACTTTTGTGAATTTTGTCACTTTGAGTTTGGACGCTTAACTGACTGAGCCACCCCCAGTTCGAAGTTTCTATTATCCCCAAGTAGGACACAATAGAACACTGAAGCGTACGTTTATTTTTATAAATACCCTATAAAAATATTATGTTGGGCTGAGTGCCATGAAGCCTGAGGGTCCACCATCCCCTGGGAAACTGCAGGCAGTGCACTCACAGCTGTGTTTTTCTTGGTCACTGAAACGTTCGCTCCTCTTGTCTGCAATACTTTTCAACATTACAGCAATGTGCTGTGCCTCTCCCCTCCCAAGCCTGAATTCCCCGCTTCCCTCAAAAATTTCCCTAGTTTCTCCCTTGTAATTCCCATTCAAAGATATAAAAACTCCTAAACATGTCCATTCTCACAAGATACCGAAAGGGCCCTGGACTTAAACCTCCTGTGTTACCCAAATCCGGATTCTCCCCCAAGACGCAGTTTTCCTCTCCCAAATAGACTCTGCATTTCCTGCCAAACTTCAAGTACTTCACAGGTCAGGTGCAGAAGTTAGGACACACTCCTTCATACTCTTCAGAACTCTATGCCTCTACTCTTCTAATTTTTTTTTCAACGTTTTTTATTTATTTTTGGGACAGAGAGAGACAGAGCATGAACGGGGGAGGGGCAGAGAGAGAGAGGGAGACACAGAATCGGAAACAGGCTCCAGGCTCCGAGCCATCAGCCCAGAGCCTGACGTGGGGCTCGAACTCACGGACCACGAGATCGTGACCTGGCTGAAGTCGGACGCTCAGCCGACTGCGCCACCCAGGCGCCCCTACATTTGTTTATTTTTGAGAGAGAAAGTATGTGGGGGGGGGGGTGGAGGGGGCCAGAGGATCCGAAGCAGGATCTGTGCTAACAGCAGACAGCCGGATGTGGGGCTCAAATTCAGGAACCGTGAGCCCATGACCTGAGCCAAATTCAGGCACTTAACTGACTGAGCCAGCCAGGCGCCCCTGGAGACGTATATTCTTTTTTTTTTTTCAACGTTTATTTATTTTTGGGACAGAGAGAGACAGAGCATGAACGGGGGAGGGGCAGAGAGAGAGGGAGACACAGAATCGGAAGCAGGCTCCAGGCTCTGAGCCATCAGCCCAGAGCCTGACGCGGGGCTCGAACTCACGGACCGCGAGATCGTGACCGCGAGATCGTGACCTGGCTGAAGTCGGACGCTTAACCGACTGCGCCACCCAGGCGCCCCTATGCCTCTACTCTTCTAAGTAAAGCCACACTCATCTGACATTTACACCATTTGGCTCCCTTCACTTCACGACCTCTGGTCATTCGACATCCAGCCTCACAGAGTTCTCATTTTCTCATCTTCTAGGCCTTTCTCCAGGGCCCTTGACACCCAGTCCTACAGCCACAGCCACATCCCCACAAACTGGGGATGGAGGGCGGCCATTAGTCTTTGAAATCACTGATCTTCTCATTCTCCACACTAGCCATAAAATATATCTCTCCAGTCACGTTTCAACAGCTTCACCTGGATGTTTCGTAGGGACCTCAAAGTCAACAAGTGAAAAACTGAAATAGCCATTTCCTCCACCAGTGTGTTACTCTCTACTGCTCCAGTGAGTGGCACCATCATCCACCGAGCTCCTCAGAAGAGAAAACTGGTGTATTCTCTTTACACCTCATTCTCCCTCACACACATATCTAATTCATTACAAAATTCCTCCAGTCAGTATTTCAGAACATCTTAAATGACTCATATCTCTCTCCCTCCCTTTCTCCCCCTCCCTCTCTCCCCCTCTCCTGTTACAATTCTAGCCCAAGTCACTATCCTTTCTCCCTCATCTACAACTACATCTGCTTTTCAATTGCTCTCCCCACATCTGCTCTTGCCCCCTTCATTCAGTTATAATAATTCAGTCAAGACTATAAACAGAAAATTCACAGAATATACACACGGTCATATGTACTCATGAAGAAAAATTAAGAAGATAAACCACATAAAGTGTTAGTCAGGATGTGGTAAATATTCGCCTTACACACTGCTGGAGGGACTATCAATTGATATGACCTTTCGGGAGGTTAATTTTTGCACAGTTAACTAAAAATTTCACTCTGGACACCCAGTGAGTCATAGATTCCACTCTTCAGAAACTCTCCTAGAGAACGAACATGTTCACTACAGCATTGTTAGAACAATATCGGAGCCAAGCTGAATACCCACAATTGAGGATTTAATAAATTATCTCTGAACAGAATACTATGCAGCTACTTGAAAAGAAATATCTAAATGTGATGACCTAGAAATAGTCTCTGAAGAGTTAAATGGAAAAAAAAGCAAAGTGTATCACAAAATTTTGATTTGTGACACTGTAAATATAACTAAGACTTGGAAGACTTGCACACACTCTGAAAGTGCGTATCACTAGGAGATGAGTCAGGGGAGGGCACAGGACTGAATTTTCAATTTTTTATTTCTATGCTTTTTAGAAAAATTGGTAGGGGTAGGGACGGTTTTTTGCTTTGTCTTTGGTTTCCTGTAATGTTTAAAATTTTTAAAAACTAAATAATTTGGTGGCTTTAATTTGTTAGCTTTCATGTAAGATTTAGATGTATCTATTCTTTAAAAAAAATTTTTTTTTTGAGTATAGGTGACACACGATAATGTCACATTACTTTCGGGTGGATAACATAGTGACTCACCCTCTCTAGGCTCACCACAAGCGTAGCTACCATCTGTTACCACACAACACTATTACAATATCCTGTACTGGATTCCTCATGCTGACCCTTTTCTTGCCATGACTTATTCATTCCGTAACAGGAAGCCTGTACTTCCCATTCCCTTCACCCATTTTGCCCATCCCCCTACCCTCACCTCCCGGCGCTGGCAACCACCATTTTGTTCTCTGTATTTGTAGGTCTGACTCCTTTGTTTGCTCATTTGTTTTGTTTTTCAGATTCCACATTATGTGTGAAAGCAAACGGTATTCGTCTTTTCTCCATCTGTCTATATGTCTATTGTGTTTTTTTAATTTTTAATGTTTTATTTATTTTTAAGATAGAGAGAGACAGAGCATGAGTGGGGATGGGGCAGAGAGAGAGAGGGAGACACAGAATCCGAAGCAAGTTCCAGGCTATGAGCTGTCAGCACAGGGCCCGACACAGGGCTCGAACTCACGAACTGTAGGATCATGACCTGAGCCAAAGTCGGACGCTCAACCGATTGAGCCACCTGGGCGTCCCTATTGTTTTTTATATGTTTATTTATTTATTTTGAGAGACAGCACAAGCATGGGAAGGGCAAAGAGAGAGGCAGAGAGAGAACACAGGGCTCCATCCCATGAACTGTGAGATCATACCCGAGCTGAAACCAAGAATCCGGTGCTTAACCGACTGAGCCACCCAGGCACGCCATATGTCTGTTCTTAAGTAGACCCATTCTGTAGAGTTTGTGTGTGTGTGTGTGTGTGTGTGTGTGCGCATGCGTGTGCGTGTGTGTATGCACGTGTATGCTATCTTTGTCCTATTTGAATAGCAAAGTTATAATATCCTGAAAAAACATATTGGTAGTTTTCCATTTCCTGTGCTATAAAAGTCTGAATAAAATAGGACTCATTTGATTTTCACAGGCTTCTTAGAATTTAATTGTAAAGTCATCTGTACGTTGCATCTTTTGCAAGGATTGCTCTTGGACCACTTTTCCTACTCTTTCCATAGGTTCTTATTCTGATATTCTCATTTCTTCCTGTAATTCAGCTTTCATATCTGTATCAACTTACATTTCATAGAGAAGATTTACTTACTCTGCTATTCATGTCTTCGATTTGCTTTGCTCGCTGAATTCTCCTCATTTCTGTGACCTGCTCTCTTTTCTTTTGCAACCATGCTTTAAATACCATGTCATTCTCTTTTTTCTTTTCTTTTTCTTCTTCTATTTTTCGTTGTTCTTCCTGGTGGAAAGAGTTATCAAAAGACATTCATGAAAAACTAATAAAATTGTATATGAGTTATCAGAGTAGGGAGATATATTTTGAGATCTGAAATTAGCATTCTCTGCTCCTAAAACTTTCCATCAGAAAATTGGGCTTCTCCAAAAAAAAAAAAAAAAAAAAATAGGGACTCTAATTTGCTTAGGAATAAAATTAAGGTTTATCAGATAAATGAAATTGGAGAGATAAATTCTACAATTACATAGATGTACAATATATGCATGCTGTTCAGGAATTCCTTGAATCTCTCCTTCATTTCCTGGTTTACTTTTGGAATTAAACCCCTCAAATTGTAGCTTTGCCAAAGAAAAAAAAAAGGCCACCACACTCTAGAAGCACTATATGGTGTCTACAGGAGCATCATAAATGTTTGAAACATTTTTACATTATTGTTAAATTTGTTAATTGTGATAAATGGCATTGTGGTCATGAAAGAGAAGGCTAACATTGTCATTTAGAAATATATATTAAAATGTACAAGTGAGCAATAATGCTCTACCTAGGACTTGCTTTAAACATACATCAGCCAAGAAACAAAGGAGATGAAGCAAATATGCCAAAATCTCAATGACTTTCAAATCTGGGTGATGGGGACACAGAGATTAACCATACCTTCATATGTGTTTGAAATTTTTTATTACACTGTTTAAAAATATTTTTCAACTAATATATATTCACAAAGTAACATTTTTTGTTATCAGAACAATATTTAGACAGTTAACTACAGGAACAAAATGAATTTTTTATATGAATTATTCAATGAATGTTATAAAAGGAAGTTTCTTAAACTTGAGGAGGGGTACTTAAACCAGTTGTGTAGAGCTATAAAATAGTCACTAGGAGCAAAGCGGAGCATGTCAGGAACATATCATAGTGAAAATTGTACTGAGCTAAAAGTTAGGAGATCTGAGTAGCAAGCATGCTGCGATTGTACTATGTCGATTGGGTCAAACCACTTAACTCTGTATTCTCCTCTACAAGATGGAGTGAAATTAATGAGCTCTCAAGTCTCTCCCAATACTAAAATTTTATCACTTAAATGAACTGAATTATATAATCTATGCTTTTTTTTTTAATTTTTTTTCAACGTTTATTTATTTTTGAGACAGAGAGAGACAGAGCATGAACGGGGGAGGGGCAGAGAGAGAGGGAGACACAGAATCCGAAACAGGCTCCAGGCTCTGAGCCATCAGCCCAGAGCCCGACGCGGGGCTCGAACTCACCGACCGCAAGATCGTGACCTGGCTGAAGTCGGACGCTTAACCGACTGCGCCACCCAGGCGCCCCTATAATCTATGCTTTAATTTTCTTCAAATGGTGGAATTCAGAGTTCTTTCTTTACATTTTAACAATATTGCAAGTCTTTCTAATTTCTTTTGATTGAACAAAATGTAAGAAGGAAAGAAAATATCCTATCCAATAGACAGCACAGAATGTCTTTTAAAATACCGATATACTGGAAAGGTGTGTATAATTTTGTGACAGAATCCTGGTGATACTCGCCTTTTAAAAATACGTACATAGGGTGGCTCTGTCAGTTGAGCATCCGACTTTGGCTTCAGGTCATGATCTCATGGTTCATGAGTTCAAGCCCCACGTTGGGCTCTGTGTTGACAGCTCAGAGCCTGGAGCCTGCTTCAGATTCTGTGTCTCCCTCTCTCTCTGCCCCTAACATCCCCTCTCCACACCCCTCCCCTGCATTCTGTGTGTGTCTCTTTCTCTCAAACATTAAAAAAAAATTTAATAAACATATTTGCATATATGTGAATAAAGACTGAAGATTTCTATTTTGAAATACCTATATACTATTTTCTAAGCTCTAACAAATGCTTATATAAAAGGTGAATTTATCACAGATTAAAATTTACATTTATTTGTAAGTTTCTTTTTACAAGAAGGACCTTGGGTAATGTAAAAGGTGAAATAAAATGGATTCACCTTATGTCAAGGAATTTTAAAATGGAGTCAGGGGCCATTAGGATGTGGGCCTTATGCAAGTCCTCACTGGGTATAATCATAAACTTTTGAATTGGGCCAAACTACCAATAAAGCAAGGATTCTACCAGTACCCGCAACCTGCTACAGTAACAGACTTTTTCTCAGCAATAGCCTTAGCCACCAATTATGTGTAGCCAAGATTAGTTTTCTACTGTCAACGCCAAACAAAATTCTTTGTAAATAATGTAAAGAAGCATTCTTTTTTTGCCTCTAAAAACGCTTGACTTTTGTGCCCTAGTGGACATAATTTGGATTGCTACCCAAATCTCTACTCCCCAAATTGCAATTCTGAGACCTGAAATAGTAAGTGCTTTTGTTTTGTTTCAGTTCTGCCTCTTTTCTCAGTTGATGATGTCTTGCATCAATACAGACAGTATGGTAAGATGATTATCTTTCTGGAGGAGCTTTTAGCTATTACACAGAAGATATCAGCCAAAGTACAGATAATGCAGTTGCCAAAGAAAACAAACAAATGATGCACTTAGAATAGATACAGTATAGCAGCTCAACTCAGCAAATATTTTGTTGGGTATAAACAAGGAAAGCCTTCCCCTGAAACCAACTAAAAAATATGAAAAATCCTTAGCATTTCCATACAGTCTTGAGCAAGCATATAAGTAATAAAGACCATGCCTTGAGCAAGTGCATAAACCAAGGGAAATTTAGTTCTGAGGATCCTGACATGAGAAAAGTGCATCTCGGCACCAAGAAAAGAGGATCAAAATAAAAACGAAACTATTTCTGAGTCACACCAGTTCAAGATTACTCAGTCCAGTAGTGAAAAGACACTGAAACTCTATAAAACCTCTCATATAACATTTATAGAAATATACAAATGCACTTACACATTTGTGTGTACAGCAAACATTATTATAGTTCATTCTCAAATGTTATTTTGTATTGTCATCAAGTTTGGCGTTAGCAGATCCTTTTAAGTACTGCTATAAACCAAGCAAACTAAGTCTGCGAGTTACAGTTCAGATATTAGTGGCCAAGCAAGCTAAACTTTATTTAGTATGCATTTTTTCAGATTCCTGCCTGAGCATTCTATAGGTTATAAACCCTTACTAACTTTGTTTTTCACCTTTTCCTGCTAATATGGGCTCCTTATGAAACACCAGAAATTTCCTTGATAATTTCCTACATAATTCCTATACCATTTCTCAGTAGACACCAAGAAAATAGATTTTGACTCCTATTTTGCTCTAAACAAGTTGAATGATTTTGGTAAAGTTAATTAAACTTCTAGACTATAGATTTCTTGTCTGTAAAAGGCTCTTTAGGGATTCTTCTAATTGTAAAATTCTATTTACCTGTGATCCTGCTGAAGTTTGGCCTTTACAGTCAGATATTTTCTGGTTCAGCTTAATATCATCAGGTATCCAGTAAAACAGAGAACTGGGGCACTGATTTAAGTCATTTAGAGAAAATTCACCAGTTTTACTACCTGGAGTTTTCATTAATAAAACACAGTTTTATTCAAGAGCTATGAAAAAAAGATCCCAAATGAAATAAGCATTGCTAAGAGAGTCACTCAGAATGGAGTGGAAAGGCTTGAGGAAGTAGGACCAATGCAGGTCTCTCCCTGCAGTTCTCAGTTCTCAGAACAACGGGAACTTCTGACTCTTGCCAACTGCAACCAGAACTCCTCCTTCTACTTTGGACTGAAATAGAGATAATGTAACACCTGTTAGCTAAATAGTCAATTGTGTATTAGATAGTTTAAACTCTGCCCCCACCAATCATAATTCTTTCAAAACAAGTTACATGACCTTGTGGGTTTTGTCTTTATAAGCCTGCACTCCCCACTCATAATTCAAAGCACTGTCAATTTTGGTTGACCTGTGTTTCCCGGATTGCAATCCCAAAAACTCCAAATAAATGCTCCGGTTGCTTCACAGCCTCTTCTTCATCAACATTACTGGGCATAGCTGGTAGGGTCTCAAGTACCCGACCTCTGTCTCCAGTGTTGCCGTGGATTTGAGTCAGGTACCAAGAGTCCATTGCACTCCTACATATCCTTGGTGGCTTCAAGTCACAGTGATAAATCCTCTTGGTCCTGAACCTCCCACCTTGGTCAAGGTTCAGGCCTTTAATTGGATGTCCTCTGTTGCTTGCTTCTGTCCTCACTCATTTTTGAGGGGAGGATTCCATCTTCACTCATTCTGAATGGAATATTTGGGTTTCAGGTTCTTGGTAAGTACTCAATTATGGGAAATAATTTTTTTTTAATTTTTTTTAATGTTTATTATTTTTGAGAGGGAGAGAGACAGAGACCAAGCAGGGAAGGGGCAGAAAGAGAGGGAGGCACAGAATCCGAAGCAGGCTTCAGGCTCTGAGCTGTCAGCACAGAGCCCGACGCGGGGCTCGAACTCACAGACCGCGAGATCACGACCTGAGCCGTAGTCGGCTACCCAACCGAGTGAGCCACCCAGGCGCCCTGGGAAATCATTCTTCTAAGGAGCTTCTAATATTCAGCCCCCTATTGTAACTCCTGCAGTATTTATGTTAAGGAATATGGTCTTTCTTGCTGTGAATTTTTGCCCCATTGGATCGAATTACCCAAGATGATTTAAAACTTCATTGGTCAAAATGGACACTTTTGATGTCCTACAGCTAGTTTACTTGCGTGCACAATTGGCAAAGGCTTATAAAGACAACCAAATGGGATGCCTATTTCAGTTGGTACCTGGGGGGTTTCAAACATAGTCAGGATTTTAAAAATCTCGTCTTTACAAAATGCCATTTCTAAACTAACTGAAGCAAACAGACACCTTTAAAAAGACCCATCCTCTCTGTCTCAGGCACCGTCTCGTTCCCTTCCTCCTGCTTTGCCTCTGGGCGTGCAACAGCCCTCTTGCACCAAGGACCTGCCTCTGGGGCCATCTTCCTCCTTCCCCCTGTACCATCTGTGTACCCTCCTCCACTTCCTCATTCCAATTTTCTTGCCAGAATTCCGGGGACAGCTCTATAAGGATCTTCACAGCACACAAATAAAAATCCTTAGTAAAAGACTTTGGTCCTCTGAGCGGTTAACGCAGATTAACTTAGCAGGTAACTTGGGTTAACTAACTTACGCAAGTTAGTGCATCTTCCAGAAACACAATTCAGATCCGCTATTCTTTTGAGAAGCGCTTGAATCATGCCTGAATCACGGTATAAATTTTAAAATGAAACCATAAGGTTTCTGTCTATAGTTACCTATATGTTACATATGTCTACATATGTATGTGACAGTGATGTGACATTTTCTAGCTCTGATGGCACTGTCAAAGTTAATTTATGAAAAAGGTCCATTTAATTGGATTAAAAACAATGAAGTGCTTCCATAAATTAAGTACTCAAAAAATTCCCAGAAATACAAAAACCACTAACCCAAATCTTTCTCAAGTTCACATGATCTGAGACAATCCTTGATAAATAAATGCTAGTTTAATGGAGAACAAACTGCTGGTTACCAGAGGGGAGGTGAGTGGAGAACTGGGTGATACAGGTGATGGAGACTGAGGAGTAGACTTGTGATGAGCCCTGAATGTTTTATGGAAGTGTTAAATCTCTACACTGTATACCTGAAACTAATATTACACTGTATGCTAACTAACTGGAATTTGAATAAAAACTTTAGTAAGAAAATAAAAGCAAAAAATGCAAGTTTATGTTTGCTGATTTAGTAAAAACAGGAATGTTTTCAGGGTTATCAGCATCACGATGAGGCAATGGAGATACACAACTTTTTCTACCTGGGTTTACTAGTCATAAAAGCTCATGCTATTTCTGTTTCAAAATCTGTCAAGAAAAGAAATAGCTTAAGATGATGATTAGCTGTTTAGTGTTTTAATCCAAGTATAATTACTAAAAGCAAGCAATCTAAGTAAATTTAAAGGAGATCAAAATTTATGCTGAATTAAACTAGATAACAAATGTTCATTAACCACCTAAATCATTTCAAAATATATAGCATAACATACTGAAATATTGATTGCTAAACCTAAGTTTATTTAGTTTTGGCTTTTAAATTTTTTTTTACAGAAAGACAAAAATATATAATATTTAGGTCTATTTAATAAACAAACCTATGCAAAAAAAATTTAAATGACTAGGAGGGGGATTATACTTCTAGAAACTATGGAATGATGAGGGGCGCCTCGGTGGCTCAGTTGGTTACGTGTCTGACTCTTGACTTCAGCTCAGGTCATGATCTCAGGGTTTGGGAGTTCAAGCTCCTTGTCGGGCCCCGTGCTGGCAGTGTGGAGCCTGCTTGGGATTCTCTCTCTTTCTGTCCCTCCCTCGTTCTCTCTCTCTCTCTCTCTCTCTCT
The DNA here is from genome assembly GCF_022837055.1 of Prionailurus viverrinus. NCBI lineage: Eukaryota > Metazoa > Chordata > Mammalia > Carnivora > Felidae > Prionailurus > Prionailurus viverrinus. The sequence goes on from NC_062577.1 coordinate 9,547,692, forward strand.
CAAAATAAATAAACTTAAAAAAGTGACATAAAAATGATGAAATGATGAAACATATTTATAAATGTGCCAGCCCACAATGGTTTCTTAGGTTTCACTAGGAATTAAGATTCTAAGGGTTAAAAATTCTATTTAGTATTTTTGAAAGTAAAGCTACTAAAATTCAACAAGGATATAAGAAAATGACTGTATATGGAAAGTAAGAGAGGAAAAGTAGAGTGTGTGTTTTTGGTAAAAGAAGGTATGGGGAAGAAATGAATTTTGTTGAGGGAAATGAAAGTGATTTTGTCATAGAGCTGATTATTTCAGAAAGAGAAATAAAAAGAGACAAACTAAAATAGACACAGAAAGTTGTAGAAGGTTCATAGGAAAGAAGTCTTGGAAAAGGAATTTCATGTGTAATCAAGCTGGCCAAGGTTAAAATTAATGTATTTAAACTTCAGTTTTGACATCCAAAGTACACTAGTGCAAAATTTTGGTTTTCTCTGTTGAAAGGACAAAATTTTCTCAGATTGTTGGCCTGCCCTTCATAAGAGATTGTACCCAAAGTTTCTTTACTTTTAATGTAATCTGCCTAAGAAACAGAGTCTATGTTTTGTCTTTATCACGTCTTTGATGACTTGGGAAAGCTGAGTCTTCTTCTCTGTTAAGACCAGCTAAGGCTTTTGTAGCTAACTGTAATCTTCTGTATTTGTCCCTGATAATTTAGGTAAATGGATAATGAAGTATTGTTTTATAATTTTCTGTTATCCTATTGGGTCAAGTGTCCAAACATTTTGATATTTTTTACAAACTCCCCCAAATCAACTTCTAAATGAAGTCTTTTTGATCTGGAAAATTCCGTAGGACCTATTAGGTTTATTTGATATGTTAAATCACATGGGAAGCATTGTCAAATAAGAAATAATATTAAACTTTCTTTATGTAACATCTGTACAGTGTTCCAAATACTGTGTGAAATCCCTAGAAATCTGATTATTTCCTGATACAATGTTATCAGTCATCATTTTAAAATGTATGACAGGGGCGCCTGGGTAGCTCAGTTGGTTAAGCGTCTCGCAGTTTGTGAGTTCGAGCCCTGTGTCAGGTTCTGTGCTGACAGTTCAGAGCCTGGAGCCTGCTTCAGATTCTGTGTCTCCTTCTCTCTCTCTCTCTGCCCCTCCCCTGCTTGTGCTCTAGCTCTCAAAAATAAATAAACATTAAAATTTTTTTTAAATAAATAAAAAATGAAATGTATGTCATAGGGGCACCTGGGTGGCTAAGTCAATTAAGCATCTGACTCTTGATTTCGGCTCAGGTCATGATGTCATGGTTCTTGAGATTGAGCCCCGTGTCAGGCTTCACCTACCTGCTTATGATTCTCTCTCTCCCTCTCCCACCTCTCTCAACATAAATAAACTTTAAAAAAATAAAAAAATAAAAAATAAAATGTATGTCATAAAAATAAGCAACCCCCACTGCAAATGCCATTATAATGAGAATGATACTCATTATACTTAGCATCTGTCCTCCAGTAGATTAACCTTTTATGAAACCCTCTTGCTGTCTCCCCCAAATGTCATCATTTCAAACTATCATTCTCTAAATCCTGCCTTCTAAACCCTTACCTTCTGATGACAGAGACATCTCTTACCCTCTGGGCCCTTTGAAATATGGCAGTTGAATTTTATCTAGCTGCCACCATCTCAAGGACACAAATATGTTCTAGTAATGGCTTGTATGTTTTCTCACTGTGCAAGAGCCTTTCCTAGTCATGGAACTATGGCCTCAGTTCCACGGTAAATATTATTGGAGAAAATAAGTCCAAACTGAGGCATACCCTCGGAACCTCACAGTGACTGAGGGAGCTATTTCACAAAACAAATATCATAGGCCATTTGCCACATCTGGCCAATATTACAACATTTTCATTGCACATATCATCCCCAATACTCTGCCACTGTAGAACAAACAAATGGAATAATTAAGACCTCCCAACTGGCAAATCTTACTGAGTCTTTCAGTCTGCTTTGGTCTAAAGCCCTCCCCTTCAAATTATTTAACCTCAGATCCACTCTATTTGGTAAACACTAATTATCTCCCTTTGAAATCATTACCAGAACACCTATGAGGATGGCCTACTACTGAAAGGAAATCCACTGATCTATTGCAAAGATCTTATCAAGGTACTTGAAACTAATACCGAGCTCCTACAGCAATCTTTTCCCAGCACCCTTCTGGGTGACAAACATCTTCAACGTCATGATCTCCCACCTGGACATTTGTTTCCTGGAAATGTCACCCACACAAGGATGCCCTCCAACCTCACTGGGAAGGGCCACATCAAGCATTTGTTAACTAACCCCCAGGCTGCTAAACTTAAAAGCGTTGACCCATGGGTTCACAGTTCTTATTTAAAAAAAAAAAGGCATCCTCTCCTGACTGAGAGATCTCAAACTAAAAATCTCAAACTAAAAATATCCAGACCCACTCAAAATCAACAATCTGGGTGAGAAGCAGATGGCACCTGAGGTAGACAGACAGCTTTCCCAAGAGTCATGACCAGGCCTGTATATCTCACAAGAGACTCTTCCTAATGCCTCATGGCCATGAAATATTTGGAACAATCCTTGTAGCAGGCACTTTAGCACTAAAGTGCCTCCTATATTTGGCTCTTGCAGACATGCCAAGGCACAAATAACAAGTGTTCCCCAACAGACACTCGTAGCTGCAAGACCCCCCTCTTACAAAAGATTCTTTCAGCTAAGATGTGAACCACACAGCCACCCTCCTTTTGTCTGCTCAAATAAAACAGATCCCCAGTTTTCTCCTATCATGCCCTCTATACCGATAAATGAGTCCATAACCAGTTCTAAGCAGAGATGCTTTGCACCCCTACAGGACACATTTTCGTCTGCACTTACAGGGGAGAATCTTGGGCATCTGCTTGCCTAGACAGCTGGAGAATGGCAAAGCAATGCCACCTGGGATATCTAACTTCCCTTTCTTCTGTCCTTAAGTTAATTACTAAAGGATAACCATACAGGAACTAATCATAGAACTAAAAGGAGTCTCCCCGCTAAAAAAAAAAAACTGAAAGAAGATAATTATCCAGATGACAACCCCTCCGAATAAAAAGATAACAGTTGGGGGCGTTCCCAAGGCTATGGTCACCCAGGAGAGAAGAACTTCAGTAAAGGGGCCCAATTTGGGAGGATCTTCAGTTGCTGGCTTGGAGTGAGTACATGATTGGAAATCTTTCTTGAACCATCAGCAGAATTGCCAGGTTCACTGCCTGAGCTATTAGAGCCAGGGCAAGTCTTTGGATACTCTATCTCATGTTGTCCTCAATAATAGCATAGCATTAGATTATTTACTTGGGACCCACGGTAGAGTCTGCCATCACTAACACTTCTTGCTGTACATGGGTACTTCCCGTCGCTTGGAATTCGAAACTGTTAAGATTTTTAAGCTTGCTAAATCTCTAAGGGGAATCCCATCCTCTAAAACCTCTGGCTGGTTAGATTTCAGAGTCTCAGATATTTTTAGCTGACTCCTGATCAGAATTGGGACCTGGGCTACAAGTTATCTTATCACTGTTTTAATTTGTTCTATACTCATTATTATCCCACTGTCAATGCTTTTCACAGCCAATGTTTCAAATCCTGTCAGAACTCAGATAATCTTTGTTCAAAGACTCAAAACCATTCACCAGATGTACCCTTTGACTGAAAGAAAGGAGAATCTAATTGACTTCTAGGTCTTATTTCCTCAAACCTCCTTGTTATTCAGACGTGGCTGGAAAACCCTCACCTCGCATGCTTATAGAACACATCAAGTAACAACCACTATGAGATTCCACCCTCCAAGGGACATGAGGGGCCCAGAGCAAGTTGCAGGTTGCCAACCACTCCAGTAATGAAATAGGACTACATGATCACAAAAATCTGTCACTGATGTTTTCCTGCCAGAAAGATCTTGATCAGAAGGGGGAAATGTGAAGGAAGATTCAAAACGAAGTAAGCATTGCTAAGACAGTCACTGAAAATAGAGTTGAAAGAACATTGAGGAAGTGGGGCCTACGCATTGTCTCCTATTTCAAGTCTCCTGTTTCAATTCTCAGCCCACCATGATCTTTCGACTTTTGTCAATTGCAACTTGTCAACTGCAACCCTGACCAACCTGGTGAGACACATTCTTGTACTTTGGATGGAAATTGTACCCTGTTGGCTAAACAGCCTATGTGTATTAGCTAGTCAGCTTAAACTCTGCCATCACCAATCATAATTCTTTCAAAACAAGCTATGTAACCTTGTGCTTTTTGCCTTTATAGGCCTGCACTCCCAGCTCACTAGCTCACTATTCAGAGCACACTTTTGATTTAGGTCGACACTCTGCCTCCTGGATTGCAATCCCTAAGACCCCAAATAAATGCTTTGGTTACTTCACAGCCTCTTCTTAATCGACAGCACAAAACCACCATCACCATCACCACCATCATCATCTTGGATTCCATATGGAATTTTGGAAATATTTTGTTAAGGTTATTAGGCTCTATTCATATAAAACTAAAATCTCTGAAATCAAGGAATTATAGGCATGGAAGAATATGTGAAAACACATACACACATAAGTCAGAGAATTATAATCCAAATCTACCTGCTGCCTCCTAAACCCCAACAAATTTGTGCCTTCATTTTTCCACGGGACACCTGATTTTCACCTGCTCACATCAAAATTACTTTCAGCAGTCACTTCTCTGAGCCTCATCTTTAAAATGAAAGGATCAGATGATGTCATCACTGAGACCTCTGTCTCTAACACAAGTCATTCATTACTAGGCCCTGTGATCCCTCCAAGAAAGGACCAAGATAATCATGGTGTTTACCCCATAATCTGCACTCTTAATATTTAACCACTTAATCTAACAATAGAAAAACAAAACAAGCAAGCAAATCTACCCAATACTTTGAGGAACTATTTCAAGTACCACTACATTTATAAAACATGAAAATACATCCCGCTTTCAATATGATGCCCGCTTATGTGCTCACCTCTCTCTTTAGCTTTTCTCTCTTTTGTTCTAGCCGTTTTTGCAGTTCTTTCTGTCGAGAGGAAAGACAATATGTTGAGGTCACTGGAGGTGTATTTGCAGACTGTGTCCTGTGATTAGGTTTCCCATTCCCCTTACTTCGATCTGAGTTGGCAGCAGAACTTGGACGAGTCTTGGGGTTGGCTGGTGGCTGAGGGATATAAGCCAGTGGCTCTTCTGTTGATGAATGAGCAACAGCATGAATCTTTGCTATCGGCTCTTCTTTCTTGACACCATTGACACTTGAGTTGGAAGATCTGGATGACAACTGGTGAGGCTCGTTTTCTGTACTATTAGTATTAATGGGGGGCAAAACCCCCTGACTCTCAATGTCTTGTAAATTCAGAAGTTCAAACTTTCCATCTCTCTCGACTAGAATTTTCCTATCCTTGTTCTCTTCACAATTTCCATCAGTTAGTGACACGAGCACATTTTCTTGTCCAAATTCCTTGGAAATACGTAACTGCGAGAGTTTTCCAGACACACTACTTTCATTTTCAAGATAATTTTTGTAAGTATCGGTGTCTTCCAGTGGAGGAACTTCCAGATCAACTAATTTGTCTTTGAACTTAAGCTTCCGTTCCCTTTTATCATTCACAGGTTCTTGATTCTGTAGAATCTTGTTGGCTTGTATAATTTTTTCCATAATATATCTCCTTACTTCCTCATCCTCTTCCTCCTCCAGGGCTCTCTGGCTTTCTACTTTGGATTCCTGGAAAGAGTTTTCACTATCTGAATCTGATATGGGATCCAAAGGTTGAATACTCGGTACAGAAATGAAGTCATTTTTTCTTGGTGAAACTTCATCCTTCAAAGATTTGTCAGGATCAGAACTCTGTTCAGTGTGTTCTGTTTCTGTTTCATTGTCTTTTAATTCTTGGTTAATATTCTCTTCATTCCCACAAGCCATCTAAAAAAATATATATAAGGTTCTCTTTTTCAGTAAAAATTGAGACTCTTTGTCCATTTATATGTAGATAATCCAAAATGAAGTTTCATAATCATGCAATATATTTTATGAATGGGAAAATTTACATGCTTCTTATTTACACTGTGCTCATAATATTTGAATTCATATTTATGAGCATCCCAAGGGAAATACATGTGACAATAGCACTTTAGGAAAAATTTAATGCTAAATCTGAATTTGATGTTGCTAGGGGCTAGGTTAATATTTTCAAAAATTTTATGCTAATTAATGAAAGGGTAACTACAAACAGTACATTATTATGTTACTATGGTTCCTCTATAAAATCTTCCTCACTTTAAATTTTCAGAAGAAAATTTTGTTAAGTGTTTTCTCCTTATAATATGTCTATTCTTCAAAAAACTATCTTTCTCCCCAGGACCATTACAATATCAGCCTTTAGTCAAGTGCTAATCACTCTGAGCTTCTTACAATCTTTTCAGATTATCATTGCTGCCATTTTCTGCAGAATCTATATCCAAATTCCAGTCAATTTTTATCTACGGATGACATTTTCCCTCCTCAACTATCCTCTGAGGCTCCAACAGTCTATGCTAAACACCATCATAAACTCAGTTTTATATTAAAAAAGCGTAATTCCACATGAACCATAGATCAGTATTATCACATCACAAAACCTGCTCTACACCTGTTTCTAATTAAAGGCTTCTTGGGGCGCCTGGGTGGCGCAGTCGGTTAAGCATCTGACTTCAGCCAGGTCACGATCTCGCCGCCCGTGAGTTCGAGCCCCGCGTCGGGCTCTGGGCTGATGGCTCAGAGCCTGGAGCCTGTTTCCGATTCTGTGTCTCCCTCTCTCTCTCTGCCCCTCCCCCGTTCATGCTCTGTCTCTCTCTGTCCCAAAAATAAATAAAAAAAACGTTGAAAAAAAAAATTAAAAAAAAAAAAAAATAAAGGCTTCTTATCTAACATCTTTTCCACATACGTGCATATTCACCAAACAGAAACACTTTTCCCCTACGATATTTTTGTCCTTTTTCTCACACAATTCTCTCCCTCCTGAGACAATTCTATGGGAATTACTACTTGCTGCTCTCTTCAACCTCGTAAAATCCCCTTCCGCTTTTACATGCTTAAAGGTCATCTTTTCTGATAGCCATCTCTTCCTGACCTGCACAGCGTTGCCAGATGTCTGATAAGCAAATAAGCCTGGCCCATTAAAATGTCTAACAAACAAGTAAACTAAGATTTCTGCATTGTAATTGGTTTTTTTTTAAGCCGTAGTTGATTTTCTAGTTCATTCTGACAGTATCTGTTTCCTAATTATTCTTTGGTTTTCATTTTTTAAAACCCACTGCAAAAGAAGCCAAAGTAACCAAAAAATTCAGTGCAATAAAACTGCCACTTTTCACACCCCCCAGCCCTCATCCCAGTCTCTATCTCTGTCATCCATTTTTCCTGCCAGCCTCAGAGGAGGAAGTGATTATAATCACCCACAAAAATGAGTAAGATGGATGAGAGCCCTTTGTTTTGAAGCTGCCATTTCCCCAGCACCCACAATAGCCTCGGATACACGGTAGGTGATAATTAATATTTTCTGAATGAAGTAAGAAATGAAACAATGAAGCATCATCATCACTTCTCTAATTCTAGCACTCTGTGCTTTGGATCTCACACCCCTCCAGTCATGAGACTTTGGTTCAAACTGACCACTCTGGGGTATCTCTGCCTCTACTCAACCTTACTATTTTTCTGTTAAAGATGCATCGAACTCCCACTTAAAGGCCATCTCGGGAAAACCTTTACTTTTCACTCTGTTGCCTTTTTCAAATATTATCCCATTTGTCCTCTCCATTGCATAAGAAAGCAAAATGCAACTAAGAGAAGTCTGTGATGTAAAACTGCCCGTCTTCCCTTTGCTCATATTCTTTCCCTTAACCTTAAGTCTGACTTCTGTCACAATTACTTAGGTCGTTGTCCCTCTAAAGTCACCTATTCTTATAGCAGCCTTACATCTTTTCTTCATTACCTATTTATTGACGTTAATTTCATACATACATACATATGAATATATACATATATGAATATATATAAACATGTACCCACACACAAATTACATATAGATATACATACACTATATATATATATATATATATGTGTGTGTGTGTGTGTATATATATATATGTATACAGATATATATCTATGTATATATATATCTCCATGATCCAGGAACGGGTTCATTTTCCTGGATTTCCCTTCTACCTGTATGATCACGTTTAATGGGTCCACTTTTTCCTAAAGGTATTCCTACGGCTTAGTTTTGACTCTCTATGCTTTTCCTCTATATACATTCCCCTGAAGGGCTAATTCAGTCTTAAGGTTTCAAACGTTAGTCAAAAGACCATGTTTTTTGAGGATTTGCTTTATTTTCATTTATATTAAAAGGATAACCCCATGATTTTATCCAAGTTTATATAAAGTAGAAATTAATTGTACTTGTTTTTATTTTTGATGCAATAAATCATATTTATTTATATTATATAAATTATAATTTTTAATTATAACTTAAGTTTTTTAAATGTTTACTTATTTTTGAGAGAGAGAGACAGAGCATGAGTGAGGGAGGGGCAGAGAGGGAGGGACACAGAATCTTTAGCAGGCTCTAGGCTCTGAGATGTCAGCACAGAGCCGGATGCGGGGCTCGAACTCACAAACTGTGAGACCATGACCTGAGCCGAAGTCAGAAGCTCAATGGACTGAGCCACCCAGGCACTCCTATTTTTAACTATAATTTAAACTTTATTAAGTGCTAACTTAATCCCTGTTCTCTCATCTCTCACCTTAGGATACAACATATAAACTCTTAATGTCTCAATTTTCTCATCTCTAAGGTAGAAATAATGATACTTGTTCTATATATATCAAAGGAATTTGGGGAGGTTTAGACGACATAGTATATGCAAAACTCTTGAAGAATTACAAAGCACTTTGTTAATGTAATTATTAGGAATGCTTTTGGCACTTTATATATACCTCTATTATGCTGGCACCACCTTTTTCTTTCTCATTAATTAACCATTCCAGGTCCTTTTCAAAGTCATCTTCATATTCTCCACTTTCTTTTGAGTCCATATCTTTATTTTCATCCATTTTCTGTTTGTTATAGAATAATGCTGTAAGATTTAAAAAGATAAGGTATATGTTATGTCCACTTTAGGGGTAGAGTGGAGTATGGAGATTAATGTAATAGACTAACCAACACATAGAAACACACAGCATGGAACGTTCAGAATAAACATATATCTGTATACCCTGAAAGAGAGGCCTTCAATGGCCAGACATTTTCTAGATGTACCACTCTAAAAACCACCCCCCTCCACCCAATTCCTGAAATCCTCATTTACAAGGAGCCTAAAAAAAGGGGGATAAGAAGACTATCTGAGGCTTAGAGAAGGATTTTCCACATCCCCTGCCAATCGTTAAAACTCCTTGCCCAGGTCAGAGCAGATGATGCAGCTTTTAAGTCATACTCATTAACGTTGTCTAATGTCCAAATGAAAACAAATACAGGTTTCCTCAGCTCTCTGAAAGCAGAGTATTCCAAGGAAAACCAACATGGCATAAAGCAAAGAAGCAATTACAGTTTCATAAAAGCAAAAATCCTCTTCAGATTTCATTCAGTGAACAAAAACAGGTACAAATGTGGCTCTTTTGTCACAGAGAAGCGTAAAGCAAACTTTCAAATGTGGAGGAAACCTGAATATCACTTCGTTTCCTCAATTTTTTAATCCTTCTACTAGTTTATAGGGCATGGTTATAATTTGTGATCTGAGAGCTTTCAATTAAGTAACATTTGATTTTCAACTACAGTAAATGTTAATTTCCACAGAAGTCAAACTGTTTTAAACTCTATGAATATATTTTTCATTAAAAAAAAAAAGCAAAAACAAATGTGATGTCTAATACTATCCGGTAACAGTGATAAATAAATAGGTCAGGTGAAAGTTAATGTTTATGAAAATGGTGTATAAATTAAGTAATTTTTAAGAGAACAAAGCTAAAGTTATCTACAAATTGAGGTCAGTTCCTAGCCCTGCTATATAGTTTTGTCTATAATTTTTCAAACAAAAGCAGCAAATAAATCTTCACCTATGTGTCTGTATATGCATGTGAACATACCATATATATGTGTATATATGTACAGTTTTGATGAAACTTTGTTGAACACCTACAACATTCCTATATACATTCCCATAAAGATTATAAAACAGACCTATGCCCCTGAGGTGTTTCCGGTATGGTACAGAACACACACACAAACAAAACCCAGAAATTTTAAATGTAGATAAAAACAAAAATAAAAAAGTAAAGAATTATGGAAGGCGGAATAAAAAAGCAATGAACTCAGTCAAAAATTGGAAATACCAAGGAAAGCTGAGATGGGCTTTGAATACTGAGTACAAGAGGTTACTAGTCATTTCAGACAAAGAGAACAGCACGAGAAAGAGCAAACAAACATGGAAGTGCATGAAATTGTCCAGGGTGACCTGAACATAATGTGTTCCTGAAGAAGAATCTGGAAGGAGGGAGAAGGGGTCAGTCTGATGTCCGATTATCTGTTCAAAAAACAGGGTTGAGGGAAAACTGTTCATGTAGATCTAATTGTCATAAATGTAGAAATATATAACAATCGTCTGCACATTTTCCACTATTAAGCAAAAACAGAAGGAGAAGTGCTCTCTAAATGTACTAGAATTTTAGGTCCAGTTTCAAAAGAACTATAGAAATCTCATCTTCAGGGTCCCAAACACGTGGGACCCTGTTTGTATACCTGTTTCTATACCTATGAGCCATCTCTTGTGCCTGTAGCAAGACTAAGTTGCCTAAAACCCTTTCTGGAGCAGAAAGTACTGATGTCAAGAACATATTTCTTTAGGATCTAAAATGAGAGAGATTTTGTCTGAATTAATAAACTACCCACAAGCTTCGTTTCGGCCACTGGCTTCACTTTACTATCCGTGAACCTTTGACTCGATCACCTAACCTGGTGCCAATTTTACTAAAGGGAGATGAGATATACATGATTTTCCTTCCAACGTTGCCCAAAAAAGCATGTGGGAGAACACCTTCCCACTAGTTGCACAAGCACTAGCTAAGTGAAGAGGTGAGGCTTTTCAATACTGTGTGTGAAAAACATTTTAATAGGTTTTACTGAACAGTAGGTTCCGGTGAGTTAAAAGGATGATGGGGACACCCAACATATACATCAACTGCAAGCTTGAGACTATGGGTGAGACACACAGAAGCATGAAGCACCCTCTCCAGTTTCCTGGTCTGCACTGTAAAGGACAAAAGACAAGCTGGAACACATTCAGAGGCTAGCAAACCAGGAGGAAGAGGCATTAAAGAGAAGGAAGGGAAGAAGGGAGGCTATGAGAGTAATGCCTGAAAACCAGACCCTGAGGAATGCCTTAGGAATATTATCCTAAAGAAAAGAAAACACAAAAGTCATGACACGTGCTTTACATTATCCAAATGGCTGCTGGCTGGAGGAAGACTGGACTTGCCTAACTTCAAACAGTGAAACTAGTGTCAGGGGCTGGAAACAGGGATATGTTTCGGCAATTTAAAACAGAATTTACATTGCAAACTTGTCCTGAAGAGAAGTGAGCAGCCTATTAGAAGTGCTTCATTCCCTCTCAATGACAAGGAGCTTTGGCAAAAACTGTTGAGCTGGGGGACCCCTAAGATTTATTTTAAACTTTTTATAAGCTGCAAATTAGCAAATAACTGCCAACTCATGAAAAGCACGAGAATTTAAAAGGAAATGCACGGTATCATGATAAACTTAATCAAAAACAAGTGATCGGGGCCTTTTAAATCCAAGACTTAAAAACTTCTGGTCTGGGGGCGCCTGGGTGGCTCAGTCAGTTAAGCGTCCGACTTCGGCTCAGGTCATGATCTCATGGTCTGTGAGTTCGAGCCCCGCGTCAGGCTCTGTGCTGACAGCACAGAGCCTGGAGCCTGTTTCCGATTCTGTGTCTCCCTCTCTCTCTGCCCCTCCCCTGTTCACGCTCTGTCTCTCTCTGTCTCAAAAATAAATAAACATTAAAAAAAAAATTAAAAAAAAAAAACTTCTGGTCTGTTTCAGTTCAATGTCCGCCTGCCTTAGCATAGTGTTTGGTATTGATTGGTACCCTTCCCCTTCTCAAGACAAAGTTAGTTTTAGGTACATGAATGCAAATCATTCAATCTAATTATTCAACTGGGTAATTACAACTATTTCCAATGTATTAGTTGGATTACAATTCCTTCTAGTTATTTCTTTTAAACTAAGAATACAGAATGGACTTACTTAAAGAACTGGAAGTAAGGTTTCAATAATTTGTAAAGCAAAGGTTGAGAGCAATAATATTTTGAGGTAACCTAGGGAAACCAAACCAATGCTTTGGAGTGAGTTTATCTACCACTGGCTGGCCGCAAGACAGGCTAACTCACCTCAACTGTTATGCCTAACTATCTACTAATTGAAAGTAAGGGTGCCATGGATGATTGGAACACACTAAAACTCACTGTGATCCAAAATACTTATAGAAACAATACTGTCTTTCACAGTCACAAGTGCCTTAGGATAATCCGCTTTCTTTTCAGACCAGGGATCTTGGAATTTATTTATTAAGATGTTTAGGTTACATAACTAATTGTTAGACTAAAATTTCTATGGAACTCTCCAGGGCTCTCCTTTAATTTTGTAATAAACATAGCTCTGAATTTGTAAACAAATAGTTGCCTGAGGACTTTGGTAGCTGTGCTTTATTATTTACAACGCATTTCACCCATGTGAAAGCTCAAATTTAAAACTAACAGATAGGATCAGCATAATCGATAGAAATAAAATGAAAAAAATCAAACATACTAGGTGTTATTAAATCGTACTATTATGCAAGAATTGAAAAGAGAAAAAGCCACAGTTTGAAGTGACTCTAAGAAGAAAATGAAGGTGCATTAAATTTGTACCGCCGTTCTTTTCCTGTCTCTTCAAAAACCTCATGGCTGGTTGCCAAGTAAACAAAGAACGTAAATCATAAATTCTTGTTACCAAGTCCCTTAAGCCTTTTTCAAATGCGTCACAGGATATCCAATCCCCTTCAGTTGTTTTAATCATCATCCCCAGGGCACTGGCCATATGCTACACCGTCAACATAGTGGAACAAAAACACATTTTACACAAACTGAATCCCTCACACTTACTCCTTGTGAGTTTCACACATTTAAATTTCAATGTTTATCAGCAGTAAAAATCTCTGTGTGGCTTGAGTAAGAACCACCCTCTTAATAGGTTAACTGTAATAAGAGAGAGAAATTAATTCCTTCCTCCTGGGTGTCTGCTAAATCCCCTGTGAGTATGTGACTGCAGATCCTTTAAGGTGAGTCTAAGCTAAGTCTATATGTATACGCTTTTGACAACTTTCTTTCGGGATTCAGACCTTCGAAAATAGTTTAACTCATTGACCCCAGCCTTATCTCATAGCCTGTTAAACACATGCTTGTTTAAAATCGAAGAGCATCGAAAGAACGTCAAAGACAACCCGTTTTAATACAAAGTAAGTACTTAAGCAAAAGCTAACCCCTAAGAACACCATGAGACCACCTGGCCCATTCTCCCTGCTGCCTCCTTCTCAACTGAATTTTAAAATTCTTAAATTCAAGCTCTGTCACCAAGTATGACAATTAAGTAGTATTTTACAAACATTAGGTGGTAAGTTTAATTTGTACCCAGGGTCCCCAGGTACCATCGACTAAATGAATACCCGAGCCTCTTCATGGAAGCTACCATTTCAGGAATGACTTTTTTTCTCCTGGGGAGGAGAACTTTGAGCGGGGTAAGAAAATGACAAAAATGGGGGAGGGGGGGGTCCCTCATACAAAGCCAAGCAAGCAAGGTGCCGCCAGACTTCCCCCTCGGGCTCGCCGGACCCGGGACTCGCCCGCATCAGAAGCCCACAGGAAGGCTCTTCGCTCCCTTCTTCTAAGCACTTTTCCTCCCAGACGTCCCAGACGTTTGACCCCCGTCCCCTCTATAAATATCTCCCACCATAAAAATCTCCGCATCATCCTTCCCTTCTCTCCCTCTGGTTCCCCTCCTGCCTGTGTGAGATGCAGCGGCTGGGGTCACAGAGATGGCCGGGGGAGCTCTCCTCTCCTCCTCTTTCTAAGCTCTGACAGACAGTGAGGCGAGGGAGACCCCGGCACCTGCTCCCAAGGCGGCCAGGACCCAGGTGCCATAGCAACGGCGCGTCGCCGCGTCCTCCATCCGGGCCTCTCTTACTACGAGGGCGCGGTGGACCGGCGCAGGCGCAGACGGCAGCCTGAGAACACCTGCTCCTCCAGGCGCGCTTCCCCGGGGCCTGCCTGAGACCAGCCGGGCTGCGGTTTCCAAGGAGACAACCGAGCTCTGCACGCTCCACGCGCAGGTTTCCAAGGCGCGAGTCAGAGTTGGCGAAGGATCGCTTTCTTGGCTGTGACTTTTCCCGCGTGGAGTTGTCTCTCGCCAAATACGGATAGTTTGAGAGCGATTTCTGGAGGTACATGTCTGTGTGTTATTTTCTTCGCGTTATCCAAGTCATTTCAGTTTTCACTACTAGGTAAGCGGATTGCTAATTAGCTACCAGATTCTTTTACTGGAAGCTTCAGCAACCGCACCGCGAATGAAAAACACATCCTTTTGCACCCGAAAGAGTGGTCAAAAGATGCTTGCTCCAGGTTTCAAGAATGTGAGAATGGTCAACTAGGATATTCTCAAATCCTCCTTAAAGATCGACTTTATGTATAAAAGGGAGGCAAAGTGAACTTTTGATTGCAGTGACAAATGACAAGATTTTAGAAACTGGCCATTCCCTGCCAGAAACAAACAGGGAGAAATGAAAGTACTTCCTCAGTACACTCCATAATTTTCAGATTCTTTTTTATTATTAGAATGTGTAATGTATATTTATTTGCTTGATGTTTATTTATTTTTGAGAGAGAGAGCACAAGCAGAGGAGGGGCAGAGAGAGGGGGACAGAGGACCTGAAACCCCACTGACAACGGCAAGCCTCATGTGGCGCTTGAACTCACAGACCAGAAGATCATGACCTGAGCGGAAGTCAGGTGTTCAGCCAACTGAGCCACCCAGGTGCCCCTAATGTTTGTCTATTCTGAGAGAGAGAGAGAGTGCGTGCGTGAGAAGAGGAGAGGCGGAGAAAGAGGGAGAGAGAAAATTCCAAGCAGGCTCCGTGCAGAGCCAGTCATGGCGCTTGATCTCTCAAACCGGAGAGATGGTGACCTGAGCAGAAATCAAGAATCGGAAGCTTCATGAACTTTGCTACCCAGGCACCTCTGTTTATTATCAGAATGTTTATCGCGTGGTATAGTGGAGAGCATCTTTTCTTCAAAGAGGGGCACGTAGAATTGAGTTTTAAAGTATTCTCCAAATTGTAAACTAAGTAAAAAATAAAAAAGATTTTAAGGTTAAAATGGATTACAATATTTACTGTGTTTCTTAGCTGCAATGTGTAACTCATAGTTCCAGATTTAATGTTTCTCCTGCTGCAGGACTTCGATCTTAGGCCAAACACTTGAAAAAGATAAAATATAAAATTATTGACTGTTTAAGGTGGAAGGAATTTTAGTTAAATCTCCTTTAATGAAGGGGCCCCTGGGTGGCTCAATCGGTTAAGCACCCAGCTTCAGCTCAGGTCATGATCTCACAGTTCGTGAGCTGGAGCCCCTCATAGGGCTCTGTGCTGACAGCTCCAAGCCTGGATCCTGCTTCGGATTCTGTGTCTCCCTCTCTCTCTGCCCCTCCCCTGCTCACGCTCTGTCCTCTCTCTTTCTCTCTCAAAAATAAATAAACATTTGTTTTTAAATCTCCTTTAGTAAGTATGGAATTACTACCAAAGCTACATCTAGGTAACATCTAGGTTTCAGAACTCCTAATTTAATATTTTTCCCGCTGGTCCTCCCAAATATTTGTAAATGTTTTTTACAAATGTAATGGGATATAGCACCCAAAAAGTGGAAACAACTCAAATGTCTATCAAGTGATGAAAGCATAAATAAAATGTGGTGATAAACCTGAGCTCCTAAAAAAGATCTATTTCACTAGCATCTATGAAAGAAAGCAGAGAAATAATAGGTTTTCAATAATTAATTTCATTCAATATTTCCTGCTGAGTGCCTTACTTACAGGTCTGCTGGGAGGTGAATAATTTCGAATCTATGCATGAAGGAGCTCATAGTCTAAAAAAAAGGAGACGGGCTTTAAAGAAAGGGAACACAGTGTGATACACAAGGTACAGATATAGCTCAAAACTGGAGCATAAGAGACTGTTAAAAACTGAGAACAAACTGAGGGTTGATGGGGGGTGGGAGGGAGGAGAGGGTGGGTGATGGGTATTGAGGAGGGCACCTTTTGGGATGAGCACTGGGTGTTGTATGGAAACCAATTTGTCAATAAATTTCAGAAAAAAAAAAAAAAAAAAAAAAACAAAAAAAAAAAAAAAAACTGGAGATCAATTAGGAAAAGGTGATGACAAAGAGTCCTTTGCGAAGTGTTGACATTAGAGCTGACTTTTGAAGAATGAAAAGAATTGCACAAGGGTGGGGCATTATACACAGAGAAGTTAGCATTTGCGAGGGCATGGGGGCATCAACTTGTTTATTCCAGGATCGTTATGTAATTCAGAACTGCTGGCAGCATAAGATGAAATCTGTCCTTCATTGCCCGTGGCAGCCTCTGAGATATTGTAAGCATGTTATGAAAACCACTGAAGTATGATCTGTGAACAGGCATTTCCATTAAAATTAATAGCATCTTTGGGTAAGTTAAGTGTATCCTTCATTTCTTCTGTGACTTCCTTAAAGAAGAGACTGAGTTTTAGGTATTTCTGTATACTTAGCAGAACTGGCATTTAAGTGGCTAGTAAATATTTGTTGAGTTGACATAACTCAGTAAATGAGCTAATTTTATTGTGAATAACCTTAATCATGTAACTGAATTCATAATTTCTTCCTACTACTTTATCAGCTCAGAGGTTATTGAAGGAATTAGTATTTTGATGATCAAGGAGAAGGGAAGAATAAATTTCTAAAATGGGGCATTTTAGAAAGTGCAGACCTTTGGTAAATTAGGATAATCAGAGATACCATGAGACCATGAGAATACAGGACTGGCATATTAAGTGAGGAAGAAATGATGGAGGAGTGCTAATGACACATTTGGCAAATTTTTGTACATTTTTAAACTTTTTTTTAATGTTTATTCATTTTTGAGAGACAGAGCTATTGAGTAGGGGAGGGGCAGAGAGAGAGGGAGACACAGAATCTGAAGCAGGCTCCAGCCTGGGAGCTGTCAGCATGGAGCCCAATGCGGGGCTCGAACTCACAAACCATGAGATCATGACCTGAGCCAAAGTTGGACGCTTAACCGACTGAGCCACCCTGGCGCCCCACATTTGGCAGTTTCATAGAGTTCAGCAGGTCACTCTGCTCTCTCTCTCTCCATATGCATTTAAACAATCCCATTTACTATAGCATCAAAAAGAATAAAATACTTCAGAAGTTACTAAGGAAGTGAAAGATCTATATACTGAAAACTATAAGATATTGATGACAGAAATGGAAGAAAACATGAATGAATAGAAAGATCTTCCATGTTCATGGAAGAATATTTTTAAAAAATTTTTTTAATGTTTACCTTTGAGAGAGAGAGACAGAGTGTGAATGGGGGAGGGGCAGAGAGAGAGGGTGACACAGAATCCAAAGCAGGCTCCAGGCTCTGAGCACAGAGCCTGACATGGGGCTTGAACTCACCAACTGTGAGATCATGACCTGAGCCGAAGTCGGACGCTTAACCGACTGAGCCACCCAGGTGCCCCTTCATGGATTGGAAGAATATTGCTAACATGTTCATACTACCCAAAGTAATCTACAGATTCAATACAACCCCTATCAAAATTCCAATAGGATTTTTCACAGAGAAAGGAAAATAGTCCTAAAATTCACATGAAACCACACAAGACCCCAAATAACCTAAACAGTCTTGAGAAAGAACAAAGCTATGGGCATCACACTCCCTGATACCAAACTATATTACAAAGCTATAGTAATTGAAACAGTATGGTAATGGCACAAAAACAGAACCATACATCAATGGAACAGAATAGAGAGCCCAGAAATAAATCCATGCTATATGTTCAACCAATCTTTGACCATGGTGCCAAGGATACACAATGGGGAAAGGATTGTCTCTTCAATAAAAGGCTTTGGGTAAACTGGATATCCACATGCAAAAGAATAAAATTGGACCCTCATCTTACATCATATACAAAAATTAACCTGAAATGGATTGAAGACTTAAGTGTAAGACCTGAAACTGTAAAATTGCCAGAATGTTTTCTTCTGTATGAATGTTTCTTCTGTAAGCTCTTTGAAACTAGTCTTGGCAATGACTTTTTGGGGCAAAACACCAAAAAAGCATAGGCCATGAAAGCAGAAATTAAAAAGTGGGACTGCATTAAACCAAAAACTTCTGCACAGCAAAGGAAACCATCAACAAAATGAAGAGGCAACCTGTGGAATGAAAGAAAATATTTGCCATCCACATATCTGATAGGAGGCCAGTACCCAAAATGTATAAATAAGGCATACAACTCGATAGCAAAAATACAAATAAAGAATCCAATTTTAAAATGGGCAAAGGACATATATAGACATTATTGCAAAGAAGACATACAGTGACCAATAGGTATATGAAAAGGTACTCAACATCACTAATCATCAATGCAAATCAAAACCATGATGATAGGCCACCTCACATCTGTTAGAATGGCTATTATCAAAAAGGCAAGAGATAATAAGTGTTGGTGAAGATGTGGAGAAAAGGGAACCTTTGAGCACTGTTGGTGGAAATGCAAACTGGTACAGCCACCATGGAAAACAGTGTGGAGGTTCCTCAAAAAATTAAAAATAGAACTACCATATGACCCAGCAAAACCACATCTAGGAATATTCCCAAAGGAAATGAAATCAGTATCTCAAAAAGATAGCTGCATTCCTATGTTCATTGCAGCCTTATTCATAATAGCCAAGACATGGAAACGATCTGAGAGTCCATCAAAGGGTGAATAAGAAAGAAAAGTGTGATAAATACACATACATATGATGGAATATTTTTCAGCAATAAAAAGAAGGAAATTCTGCCATTTGTGACAACATGGATGAATCTGGAGGATATTATGCTGAGTGAAATAAGCCAGACAAAGAAAGACAAATTCTGCCTCACTTATATGTGGACTCTAACAAAGTTGAACTCATGGAACCAAAAAGTAGAACAGTGGTTGCCAGGGGCTGGAGAGTGAGGGGGAAATGGGGAGATATTGGTCAAAGGGCACAAACTTTCAGCTCTAAGATGAATAAGTTCTTGGGATCTGTATGGCATGATAACTATAATTAATAAATAATACTGTACTGTATACTTGAAATTTTCTAGGAGAGCAGATTTTAGGTATTATCACAAAAACAAACAAAAAAAGTATATGAGGTGATAGATGTGTTAATTTACTTGATTGAGGTAATCATTTCTCTCTCTCTCTCTCTCTCCATGTACATATATACCTACACATAAAATCATCACACTGTAAAACTTAAAAATCATGCTGTGCAAACTAAATATGTACCATTTTTCTCACTTATATCCCAATATAGCTGGAAAAATAAATACAATCCTTTCCCTCTCCTCTCTGATGTAACTGCCCTCAGTCTGTCAATGACTACACAAGAAATGGGAATTAAAGAAATGTAGGAACAGGATGATTCAGGAAGAATCAGGTAGATAGAGAAAAGAAGTTGTCTGCTATCCAGGGCCTTTCACTTAACATGCCTTATTCTTCTTAAAGTCTGAAAATGTTAAATATCAATGAATAACCTTATTTTCATTACAGGCAGTAGAAATGTGTTCAGAATTTATGATTCATTAGAGAATATGGGATTCTACAAATATAAGATCCCTGTATAAGTGACCAGTGCCATATGTTTTCCCTCTCCACTTTTAACTTAATAATAGTTATAAGCTTAGGTTTTAAATGTGCATTCTGTAAAGAATCCCAGAAATGGATAACACTCCTGCAGTCTTCAGTGGTTGGTCATCACAGGATACAAAGAAGTAACGAGCACACACTGTCGGCAAGAGAGGAGCATCACGTTGAGCAACTCTGTTTAAATAATGGACATTTTGAAGGAAGGCTTTGACTTAGATAAACTGATATACAACTTAAGTAACCAAAGAAAAGGAGATTAAATAAGGGTCAAGAATTAGAAAGACGTGACCATACATGTCTCCTATAAAACTGTTCCAAGTAATATACTTTGCAGACAATACTCAGATTTGGCATAGTCATATTTTAAATCATTCAACAAATAATTATTGAGCATTTATGCACCAGACACAGTTCTATGTACTCGGAATATATCGATGAACTATTACATTCCCTAGAAGTCAGAGTTCCAATGACTTCAACCACCTATTTGTAAAAAGAAAGAAAGAAAGAAAGAAAGAGAAGGAAAGAAAGAAAGAAAAAGAAAGAAGAAAGAAAGAAAGAAAGAAAGAAAGAAAGAAAGAAAGAAAGAAAGAAAGAAAAGAAAAAAGAAAAAAAAGCGAGTGCTGGGGCACCTGGGAGGCTCAGTCAGTTAAGCGTCCAACTCTTGATTTCCTCTCAGGTCACGATCTCACAGTTCATGACTTGGAGCCTGCATCAGGCTCTGTGCTGACAGTGCACATCCTGCTTGGGATTTTCTTTCTCTCCCTCTCTCTCTGCCTCTCTCTCTCTCTGTGTCTCTCAAAATAAATAAACATTGAAAATAAAAACAGTTGAAAAGGAAAGTGCAAAAAGCTTGAAAGCAAAAATATAAGGCTATTACAGAGTTTGTGAGCTAAGTGTGAACAGTTTGTAGGAGAGTCTCTCCTAGTAAGTGAGATATTTTTCTGAATTTTATATCTTTACATTCCATCGTTAATGCTACTCACTTGCAGAACACTTTATAGTTGTAATGTTTCACATACATGTTTTGAAATTGGTATGTTAACATCTAGATCTTTTTTAAGTTAAAAACTATTTGATAATATGGGGAATATTTTCTTTAGAGAGTCGAAAATTCGCTGTCTTCACGGAGCTCAACTTCCAGTAGAAAGAAGACAGTAAGAAACATACTAAATAAGTAAGTCTTATTATATGTTAGAAGGTGATAAATGCTATATAAACATAGATCAAACAAGAGGATCAGAAGTATAGGGGTGCATTCTGAAAGCGGGGTTGAACTTGTACATAAATTAGTCCAGTAAACCTTGTTGAGGTGACATTTGAAACTTTTATTAGAATTACTTACAGATTTGGCATAGATTGACATCAGATATATCACTTAACTAGAAATAGCTATGATGAAAATATGACAAGTACCCCTCCCATCAAGACTTTCTTTCTGTAACTGACTGTGATGAGTATGTCACACTGAAGACTGGGGCTCGAGTTTGCTTGTGACCTTCAGCAGCAGGACAAACACACTTTTAGCTTGTACACCAGCAATACATTCCTTAAACATTCTAGGGTTTTTTTTTCCAAATTTTTATTTAAATTCTAGTTAGTTAACATAGAGTGTAATATTGGTTTCAGGAGTAGAATTCAGTGCTTCATCACTTACATATAACATCCAGTGCTCAACTCAACAAATTCCCTCCTTTATACACATCACCCATTTAGCCCACCCCCCCACCCACCTCCCTCCATCAATGCTCAGTTTGTTCTCTATCATTAAGAGTCTCTTATGGTTTGTTTCCCTCTCTCTTTCCACTCCCATATGTTTATCCATTTTGTTTCCTAAATTCCACATATGAATGAAATCATTTGTATTTGTCTTTTTCTGCCTGACTTATTTTGCTTAGCATAATACACTCTAGTTCCATCCATGTCATTGCAAGTAGCAAGATTTCATTCCTTTTGATGGCCGAGTAATATTCCATTGTATATATATATGTCACATCTTCTTTATCCATTCATCTGTTGATGGACATGTGGGCTCTCTCCATAGTTTGGCTATTGTTGATAATGCTGCTATAAATATCAGGGTGCATGTGCCCCTTTGAATCAGTGTTTTTATCCTTTGGATAAATACCTAGTAGTGCAATTGCTAGATCATAGGGTAATTCTATTTCTCACTTTGTGAGGAACATTCATACTGTTTTCCAGAGTGTGTGCACCAGTTTGCATTCCCACCAACAGTGTAAGAGGGTTCCCCTTTCTCCATACCCTCGCCAATACTTTGTAGTTTCTTGTGTTGTTAATTTTAGCCATTCCGACAGGAGTGAGGTGGTATCTCATCATGGTTTTGACTTGTACTTTCCTGATGATGAGTGATGTTGAGCATCTTTTCATGTGTCTGTTAGCCATCTGGATGTCTTTGGAAAAATGTCTATTCATGTCTTCTGCCCATTTTGTAACTGGATTATTTCTTTTTTGGGTGTTGAGTTTGATAAGTTCTTTGCAGATTTTGGATACTAACCCTTTATCAGATGTCATTTGCAAATATCTTCTCCCATCCTGTAGGCTGCCTTTTCATTGTGTTGATTGTTTCCTTTGCTGTGCAGAAGCTTTTTATCTTGATGAGGTCCCAATAGTTCATATTTGCTTTTGTTTCTCTTGCCTCCAGTGACATGTCTAGTAAGAAGTTGCTCTGGCCAAGGTCACAGACTTTGCTGCCTGTGTTCTTCTCCAGGTTTTTGATGGTTTCTTGTCTCACATTTAGGCCATTCATCCATTTTCAATTTATTTTTGCATATGGTGTAAAAAAAAGTGGTCCAGTTTCATTCTTCTGTATGTCACTGTCCAGTTTTCCTAATGCCATTTGTGGAAGAGACTGTCTTGTTTCCTTTGGATATTCTTCCCTGTTTTGTTGAAGATTAGTTGACTATGCTATTGTGGGACCACTTCTGGGTTTTCTATTCTGTTCCATTGATCTATGTGTCTATTTTTGAGCCAGTACCATACTGTCTTGATGACTACAGCTTTGTAATATAGCTTGAAGTCTGGAATCCTGATGCCTCTGGCTCTGCTTTTCTTTTTCAGGATTGCTTTGGCTATTTGGGGTCTTTTATGGTTTCTTGCAAATTTTAGGATTGACACTCTAATTTGAAAAAATTATTTACACTGTCATTGTTTTTCTTTGTTCAGCAGCTTTGTTTAGCACTTGCTTCTTGTGTTCAGTACTTTTGATGTATGCCCAACCCCCATGAGGCAGAAGTTTCAAGGATCTCCTGCTGTGAGGCTCTAGCTTACTCAGTATGTGACTGAGAATCCTGTAATCAACCCTTAACTGGAGAAGGATATGATGGCAATAAATTATCATGGAAAAGAAAATGAATCAGAGGTTGGCCTTTGAGAAAAGCAGCAAATATAATTTACCTTTTAAATAGTTGACTGGAAAACCCTCCTTTTATAAGTGGTGTTTCATTGCTTAATAAATAATTATTATTTGAAACTGTCTACCCATAAATGTTTGAACATCAGTGCCATTTGCTGAGCTATGCTGTCAGTCTCACTCTTTTCAATGCAATTTTACAGTAGACACTTCACTTCCTTGACTCCCAGACATACATATTTAGTATGAAAAGCAAAAAATAATAAGGAAGCTTGACTGCAAAGCCTCTATTTAAAGTATACACATGGTGTTGATGACCCCCGATAAGAATGAGCCTGTCTTCTGTTGATGTGCTCTGCTAGAGCAAAGAACAACTGACTCATAGGTGAGGAAATGTATGTCAGTTCACTTGATTGTCCTAAAAATGCTTTTAAGTAAAGTCTCTGTCATCCTCTGTATTCACTTACATTCTTTACTGTTAACGTCACTCCATAAATTTATTCTCAACCTACACCGGAGTTGAAGCCGCTTTGCAATAACGTCCTAAATACAATGGGTGGTGGATAGAGATAAGAGAATGCCAACATGCCAACACTGAGAGTCAGTTCAGTCTTAGCTGAGTTTAAAATTTCAAGTAGCCAGTGTAAAAAAAAAAAAAAGGAAATAAAGTATATTATTTAATTCTTATCAGAAAGAAATACTAACCCATGTTCCTCAGGAAAAACTTGTCCTGGCATTAATTTTTAAAAGAATTTCTTAGGTAAGGTTTTTAGTAGGAGTCGTGAGTGGCATTAAAGACCAGACCTTCAATAGCATTTTTACAGCAAAGACATAGACAGGTTCCTTATGTCTGTTCATATTTTCGCTAATCTAGAAAAATGACACTCAAAACCACATATTTTAAAAATTGGCTTTGTATTTTTCCACCTTTTTTCTCTTGGTCAGCTATGCCTGGTGAACGCCTCCTGCCTTGTAATACCAATTCAAAAGCTGTGGTGGCTACATACTGGGGTTGACAATTTTGTTAAAGCTCGTTACAAAAATTGGATATGCAAGAGAGTACATTTAGCATTAGCCGATAATAGACTCACCTTATCTTCTGAATCCAGATGCAGAGTGAACACCTGCCAAGAACGTAGCTTGCCACAGTTCGTGTCAGCAACCAAAACACTCTTAAAAATTTAAGTGCCATCATACCTCTCGCTAGCTTTCCAATGCCATTATCATAACATCTAAGCTCCTGACTTTGCTTCCAAGTTTCTGCAGAATTAGGCCTCTTCTTACTCCTGTAACGTCACCTCCTACTACGTTCCTGCTTATGCTTCATACTCAAAACACTCTAACCAACCTCCTCCCTGTTCCTCAAGCATCTCATTCCCAACTTTGCTATTGCGTCTGTACCTGGAATGTTCTTCCCCAGATATTTGCATTCACATCCTTGCCTTGTTCCTGATCTTAGGAGGAAAGTGCCTAATTTCTCACCACTAAGTATGATATTAAGGGTAGGGGTTTTTTTTGTAAGTTCTTTATCAAATTGAAAACATCCCCCTCTTAGTATACTGAGAATTTTTATCATGAATGGTTATCAAATTGTGTCACATGCTTTTTCGGCTTCAGCTGTTATGTTCACATTATCTTTCCTCTTTACCCCATTGATGGGATGGATTACATTGACTTTTTTTTTCTCTAAGTCGGAGGTTTTATTTGTTTATTAAGATCTAATTGACATACATTATATTAATTTCAGTTGTATAACATAATGATTCAATATTTGTGTATATTCCATTGATTGATTTTTTAAATGTTGAACCACCTTGCACATCTGGAATAAATCTCACTTGTGGTGTATAATTCTTTTTATACATTGTTAAATTCAATCCACGAATATTTTGTTGAGGATTTTTGTGTCTATGTTCGTGAGAGGTCTTGCTACGTGGTTTTCTTTCTTGTAATGTCTTTATTTGTTTGGGGCGTTGGGGTAATGTTGAACTCATAGAAAGAGTTGCCTCTGCTTCTGTTTTCTGGAAGACATTGTAGAAAATTGGTATCATTTCTTCCTTACGTATTTGGCAAAACTTATCACTGAAACCATCCAGTCCTAATGCTTTCTTTTTTGGATGGTTATTGATTAGTGATTCAGTTTCTTTAATAGTTCTTTAATAGTTAACTATAACTATTGTTATAGATTGTGATTAGTCCATTCCATCTAAATTATCAAACTTGGGGGCCCAGACCTTTCATATTATTTATTTATTGTCCTTAAGTGTCCCTGGGATCAGTAGTAATGATCCCTCTTTCATTTCTAATATTGATAATTTGTATCTTTTCTCTTTTTTTTTCATAGTTAGCCTAGCTACAGGTTATTGCTTTTTACTGATTTCTTTAAAGGAATACCTTTATACTTCCTTGATTTTTCTCTATTTATTTCCTGCTTTCAATTTCATTTATTTCTGTCCTAATTTTACTATTTCTTTTCTTCTGCTTGCTTGAGGTTTTAGTTGCCCTTCTTTAGTTTCCTAAGGTGGATGCTCAAATTATTAATTTTAGATCTTCCTTCTTTTCTAATATATGCATTTAATGTTATGGACTTTCCTCTAAACAACTCTGGCTCATCTCATGAATTTTGATAATTTGTATTTTCATTTAGTTCAAAATATTTTCATGTTTGTTTTGAGACTTCTTTTTGACACATGTTATTTAAAAGTGTGGTGTTTAATCTCCAAATACTTGGAGGTTTTACAGTTATTTTTCTGTTATGCATTTTCTGTTATGCAGTTTAATTGTATTATAGTCTAAGAATCTAATTTGTATGATTTCTATACTTTCAAATCTGTAAAGGTGTGTTTTATAGTCCAGAATGTGGCCTATTGTGGTGATTGTCTATTCAAGTTTGAAAAGAATGAATTATTCTGCTGTTACTGGATGGAGCAGTCTGTATGTGCCAATTCAATGGCACATGATTAAATGATGTTAAATGATGTTTTTCAGGTAGATCGTATCCTTACTGATTTTCTGCCTTTTTGATCTATCAATTACTAAAAGAGTATGTTGAAGTCTTTAACTATAATAACTGTAATAGTGGATTTTTCTGTTTCTCCTTTTAGTTCTCAGTTTTTGTCTTATATATTTTGATGCTCTGTGTTAAGTGCGTACATATTAAGAATTGTTATGTCTTCTTGGAAAATGAACCCCTCTATCATTATGTAATGCCCTTCTTCATCTCTGATAATTGTCCTTATTCTGATTCTTTGAAAGCGTATTGCTACTTCAGCTTTCTTTTAATGAGTGTTTGTCGCAGACTCTGAGTCTGCAGTTCTCTCTTCAACAGCAAGACAGCAGCCGCAGAATTGAATACAATTGAATTAGGGCTAATATCCAGGGGGGAGACAAGAGCCCCGAACAGGGGTTTTGTCTCTGTATTTATTGACCTCTCAAGATCTCACACATGTGGTGAATGTGAAGAAAACAATCAGATAGTAATCATTAACTTGTGTGTAACAAGCAGAGGACCTGGGGGGAGGGGGGGTTGTGGGGGTGGGGCTAGGCCAAGTGGTGTTTGTGATCAAAGTATATTGGCGCCAGATGGAAAGTAATTTCCTGCAGGTGATACAACAAGTTACTCGTGATCCCATTACGGTATCTCACTAACTCACCTTGGGCGCTTTCACCCTGTCGCAGCGGCTTTCCGCCCTAAGCTTTTTTCTAACCCGCTTATGTAAGTATAAAGGAATTCTTGAACCTATTTCCCCACAGGTGTTAGCATATCTTTCTCAACCTTTGCTTTTAATCTACATGTGTCTTTATATTTAAAGTGGGTTTTGGTACCTGGGTGGCTCAGTCAGTTAAGCATCCAACTTGGCCCAGGTCATGATCCTGCGGCTCATGGGTTCAAACCCCACCTCGGGCTCTGTGCTGGAGCCTGCTTTGGATTTTGTGTCTTCCTCTCTCTCTGCCCTCCCCCACCTCTCTCTCCCTCTCTCTCAAAAATCAATAAACATTAAAAAAATAAAGTGGGTTTCTTATAAACGACTTATTGTTGGATTTGTTTTTTATTCACTCTGACAATCTCTGTCCTGTAATTGTTGTATTTAGATCATTTGTATTTAAAGTGATTATTGATATAATTATCAGTATAATTACCATGTTTTTAACTTGTTACTTTCTTGTTACTTTCTCCCTTGTTACTTTCTTCTCCCTCTTTTTCTGCCTTCTCTGGTTTTAATTGGTAATTTTTATATTACCTATTTTACCTCCTCTCTTAGGATAGCAATCATATTTTCTTAATAAAAAAATTTGCTGGTTGCCCTAGACTTTACAATGTCCATTTTAAGCTAATCTAATGCTAATTTTATGTAGTGCAGGTACCTTATAGTAGATTATCCATGATTCTTTCCTCCTGACCCTTGTGACATCACTTTCATTTATTTCATTTATCCATATGCTATAATCACCCAATATATTGTTTCTATTATTAATTTTAAGTCTAAAGTTTAGTTTTCAATAAATTAAGAATAAGAAAAGCAAAAGACTTTATCTGAACTTCATATATTCCTTCCTTGAGATTTTCCTTTCTTTATGTAGATCCATGTTTCTGATCTGTATCATTTCCCTTCTCCCTGAGGAACTTCTTTGAATATTTCTTGCAGAGCAGAACATTATAACATTTCTTCCTTGCAGTAAATTATCCCAGGTTTTCTTTTCTGGGAAGGTTTTTATCCTTCACTCATGAAAGATAATTTTGCTGGATATAGAATTCTAAGTTGGTGGGGTTTTTTCTTTCAATACGTTAAATATTCTACTGCATTCTCCTCTTGTTTGTCTGGTTTCTGACAAATGTCTGCTGTAATTCTCCTTGTTCCTCCATAGGTGGGTTTTTTTCCCATCTCTGGCTTCTTTCAAGATTTTAACATTTGTTTTTGATTTTCTGACGTCTCAACATGACATGACCAGGTAGAGATTTTATATCTATATCTATATATCTATATATCTATATCTATATCTGCATATCTGTATCTGTATCTATATATCTATATCTATATCTATATCTATATCTATATCTATATCTATATCTATCCTGCTTAGTTTTCTCTGGGGTTTTTGAATCTGTGGTTTGCTGCCAATCATTAATTTTGGAAAGTTCTTGGAATATTATTACTTTGTTATTACTTTAAATATTTCTTTGGCTCCATTCTCTCCTTCTTTTCCTTTTAATATTCCAATTGCATGTAGGTTATCCTTTGGATATTCTATTTTTCATTTATTTGCATTTCATTTTGAGAGGTTTCCTTTGACTGATATTCAAGCTCACTGGTTCTTTCTTCTGCCATGTCAAGAGTACTGATGATCCCACCAAAGGCAGTCTTCATTTCTGTTACAGTGCTTTTGATTTCTAGCATTTCCTTTGATTATTTCTTAGAGTTTCCATATCTCTGTTCATGCATGTTGTCTTAAACTTTCCACAAAAGCCCTTAAACATTTTGACCATAGTTAAATTCCCAGTCTGATAATTCTAATATGTGTGTCAACCTGACTTTAGTTGTGATGCTTTGTCTCTTTAGACTGTGTTTTTTCTTGCCTTTTAGTATGACTCGTACACTTCTTTGTTGTTGTCGAAAGCTGGATATGATGCATCGTGAAGTAAATAGGACTTTAGTGTGAAATTTTATGTTAATCTGGCTAGGAGTTGGGCTGTGTTTAATGTTTTCTGTAGCTTTCTCTAGACTTTGGGCTTCCATAAGAACTCCTTTTCCGAGAGACTCTGTGTCTTGCCACTCCTTCAGCTGTAATTCAGTGTTATTATACTGGAGACCTATTGGTCCGGTGGTATGGTTTGGTAGAAGAGAATCACTGCATAACCTTATGATTAAATCTCAACCTTTGAGTAGGCAGGTGTATTCACAAGTGTTTGTTAGCTTCCTCCTCCACTGCATTTAGGTGAGAAAGAAGCCCTACAGAGAGCTGGAGATGAGAAAATGCCCTTCCCCCACATAAGTTAAGGCTCTTATTGTCTTTTTCCCTGAAGAGTAGGTCTTTGTTTTGGAAAAGGCTGTAGGCATATTTCACAATGGCTACTTTCCCCCTTTATCTACAGAACTTTTCCATCTTCCCACATTGAAACTTTATATTCATTAAACATTAACTCCCTATTTTCCCTTTTCTCCAGCCCTGAGCAATCACCGTTCTTTCTGACAGTGTGTAGTCTTTTGTTATCTGTCCTCTATCACTTAGCATAATGCTTTTGAATTCATCTATTGTGTAGTATGTATCAGTATTTTGTTCCTTTTTTTCAGACTATAGTATTCACTGTATGGATGTACCACACTTGTTTACCCACCCACCAGTTGATGAACATTCGTGCTGATTCTACTTTTGACTATCGCAACTAATGTTGCTATGAAAATCTGTGTACAAGTCTTTGTGTGAACACGTTTTCATTTTCTTGGTTAGATTTCTAAGTGGAATTGTTGTGTTGTAGGTAATTATTGGTAGTTTTCAAAAGTGGCTGTACTGTGTTACATTTCTACCAGTAACATGAGAATTCCAGTTCATTCACATCCTGACCAGTACTTGGTATTTTCTCCTTTTCTAAATTATAACTTCTTCAAGGGTGTGTAGTGGCAGCTCATTTGGTATTAATTTTCATTTACCTAATGACTAATGATGTTAGGCACTTTTCATATATCTGTTAGCCATTAGTATGTCCTCTTTGGTGAAATGTCCATTGAAGTATTTGGCCCATTTTTAAATGGGGTTATTATTTGTTTGTAATTGAGTTGTAAGGATTCTTTATGTATTCTAGGTACAATTTTTTTTTATCAGATATATGATTTATAAGTTCTTTTCCCTGGTCTATGACTTGTGTAATCTTACTTTTGGTTCTAGGTTTTTCCTCATTCATCCACCCACAAGCTCAGCCTTCAGATGGTTTGTAAATCATCATTACCTCTGATCTAATGAGGAAATTTCCAAGGGAGAATTGGACTCCAGTAACTCCTACCCCTAGAGGAGTTGAGCTGAGACTGCTCAGCTGAGCCATAGCCCTTCTTACAGGAGTACCTGTTACAACCTGAGGCAGGGTTCTTTTCTAAAGTGTCGATATTCGTACATAGCAGACAATTCAGCAGACTTTCCCATCAAACCAGCAGTGATGCGGTGACATATTTTAAGAGCTTCACCAGTATATATTTTATTCCTGTAGGTCACAGGCGTATCAGTAATAAAGCCAGAGTTGTCTTTAGTCACTAGGTTTGAAATTGTAAGATCTAGACCATATTTCCCAAAGAAATCCTATCACTAAAGATGTAAACCTAAGAAAAACTTAGAAACCTCCATTTTAATCAGTCAATTCAGTGAAATTTTATAGGGTATTGTGCTAGGTAGTAAGAGACAAACAATGAACGAAACACATTCCTGCCTTCAAATAGATTGAAGTGTATATTTTCATACAAATGACCACAATACATAGCTGAGTGTATATATGGTCATGAGGAACATTAGGGAAGGCTATCAACAAAAAGTGGCACTTGAGCTAATCTTGATGAATAAGTTGGATACCAGAGGCAGAAATGGGGATGAGAGCATTCTAGAAGCATGTGCAAATATACAGAAGCTGAGGCTGGTAGAGAACGTTAACACCACAAGATGTATTCTGGAATAGTGTAGGATGTGAAACAAAGCTGGAAAATCAGGTAGGGAAGGCTGTAAAGAACCTTAACCGCCATCCTTTAAGGTCTGTTGACCATCTTACTGTGCCCACCATTGCTAGCTGGGCAACGGTGGGTTCTGAACTCACGGCCCAGAGATCAAGACCTGAGCCAAGATCAAGAGTCAGACGCTTAACCGACTGAGCCACCCAGGCACCCCTCTAAATGACTTTTTATAAACTGCTGGATTTTTGTACAACCCTCTCCCAGTATAATATGCAGATACACAATCATTCAGCCTCTTCTAGAGGGACACAGAATCTGCCGCGTTCTCAGGAAGCCCCTATTTTTGTTGCTTCCTCTGCATCAACATTATGGCAAAGAGCCGTATGACTACAAGTGTGGTGCAGAGCCTCTGACCTCGGCAGCACTGCTCCCATACTCACTCTCCTTTCTGCTCTTCTCCCACCTTTCCCCCAGTGCTCACCTTTTGTTCTCTACAGGCAATCTCCGCTCCCCTCAGGTCCAGCCCCCCACCCCCCAGCTTTCCGGGCTCAAATTTAAAAGAACAAAAACCGAATGCCCCTTCCTCCACGAGGGCGTCAGGGAGAAAACGCATTCGTG
This sequence comes from Prionailurus viverrinus, assembly GCF_022837055.1. Classification (NCBI taxonomy): domain Eukaryota; kingdom Metazoa; phylum Chordata; class Mammalia; order Carnivora; family Felidae; genus Prionailurus; species Prionailurus viverrinus. Next base: position 9,579,400 of record NC_062577.1, read on the forward strand.
GAATCATGACTGCCACAATAGGAGCAAGGGGACAAAACACCTGCGTAGCTGATGAATCCCAGTTAAACGAATTTTGAAATGACCTCCACCTGGTAGCCGTGGCCTTTGGTTCCAAAGTGACGCCAGGCTTCTCCATCTGGATGACACCCGTGCATTCTTCATAGCTTTACACAAGTCGTCGCTTTTGGTTCTCTTTCTTCTTGAGGATTCAACAGATGCATTCTTGAAACAGTTTCAAACCCACAGCTGACATTTTCTATTTTCGGAGTGTCTTTTCATTATAAAAGAGCCATTTTTGCAGTAGGCAGACAAAAGCATAACCTCTTTCTTTTAGATGTCTTTTTTTTTTTTTACATTACTACAATGCTTTATAGTACTATAATGCTTTTCATCAGGAAAAAATGGAATCTATATTTCACCACTACTGGAGTACAATATAGATAACACAGGAGGAATGGATTTTTTTTTATCTCCATTATTCCAAAGAATGAAAATACCCTGACTCATTTATCTCTTTAAGTAATGTGGATTGTAATAGTTTTGAAGTAACCATACCTCTCTTCCGTTCCTTAAAAGTAGACGCTTGGCTTTCATAGTCATCTTTTTGTCTGATACCTTTACTACTTATGTTATATAGATTTAAACAATATGGTTTGTCCGCTTTTGAACAAATAGGGTTGCATTGATATATTCTGGTGTGTCTTAGTTCTTTTACTCAAAATTATAGGATTCATTGAAACTGTTGCTTGTGGCAACAATTATTCATTCCTGTAGAGTCACATGCCTAAGTGCCCAGTGGGCACAAGTGTCTGGGACTTACCATGTGAGAAAACGCAGCTCTATAGCATATGTGTAGGAGCAGAATTGCTGGGTCACAGCGCATGCACATCTTTGAATTTAAAGATCAATGCCGCAACATGCTATTAAAAGGGGTGGTACCGATTTACACTCCCCGCCAGCAATTTCTGAGGCATGACCTATGGAATTTTAACTCAAATGTTTCTATTTTTAATTTCTAAAATCAATCTTTATGGGCTTTTTCAAATCAGTCCTTTCATTTTGGTTAGCCTCTTGTTACTTGCTCATTTTTGTGATCTTGAGTTTTAATATATTTTTCAAATGTTTATTTATTTTGAGATACAGAGAGTGCCCGTGTGCGTCCCAGAGAGGGGGGAGGGGCAGAGAGAGAGGGAGAGAGAGACGCCGAAGCAGGCTCCATGCTGTCAGTGCAGAGCCAGATGCCAGGCTCCATCTTACCAATGACCTGAGCCGAAATCAAGAGCCAGATGCTTAACCAGATGAGCCACCCAGGTGCTCTGATATCATCTTTTATATTTAGAATTTTATACATATTCATCTTAAACTCTGTATCTAATAATCCCAGTATCTGAAGACATTGAGACTCTTATCTGTTGTTCATTGTTTCTGCTGACTCTCACTTGTGGTTGCTTTATGTCTTTGGTTGTTTTCAAAATAAGATATTTAATTTGTAATAACTTAGGAATTTCCAACAGCAAATATTTTATGTATTTGACCCGAGAGGGATCTGCCACCAAGTATCCTATTAACTGTTCATGCTTTACTGTGGTTTCTTGGGGCTGTGAGAGGATAATAATTGTGCATATGGGATTAGAGTTGACAAATTAAAAAAAAAAACTTTTTTTTTAATGTTTATTTATTTTTGAGACAGAGAAATACAGAGCATGAACGGGGGAGGGTCAGAGAGAGGGAGACACAGAATCTGAAGCAGGCTCCAAGCTGTGAGCACAGAGCCAGATGCGGGGCTTGAACTCACAGACTGTGAGATCATGACCTGAGCCGAAGTCAGATGCTTAACTGACTGAGCCACCCAGGCGCCCCTAGAGTTGACAAATATTAAGAGTAATAACACTTCTTATGCTCTTTTGCTGTTGAGGGAGGTCATTGAGAGGACATGACAACTGGTTGGCCTGTGAGCTGGACCCTGGCAACCGGAGGCTCCACATCCCCTCCCCTGTCCTTGGAATGTGCATTCTGCTTGCCTTTCCTGCTCCCAGCAGCTGTCCAAGTGCCTAGCCTTAAAATAGTGATGTGGTATTGAGATGATACGCACGGTCAGCATGATGAAGGCATCCACACAAACTTACAAGATTGGGTGGGTGGGCGCAAGGATCCACTCATCTTGCAGCAGCCCAAGATAAGCCTCGTACCTGCGTTCCCTTTGCTTATTCAACCTGCCACCTACCAGTCTGGAGCGGCCTCTTTCTTCTGTCTCTCCCTGCTTTCAGTAAGGAGGCCACTTTCACGTTACACCTGGAAAGCTCCCGAGGCGCTTGTAAACCAACACATTTCTCTGTCTCAGATTTCCCACCGTAAACACACAATGCTCTCAAAATCATGAAATGAGGTTAAAATAACCATGGAACCAAAATATTTGCCAACCACAAGTAGACTCAATTAGTAAAATTTTATTGTGCCTTGTGAAGTGGGATTTCCGCTCACCCCTTAGAAGGCTACTTATTGAAGATGAAGGCATCCTTTTCTCTGTGCTTTTCCATTCCACACTGTATAACTCTATCAGTGCAAGGGCTTAAGAGGGAATGCTTTTCTCTAGAGATAATTTTCATTTTTTAAAATTTTTAAAGATTTTATTTCAATCCAAGTTCGTTAACATATAGCGTAATAATGATTTCAAGAGCAGAATTTAGTGATTCCAGAGATAACTTTTTAAAGTCCTGCTTCTGCCATAAGCCAAGGGTTTCTTCCCATCCGGGGCCATTTTAACTCCCACTTAGAATCTCTGGTTTAGGCTAGAGTCCCTTCTACCACTAGGCATCTCCAAATCTTTTTTTTTTTTTTTTTAATCAAAGTGGGTATGGAGGAATGACTTTGGGTATGAAATGGCTTATACCTAAGGAAAGGAGACAAAGGTGAAACAAAAAATCAGGGTGGGGAAGACAGCATCAAAAACTATTACTGGTTCTTAGTTACAAGAGTTGGAGATAAGGACAGATCTTTAAGCTGACTAGGATACTTTCCCACTATGGACACATTCTGACCCATGGCCTCTTAATCTGTCAAGCACAAGACAGGAGCAAGAATTTCTAGGTGGCTGTTTCTGTCCCTCGATCTGTAAATACTGATCTAGAGTGCAAGGTTTACCCTTGTCAACACTCGCAGAACACTGCAGGTAGGTCCTCCAGGATTTTAGGCATCCTGCAGGGAATGACAGTCAAGGCATACAGTTTGATACTTTAAGGGGGGGGGGCTGCTGAGAGGAGAAATTGGAACTATATCAAACAGATGAATATGCTCAGGGGTTTTACCTATTTAAGTATTCAATAGTTTTCCGTCAACATTTCAGCATTGGGGGCAGGAGGTTGCGTTTTCTGAGCTGCGATTCTTCTGAAGGGTAAGATTCTTCCTCCGGAAAAAACTATCGCCCCTTTAGTTCACTTATTTTAAAAGAAGGCAATTTGGTAACGAGAAACGATTTCAGAGTGATTTCCAGCAGCCCATACAGATTACCGAAGACGTTTTAAACGCCCTGGACGGCAGGTCGCCCCGCACAGCACAAGCCCTTCCCCGAGGGTTTCCCTTACGCCCGGGTGGGTGTGGTATGTGGGGCCTCAGTTTTACACACAGGGCAACTGCCGCGCGCGGCCCGGCCCCACTGCCTGGAGCGGCGGGAACCTGCGGCCCGGCACACCCGCCCGCCGCGCGCAGGGGCCTGCGGCAGGGCGCAGGCGCGGGATGGGGAGCGGGGCGGGGGCGGGGGGGAGGAGCGAGGGAGGTGGCACGCCCCGCCTCCCACAGGCCCGCAGGCCGAACTCGGGTCTAGAGCCGCCTTCCCTAAGCGAGGCCCGGGGGTTTTGGACAGCTTTGCCTCACCCTGAACCCTCAGCTTGTACCCGGGGCCCCTCACTCGTCAGCCCCTCAGTGCGTCCATCCTGCAGCTCCTGGTGCCCTGCCTGGCATTCTTCCCCTCCCGAGCTCCGCTGTCAGAGCTGCGTCTGCTCCTCCCCGCCCCTCTAGCCACTGCGGTCTCACCCCTGCAGACTTGATAGGGATTGGGGCGAGGGGGGGGGGGGGGGGCTAGGGAGGGGAGGGCAGAAGTGACCGGTAATTTGCAATGTAGGGTGGGATTCAGAATCCCAAACCGGCTTCTCCACTTTACAGATGCGTGACCTTGTGTGCTTGTTTACACTTTTTAAGCCACCTTTGAAACGGACACACATTCTAGAATTAGTAACCTCAAGTCAGTCCTGTTTCTTACACTGCCAAGTCAAAAAGGCCTTCCTCACCTACACCTAGCCAATTGAAATGGCCATTCGACTAGAAGTTTTAGGTGGTTATCTTCCCGTAAAATACTCCTATACTGTACTGCCAGATTAACTTTCTTGAATATAATGAATATAAGCTTAATCATTACCCCCATGTCCAATTAATAAACATTAGAAAATGAACCCAAACTGTCCAGCTTTGTCACAACCTCTCTCCAGTCCCTGCTGATCGTACAGTGCACCTACCGGTCTCAAATACACCCCGACGTATTTGGGCCTTCTGAACTATTTATGCCTCTTTCTCCACTACACTGGTTCCCGTTTCCAAATTTCTGTTAAAAATCCTACCCTAAATGCCATCTCCTCCAGGAAGTCACTTAGGGTTTTCCCAATGTCCTTGTTCTCTTGGAGACAAGGCTTTTTAATTCTTAATGGAAAATGGTTAATGGCATCTGCTACTATTTTTTAAGACAGTTGGACATTTATGTTGTCCGACTTTCCCATTTTTAAATTCCTTGGGAGCAGGAATCATGACTTTTTCATCTGTTGTATCCCCTGAAGAGCTTTCCAGAATATAAAAGTAAGGGGAGGGGCGCGTGGGTGGCTCAGCGGACTAAGCATCCAACTTCGGCTGGGGTCATGATCTTGCAGTTCGTGGGTTCGAGCCCCACATCGGGCTCTGTGCTGACAGCTCAGAGCCTGAAGCCTGCTTCGGATTCCGTGTCTCCCTCTCTCTCTGCCCCCCCCCCCCCCCCACTCATGCTCTGTCTTTCCAAAATAAACATCAAAAAATAAAAAATAAAAGGGTTGGAGGTGTTTGAAAGCCTGTGATTGTTTCCATTTTGATTGAAACATTAAAAAAAAAAAAAAAGCTTCCCTTGAAAAGTGCAATTTTGAGATTCACGGCTACAAGCTAATTGTAAACACAAAGGATGAAGGAACAGATTTCTCAGTCCTGTACTGTGTCTCCAGTGTGCGGGTGCTTTCGGATATGCTTTCTTGTCTTTGTGGGTCATTCCCACTTACCCATGAGGACACTGAAGGTCAACAGAGTGACTTCCCTACTGCTGCCCTGCTTTGAGTGGCAAACCTAGCAATTTGAACTCCCTTCTATCATACCAGCATCACTTGGTGAAAAAGTAATCAGTACCTCCACAAGATCCTTTCCCAGAATCAAAGGAGGGGATGTTCACAAATGCCTTTTCCAAACTAAAACATGTTACTCAGGTGTAAGGGATTAGTGACAAGGAGGCCACCATAGTAAGTAAAACAAACAGGTGTCCAATCTCGATCATGTTGAGCACAATGCCATGAATAAACCGTCTAGTGGAATGGAGGTCATTGATAAGCATTTTAATCTTAACATTTCCTGTTAAGTACATTTGATGCACTTTAAAAAAAGTAATGGCATTTAGCTGTTACACTGGCAGGTATTAAGTCTGTTACATAGTATTTATGTAGTTGAATATTCATATGGCACTAGGATGTGATTTATACAACAAAAAAGACGAAAATAAGACACGGTCCCAGCACAGAAGGCTTACAATCCAAAAGGCATCAAGATACAGGGGATAGAACTATAGGGACAGAAAGCTGTATCTTCAAAATATCTTTAAAAAACTTTTTGGCATGAAAATTTATGAATCTTTGATAATGAATTGCTTCATTAAAAAAAAATTTTTTTTTCAACGTTTATTTTTGGGACAGAGAGAGACAGAGCATGAACGGGGAAGGGGCAGAGAGAGAGGGAGACACAGAATCGGAAACAGGCTCCAGGCTCTGAGCCATCAGCCCAGAGCCCGACGCGGGGCTCGAACTTACCGACCGCGAGATCGTGACCTGGCTGAAGTCGGACGCTTAACCGACTGCGCCACCCAGGCGCCCCAATAATGAATTGCTTCAAATGAAGCAGATTTAGGGATGGGATATTAAAGGGAAGGTACTCCTTTGGATACTGTGAGAAACGAGTGACTTGGTTTCTGGGACATAATGAACAAGTGATTCTCAACTGATGGCAAGAAGGTGCTTTCCCGGATGTCAGAATATTTGGGGCTGGAACAAAGAGGCTAGGAAGTTGCAAACTACCATGGCACCTTCCGCCCTTGATTTGACTGAATTTCCTTTATTTTTAAAAGTCAGTTAACGTTGAAGGGAATGTGAGTCTTTTTGGTTTCTCAAAGGACGAGTGCTTTAAAAAGAGAGATGAGAGGTGCCAAGAGGAAGACCGAGAAAAACAAACAGGGCAGTGTGGTGCTAGAAATAACAGGGAAAAATGACAGAAATAAGGGGGAGGAGTCAAGGTAAGGATCACAAAGCAGTGGGAGGAATTAACAGGATAACAAGGTTAAATACCAAGGCCAGGTGAGGGAAGGCTTACAACGAAAAGGTTTCAATACGTAATCCAAAGCTCCCACTGAAGCAAACAAATACATTTAAAATAATCTGACTAAAAAAGAGAAAATAGGTTGTAAAATATTTATTTAATAAAAATAATTTCATAATTTATAGAGTTGGATAAAATGTACAGATTTTTTTCACTTCTCTGCAAAACTGCACACAGCACAACTTGCAAACTGGTCTGGGCGTTCTATAAATATGGTCACGTGCCAGGAGATGACCTTGTTATTGTCTTCAATAAGTCAAGGCTCCAGTTGTGCACCACAAACTTTGAATTGAATTCTAGGGAAATATTGCTTTGGTAACATGAGTGATGTGATTGTACCACGGCCCATTTTATTAAAAAACATTAAATAAAGTCCCTTGAACATCACTTCTCTACTTGTTTCTGAGTGAACAATTCCCTACGCAGCAAAACCAAAGATAAGGTATAAAATTAGAGGCTGTACTTTCATAATCTCGCTTCCCCTTCCCTTAGTGTTCTTTTCCTTCCCTTGATCAGAAGGGAAGGTGAATGGCAAAGACCTATACTCATCTGCATTTACTTCTGGAATTGCCGCTTACACTAAACAAATATGTCAATTCCGGAATCCTGAAACTAGTATTCACACTGTGTACCTGTGTTATTCTAAATAAATTAACCTAGGTTTTTTTTCAAGATAAGGCAACAAAGTTGGCTTTCAAATAGCTATCATGACTCACATACACCAGCAGCCACTTGGTAGACTAATTACAGAATTAAATGTATACACAACATTTTTTCCAAGTACCCTGGAAATGGAACCACTAGCAATTATTATTTTAAGCAGGTATTCGAAGATGATCCGCCCTTCGAAACAAAGGCAGATTTAATGTACAAAATGCAGGAATCAGGTCTATCCTAGTTCCTGTCCCATTGAAATAATCAAAAAGAGTCTCAGTTTTTGAGAAGGCCTCGTAATAATCCAACAAATCTAACTCCTAATGACATCTTGATCTTGGATAAGAAGGACAAAGCATATAAAAACTATAAATAGGGATGAAGATATTAAAAAAAAAAAAAAGACTTCTCATTTGATTCTGGAAATAAAAGGGAGTGCAAATACAAAATGAGCTGGTTGGGCTAGTGGTATCTTTAGCTCATAGATGATCTTCTCCTTATAGGATTAATAGTCCTTCATACTCAAGGCTAAAAGATAGGCAAATAGAACTTAAGTTTTCTGATTAGGTGTCTTCATTTTTATTTATCAGCAGGCCTCAAAACTTGCCTTATTTTCTAACTAAAAGAGCTTCTCTGGGAAGCATATGAATAACACAAAAGTGTACTTCTAAAGACCATCTACACAAATACAAAATTGTCAAGATGGAAACTGAGAACAATTCATACAATAAGTGTTTTAAAAATAACTAAAAATTAGAAATGACACACATTCCCAACAGGACAGAACACCAAACCAGAGCAAATATTGCCGGTGATAAAAACAACTTTCATCTGTAGAAACACAAATGCACATGAGTAACAAAGAGATACGAGTGAAGTTGAACAGACACAGGTGCTGTTGGAACATGGTATCCTGTGGCCCGCAGAGCCCTGGTCCCGAACCAGGCCTCTGAGACACCAGACTCACTGTCAAGTATAAATGCCACGTGTTGCTTGAGTGCTCTTGAGTACCCGGTTTTCAAAATCAAGTTCACTTTTGTTATCAGAAGACAGTAATCCTTAAATTAGCTTCCATAAATAATCCGAGAGATAAACTTCGCCTCTGACTCCCCTAAACAGGATTGTTACTCTAGGAGCACAAGGTAGAGTCAACTGGCTGCTCTGAAGCCTTAAAAAGCACGTTCATAAACATGTCTACATACTAAAAAATTAAATATATCCAGGCACAGTTGCTGTGCAGAGTTTGCTAAGCAGTGTATCACAAAGTGGTTACTCGAGAACTTGATTCCGCGTCTTCTTGCTTTCTGCATTTCTTCATAATACTAACTGAACCACTGGCCAGGAAAACCACAGCGATGAGTGCAAAATAACCGGCGTAGATCAGGAACTAAAAGGGGTAGGGAAAAGAAGTAAGTTAGAGAATTATCGATTACAAGAGGAGACATTGTATTGGATATAGGTGAACACCTCCTATGATTAAAGGTATATTCAGTGTCTCTATAAACCTTCAAAAAACACCGTGTGCTCACACGATGTGCCCGGCACGGGCAGCGCAAGGGGCAGCACAGCGTGGTCGTACTGAAGCCTGACCGCCTCGGTGCAAATCTGGACTCCATCCCCGACGAGCCGGGTGACTCTGACCGAAACACTTCATCTCTGAGCCTGGGTTTCATTTACAAAACGGGAAGTCACAATATCCCCCATTTTTTACTGGGTCACTGGGAAGGGATGAAATCATATGTGTTTATCCACACAATGCTAAAGCTGATAATACGACTGCTTTTATTTTTGTTGCTGTTGTTACCATTGCATCACGGTCTCTTCCCTCAAGCTGATAGGTTAAAGTACGACCACCAGGCCAAATTCTGAAGATAAAGAACTTCTATTCCTCCCCAGAGGAGGGCAGTAGAGAGTCTCCTATATTCCGCCGTAGGATGACTTTTTGTAAGAATCTTCTCTAGGCCAGTATTTTAAGGTGACTATACAGTTTATCAACATCTTCATCATCACCTTCTGAAAATAACTCACGACGTACTGAGAAGCTGGCTCGGTTGTGCGGTAAGAGTGTCACTCTGAGCCAGGTTCTTTACAATTTGGATACATTTTCCTGTAGGAAACCTGTTAATTAATCATGGCCGAGTTCTGGCACAGCCTGCAAAATTCTGTAATTCCGTATTTTTAAACCCGCCGCTTCTACAGCAGGATGACAAGCACTTGGCTTCTCTCCCACCCTCCATTCCAAATCTGAGCGCCTAACCCTTGAGAAGTCCTCTCAAGCTTTTCACTGCTGGTAGTGACTGGAAAACAGAAAGTAATGCGCTCCCGCTCTACTCCCCCCACTCCCCGCCCACCTTTCTGAGGCACCACCATCCAGGGAGAGATAATTAGGCCTTGGAGCTGGTTTAAATCCTAGCTTTGCCACATTACTACTGACCACGTGACCTTAAACAACACTGAACGTTACTTAACATCTCCCAGACTCGTTCTCTCGATGTCCAATCCTGCCTGCAGCTCTGTAAAATTCTATAGAGTGCCTCGCACACAGGAAGCACTTAGTGCACATTACCAACTGTGATTACGATTTCTCTTTTAGATTTTTCAGTACCAAGTTCATTACTGCTAACATGCTGGGTCTCTGTATCGAAAGAAAACTAGTATCTTAAGTGTGGAGGGAATAATGGAGAAGGAATCATTTCAGCTGGGCTGGGGGTGGGCTGGGCTGGGGGTGGGGTAGGCACTTTTTGATTCAGTTGCCCATTCTGCCAAAGTACAGAGCAAGCCCCACCTAACTCACAATGCATGAAGGCATCCACGACACACGGTTCCAGAATGAATAAGAGTGTCCACGCTGGCTTTGGGCGTTTGTGCAGGTGTTTTCTCAATGGGTCGTATGTTAAGAATCTTACTGCTGTTCATCAGAAGTCATTACCTTGCTATTTGGGCGGGCGGCATTTTTAATAAAGAAGGGAGGAGCCTTCAGAAGGGTGAGTCGAAGCAGGGCATCTCACACACAGGAGCCAGTATTCCACGTACAGAATTAAAAATGGAGGGAAACGGGGGCGCCTGGGTGGCTCAGTCAGTTGAGCGTCTGACTTTGACTCAGGTCATGATCTCGCAGTTCGTGGGTTCAGGCCCCACGTCGAGCTCTGTGCTGACAGCTCAGAGCCTGGAGCCTGCTTCAGATTCTGTGTCTCCTCCTCTCTCTGCCCCTTCCCCACTCATGCTCTGTCTCTGTCTCTCAAAAATGAATAAATGTTAAAAAAAAAAAAATTAAAAAAAAAAATGGAGGGAAATGATGGACGAGGCAGCGGAAAAGCTCGGCCTGGAGGGCGGGCACCAGCATTACTTCTCACCTCTGTCAGGCTCTCGAGTGACGCTCAAAAACGTTCTAGGTCCTCGCCAAAAAGATGACGGTCCCACCATCCTCCAGGGAGAAAAGAACTCAGGACGGGGGTTGGCCAAAGGAAGGAGGGAACACTCCTACTTTTTATTTTATATCTGTCTGTACTGTTTGAACTGGCTCGCAGTAGGCATGCTCGACTTGGTCACTCTGATCACCTGCCGTTGTGACTGGAACACCTTGCGTGTCGAAACACAACTCTTACCTGGGTGGTAATTTCTAAGCCGAGGCCGCTGGCATCCACCACGATGAGAGTAAGCAGGGTCTGCAGGGCCAGTGCAATGAAGGTATTGACACCAAACACTAGGGCGTAGCGCTCCATGCTGAGGTTGGCAGCGATCTGAAAACTTCAACAAAACAAAACAAAACAAAACACAAAAGGATGAGTAGACAGGAATTACTCCCCAGGTAGTTACGACTTTTGCTTCAGTTATGAAGAGCAGCCCCTTCTTAATGCTGCTGCGGGGCAATTCCCTTCCCAACCAAGTGAAAGGCACTTTGTTGCCAAACGCTGTAAATCTCGTGCCGGCATCTGAACAGAGCGGGACTACGGGACCAAGGACGTAAATGAACCTCGCCCTCGAGGCTCCCTCGGGAGGAGAACCTACACTTTTCATGGGTTTGTGAAGAGACCAAGAAGTTTATCCTGTCACAGCTTTTCCTAGCGCTTCCTTGAGGCAGAACACATACGTTGCTATAGTGATGAGTAACATGTAGATGATCCTGAAGACGACGTAGGACATGTAGCACACCCAGATGTTCTGCACGGTATCCATGATGTAGACCGCGGCGGCGATGAGCAGAGAAAACAGAGACAGCATCATCTCCCCCCAGGTGGACCAGGATATTTTTATGTAGCCGACTACAAACACGGCAACAGCACCTACAAAATGCGGAGAGAAAAGCGCTCTAGTTATTTTGCTCCACAAACGCGATTTCAATCAACTAAGAATTCAGCTCGGGTTATTACATTTTAAAATCCCGTAACTTACAAATAGGGTAGCTCAAGATTATGGAGGGCCTGGAAAGGCAGAGAATTTGGGACTTGACGGAATAAGTAACTTGGAGCCACTGAGAGACCACGAAGAGACCGAATGACAGCAGCTGGCGAGGAGACGGGAGGACGCAGACCCAGGGGTGCCGCCAAGGAACGGGGTGCCGAGGCGGACGCAGAGGCGGGAGTCAAAGAGAGCCGCTGCTTCCGGCCTGACCACACGACACGGCGGGAGGGATCGTCTCTCCTCCTGCCTGAGCAGCAGTCCAGAGCATGGCAAAGGGCATCTCCTCTCTTTGGGAAAACGATGACGCTGGTAACCATAGCTAAGATGTGCAGAGCGCCTTCTAAGTGCCAGACACACTCAGAAGTGTTTACAGAAAGCACGGAATGCCGTCTAAAAACCTTATGAGGGGGCGCACCTGGGCAGCTCAGTCGGTTAAGCGTCCAGACTCTTGATTTCAGGTCATGATCTCACAGTTCGTGAGTTCAAGCCCCGCACTGGGCTCTGTGCTGACAGTGCGGAGCCTGCTTGGGATTCTCTCTTGCCTTTTTTTTTTTTTTTTTTTTAACGTTTATTTATTTTTGAGAGACAAGAGAGAGACACACACGGCACGAGAGGGGGAGAGGCAGAGAGAGAGGGAGATGCAGAATCCGAAGCAGGCTCCAGGCCCTGAACTGTCAGCACAGAGCCCCACATGGGGCTCCAACTCACGAGCTGCGAGATCGTGGCCTGAGCCGAAGTCGGATGATGCTCGGCCGACTGAGCCACCCGGGTGCCCCTCTCTCTCGCCTTCTGTCTCTCAAAGTAAATAAATAAACATTAAAAAAAAAAAAAAAAAAGAACCGTATGAGATAGGCCAACAAATTAGAACGGGACGACAGAATATAATGGTCAAGGACACAGGCTCTGAGTTCAAACCTTAACCCGACTACGTACCATCTGTACTGTCTCGGGCGAGTTATTAACCTATCAGTCTGGGTTTCCTGTAACTGTAACTGTCTCAGGAATTTTGTGAGGACTGAGTTAATATACCTAAAAGTCCTTAGGACAGCATTTGGTACATATTACCACTCAACGTGTGCTAGTTATTGTCACAGACTTGTATCATGCCACTCCCAAGCGTCACATCAAGTGACGGAAGCACCCAAAACACCCGGAGATGGCGCAAACCCGCATAGGAGGACAATTCTGCAAACCAGTACGCTGGGTTTCCCGACAGGGTATAAAGGACTCCAGTTTGCAAATCGCGGCCACCCACAACCGGAGCACTGCTGAATTTCTCCCTAAATCAGAAAGCCAGAGCTCAAAACAAATAAACCAGGCCTTGGGGGTCACCTCCAGTTCCCGAGGGGAGAGAAAAATCAGATCGTGGCGGACTTAACCTCCAGGGGAATGTGCCGCCCCACACCGCTTACCCAGGAGGGTGGACACGGCCTCCACGCCGCCGTTGTAGATGGCAGCATCGCGAGAGGGCATCACCGTCTCCCACAGGCCCTGTGCGTAGTTCACGACCTGGAAGTAGCCGCAGGTGGACAGGGCCCACCACACAGACCAGCAGAGCAGAGGCCGGGAGGAGTAGCACATCAGGAAGTCATCCCACAGGACCTTCAGCACGAGGAGCCGCTCCGGCGCGGGTTCCTTCACAGCAAACGGAGAGAAAGGTGCAAACACTGTGAAGGCGACTACAGAAAGCAACTGTATAGACCCGGTTTTCTATTTGTCTTTTTCCTTGTGAAAGGCAACTGCTTATTTATTTTTATGCATCTAAATGTCTTTTTCATGTTTATTTACTTCGGAGAGAGAGAGAGAGACAGAGGGTGAGCAGGGGAGGGGCAGAGAGAGAGGGAGAGACAGAATCCGAAGCAGGCTCCAGGCTCTGAGCTGTCAGCACAGAGCCCGATGTGGGGCTCGAACCCATGAACTGTGAGATCATGACCTGAGTCGAAGTTGGACGCTCAACCGACTGAACCACCCAGGTGCCCCTATTTTTATGCATATAAATGGTGTATATACAGGCCTACCTCATTTTGTGGTGCTACACTTCACTACACTTTGCAAATTTGTGTGTTTAACAAATGGAAGGTTTGTGGCAACCCTGTGTGGAGCCAGCCTGTCAGAGCCAGGTTTCTTCTAGTATCTGTCACTTCATGTCTCTGCGTCACATTTTGGGAATTCTCACAAGATTTCAAACTTTCTCATTACTATTGCATTGTTTTTAAAGAATTTTTTAACGTTTATTTACCTTTGAGAGAGAGAGAGAGAGCATGAACAGGGGAGGGTCAGAGAAAGAGGGAGACACAGAGTCTGAAACAGGCTCCAGGCTCTGAGCTGTCAGCACAGAGCCCGACGCAGGGCTTGAACTCACAACCTGCAAGGTCACGACCTGAGCCTAAGTCTGACGCTCAACCGACTGAGCCACCCAGGCGCCCCTCATTACTATTACATTTTTTATGGTGACCTGTGAAGTTACTGTTGTTGTTCTGGGGAGCCATGAAGCGTACCCACAGAAGACGGCCAACTTAATCAGTGCAAGTTGCGTGCGTTCTGACTGCTCCACCGACTGGCTAGTCTCCCTCCACTTCCCCCTTTCCTGAGACACAACGATATTGAGATGAGGCCAAGGAATAAGCCTACAGTGGCCACGAAAGGTTCAAGTGAAAGGAAAAGGCATACGTCTGTCACTTTAAATCAAAAGCTAGAAATGGTTAAGCTCGGTGAGGAAGGCAAGCCGAGAGCCTGGACCGGCAGAAAGCTAGGCCTCTTGTGCCCAACAGTAGCCAGTTTGTGAATGCAAGGGAAAAGTTCTTGAAGGAGATCAAAAGTGCTACTACAGGAAACACGCAATTGATAAGAAAGTGAAATGGCCTCATCACTGACATGGAGAAAGTTTCAGTGGCCTGGAGAGAAGCTCAAACAGCCACAGTGTTGCCCCGAAGCCAAAGCCCAACCCGGAGCAAGGCCCTCGCGAGCTCTTCAATTCTGTGAAGGTTCAGGCAGCTAAAGAGGCCGCAGAAGAAAAGCGTGAAGCCAGCAGAGGCTGGCTCACGTGGGTCAAGGAAAGAAGCCGTCTCCACCACGTACAATGTAAGGTGGGGTGGCAGGTGCTGGCGGACAAGTTGCAGCCGGCAAAAAGATCGCAATGTGCTGAAAGCCCAGAAGGTGGTTAGCAGTTTTTAGCAAAGTATTTTTACACTAAAGTACATGCATTGTTTGTTTGTTTGTTTTCAGACATATTGCCATTGCACATTTACAGTATAACGTAAACACAACTTGTAGGTGCACTGGGAAATCCAAACATTCATTTGACTGGCTTTATTCCAATGTTTGCTTTATTGCGGTGGTCTGGGACAGGACATGCGAAATCTCTGAGATGTGTGTGTGTGTGTGTGTGTGTGTGTGTGTGTGTGTGCGCATGTTGGTGTATATATATAGTACGACTTTTTCTTTTAGTGCTCTATGAACAGTAGCATAGCTGCATGTAATCAACCCAGCAACGATGTACTGTTTACCAAGTGAAGGTAGAAAGGTGGTCAAAGACTGCACGTTTCAGCCAAAGCGAGATGCCACCCCACATCTCCCCACACGGTGGCAAGCGAAGTTCAGAATAAGCAACCGTGAGTAACCTTATTAAATCACCGGTCAGTTAGGGTTTGTCAGTGAGAACTTCCTATCCTTAAAACTGACCGATTCACTGTAGAGCAATGGTTGAGACAGAAACCTTAGGAAAAACCAGACCCAAATATTAGCAGCAGTTCTCTACTTAGAGGGTAGTAAGGTGATTAGTGACTTTAATTTTCTTTCCTACGCTTTTTATATTTTATATCACCCAATGCTTGTACAACGGGAAATACTACCACTATAATGAAGTAATAAAGCCACCGCGTTTGTAATGGGGCGAACGGAGGCATTACCGAGCTATGTGCCATCCCCACACCATGCCACAAAGACAAGGTGAAATCCCAGACACCCCAGGAGAAGTCTCTAACTCCTATCTAAGGTCTAATTTATCCAAGTATGCCCTACTTCCTGAGCGACAGGAACTTACACTTTTGTGGCTAACATGGAAAGGCAAGAGGAGAGAACCCAAATGGAGCAAAGGGGAGCTCATCGTGAAGCAGCACATCAGCGCCAGGATGTGTGACAGGAGCCACGTGCCAGATCTGTAAATACATCGGTGGCAGCCGCACAATTCAACCTGCTCTTGTTGGTTGGAGGCCACGTGTCTTGAGGGGCACGAGAACCTTTAGGTGTAAACAGCACCTTCCAGTAGGTAGAGTTAGGTGTTTGCCAGACCAAGTTAAATACCACTGTTTTCTCAAGCCCCGTTGTGCAGAGGGAGACTCATCTGTAGCCAAAAACAATGGCTGGGGTGGAAATTTTCGAGCGCATTTGCTTCTTTTATTAAGTGCTTTTGAAGGACACAGTCCCGATACTAACTCTTGCTACAAACAGCAAACGTATTTTCCTCATGACAAGAGGACTATCATTGTTTCCTCTGCTGGTGATGTTCCAATATCCGAAACATAGTAAAAACGTACGGAGTGAGCCTTAACTGATGGGAATAACATACATCTGTTATTAAGAAACAAGACAAGAAACAAAGTAAAATCTGTATCAAGGAAGAACTGGTGTTTGAGATAGACTTTGGGAGACAGATAAGATGTGAATAGAGAAATAATGAAGAACATTCTAGGCAAAGGAAGCAAGAAAAGCACGGGAGAAGATGCCGTTGTAGTATATTTGCAATTTAGCAACAGTAAAGTTCTCGCCACACATCAAAAGCTTCTAGGACACTCTCTCTCCTGCTCTGGCCTGTTGTGCACTTATTTTGCTCCAGGAATAGTCATTCTTGCCTTGGCCTGGTGGGCTCACAGAGCCTTAGTTCCTAAACCTGAAGTTAGGGCGTTAACAACCTGCTAAGAGTTGGCTTAGAGGCCTGTCTTTGGCTATTCTTTTTCAGGGGGAGATGACACCTGAAGTTCAAGGGCATTAAGCTATAACAGGGAGGGGGTGCAGCCATGTACACACTCTCTCCCCTCCATCCCAACTCAGACATACCCATTGGCAGGGGTCTCACTGGAGACATCCAGAGGAAACGGTTTGTGACCACAAGGGAAAAAGGGAGGGTCGAAAGGCAGACTATGTCCTTCACACAAGTCTCTACACAACAGTTGTGGCTTTGTGCTCAGGGCCAGCCTGGGGGGAGACTACCAGCCCAACACAAACCTCCCACCAGTCACTCGCACCATTATGGTTCCATTTCTTTGGATTCCGAAAGAAAGCTATTTTGCATGAAAAGACATCGGAAAGCAAGCATTACATAACACTGAGTAAAAAAAAAAAAAAACCAAAAAACCATCAAGTTACAAAACTACATGTAGATTATAATTTCATTTACTATAAAATGTATACCTACGAATACATACACATGTGTATATGGAAAGAGATGTTTAGGAAGAAGGTCACTAAACTATTAAGAGTGGTAATCTTTGGGAGCAGCAGTTCAGAGGATTCTGAATTCTTTTTATGTAGTTTTCTGTTTTGTTTCATTAAAAAAATGAAGTAGGAGTCTTTTTTATAAAATCAGTAAAAATTTTTTTCCTATTCAGATGATATATCTATTAGCTATATATTGTGTGTGTGTGTGTGCGTATATATGTGTGTGTGTGTGTATATGTATGTGTGTATGTGTGTGTGTGTATATATATATATATATATATATATATATACACACAGTGACTCTTGAAATTAAGTAAATA
This sequence comes from Prionailurus viverrinus, assembly GCF_022837055.1. NCBI lineage: Eukaryota > Metazoa > Chordata > Mammalia > Carnivora > Felidae > Prionailurus > Prionailurus viverrinus. The sequence continues at coordinate 9,596,856 of NC_062577.1, forward strand.
AAGGCCATTTCTCCCTGAAATGCTAGGAAAATCTCAGTGGAATGAGAACCAAGCAATATTCCATAGTTGGGCCTACTCACACCATCCCTAGGCTCAGCTCACTCGTTTATCAAAATGGGCACGTGGTTTCAGATTTCACTCAAAAAAGGGGTTCTGACGCTTAAAAACAAAATAACAAAACTTGGAGTTATTTCTCTACCAAGGAATAGGAGTCTCTATTATAGTGGATTTTGAAGTCAACTAGATCTGGGTTTATTTTACTGAGAGAGAGGGAGAGAGCATGCGTGAGAAAGAGAGAGCAAGCAAGCAAGCACGCAGGGGCAGAGAGAGAGGAAGAGAGAGAGGAAGAGAGAGAATCCCAACCAGGCTCAGCTCAGCGCACAGCCCGACGCGGGACTCGAACCCACGAACCGTGAGTTCATTACCTGAGCCAAAATTGGCGCTTAACCGACTGAGCCATCCAGGTGCCCTGATCTGGGTTTATTCTGACTGTGCTGTTTGTAGGTGCCTTTGGGTGAGTTATCTGACATACGCTTCAGTTCCCTCAACTGTAACATGGGGATAGTGACACCTACAACACAGTCTCAGTAAGAATTAAACGAGCTCATGAACCTAAGATTCTTAGCACTGTCCCACAGTATTAAGTGGGAGTACAGTCCCACTGTACTTAGCACAGCACCCAGGTTAAAATGAATGAGAGCTGAGATGATAATGATGAAGTGCAAGAGAAACACACCTGCCTGCCTGCAGATGGAACCAATTTCTAAGTCTTAGGCTTTTTGCTATAAAACGGAAATTAATGTTTACTTCAACAGGCTATTGGAAGAACTAAATGAGGACTGCGCGGTATGCAGCAAGTGCTCAATACATGCTCCTTTCCTCTGTACTCTATCATGACTCACTTAGGCAACCAACAAATATTGACGAGTGCCCATACTGCACGTTTGGCAATGTTCTAGATCCTGGGAATACAGCAGAAAAGTCCCTGTCCTCCTTAAACTGACATTTTGGTAAGGAGGACAGACGATAAACACACAGACAAGACAGCTGACAGTAAGAATGATACTATGAAGAGAATAAACAGGGTAAGGGACTGGCAAGTAGTGATTAAAGCTGACTTCTGAGTTGATACCTGAGTTGACATAAAGGAACCAGCCATGAAGATGAGGATGAAGGGCAGTCCTGCCTGAGAACTTCCGGATCCAAGTTCTAAAGTGGGAATAAGTGCTGTGTTTCAGGTCAGTGCCATGCGGCGCACAGGGGTGAAATAAGGTCAGAGAGATTAGCAAAGGGTCAGACTGTATGAGGTCTCATAGTCCGTAATGAGAATTTTCGAATTTATTCTACATACAATAGGAAAATATATGGTGGAGAGGGGAGATAGATAGGGTTTAATGCCTAAACTGTGAAGATTTAAGTCAAGGGCTGATGACTGCAATTAAACCACTCCTATGATATTATGTGTTCCTTACCTATCAGAAGAAAGTGCCTTCAGATCAATCAGTTCATAATACTCAGTATTCTAGAGCTAAGGAAAGTTTAGTGATCATCTGGTTTAACATTCTACATTTAAGAGTAGCCTCGGGGGGGCCCCTGGATGGCTCAGTCGGTTAAGCGTCTGACTTCAGCTCAGGTCATGATCTCAGGGTTTGTTATTTCGAGCCCCGCATCAGCACAGAGCCTGCTTCGGATCCTCTGTCTCCCCCCACCTCTCTCTCTCTCAAAAAAAAGAGTGGCCTCGGTTAAAGAATTAGTGGTATGGAATCACTACCAGATTCTAGTGACATCTTTCATAAGGTTAAGACCAGAGGTAACCTGGTCATTCCCTCATTTACATTGTGGCATTTAATACTTGAAATAACCCGGTGAGGGAGACAGACAAATGAGGAAATTAAGTCTCAAAGAATTAAGAAACGTGCCCAAGATTACCCTGCTGGTGAGTACAAGAGCCCAGGTTTCAACTTCCCTTCCTTCAAAATCCACTCTAGTGTGCTGCTGGAAATGATCTTACTTGCATACAAAGTAGAAACACTAATTTGCTACAGTCAGTGTTCTATAAAGCTCAAACACACACATACGCCAAGAATGCGAATGCTTACTAACAGCAAAGGGTATCTGTCTACCAATAAAAGTATAGGTATGTTAACAGGTGTCATTTATTAGGTATTCATTATGTGTCATGGCCTGTGCTAAACAAGTGGCTTAATTTACATCATTTCTAGCAAATGAGCAATTTAAAATAAAGCAAATCCAACTACAAGCCAAGCACAGAAGGAATCCCGTTTCCTATTTAGGAAAGAAAATCACCAGCTCTGCTGTAATGTCAACACGCTGGGCCCCACGGCAACAGGCTCATTCTGAAAAGGACTCACAAACACCTTAAGGTAACTTGCGGACAAGGGCTATCGCTCTGACTCCTACTTCATCTTCCCTTTCAAGAAGATCAAGATCAAACCACCCACCCGTCTACCTACCCCTTTTTTTACTGTATTTACTACAGTTATGATTTATGGCTCAGTTATGGGCTTTGTCAACTTCAAATGGCACTATGATCCCCGACAGCCATGTTCTGACTCTCCTTCAGGCTCGTGAAAGAGAAACAGCATCGTCTGGGCCCCGAACAGCTGTCCAGCAGTCACGACTGCCTGTTACGGGGTCAGCAGAGGAACCAAGGATATCATGGAACTGACCTGAGTCTAACTTTTACCACACTGTAGCCAACACGATGGTTCTCACCATGCTGTCGCCCCAGGGAAAGACTTCATGGAGTGAAGTACAGATCAAGGGGGGTCTCCTATATGCTCTTTAGTCATGCTTCGGAGTATATCAGCGCAGTTCTGCGTAAGTCACTAATCTCTGTTCCCAATCCTTATCTCTAAAATGAGAGGGTTGATGAGATCTAAAGTCCCTTGTCACTGTAAGATGCTGTGATGGTCCTGCGACCTGTGGGTAGAATCACTTCTAACTCTAGAATTTCATAATTCTTCAGCATGTCAAGTACTGACATCTTGCGTTTCTATAAACAACAAACATCAAGTTGGTCTAGGACAGAGTTTTTTCTAAGTGGTAGGTTACAGCTCATTAACAGGTAATAAAGTCAATCTAGTGGGCAGTGAACGTACCAGAATCAAGTGTTGTAAAACCTCTGCTTCAGTTATATCTAAAATATATACACACCTATGAATGGTACTGGTTCCTATGTGAAATGTGTTTCTTTCTTACTATGTTTCTTACTCTTTCTTACTATGTTCAAAATGGTTTAAAACTTACTGGTCTATAAAAATCTTTAGAACTATGACCAATGTTAATATTTAAGATACATATGTATACAGGTATTATATGTACGTATATGGATACTAATTTCCGCTAAAGCCATTTCACATCTTTGAAACAATTAACAAAGGATCCTTATTCTTTCTTTTCTACTACACGAGATCTACAGCTTTCTACTTTTTTGTACTCCGGATGATTCTAACTCTTTCCCTCCTCCATCAGCCCTGGGTTGACTTGCCAACATGAAGGAACTGGCAATTCATTCCTACTTAATCCCTGGTCTTTTGACTGATGCTGCTCACAGGTGCCCCAGTAACCCAAGTTTCACAATGAGTGTCACCTAAGCTCAAGCTCTTTGGGATGAATAACCTGCGTTTCAACCGGTAACCACAAGTGAATGGTGGGGGTAGGCAGAAGAGAGATAATTAGATGCCACATTGAAACAATCTGAGTTAACTCCAGGGGAGGAGCCAAAGACTTTCCTCCTGTAGGCTCTCTCCTCTCCTTCAGCCTATAAGGCCCCCGGAGCATGGTTTTAGGACTGACAGAGCCCACCTGCAAAGTGAGAATTTTAACAGGCTTGTTTCCAAACATGTCCCATGAAAACTGAGACCACTTCGGTATGGCTGGAATGAACCTTGCCCCTCACAGCTTACAACCTGTTGGAAAGGTAAGAAGCTATAAAGAAGGGTGAGTGATTGGGGGAAGCAATTAACCTTCCCGGCTAGCCAGAGCAGATGGACGGATTATTCAGATGCCATACCTCTCTCTTCTAAGAGACAATTTCATAGCCACACTTTTAATTAATAGGTATTCCGTCACCCATCTTAGATTTTCCTCTTGTGATTATCTTCCCTGTGGTACTCATTACTACCCCGTTCTGGTGAAATGTCATTTGAAAATGAATTATCAGGGGGCGCCTGGGTGGCTTAGTCGGTTAAGGATCCGACTTCGGCTCAGGTCATGATCTTGTGGTTTTTGAGTTCAAGCCCCACATCAGGCTCTGTGCTGCTTGGGATTCTGTCTCCCTCTCTCTCTGCCCCACCCCACCCCCCCACCAAAATAAATAACATAAGAAAATAAATAATTTTAAAAAAAGAAAATGAATATCAGACATTGCTTCCAGCACACAAGAGGAAGAAAACTTTCTAACCTTAAATACTTTAGGCGTCAATTCAGAAACTGGAAGATGTTCATCATTTATTGGAATCATTTCAACTATTTATTCAGTAAAAATTTCAGAGGGCTTTCTTTGTATACCCAGTAAAGATGAGGAAGAGACAACTCCTGCTGTGGCTTGTTTTTTTTTGTTTTTGTTTAATTAAAAAATTTTTTTTAATCTTTTTATTTATTTTTGAGAGAGAGACAGTGTGTGAGTAGGGGAGTAGCAGAGAGAGAGGGAGACACAGAATCCAAAGCAGGCTCCAGGCTCTGAGCTGTCAGCACAGAGCCCGATGCGGGGCCCAAACCCACGAACTGTAAGATCATGACCAGAGCCAAAGTCAGATGCTCAACCGACTGAGCCACCCAGGCGCCCCATTTTTTTTTAATTTTTTAAAAAATGTTTATTTATACTGAAGAGACACAGACAGAGAGAGAGAGAGAGAGAAATGGATAGAATCCGAAGCAGGCTCTAGGCTCTGAGCTGTCAACACAGAGCCCAATGCGGGGCTCAAACTCACAAAGGGTGAGATCATGACCTGAGCCGAAGTAAGACGCTTAACTGACTGAGCCCCGCCCCCGCCCCCCCCCCCTCCCCCAGATGCACCTCTCTGACACAAACAGTGTGATGTGGTGCTGGTCTGACTTTGGAGGTTATTCACCCCAGGACAGAATGTATTGGCCATCCCTAATATAAATCTGCCCTCTCTTTAATCAATAAATGAATGAACCAGTGAACCAACCCAGGATAAAAAACTGAGTCAAGATGAATACAAGGGCTAGCAAGAGGGGTTTTCCTGTCTGTTTTGTCATCGTTGTTCTAACAGCCAGAGCAGCCGCCGCAAGGCGTGTAAGGCCACACTTACCGGCTCCTCCGTATTTAGAGGCATTTTTGACTCCGGGTCCTCCCACCCTGGAAGGTGGTTTGCAGCCGTGGTGTTGGTTACAAAGCCGCCATTCTGTGCCTTGATGCCATTCGTTCTCTGGCAAGTGGAAGGAACGTGGTGAAAGAACAGGCTCTTCTGTGGCATGGGCAGAAACCAGGCCACGGCAAAAGCCACCGAGACACAGGTAAGAGAGATGACATTCAGGCTGAACAGGGACCAGCCTGCCACGGAGACGAGGATCTGCCCGAGGACGGAGCCCACCGTGAAGCCCACCAAGGTGGCACTCCGACAGTAACTCGTGACCTTCTGGTACATGGTCAGGTCTACCACACTGTAGATGTAAGAGTAATAGGCGATTTCAGTGGCTGTGGCGATGCCATAGAAGAACTCCAAGAACTGAATGGCCAGCAGTCCCTGGGCGTAGAGCAGCATGAACCACGTGACAATAAGGCTGAGTCCCTGCAGCAGGATGACGGGTTTGTACCGGAGGTAGTCTGTGGCAAGGAACACAGGAAACAGCAGCACCAGGTACGAGTAAGTCCATACTGGGTAAATTTCATTGAAGACCTGATAAAAAGAGAAAATTAAAAACCTATTAGCGAGATCAACGGACCGGGGATATTCGTAACAATTTATTCTCATAAAACAACCTATCAGCACCTCTGATAAATCCTTACTGACCGAAGAAGTCTCGACAGCAGTTCTGATAATTGGAATATACTTCCCCGTGTCCGCCCCATCATCTTTTTTTTTTTTTTAAGTTTATTTATTTTGAGAGAGAGAGAGAGAGAGAGAGTGCACGCACGTGCGTGTGCATGAGTGTGAGGAGGGGAGGCGTGGAGAGAGAGAATCCCAAGCAGGCTCCACGAGGTCAGTGCAGAGCCTGAGGCAGGGCTCAAACTCACAGACCGGGAGATTGTGACCTGAGCCAACACCAAGGGTCGGATGCTTAACGCTTAATGGAGTGAGCCACCCAGGCACCCAACCCATGATCTTTTTCTGAAAATCCTCCCCATTCATCAAGGCCTAGTTCAAAGCCTTCCTCATCCTGGAAGACTTTGCTGGAGCAGATAATATCTGTACTATAACATTCAGAGCTCTCCATACTGCTTTGAACGTGTTGTCTCCCCAATTACCGCAGAGCGCTGGTTCCTAACCGTGGTTGCACATCTCCCGTGGAGCTTTAAAAAATCTGGATGCCCAGCCAAAGGCAAGTCTTTACGACCTCCCAGGAGATTTTATCTGAGCCAGAGCTGAGGACCACTGCCTTAAAAGGGTGGACTCTTCGGGGCGCCTGGGTGGCGCAGTCGGTTAAGCGTCCGACTTCAGCCAGGTCACGATCTCGCGGTCCGGGAGTTCGAGCCTCACGTCAGGCTCTGGGCTGATGGCTCGGAGCCTGGAGCCAGTTTCCGATTCTGTGTCTCCCTCTCTCTCTGCCCCTCCCCCGTTCATGCTCTGTCTCTCTCTGTCCCAAAAATAAATAAACGTTGAAAAAAAAAAAAAAAAAAAAAAAAAAAAGGGTGGACTCTTCAAGGGTTGACCTGTCACGGCCTTCCAGTTAGCCTGCTGTGTGGATACGTGGCTCAAAAACTGTGTTGGAAATGGATAAATGTTTGGGAATGATCATCAATTCTTACTTCTACCCACAGAATAGGGAGCCTTGATCCCACTGTTTGATTAGGTTTCTCTGATTTTCAGTTTAATTTCTTTGGGGGAACAGGTCAAGAGGATAAGTCTGTCCTACAGTCTTGACAGAATAATTATCTGTGGATGACAGGCTTATAGGCAGCTTTGATGTCCTTCTTTTTGCTTGCCTGAAATATGGAAAAAAAAAATAGAAGTTTTTGTTTTCTTTTTAGTGTATTTTTAAAGTTGGGATAAAGTAGAGGTATCTTTACGATAAGCGTTCTACCAGAAAGACCCCGCTGGAATTTCACTCCCATCATTTGCTGTGTGATTACAGGCAAGGCTTTTTTTTTTTTTTTTTAGTTCCCTTTAGCCTTAGTCTCCATTATCAGTAAAAGAAGGGTAAGCCCTGGGGCACCTGGGTGGCTCTCTACTCAGGTCACGATCTCATTGTTCCTGGGTTCGAGCCCTGCATCGGGCTCTGTGCTGACAGCTCAGAGCCTGGAGCCTGCTTGGGATTCTGTGTCTCCCCCTCTCTCGCTCTGTCTCACTCTGTCTCTCAAAAATAAACATTAAAAAAAAAATTTTTTTAAGAAGGGTAAGCCCTGCAACCACAGGGCTGCCTGCTGCAAGGACTAAGTGAGAGAATACATGTAAATCATTCATTCCACTTTATTTACAGGTCTCAAGCCTTGAGGACTGAAGCTGAAGCAGACCCTTTGGGACAACATAACTACGTAAATCAACTGAACTGTCATCCCCACCCTTGCAACATCAATCACCGTAGGAGACTTTCCCCTCTCTTATGCCTACCCAGGGTCTAGCGAGGTCCTAGGGTGGATACAGGGAAGCCAGTTTCTCAAATGACCATTTCAAAGCCTGAATTGGTGGCCCCAATTTTTAAGTGCTTTCTGAAAGGCAGGCTTTGCTCAACCAACTGAGCCACCCCGGTGCCCCTCATCCTTTCAAATATCAACCTAAAGTGCTTATATGTGTGGGTGGAATCCACTCCTAACGCGAAACCACGGTTAAGATGATAAAGATGAGGAAAAGTAACATTGCCAAACCTGTAAGGCCGTGTAGTAACGAAATTAAAGGCAAGTGGGGTGAGGTGTGACGGTGGGGGAAGGGATGGGTTCTTGTTTACTCATTCTAAATACAAGACCGATTTCATCTCCAGTGAAAGAGATCAACCCAAGATGAATGAACGTCCCTCTCACAGTGTTATCAGCATTATAATAGCAACGTCCTCTGACGTGCACACACTACGATACCAGCCTTACCTACATGGCTTCGTTGAATCCAAACAGCCAGCCTAAGTGGTAAATGCTTTTATTAGCTCTATTTTACAACTGAGGAAACTGGGCCTTACAGGAAGGTTAAGTAAATTATCCAAAGTTAGCACAGCTAGTAAGTAATTGGTAGAGGGAGGATCAGAACCTCGCTATTCTGAATCTACCATACTGAAAGCCTCATTTCTTCAACTGGAAACCTGTTACCGATCATGGACTACGTTCCAGGGTTACTTCTATGGCCTGCGCCTTTTTCAACCAGTATGGAGGTGCTTTTATAGGGCATTCACAAAGACCTAATGACCACACAATCACCAGAGCTTAGTCACCGGGTCTCCAAAAGATCCTTTCTCTTTCAATGTTGCCACCGACAAACTGTGACACCGGAAAATGTTTCTTCGATGGGTACTTTTAATCTTGGAGGGAAACTTCCTCCGTGCAAAAATGTACAAATTACAGACTCTTATTGTCCATACCCTAGACAATACCTTCTTATCTCGGGTAAAATCTGCCATGTGAGCAAAGGGAACTGATTTTTATCGTCAGGTGCCTGCCCCCAGTCTTTGGATCAGAGTTTGCTTGCGTTTTCTCTCTGAGATACAGAAAGTTAAGAGAGAACAGATGTTCATCTTAAGCTCTAATTCGATTTAGGCTTTATTTTAGAATCAAGTTTCAAGTAAACAAGTAGCTAATAAGCTCTTCTTTACACAACACTTCAAGCTGTATGGATATAAAATAAAAAATAAAATAAAATAAAATAAAATAAAATAAAACTTCTGTTCTGAACCTAATTAGGATATATATTCATACGTCATTATAAGAGAGCTAGGAAATATGGACCTTGAAGGAGAAGAAAGGTAGAGGCTAACAGAAAGAGATCAGCAGGTAGGTATGGGAAGCTTATTCCAAGCAGAGATATCACAACTTTGAGCACAGGCTAGTAGACAAGAAACTGGATATACTGGATTTTGGACTAGAAGATTAATGTGGACAGAGCTTGGGCACATGGAAGAAGGCAAGAAGAAAGACGTAGCAGAGGCTAAGGCTGTCAAGGAGGTAAGAGCCAAATTCTGTAAGACTCTGAATACCAGACAGAATAGGTAGAATGTTAAAAAAGAAAAAAAAAAAAAAAATCAAAGAAAGGTGGTGAATGTCAAATCATATGCTAAAAAAGATGAAAGAATAAAAAAGTGCTGGTGACATGGAACTCTATTTTATTAAAAGACTGGCTTTCAACTATTAGAACAGAGTCCATTTTTAACCTGTTTAGAACTTATAAAGTGGTACCTAAAATGGGTTAACATTTTTCCTGAAATCTAAGAAGAAAATCCTTCAAGCATGCAACGATAGAGGAAATTCTGTCCTTCTTCTCCTTCCTTTGCTTTTGGACTTGGTTAACCATAGCTCCATTTAAGATGATCTAAGTTGGCCCTTCTGAAGTCTTCTAGGGGTAAATACAAACTTCAGAACATCACTGACCATGACCTGACATTCACTGTGCCTAAAAGTCATGTAACATTTTTCATTTAACTGCCCACTGGTGAAAGCAAGCATTAAGTCAGGAAGGAGAACAAGTTGTCTATTTATTTCAGTTCTTAGATATTCCAAAAACCCAGGGTTCTGGAGAGGGTGACCGGAGCCATACTGTGCACCAACAACAGAATCAGCCCAGGTCCAAGGTACTCACGAACAAATGACACTCCTTTCTAGACCACCAGATTTCTCTTCAAACTCTGCCCTCCTCCTCCTCCAAGTTGCAGGCACAGGAATGTGCTAGGTGTTTGTTACATAATCAGCAAACATTTACGGGCCCTAGCACCCCTGTCCGGCCCCAATGCCAGTGAACATATTCTCTCACCCCAGAAGGCTCTGAGTAGACAGGGCACATGATGACACATGACATAACTCTCGGCCCAGGGCATATGACAAAACAGATCAGCTTTCAAATATCAACACAGAGAGCATGTTTCTTCTCCCCATGTGGCCCTCAGTCCGGCAAGGTGAACAGACTGTGCAGATCACATGGCAGTTCACATGAAATTTTCATTATTCGCAGCTCAGGAAGTATCTTTTCTGCTTCAGAGTCAGTAGTAGTTCTGGGTCTCCAGAATCATTCTCTCTCATTTACTGCAGTCATTTTCTCCTTGTAAAAGTATTCTGTTCACAATGTTAAAATGTTAACGATGTTAAAATTCAAACGGGGAATGAATAGCTGTCACAGTCCTTCGTGGAGTGGTCCAAAAGACTGAGAAACAGAAGAGGTGAAGTTGGGTAAAAGTCAGTGATACTTGCTGAAGGTAAGACAATATGAGAAATTCAAATGAAACCCTCAATGCAGGATCCAACACCGACTTTCAATTCCCTGCTAAGCGTCCTTGAGAACGGAAAGGCAAAGCCAACAACAAACTGGACTGTGAATAATTATATCCTGCTCTGGCCTGTTATGCAGGGACGGTGAGTTGCTACTCAAAAGAGGTGATTACTAACCACAGGAAGAAGAGTAAACTTTAAATGGAAGAAGTATTTCACAGCAACTAGGGCAGGGAGGGGAAGGAAGGAAAAGTAGGCATAGGAAAAATAATAAATAGTTACTAATAAATGCTCACTCATCTTTCACCCTTTGTAGTGTTCTAGACAAGAATACCAGGCTTCAGCTTTCAGGCTTGTGGTTGAAAAGCAAAACTAACAGCTGTGAACCAACAATTCACCATGCAAGACAAACTGTAATTAAATGCCAATTATGTGATTCCATCTCAGTATCTGCTTTTATCCCAGGAGGTAGGATTTGGGGGCTGGGGGGCAGCATGTCCCTGGACAACGTCTCACCTAAATAAAAATCAAAACAAATTAAGGGGACGGATAGTTGTTTGTCGTTCTGCCCTTATTCGAGCACATCCAAAAAGCCTCAGCTAATTAAAAGTCAAAACAAATTAAGGTGATGGATTTTTGTTTGCTGTCCTGCCCTTATTTGAGCACGTCCATCCAAAGGTAAACAAAGTAAGGTATGGGAAAGAGGAGGGTGCGGCTGGGAGAGGGAAGATCCATTCCGAAAGCGGGGGTTACTCCGCACCTGGTTCTCTACTTTCTTCTTTTTTAAAAACAAAGTTTGAGAGCGCGCGCGCCACGTGAGCAGGGGAGGGGCAGAGACGGAGAATCCCAAGCAGGCTCCCGCCGTCAGGCCAGAGCCCCCGCACGGGGCTGATCCCGCATACACGAGATCGTGATCGCAGCCGAAATCTAGAGTCTGAGGCTTCCCGAGGGAGCCTCTCAGGCACCCCATGGTTCCCTACCTTCATCATTTACTAAACCTTTGTCCAAAGTACAACTGGCGGTTTCCACTTTTTTATCCGAGTACCCCGCAGCGCCCCCTCCCGCCCCCAGCAGGAACTGCTGGACCAATCTGAGCCGAGAGGAGCTGAACCACAGAGCAGCGTGAGGAGCACGCCGCCGGCAGCACACGCGTGCTGGGGCTCCCCACCCCGACACGAGCCATGCCCCACAAATCCAACAGACGCCAGAAAAACGGCATGGAGTAGCGCAGCGCCGGCCCCGAGCCTCCTGCCAGCTGCGGAAGGGCAAGAAACCCCTGCCCAGAAAGCCTCCGGGGAGCGAGAGCCGTTCCACTCGCTCTTTTCCTGAGCCGCCTCCCGAGCGCCGGCGGTCGGCCGCGCCGGCCCCCAGCCCGCCGCCGCGCCTACCTCCCTCTCCGTCAGGTTCTTGTCCGGCCCCAGCAGGTAAGGGGTCAGGAAGGGCTCGGACGGCCTGAGGCTGGCGAAGAAGCCGTAGGCGCACAGCAGCGCGGTGGGCAAGAACCAGCACTCGCGGGGCACGCGGGCCGTACGCAGGAGCGCGGTGGCCGCCGCCGCCCGTCGGGACACCGGGCCGGGCACATCCATTCGCGGTGCGGAGGGCGGGGACGCGGCCCGGCCCCTAGCCGTTCCCTTTCCGACGCCCGCCGCGGCGATGCTCGAGCGCTGCCCCGGCGCGGGCACCTGGACCCGCCAGCGGCGCCCCTCGCCCTTCGCGGCGGAGCCAGGTCGCGCTCGCCGAACCGCGGCCTCCGCGGGCAGCACTCCAGTCCTCCGCGGCTGCGGACGCCTCACATGTTCGCACCGGAGCCCCAAAGCGAGACCCGCCCCCGGGTCCGCCCCCCGCCGCCACCGCCCCCGGGCCCGGAGCCAATCGCCGCGGATGCCTGGAATTGGACTCTTCTCCCATTGGTGGTCGGCCCAGCAGAGGAGAATCGGCGCGGGCTGAGCGCGAGTCCGCTGACGTCCCCCGACCTACCCTGCTAGTGCAGAAAGTCATGGAGGACTGCGACTGGGAAAGCGTGCTTCTGGAGCCGGTGCGCGGCAGTCAGGCCGAGAGTAATCGGAGCACGCTCGCGGGCGGCCTGGGGTTCCTTCCCGTGGGCCTAATCCCCACGGAACGGAACGCGCTCCTCCACACACTCAGACTGTGGACTGGTTCTTAGTCACAGTCCCTCTGGACGCGCGTTTATTCAGACTCTCCTCACCGGAGACTCGGCCAAGATTTAACCTTGGGGCGGGGTGGGAGGGAATGCCAAACCTTTCCGCCTGCAGCTTTCGTGTTTTAAATTGCATTCGTCTGCCACAGACCCCAGAAGCCCGGGATCTAAGCACTCGGGGCGTTTACCAAGACACCGAACGGAAGAAAGCGGGTAGAACATTTAGACGAGGAACGAGCAAGACGCTTAATAGAAGGACCGTAATGGAGTCCTGATGAAAGGGCTTTAGCTTTATCTCGGTCCTCTTTGGAAGCAGGATACAAAGAAAGCAAACGTATCCGTAGCGATAGCCTGTGTTTTAAAAGGAAAGTGGGAAATCCTGAGTCACTAAAGCAATCAAGAAATATCGATCTCTTTATTAAAAACAGAGTCTTGGCATAATTTTCAAGGGCAAAGCATGACAAGAATACCCGGTGCTTTCTCTCATCTCTCTCTGAGCCTCTTTCTGCTTGACTCAGCCTGATTCTCTCCCGATAACTTCCACCGCAGACGGAGCTGCACCATTTAAAGCATTCTTTTCTTGTGTGGTATTTGCAAAGTAGCAGATCCTGTCAGAAGCTCACAGAGCGCATTTTTGAACTCTCTATTTTGCTTTAATACATGTTACTACACACGGAGCTCAATTTCCTCCTGTGACAGCAAAGAACACTTTGTGCAACGAGATACATCAGCCACAAAAATCAGTGGGGGATGGGATGACCTAACAGGAAAGGGAAAGATTTGTTTTTAAGGCTGCACAAGTGAATACACCAAAATATGTGAGTTGATTAATCTGAAGAAATGCACTTGGTGGTATTTACATCTGTCGGTGAGCCTCAAAGTGTGATCCAAAAAGCCCTGGGAGTCCTTGGAACCTGTCAGAGTTCCAGAAGGTCAAACTTACTTTCATAATAATACTAAGACTTTATTTCCTTTTCCACTTTAGAGGCTACCTGATATGCGATGAATCATCACTCCAAAAGCTAAGAGCATGTGTGCTTGTACCGTTTTGTGTTTATTAAACTTTCCAGATTTAATTTCTGATCTGGAAACTAGCAATAGGAATAAGCCACAAAAACAAAAAGTCTTTAGTTTAGGGTCCTCGATAACAGGAATCTTGAGACCAAAAAGTGAGAACATCTGATTCTTTATAACACGATTATCGAGTCCCCTAGACTCCAGCCATAGTATTTACCTCTCATCATGACTCCAGAGAGAACACCTCTGTCCTCTTGGCAATTGCTTTGTACATTCAGTGCTGTAGCGGAAGAAAAGGAAAGAGAAAGAAAAGCAGTAAAGGCCTCAGAGAAGTCTACCTGTTCAGAACAGCTTTCTGTCCCTTCCGAGGCTTAGACACCTGAGCTGTGTTAATCTGTAAATCACTGTTTCTGAAAAATTTCCTTGGCATAAATCACTTAGGCACCTCAAATCCTCTTTGCAATGTTGGGCATGAACAGATAATAACTGTTCTGGAATTGGGTAGAAAATGTCTTCTCTAAGAGGAATATTTCTCTTGGAGAAATGTTTTTCTCTCAGAGATCCCACTAGGCTGAATTCTAAGAATGACCCCCAATGGCCCTTGCCTTTGTATAATCCCCACGCCTTTGAATGTGGGGTGGAACCCGTGAATCTGATAAGATAATGCACCTGTGATACATTATACGGCAACATGAGATGATCCAGGTGGGCCCAATGTAATCTCAAGAGCCCTTTAAAAGCGGAGAATTTTTTTCCTGCTGGTAGCGGAAGAGAAAGAGCTATTTGAAGAGTGAGAAAGATTCGATGTTCTACTGCTGGAGGGGGCTCCGTGCCAAGCATGTGGGCTCCTTGTAGCGGCTGAGACCGACTCTTGGTTGACAGCCAGCAAGAATTGAGGATTTCAGTCCGTCAGCCACAAGTAACTGAATTCTGCTAACAACCTAAAAGAGCTTGGAAGTAGATTCTTCCTTGGAGCGTCCAGGTAAGAGTCCATTCTGTCCAACACCTTAATTTCTCTCTGTGAAACCCTAAGTGAAACTTGGGAACGCACCCAAGCCCACCTGGACTTCTGATCTTTAGAACCCCGAGCTGACTTGTTGTTGTCATTGAAAAAAGAGTAATAAATTAAAAACAAAAATGTAATATTATTACATTTTTATGACATCTTATTACATTAAACTGTTAGGTTTGTGGTAATTTGTTAAGCAACAAGAGGAAACAAATGCAGAGGAAAACAATATATTTTGAAATTGAGGTACCAGTCACATAAGATTGTCCATTAACCGTGTTTGTGTGAACAGCTCAGTGGCATTAGTACATTCACAGTGTTGTGTAACCATCATCACACCAAGTTCTAAGACATTTCCCCACTCCAGAATGAAACTTGTAGCCATTAAGCAATTGCTCCCCCTTCCCTTCCCCCTCCCCTGGCAAACACTTATGTGCTTTCTGTTTCTATAGAATTACCTATTCTGGATGTTTCATACAAAAAGAATCCTACAATATGCGACCTTTTGTATCTGGCTTCTTTCATTTAGCGTAATATTTTGAAGGTTCGTCGACGTGGTACCTGTTTTCCACACAGCGGCACCGCTTTCCCAACATCCTTGCCAACACTTGTTTTCTTTTTCTTTTTTTGGAGATACCTCACCTAAGGGGTGTGGAGTGGTAGCCCCATATGGTTTTCGTTTGCGTTTTCCTGATGACTAATGCTCAACACGAGCAGCTTTTCACGCACTTGTTAGCCATTTATATATACCTGTTTTGGAGAAATGTCCATTCAAGCCATTCAGGTCTTTTGCCCACTTTTGATTGGATAGTTTGTCTTTTTGTTGTTGGGTTGTAAGAACTCTTTATATATTCTGTATATTAGGCTCTTGTCAGGTATATGATCTACAAATCTTTTTGCCTATGTTGTAGGTGTAAATAAACTGGTGAGGGACATTTTTTCTCTGTTAATATGTAAAAGCACGTGAGGACATGCGTTTTTCAAAAAGAATTATACTCCATGCTTTTGAATCTTGCTTTTCTCAGGAATAATTTGTAGAAAACACTCCACTGTGGTAAGGTTAAGCTCTAATTCTTTCTAATGCCCCATTGTGTGGGTGCACTATAATTTATTCAACCATTCCCTATTTATGACCACTGACTCTGTTTCTAGTTTTTTGTTCATTGTTAACAATGCTGTAATTAACATCCATGTACAATATATGTCTGTGTATTGTGCGTTTCATTTTTCCGGGATTTATTTCCAGGAGTGGGAGAACTGGGTCAAAGAGTATATGCATTTTTATTTTAATAGGCATTGTTCAGCTGTTTTGCATAAACCAGCAACATGTGAGCGTCTTCCTTTTGCACCGCATCGTTGCCAACAATAGATGTAGTCAAGTTAAAAAAAAATTTTTTTCTAGTCTGATAGTTGGAAAATAAGGTAATGATTTTGTCTCTTTCAGGGGATATTTGGCAAAGTCTGGAGATATTTTTGATTGTCCTGTTAATCATGGTGTCGGGGGGAGGTGGGGGACTAGGTGTGCTAGCTTCTAGTGGGCAGAGCCAGGGATTCTGCTAAACATCCTCTAATACTCAAAGCAACCCCCACAACAAATGGTCGTCCAGCCTAGAATGCCAACAGTGCCACAGGTAAGAAACCCTGGTATAAAGAGATACTTCCTTTTATCTTCAGTTTGAAAATCTTTATGGGTGAGTTTGAACATCTTTCCATATATTTGTAAGCTATTTGGATTTACTTTTCTGTAAATTACCTATTCTTGATCTTTGCTCACTTTCTTTTAAAAAAAATGTTTTTTTCAATATATGAAATTTATTGTCAAATTGGTTTCCATACAACACCCAGTGCTTATCCCAAAAGGTGCTCTCCTCAATACCAATCACCCACCCTCCCCTCTCTCCCACCCCCCATCAACCCTGAGTTTCTTCTCAGTTTTTAACAGTCTGTTATGCTTTGGCTCTCTCCCACTCTAACCTCTTTTTTTTTTTTTTCCTTCCCCTCCCCCATGGGTTCCTGTTAAGTTTCTCAGGATCCACATAAGAGTGAAACCATATGGTATCTGTCTTTCTCTGTATGGCTTATGTCACTTAGCATCACACTCTCCAGTTCCATCCACGTTGCTACAAAGGGCCATATTTCGTTCTTTCTCATTGCCCTGTAGTACTCCATTGTGTATATAAACCACAATTTCTTTATCCATTCATCAGTTGGTGGACAATTTAGGCTCTTTCCATCATTTGGCTATTGTTGAGAGTGCTGCTATAAACATTGGGGTACAAGGGCCCCTATGCATCAGTACTCCTGTATCCCTTGGGTAAATTCCTAGCAGTGCTATTGCTGGGTCATAGGGTAGGTCTATTTTTAATTTTCTGAGGAACCTCCACGCTGTTTTCCAGAGTGGCTGCACCAATTTGCATTCCCACCAACAGTGCAAGAGGGTTCCCGTTTCTCCACATCCTCTCCAGCATCTATAGTCTCCTGATTTGTTCATTTTGGCCACTCTGACTGGTGTGAGGTGATATCTGAGTGTGGTTTTGATTTGTATTTCCCTGATGAGGAGCGACGTTGAGCATCTTTTCATGTGCCTGTTGGCCATCCGGATGTCTTCTTTAGAGAAGTGTCTATTCATGTTTTCTGCCCATTTCTTCACTGGGTTATTTGTTTTTCGGGTGTGGAGTTTGGTGAGCTCTTTATAGATTTTTGGATAGTAGCCCTTTGTCCGATATGTCATTTGCAACTATCTTTTCCCATTCCGTTGGTTGCCTTTTAGTTTTGTTGGTTGTTTCCTTTGCTGTGCAGAAGGTTTTTATCTTCATAAGGTCCCAGTAATTCATTTTTGCTTTTAATTCCCTTCCCTTTGGAGATGTGTCAAGTAAGAGATTGCTATGGCTGAGGTCAGAGAGGTCTTTTCCTGCTTTCTCCTCTAGGGTTTTGATGGTTTCCTGTCTCACATTCAGGTCCTTTATCCATTTTGAGTTTATTTTTGTGAATAGTGTGAGAAAGTGGTCTAGTTTCAACCTTCTGCATGTTGCTGTCCAGTTCTCCCAGCACCATTTGTTAAAGAGACTGTCTAAAAAAATTTTTTAATGTTTATTTACTTTTGAGAGAGAGCGTGTGCACACAAGTGGGGGAAGGGCAGAGAGAGAGAGAGAGAGAGACAGACAGAATCCAAAGCAGGCTCCAGGCTCTGAGCTGTCAGCACAGAGCTCGACGCAGGGCCTGAACCCACGAACTGCGAGATCATGACCTGAGCCAAAGTCAGACGCTCAACTGACTGAGCCACCCAGGTGCCCCATTTGCTCATATTTCTGTTGGTTGTTTATCCCTCTTTTATTAATTAATAAGAGCCTTTTATATTTTATAAACCCTTTATTTGTCCTTTCATTGAAAATGTTATTTCTAAAAATATACTTTTTATTGACTTGTCTACAGTTGTCTTTTGCCAAATAATAAAATCTTATTGAAGAACATAAAACAAGGTCTGAACACATGATCAGACATACTATGTCCTTAGATAGGAAAACATCATAAAAATATCCCTTTCCTCAACATTAATTTATAACTTTAATGCAGTTCCAATTGGAGTTCAAACAATATCCAATTAAGATTCCAAAACTATCTTGAAGCTGATATAGGAAACCCAAATGTACAAGAATGACCAATAAAATTTTGCAAAGAAAGATTAGCAAGGGTATTCTTACATCACTAGATATCAGAACACACTTTAAAGGTGCTGGAATAAAGAAGATTTGGTAATATTATTGGAATAGCCAACTACATAAGCAAAACAGACTAGAGAATCCAGAGATAGACCTATCTATGAACATTTAGTAAATGACAACTATTGTCCAATTAAATGACAAAAGGGGTTGGGGCTCCTCGGTGACTCTGTCGGTTAAGCATCTGACCTTCGGCACAGGCCATAATCTCACAGTTCATGAGTTCGAGCCCCACGTCAGGCTCTGAAGTGTCAGCACAGAGCCTGAAGCCTGCTTCGGATTCTGTGTCTCCCTCTCTCTACTCCTTGCCTGCTCACTCTGTCTTCGCTCTCAAAAGTAAATATTTAAAAAAAAAAAAAAGAATTTGGGGTGCTTCCTGAATAAAGCTGGAACTTGTTATTTCTGACTTTGGCTAACCCCTCCATTCTTCACTCCTCGCCCGTAGACTCGCTCTGTTCAGCTGTGAGTTGCTTGCCAATTTCTCAAGAGGCTGCTCAGAAATCGTCTCTCTCCCACCCTACAACCTTAGTCCAGTTCGCCTCTGAGCTACCACACTAGAAGTAGAATTCACACAGCCCAGGGTTCAGGGTGTGCCCTTTGGAAGGTCCCCGGAGGCTCCGGAGTTTGCCAGAGGCACACTGGGAGCAGACAGTCACTGAGCCATTGGGAGGGAGCAGCCCTGGATGTGCTGTCTGTGACTCAGCTATTGAACCTCCTCATGTCACACAGAATGAATTTCATCGGAGGCCAGAACAGACTAGATTATTTAGCCAAGCCAAGTGGTGAAATAATATATTTTTGAATACACAGATCTTCCTTTACGTACGTCCCGATAAACCTATCGTCAGTTGAAAATATTTAATACACCTACCAACCATCATAGCTTAGCCTCGCCTCTCTTAAGCATGCTCAGAACCCTTACATTAGCCTACACCTGGGCAAAATCATCTAACACAAAGCCTGTTGTATAATAAGGTGTTGAGTATCTCATGTAATCTATTGAACACTGTACTGGAGATGACAATAAGAATGGCCATGTGGGTGGCGAGTGGTTGTGTGTCGATAGCTTACCCTCATGATCACGAGGCTGAGTGGGAGCCGTACCTCGTTTCCTGTGACCAGCGTCATGAAGGAGGATCATCTGGGTAGCTGGGGAGAAGCTCCAAATTCAAACTTCAAAGTACACTTTCTACTGAACGTGTGTCGCTTTTGCACCATCATGAAGCCACAAAACTGTTTTAAGTCCAACCATCAGAAGTCGGGAGCTGTCTATACCTTATCGTCTTTAAAGAATGCATGTCACTTGTTAGAAAAATGTTTGAAGTCCTGTTTTGGAAACATGTGGAACTTCTTATGGCCACCTCCAAAAACAGCACTCATAATCACAAGGCCAATGAGTCATAAGTTAGGAAATCCTAAATGAGTTGAAATAAGGGCGTGCACAGTGCTCTCATCTAATATTCATTTGTGGCACATAATTAACCCAAGGAATAGATGAAGTGCTTTATGAGATTCTCATGGCCACAGAGTCAGGCCACAACTATTCAAATGTTTCTGATGTGTCACTCTCCTCCCTTTTTCTCAACCACGCATCAACACACGCAAACATACAACCACACGCTCATTTCCTCTCCTCTCATTTGCTTATGAATTCTCCACGTGATTTAGTGAGGTATTTTCAAATGCTCTCCAATCGAAAAATAAAGGTTCAAAACATTTGATGTTTTGAAGTCCACCCACAGAGAAGAGATTACGAAGGAAATGCCCTTCTCAACTCTTAACCTGAATACTGATTCGGGAGCTTCTGTCCAGGCTCCCGTAGCCCAGACTCCCATGAGCCGTTCAATTTTCCTCTCCCCCATCCTGAGGGTGAGGGTTCCTGCCTGGAATACATCCTAACAAAGGGGAAATTTTCAGATTTTGGTGAGGTATTCAGGTGCTGGGAGCCGTGGCTACTCAAGCCACATTGACTCGTGCCAAGTCCTTGTCACATCCTGCCTGGTAAATGATTTCTGAGGGTTTTACACATGACTTCTCCCCCGCTAACTG
Organism: Prionailurus viverrinus; assembly: GCF_022837055.1. Taxonomy (NCBI): domain Eukaryota; kingdom Metazoa; phylum Chordata; class Mammalia; order Carnivora; family Felidae; genus Prionailurus; species Prionailurus viverrinus. Next base: position 9,617,357 of record NC_062577.1, read on the forward strand.
TGGGCTTTATGTGCGCAGAAATGGAGTGTGATCTTTATTTTTGTATCCTCTATGTCTATTCTGGCATTTTGAACAGGGGTGTGATACAATAACTGTTTCTTGGCAGACATGTTTCCCACACGTCATGAGTTACACTTCCAACCTTCATTAATCTTTTTTTTTTTACTGCTTATTTATGAGTATTATGACATCATACTTAGTTGTAGTGAAGTCTTCTTGGTTCTAGCCCAGTTCTTCCATTTTTTTTTTTCTAGTTCCCCGACTTTATCCAGTGGCATGCTCACAGCGGGGACGGGGGTAGACACAAGGTTGGGCCTGATCTCTCCTGGAGCCCTGAGGGCACCACACACCATGCACTATGGATGGAAGGGAGCACAGGGGGGGCCTGGTGGCCCCAGCAAAGCCTACATACCCGGGAGGAGGCTGTGAGTGCATGGGTTGTCTTGGACAAGGCCCACAATGGGAGGGGCTGATACCGGGCTGAGGTTGAGGGGTTGGCGTGGGGGACACAAAGTGTCTGCTCCCGAGGGGCCAAGTGGCCAAGTCCTTACCCAGGACACAGGTCCACAGGGTGGACTGGGGCACACTGGATGCAGAGCCATGCCACTCCCCCTTTTCCTCTCTGGTGAGGGAAAGGAGGGTTCTAGGCTGAGCCAAGCAGCTACCCTGTCCTGCCCCATCCTGTCCTGGGCCAGTCAGAATGGCTTTGATGTCTGCTTGAAGACGAGGCCTTGATATGCAAGTGTCTTTATGATGTTGGCAATGTTGTAGTCATCGTGCTGCGGTGGGACCCGCCTATGTGTTGCAGGCTGGGGTCCTGGTTCCTGTCTAGAAATCCATTCCTGGGCCAGCAGCCCATGGTGAAGCTGTAAGCCTTTTTCAAATTAATCCACTGCTTGAAGTAATTTGCCACTGGCAAACCCAAGTATGGCCCTGGCCTGGGACTTTCGAGTCCCAGTCTCCACACGTGACAAAAATTGACATTTGGATCGAAGAGGCTTTCTTTTGCTATCTGCTCATCCACCGTCTCCACCACTTGCTGCAGGCTTGGCTGACCATCCGCCATGGCTTCAGTAATCCTGGTGAGCTGGGTACAGAAGGGAGAAAGCTGTGGATGGACCACAGGCTGGACATATGTGGGAAAGGCAGACCCAATCTCTGTGGTCTGCACACTCTGACCCCGGCCAGTGAGACTCAGTTCTTCTATTTTGATGTAAGGATCTTCTGATGACATCAACTTTAGAGTGTGTTAAGAATCACAGGGTGATGGGGTGCTTGGGTGGCTCAGTCGGTAAAGCGTCCGACTTTGGCTCAGGTCGCGGTTTGTGGGTTCGAGCCCTGTGTCGGGCTCTGTGCTGACAGCCCGGAGCCTGGAGCCTGCTTCAGATTCTGTGTCTCCCTCTCTCTCTGCCGCTCCCCTGCTCGTGCTCTGTCATCTCTCAATAATAAATACATGTTAAAAAAAAAAATGAAAAAAAAAAAAACAAAACCAGAATCACAGGGTGAGAAAAGGCCTATGACGGTAGTAGTGCATGAATACCCTTTAAGGAAAAGCAAAAATATACGAGAGGACGAACGGGTTCGGGATCCTGTGTCCGATGGTTCCCAGAAACCCCTGTGCCTCAGTTCCTTATTCTGGCAAGGATAGTTTGGTTGGTAGCCTTTAGATGTGCCCCCAGCAATGAAGACAGGGAGTTCACACAGGAGAGAGAGAAGTCCTTGAAACTTGTGAGCAACCAGCTGTTCAGATCTCTTACCTCTCTGCTCCCACCCAACCTAAAACCTCATCCCGCAGCTTAATATACGCAGGACTTCGTGGTGAGGCGCGTCGGAGGGACACGGGTTGGGGATCCGGTCCCCACCGCGCTGCTGGGAGAACTTGGGCCAGTTACCAACCCCTTCTAAAGGCTCAGTTTTTCTTACATAAAACGTAAATCGTAGTATTTACCTCTTAGGGTAGTTGAGAGGAGGTTAGACACGTTAAAGGCTTTGCACAGTGCCAGGCACAGCACTGATCCAAGAGGATGAGATGTATTATTTGCTAAGTACCATAGTGGGTCAGCTTCCAAGTACTTAGGAGAGACACTGGCACACAGTTGGAGCTCTTTAAACACTTAGGCAGCCAGCAAAGGCAAAGGACATTTCGAATTCAGCTTTTGTTTATTTTGTCAGAAGCTGAAGTGTATTTATAAGCAGAGAAGAAAAGGACAGAAAAGAGTCAGGGTTTTTGTTTTGTTTTGTTTAAATTGTCATACATAATTTTTATCCGAAAAACCCCCATCCATTTAAAATATATGGTTCAGGGGCCCTGGGTGGCTCTAAGACTCCGACTTTGGCTCAGGTCACGGTCTCCCCGTTAGTGGGTTCGAGCCTCGCATCGGGCTCTGTGGTGACAGCTCAGGGCCTGGAGCCTGCTTCGGATTCCGTATCTCCCCCTCCCACCTCCTCCACTCGCGACGTGCGTCTCTCTTTCAACAAGGAACATTAAAAACATTAAAAATGAAATAAAATGTATCGTTCAATCAGTTGAGGCAAAATAGTCCTATAACTACCACTAACTATCCAGGGGTTTTTGAAACAGGCCCCTGAGGTTGGGGGGGGGGGGGAGGGGGAGGCTGCTGGGATTCAGAACCAAAGTGCAAGTTTTGGCCTCGACTAAAAAAAGGAGGCTCTCCCCTCGCCCCCTCAGGGAAGTAGGTAAGGTGGGTGGAAACGCAGGGAAATAGGCCCTGAGTAGAGGTGCGAGTGACCTTGGAAGCATTTCCTAATCTTTATTGCCCCATATGGCAGGCAGCTAGGTGTGCGCTGAGGAGAAGGGAAGCGGGAACGGACAGGCTCGACCACAACGCGCGCGCGGGAAGCCGAGAGTCGCTCCCTGGGGAGAGACCAGCAGGAGGTGCAAAATGGCGGCCCCGCTGCGCGCACGAGCGCCTGCGCCTGCGCCTGCGCGGTGGCCCCTGGCGGTGGGCCGGCGGCACGAGGAGGCCGGGCCGCGCCAAGGCTGGACGGAGGACGCGCCCGAGAACATTCGGAGGGTTTGGAAGCAACGCTGGAGGAGGCGGCCACGCCAGGAGGGAGCCCGTGGGAGACGGAGGTGGGAGAGGCGTGGGCTCGGGAACTGGGGGCCTCGGGGGAATCTCGGGGCGGTGGGCTCTGAGTGCACGAGACCCCCCCCCCCCCCCAGGGAGGTTCGGGCGGGTCGCGTTTCCCGTTGCCCACGTGGACTCCTCATGGGAGGTGAGGAGGTTCAGGCCACGCTCCCAGCAAGTGGCCGGTGAAATGGAGTGGAAGGCCCAGGGGAAGCTGTTAACAGCGGGCGGAAAACACAAAGAAAGGAGCGTTTGGACAAACGCTAGGCTTTTAAAAGAGCGCGGCCGGTGCTTCACTGGGGCGGATGTTGACCGAGGACCTGCGGGGGGCCAGCTGTCGTGCCGTCCGCCGTCCGGTCCATCAGCAGATAGCGTCGGCTTAAAATCTGTCCGAAGGCCCCACCGCTTTGACCAGCCTCACGGCCACCCCCGACCTGCATGGGTGCCTGCAGTTGCATCGGATGGCCTTCCTGGGACTGTCCTTGCCCCTTTAGAGAACGCGGCAGCCAGGAAGGTTCTTCTCAAGCAGAGCCCGGGTCAGAACTCTCCTGTTCAAAACGCCTCAGTAAAACTTCCCATCTCGTTCAGCAACCCCCCCCCCCCCCCCAGGGCTTTCTAGAGCTACAGTGCCCACCCCCAAGCCCCCAGACCCTCGCCTCTTCCCACCCACCTTACGGTCCCATCTCCCCTTCTGCTGACCTCACCTTCTTACCCCCCTCTTGCTCAGTCAGCTTCAGCCTCCACTGTCTCCTTGCTGTTCCTGCACCGCCCCCGAGGTGTGAGCTGTATGGCAAGATGTTTGCACTCACTGGTCTGTCTGCCTGCCCGTTTTTTCCGCCCATCCCTCTGTATTCGCTTCCTCACCCCACCTCCTTCCGGTCTCCGCTTCAAGGGTGCCTTTCTCTCTAAGGCCTTCCCTGACCATCCTGCTCAATATTCACCTCCCTTCCACAAACGCCTTGTTCCCTCCCCTGGTTTATTTTTGCCTTAGGACCTAATAATGTCTGACACCCTACATGTTTTCCTTATTGTTCCTCGTCTTTCTTTTTCGACTTGAGGGTAAATGCCATTAGATGACAGATTTTGTCTGCTTTTGCCCTCTTCAGTACTCGTAAAGGTGCCCGGCACTTACAAAATAATCACTAAGTTGAAATGACTGAAGAGATACTTGCTCATGACTGTAAGGTGGAATTTTAATTGAATGCAAGCTTCAATACAAAGGAAAAGGAGAAAGAGACACGATAAAAAGGTCATTTGCTCTGGAAAGAGGAAAGAGAAAATGGGAAAAAAAGAAAGAAGAAATTAACAAGCTACTAATGTTTTCCAACAGATCCTTATTAGTTCAAAGACTGGGCCAGATCAAAGGTCGGAGACAGAAAATAAAGGGATAGGATAAGGATTTAAGAAATCCACTGGAAGGTTTCACACTCCAAGTATATACTTTAGGAAAAGTCTGCAACCGAATTTAACATCCCTCCACGTCCACACAGATTTAGATTGTAAGAAACTGCACAACATCAGTAGAAAGGGTGTTTAAAAAAATTTTTTTTAATGTTTATTTATTTTTGAGAGAGAGAGAGAGACAGAGCATGAGCAGGGGAGGGAAGGAGAGAGAGGGAGACAGAATCCGAAGCAGGCTCCAGGCTCTGAGCTGTCATCACAGAGCCCGACACGGGGCTCGAACTCACAGACTGAGAGATCATGACCTGAGCCAGAGTCGGATGCTCAACCGACTGAGCCACCCAGGCGCCCCGAAAGGGTGTTTTCTAAAGTGTGGCATTAGGTTTAGGTAGGCCAGTACTTTCGAGGGGGCTAAACACAGAATGACAAGAAACGTTTTGGTAAAATACGCGATAAAGACGGTTGTTTTCAAAGAAGTTCTCTTAACATGAAAACAGGAAAAACTTGTGTCCTGTGAGCATTGAAAGTACCGTGAGCAAAGTGCTAGGGAATCAGCGCTGTTGGGGAGAAAGAATGGGAGAAGGTAGTTAAATATAAACCTGGTTTTATTTGCAAAGCTTAATCTCCATAAGTGGCACCTTCTTAAAGCAAATACCTGGTCCAGGGAGCTCCTAACATTGATGTGTCAAGATCTAGGCTGTAGTCTGAATGATTCCAAATTCTGGGGGAAACAATGTGTTTAGAGTCCATTGTTCTGAGTGTTAACACGGCAGCACTTCATAAAATATTAAGAAGTTAGCTACTAAGAAAAATATTAGTATGTGATTACTCAAACCAGGCTTTAATCGCTAGAAATTTATGAATAAGTCTGTTAGTTCCTTGAGGGCAAGGCATTTCCCTACCGTAACTAAAATTTTGCTTCCCACAAATGATGAGCGATAAATATTTGTTTAATGGAATCGGGTGATGCCAAATATGTTATATTCATTTTCAGGAAAGGTGATCATTAGAAATGATCAGTCTGTACTAAATGAAATTATAAATAAGAATCTGATTTCGCCTCTACATATAATGTTTGCACGTCGATGTGTCATACCATCGGTATTCTCCTGTGAGCCGCATTCAGGTGTTTCATTACCCAAACAGATGGGTGCTCTATTCCAAGATTACAGGCAAAAATTAGGTGAACGGAAGTAATTTCCTCAATTTACATTTTCTTTCCCATTAGTTGTTCTGAAACATTCAGTTTCTCCTGCCGTTTGCTTATGATAGAATCTGGTGCAGGAACATAAGAATTCTGCAAAAATTAGGGTAGTGTGCAATTCTTGAGCTCATTGCTAACGGAATGGCCATCAAAATCATGACTTAGAGAAGACACTACTTATGATATGAGCTGTTGTCTGAAGGACAACTATTTCCCTTTAGAGACTGTGACATCTACCTTTGGCGTAAGCCAGGCCATCCCAAGAGCGTTGCACTTGGATCACACAGCACTGGCCTTTTACTGAGCTGCTTTGGTGGGAATCCATTCAGCCATTCCTGAGGGATTCAACTGGAAACAGACCTATAAAGTCTACTCTTGCCATAGACGCTCTGCACATTACATGATGGTCTCTTTCTGTGGTCCTTTGAGAGAAATTTTTAATTTTAGCACCAAGAAAAGTGCTTTCTTCGAACATTGGTGGGGGGGGGGGAGCACTCTATTGTATAACTGATGAGGTTTTTCTTTTTGCACCTGCTCTGAAAACTTCCTGCTAAACCCAAACCCGCTCATAGCAAGGCATAGGGGTTTACAGTCCCCATTTCCACGTCCTTCTCTTTCTTGCTTCCCCTTTATGTTCCTGCCTCTGTTTTTGCCTTCTCTCCTGCTTCCAACCTAAGTTGTTTGATAGGAGTTTATGTTCTCTTGGAGGCAACCTGACATCTTTTAGGGGACCAAGATGAGAGCTGAATATATTCATTCATATACACGTTATATCCGTAGAATGATATGGTGCTTAGTTATTTGAGTTTTATTTCCTGCTGAGAGCATGGTGCTTTCTATTACTTTGCCCTCGGAAGAAGTACAAGACTCTTTGATTTAGGAGGTTAGCTGCTAGGAGGACGGAGAAGATTCTTTATAATACGTGGCCAGTATCAAGCCCCACTATCGTCACCGGCCAATTGTTTGTAAAGGCCTTTATAGCTCACTGCAGAAAAGTATCGTCTTCACACTACCTATTATAATGTAACATGCTGAGCTTTCTTCCTAGTTTAGTCTCTGGCACAGCCGATTTACACCTCCCTGCTTCTTGCCTCCTTCGTGGGCAACCAGTCCACTGTGCACTCAAAACACTTTTACTTACTTCCTTTAAAATGATCCAATTTGTGTATGGATGATGTACAGTAACTCCTAAATCCCCGATTAGCCGGAACGTGGACTCCGGACATCATCTAACGTTAAATAGTCCCCACCCCTGAGAAAAACGTAATTAGTCCGGTTAAATCCACCGAAGAAAGTCCGTGCGAGCTGTTCAATTCTTTGTTTCGCCTGGATAATTAAGGCTTGACCTCTGAGCGGAAGCCCTCACAACTTTGGCAGTTGAGCCAGAGGCCACCTACTGGGAAGACGTGGGGTTACAGAAAATAGAGCAGGGATGAAAAGTAACAATGGTCGCTGAGCAGTGCAAACGAAGGCACTTAGTGCCACTGGATTGTATACTTGTAAAAGGTATCGTGTCAGCCATTTTTGTTATGTATATTTTACCACATATTAAAAAAAGTAACAAGTGATATAAAACAAGGTGTTTGACACAGCAGAAATTAGTAACAATTGTTCATCATGATACCACTATATTGATGCTATAGTGTATTATATTTATATATCATTGTTATTAGTAATAATACATATATATACTGTTTAATATGTGCCATGTACTATTCTAAGCGCTGTACATAGAAATATAGTCTTTGTCACTATTTCCCCAAGACTACTGAGAAACGTTTTGCATTCTTTTTTTTTTCAATTTTTTTTAACATTTATTTATTTTTGAGAGACAGAGAGACAGAGCACAAGTGGGGGAGGGGCAGAGAGAGAAGGATACACAGAATCCCAAGCAGGCTTCAGGCTCTGAGCTGTCAGCACAGAGCCGGATGCGGGGCTCGAACTCACAAACCGAGAGATCAAGACCCGAGCCCAAGTCGGTTGCCCAACCAACTGAGCCATCCAGGTGCCCCACCTTCTGCATTCTTATCTGTCACATCTGGAAACATGGTTGCCACATTCCATCCAGACTGTCAGAAAGCCTCTTCAGTCAACAAGAAGGAACTTTGATTGAAGGCAGTTGGGATAAACAGAACAGTAAACCCATTACCAAATTTCATGCCCCCAGAAGCAGCTGGGTATATGAAAATATCTGGAACATTGACAAGTTGCCCCTGAAGGTGAAACATGAAAGAGCTGGAGAACCGCAGATGGCTCAAGTGTGGGCGAGTGGTAAAACACAACGATGCAGAACAATCACCTAAGCATTGAAAACTCTCGTCATTATCCAAATATGCCCATGTGATTGTCCCACCTCTCGGCTGGTCAGTGTCCCACATATGACATTCTTTTGTCCACCTGGCTTCCTACCCCAGTGCCATGCCTTCTGACCAGCATGCCCTGTCCTCTGAGCAAGCCAGAGTCTTGTCTGAGGTTGGCATCCTCCGTCACATCTCCAAAGGTAACCTGCTTTTCATCTGGTTACTACCATCCTATCCCTTATCCTAATCCACTGATCTGGCATTCTGCACAGATTGCCTTGATACGCATCCAGTGTCTTCAAGATCTGAGTCAAATGACCTTCTCCAAGAGCTTTCACAATGTGACTCATCTTACATAGGTACTCTTTTGGTTGACTTTTTAGTACTCGGAGTGTAGTCTGCCCATCGTCTCTCTTTGCTTCTTCTTCCTTTTTTATGGAAGTACAGTGGACACACAATGTTAGTTTCAGGTGTGCCACATAGTGATTCAACAACTGTACACGCCACAGGCATAGCTGCCATCTGTAGTAATACCATTGACTATATTCCTGAGGCTGTACCTTTCATTCGTGTGACTTATTCATTCCGTAACTGGAAGTCTGCATCCCTCACTTTCCTTCACCCATTTTACTCATCCCCCTCACCCCTCACCCCTCTCCCCTCCAGCAACCACCAGTTTGTTCTCTGTATTTATGGGTCTAATTCTGCTTTGTTTGTTTCCAAATCTAAGTAAAATTATGTGGTATCTGTCTTCCTCTATGTGACTTATTTCACTTGGCATGATAACCCTCTAGGTCCATCCGTGTTGTCACAAATGGCAAGATCTCATTCCTTTTTAAGGATAAGTAATATTCCATTGTGTGTGTGTGTGTGTGTGTGTGTGTGTGTATACACACACACACATTACATCGTCTTTATCCATTCATCAGCCTATGGTTTGCCTCCATATCTTGACTATTGTAAATGATACTGCAACAAACACAGGGGTGCATATATGTTTCCAATTTACTGTTTTCATTTTCTTTGCCTAAATACCCAGTAATTCCATTACTGGATCATATGGGAGTTCTATTTTTAATTTTTTTAAGGAACCTATATACTGTGTTCCACAGTGGCTGCCCCAATTTACACTCCTACTAACAGTTGCACAAGTGTTCCCTTTTCTCCACATCTTTGTCAACTCTTGTTATTTGTTGTCTTTTAAAGTTCTGGACACTCTGGGGGCGCCTGGGTGGCTCAGTCGGTTAAGTGTCCGACTTCGGCTCAGGTCATGATCTCATGGTCCGTGAGTTCGAGCCCCGCGTCGGGCTCTGTGCTGACAGCTCTGAGCCCGGAGCCTGCTTCTGATTCTGTGTCTCCCTCTCTCTCTGACCCTCCCCTGTTCATGCTCTGTCTCTGTCTCAAAAATAAAGTTCTGGACATTCTGACAGGTGTGAGGTGATATCTCATTGTGGTTTTGATTTGCATTTCCATGATGATGAGTGATGTTGAGCATCTTTTCATGTGTCTGTTGGCCATCTGTATGTCTTCTTTGGAAAAATGTCTGTTCAGGTCCTTTGCCCATATATAGTTTTTTAAAGTCGGCTCCTCGCCGAGCAAAGAGCCCAATGTGGGGCTCAGGCCTACAACCTTGAGATCAAGACATGAGCCGAGATCAAGAGTTGGATGCTTAACTGAGCCACCCAGACGCCCCATTTTGCCCATTTTTTAAATCAGATTTTTTTGTTGAGTTGTGTAAGTTATTTTGGATGTTAACCCCTTATTGGATATATCATTTTCAAGTATTTTCTACCATTTAGTAGGTTGACTTTTTGTTTTGTTGACCATTTCCTTTGCTATGCAAAAGCTTTTTCTTTTGGTGTTGTATTGACTTCTTATGTTTGTCTTTTCTATACAAATAGCTAATACATGTTAAAAGAGCCAGAGCAATGTCTTTTATTTTTTAAAATATACTCTCCCCTATAATTCCTATCATAGTACTTTTTTGTATAAATACAACTTTGTCGGGGCGCCTGGGTGGCGCAGTCGGTTAAGCATCCGACTTCAGCCAGGTCACGATCTCGCGGTCTGTGAGTTCGAGCCCCGCATCAGGCTCTGGGCTGATGGCTCGGAGCCTGGAGCCTGTTTCCGATTCTGTGTCTCCCTCTCTCTCTCTGCCCCTCCCCCGTTCATGCTCTGTCTCTCTCTGTCCCAAAAATAAATAAACGTTGAAAAAAAAAATTTTAAATACAACTTTGTCGTGTGCTAAATAAATGTTTTTAAAAAGCAAATTAACATGGTGGTACATCTAGGGATGCTAATACTGTTTTTTTCTTTCCATATACCAAATGCAAAATACATAAGTATCTTTGGTGAGGACAGTTCATACAACCCAGAGATAGGAAATCTTATATCTACAGTACCTAGATGTAAAAAACTTCTTACTATCTGGGCATTGACAATGTAAATGTCACTCCACACAGTCATTTTATCTGCCTGTGTCTTATTGCTTGTCCCATCTCTAGTCTCTGACAACATAAGAACTTAGAAGAATTAGGCATTCTGAATTTTCCATAAAATCACTTGCTATTAGGAAAAAATGCGAAGAAAAAATGGTAGCATAGAAATCACAGATATTTTTAAGTGTGTGTTAGGGCATGTGCCAGTTATAGAAACCAAATGCACTGACCCATGAATTGCGCTTTCTTGGCCTATCTAGAGAAGTAAATGGTAAAACTCTAGAGGATTCAAGCTGTTTGGTTAATGCGTTTTCCCCAAGTTTGCCAGACTGGTCCTGAACTCAAATAATTATGATTATTCAAAGTTATTCTTAAAAACAATGAAGTTTGTAATTTCTTTTAACAGCTTGAAAAAAATTCTAGAGCAGTAATTCTTTTCCTCTGACCTTTTCATATTTGTGATATACTCACAGACCCTCTTTTCTAATTTTCAATTATGATTATTGGTAACATTTAGGATTTTATCTGTTAGTTTCTTCAAGTCATGATTCCACTGTGAGTCACTTAGCTCCCTTGCATAGAAACCAATTATGATACAACAGTGGACAGTGATATGTCAGTGGAGGATATACTATACAACAAAAGTTGTAATATCATATAAATGACTTCAAAGAGAGGAATAAAAATACAGAAAATGCTTTTTATTTCAAAGAGGGGTTTTCATTTTCCCACAGAGCATCAGATTTAACCCAAACATCTCATTGATCCCCAAACAAGTATTGTTCAGATTAATAGGCTTTATTAATTAATATTTATATGTTAATAATTAATAATTCATGTCTACCTGTCGGTGGGGGAGGGGATGACTTATAAATGTTACAATTTTTCCATTCTATGGAAGAGAAACCAGACTGAAAAAGAGTCTGGGAGTCTGATCACCCGGTTTTTAGTTTCACCTCTGACACAAACAAGCAGTAGTTTCAGGCAAGTTGTTTAACCTTTGGAGACATTCTTCTCACATATAGGATAACGAAGTTGGAGCTCATGCTCCACCATCGTCTCATCCCCTACTTATTATTCCATATGATTTTCTTGTCCCTCTTATATCTTGGTAGATTCTAGATCTGGAGAGATCCTGCCCACTTCTTCAGTAGACAGACCATGACTAGCTACATAATTTGCAAAATAAAAATGGCAGCCTCCTTGTTAAAAAATTATTAAGAATTTCAAGAGCAAGATGATGGAGCATTAAACTAAGCATGGGGGCCCCTCTGAGCATGGGGGCTCTTTGAGCAGATCGCACACCCGCGAGGCTGGCCCTGCAGAGACCAAAGGAATTTTTATTTTATATTCAGACACTCTCTTTTGCTCTTAACAGAATGAACATCAGAGAAATACTGGTGGAACACTGACATGCCTATTAAAAGACAGAAATAATGAACATACAGTATTAGAAAGCCAACGTTTTAGATCGACCAAGGTGACAGGATGGGAGGCTCCTGACTTTCCCTCCTGCCATGGATTTGCCAAAGGTATAGCTACACACGGGTCATTTCCCTCTGAGAGAAATCTAAAAACCAACTGAGTAATCCCTTCACATCAGCTTATTGAGAAAACACCCACATGAAAGTGGGTAGGAAAGGCTGAGACACACACCATACACCCCACCCCTGGCACAGAGCCTTATGATTGGGAGGGAACCCACAGCTCCCAGCCTCCCTGTGAGTGAAGGGTTTGGACCACACATTGAGTGCTCCAGTTTTAAGGCTACTATGCGAGGCATGGGTCCCCAAGTCTCTTAGCTCAGGGAGCCAACAGGGCTTGGCATTCAAGAGTCCCACAGGGCCATACCAAACAAAGAAGCAGTTGTTAAACACGCCCTACAGCTCTTCCCGGGGCTCAGCGCACACCGACCAGGCAAAGATTACCATCTCCTCATTTCTCCCTGGAAGGATTTTGAGAGCACAATTTCCTAGCTGCGCCATGAGGGTCTGGCTTCTAATCAGTCTGTTTCTGGGTGCTGGCTGCGATCCTCCCAGGAGCCCTAAAAAGCTGGTAGGCACTTGTCCCACATTCTCCCTCTGGCTCATTTCAACAACAACGACAGCAACAAACAAGTTGCCAGCTTCTTCCTGGAAGGAAAGTGCCCACACATAAAGCGCTCCAAGTTTTGCAGCTGTCACCCTAGGAACAGGTTCTGAAGTCACTGACTCTAATAGCCACCAGGGTTCGGCATTTAGAAGTCCCCTAGGACCATATGAAACAAACAAAGCAGTTTTTAAATGGGCACACAAGCACTTTTTGCAGCTCTCCCTTCCCTGGCTCAGTACAGAAGGAAGAGGCAAAAACATTCAACTCCCAGTTTCTCCCTAGAGTGCATTGGACTGGATATTTTCCTAGCTGCTGTTTGAGGTTCTGGCTTCTAGTTACACTGCATGGGGGAGCGGACTGGGATCCTCTCAGGAGCCTGAAAGAGCTGGTGGGAATGTCCCCTACCATCTTTCTTCAACTTGTCCAGCAGTAAAACCAAGGCTCCAGCTTCTCCCTGGAAGGAGCATGTCCACTCATGTAGCACCCCAAATGCTATAGTTGCTACATGAGGGACTGGCTCCTGAATGATCTAGCTCTGGGGCTGCCAGAGCTTAGCACTCACAAGTCCCCCAGAACCACACAATGCAAAGAGATGACTTTATATGGGTATACAAGCACCTCTACCAACTTTTCTGTAGCTCAGCACAGAGTAAGCAAAAATACCCGGTTCCCAGTTTCTTCCTGATAGGGACTAGACTGTACATCTAATAACCTGACTTTCCCAGCTTCTGCCTGAAGGTCAGGCTTCCAACTACCCTGAATTGGTGGGATGATGGGGCAGACAATTAATAGTCCATGAAACTGAAAAGGCATGTGGGCATTTCCCATATCTTTGGGACTATAATGGATCACCCCAATCTACTGGGACCCATAAAAACAAAGGCAGCAGGATGGACAGTCACAGAGATTTGAGAAGCAACAATAACGTCAGGCTAGGCTGACCTTGCTAATCAACTACACAGTCTAGTCAAGACTAGGTGGGGTGGCTATTTCATCTAATGCACAGACAATTCAGAGAGCCAAGGAAAATGAAGAATCAGGGAAATGTATTCCAAACAAAAGAATAAGACCAATTTTTGGAGACCAACCTTAATGAAATAGATATAAGTGATTTACCTGACAGAGTTCAAGCTAATGGTCATAAAGATGTGTGAATTTCAACAAAGAGATGGAAAATATGAAAAAGTGCCAAATGGTAGTCACAGAGCTAAAGAATACAATAACTTAAGACTTCAATAGAGGGGTTCAATGGCAGACTAGATCAAGTGGAAGAAAGGATCAGTGAGCTCAAAGTCAAGGCAGTGAAAATCGTCCAATCAGAGGAAGAGGAAAAATTAAGAAAGAATTAAGATAGTTTAAGGGACATATAGGACACCATCAAGCAGACCAGTAGATGTATCATAGGTATCTGAGAAGGAGAAGAGAGGGAAAGGGACAGGAAGCTGATTCAAAGAAACAATGGCTTAAGACATCTCAAACCTGAGGAGAGAAACATCCAGATCAAGGAAGCTCAAATATTACCAAAGAGACAAATCCAAAAGAGACCCACGCCAAGACACACTATACTTGTATTGTCAAATGTTAAAGAAAATGAGAGAATCTTAAAATCAGCAACATAAAAGTGACTTGTTGTGTACAAGGGATCCCCCATAAAACTGTCATCAGGTTGTTCAGCAGAAACCTTATAGGCCAGAGGAGAGTGGGATGATATATTCAGAGTTCTAAACAACAACAAAAACAGCAACAACAAACAAGAAACAGCCAGCCAAGAATACTCAGCCCAGCAAAACGTCCTTCAGAATTGGAGAGAGATTTTCCCAAACAGAAGCTGAAGGAGCTCATCATTACTAGATCGGCCTTACAAGAAATGTTAAGGGTAGTTCTTCAAGTTGAAATGAAGAGATGCCAACTACTAATATGAAAATACAAGAAAGTGTAAAACTCGCTGTCAAAAGTAAATATGGAGCTAAATTTAGGATATGCTAGTATTGTATGAGGATGTGTAAATTGTTACAACAAAGGTATAAGCCCTAAAAGACGAAAGTCTTAAAATAACTATAGCTACAGTAATTTGTTAATGGACACATAGTATTAAAAGATTTAAATTGTGACATCAGTAACAAAAGGGGGGGGGACATACAAATGTAGAGACTGCGTGTGTTTGTAAGTTGTTATCGGATTAAAATAGACCATTATACATACAAGATGTTATGTATAAGCCTTATGGTAACTACAAAACAAAACCTTTAGTAGATATGCAAAGGATAAAGAGAAAGGAATCAAAGCATACTACAGAAAACCATCAAATCACAAAGGAAGAAAGCAAGACTGGAACGAAAGTGGGACACATAAATGGCCAGAAACAATGAACAAAATGGAAATATTAAGCTTGTATCTATCAATAATTACTGTAAATATGAATGGACTATAAATTCTCCAGTCAAAAGACATAGAGTTGCCAATGGATATAAAATAAGAGCCAACTAGGGGCACCTGGGTGGCTCAGTCGGTTGAGCGTCCAACTTTGGCTCAGGTCATGATCTCGCGGTTCGTGAGTTTGAGCCCTGCGTCGGGCTCTGTGCTGACAGCTCAGAGCCTGGAGGCTGCTTCGGATTCTGTGTTGCCCTCTCTATCCGTCCCACCCCTGCTTGTGCTCTGTCTCTCTCTGTCTTTCAAAAATGAATAAACATAAAAAAAAGAGCCAACTACATACTACCTATAAAAGAATAACTTCAGCTTTAAGGACACATGTAGGCTGAAAAAGAAGAGATGAAAAAAGATTTTCCCATGCAAATATAAACAGAGCAGGGTAGCTATATTTATATCAGACTAAATAAACATTAAGCCTAAACCAACAGGAAAAATAAGTATATAATGATAAAGGGGTGAACTCATGCAAAAGATATAATCACAGTAAATACTTATGCACCCAACATTAGGCACCTACAAATAAGAAACAGTTATTAACAGATCTGAAGGGAGAAATAGCAGTACAATAATAGTAGGAGACTTCAGCATCCCACTTTCAACAATGGACAAATCATCCAGGCATAAAATCAGATGGACCTCACAGACATTTACAGAACACTGTAACCAACAGCAGCAGGCTACACCTTTCTCAAGCACACATGGAACATTTTCTAGGAGGGATCATACGTTAGGCCACAAAACAAGTCTTCGTAAATTTAAGAAGGTCAGAATCATATCTAGCACCTTTTCCAACCATAAGGGCATGAAACTAGAAATCAGTTCCAAGAAGAGAATAAAAATTCACACATAGAGATTAAACAACATGCTCCTGAGCAACTGATGAATAAGAGAAGAAATCAAATGGGAAGTCAAAAAATAACTTGAGACATATGAAAATAGAAACACAACAGACCCAAACTTATGAGATGCAGCAGAAGCAGTTCTAAGAGGGAAATTTATAGTGATAAATGCCTATGTTAAGAAAAAAGAAAATCTCAAATAAACCTAACACTACGTCTCAAAGAACTAGAAAGAGAAGAACAAACCAAGCCCACAGTTAGTAGAAGGAAAGAAGACAGTGGACATAAATAAAGTATAGACTAGAATGGCAATAGAAAAGATCCGTGAAACTAAGAGCTGATTTTTTGAAAAGATAAAATTCACAAAACTTTGGCTAAACTAAGACAAAAAGAAGTAAGGCTCAAATAAATATAGGATCGTAAGTGAAAGAAGACACATTACAACTGATATCACAGATATACTAAAGATTACAAGAAACTATTATGAACAATTACACACCAAGAAATTGGACAACCCAGAAGAAATTAATCAATTTATGGGAACGGGGCGTCTGGGTGGTTCAATCTGTTAAACATCTGACTCCTGTTTTGAGTCAGGTCATGATCTCACGATTCATGAGTTCAAGTCCCATGTCAGGCTCTGTGCTGACAGCTCAGAGCCTGGAGCCTGCCTTGGATTCTGTGTCTCCCTTTCTGTCTCTGCCCCTCCCCGGCTTGCACTCTGTCTCTCTCTCAAAAATAAATAAACATTAAAAAATAAAAAATATATATTAAAAAAAATTGCTGGGAACATCTAACCTACCAAGACGGAATCATGAAGAAATAGAAAATCTGAACAGAACAACGAGTGAGGAGATTGAAGCAGTAATCAAAAGCCACCCAACAAAGGGAAGCCCAGGACGAAACAGCTTCATGGACCAAATATTTGAGCAAGAATTAACACCAATCCTTCTCAAACTCTTACAAACAATTAAACAGGATGATACTCTCCCAAACTCATTTTATGAGCCCAGCATTGCCCTCATACCAAAGCCAGACAAAGACATGCAAAAAAAGAAAATTACAATCCAATATCCCTGATGAATACAGATGCAAAAATCTTCAACAAAACATTATGAATTTGAGAATACGATATAAGGATCATACACCTTGATCAAGTGGGATTTTCTTGGGATGCAAGGATAGTTCAATGTATGCTTTCAATAATTGTGGTATGCTACATCAACAAAATGAAGAATCCATATTACAATATCACTTAAATAGATGCAGTAAAAGCATTTAACAAAATTCAACATCTTTTCATGATAAAAACTCTCAAGTATGTATGGAAGAAATGTACTTCAACATAAAAAGACCATCCAAATATGGCAAGCCAATAGCTAGCATCATATTCATTGGTGAAAAGCTGAAAGCTTTTCTTTTAAGATCAGGAGCAAGACAGGCATGCCCACACTTGCCTCTTTTATTTAAAATAATACTGATAAGGGCGCCTCGGTGGCTCAGTCGGTTAGGTGGCTGACTTCGGCTCAGGTCATGATCTCGTGGTTTGTGAGTTTGAGCCCCGCGTCGGGCTCTGGGCTGACAGCTCAGGGCCTGGAGCCTGCTTCAGATTCTGTGTCTCCCCCTCCCTCTGCTCCTCCCCTGCTCATGCTCTGTATCTCTCTGTCTCTCAATCGTAAGTAAATGTTAAAAAAAATTTTTTTTAATAGTACTAGTAGTCCTGGCCAGGGCAATTAGGCAAGAAAAAGAAATGAAAGGATGAGAAAGGAGGAAGTAAAATTGTCTCTATTTGCAGAAGACATGATGTTATATATAGAAAACACTAAAGACAACACAAAAGCACTATTATTATGGTGTTACGTATTTTATATATTATAATTAGAGCTAGTAAATTCATCAAAGTTGCAGGATACAAAATCAATATGCAAAAATCAGTTGCATTTCTATATACTAACAACAAACTATTGGAAAGAGACATTAAGAAAAAAGTCCCATTTACAATAGAATTGAAAGAATAAAATACTTAGGAATAAATTTAAGCAAGGTGGTTAAATTTAACCAAATAAATTTAACCACCTTGGTTAAATTTATTTAACCTCTCATGGCTTATAAGAATTTGTATTGCTAAAGTGTCCACACCACCCAAAGTGATCTATAGATTCAGTGCAGTCCCTATCAAAGTTCCAATGACATTTTCCACAAAAATAGGGGGAAAATCCTAAAATTCATCTAGAACCACAAAAGATTCCAAATGTCCAAAGCAATCATGGGGAAGAAGAGCAAGGCAGAAACATCACACTAGTTGATTTCAAGCTACATTACAAATTTATAGTAATCAAAGCAGTAGGATATTGGCATAAAAACAGACATAGATCAATGAACAGAATAGAGAGCCCAGAAATAAACCCATGCATGTATGGTCAATTTTTGACAAAGATGCCAGAAATACACAATGGGAGTAGGATAGTCTCTTTAATAAGTGTGTTGGTATCTACATGCAAATGAATGAAATTGGACCATTAGCTTACACCATACAGAAAAACCAACTCAAAATGGGTTAAAGACCCAAATATAAGATCTGATATCATAAAACTCCTAGAGCATTGAAGATAAGGTCTTTGACATTGGCCTTGGCAATGATTTTTTGGATATGACACCAAAAAGCATAAAGTAAACAAGTGGGACTACACCCAACTCAAAGTCTTCTGGGCATAAAAGGAAACTACCAACAAAATGAAAACACAATGTACTGAATTGGAGAAGATATTTGCAAACCACATATCTGATAAGGGATTAATATCCAAAATACACAAGGAATTCATACAACTCAATAGCAAAAAACCCAAATAACCCAAATAAAAAAATGGGCAAAGGATCTGAGTATACATTTTTCAAAGAAGACATATAAATGGCCAATAGATGAAATGGCCAGTGAAAATATGCTCAACATCACTAGTCATCAAGGAAATGCAAATTCAGAACCATAATGAGATATAAGCTCATACTTGGTTAGAATGGCTATTATCAAAATGACAAAAGACAACAAATCCTGGTGAAGATGCACACTTTGGGTAGGAATGTGAACTGGTACAGCCTCTATGGAAAACAGTATAGCACTTCCTCAAGAAATTAAAGACAAAACTACTGTATCATATTATTTAGCAATCTCATTTGTAGATATATGTACAAAGGAAACCAAATCATCTGCTTAAAAGATATGTATATTCCCATGTTCATTGCAGCATTATTCATGATAGTCAAGCTATGGAAACAGCTTAAGTGTATGTCAATAGATGAATGGATAAAAAAATGTGGTATATATACAATGGAATATTATGAAGCCTTAAAAAAGAAGGAAATCTTGCCATTTGTGACAACATGGATGAACCCGGAGGTCATTATGCTAAGTGAAACAAGCTAGACAAAGACCAATACTGCATGGTATCACTATTCAGAATTAAAATAAAAAGTTGAAGTCATAGAAGCAAAGAGTAGAATGGTGATGCCAGGGGCTGGCAAGTGGAAGAAATGGGGGAGAACCTGGTAAAAAGGGTATAAACTTTCAATTATAGGATGAATAAGTTCTGAGGATTTAATATATAGCATGGAGGCTATAGTTGATAATACTGTATTTTATATTTGAAATTTTCTAAGATAGTAGATCTTAAGCATTCTGACCAAAACAAAACAGTAACTGTGAGGGGATGATGAGTTAATTAACTTGACAATGGGAATCCTTTACAATGCGAATCCTTGACAATGGGAATCATTTACATATGTCAAATCATCAAGTTCTGCACTTAAACATATTACAGTTTTGTCAAATATATTTTAATAAAGTGGGGGGGGGGAGAAAGCCATATTTTGTGGATGTTTGAAGTTCCCCTATGCATTCACAGGACTCAGCCGACCCATGGATGCAATAGGTAACTCTGATAGTTAGTATCTAAAGATGTTCCCAATGAATTCTACTCCTTGGGATGCACCTGTGACTTGTGTTAACCAATAGGACACCGCAGAGTGAGGCTGTGCCAGTTCCAGGCCTTACCTTTAAGAGGACTGGCAACTTCTGCTTCCTAAACCATGAACACTTGCTTTGAGGAGCCCGAACCACCTTACATGAAGCCCAGCTCTCCTATCGGAGACAGCAAACGGATGGACCACTTGACTGCCACGTCATGAGGAAATGACCTGAAACCACTTGAGGAGTGACATAAGATCAGCTGTTTCAATGTCCCGTTGAGCCTTCTGATGACTCTGCCTCCAGCCCTGCCTATGACCTCACTGGATATCCCCACAATGTAGTCAGGAGTCAAACCACCCAGCCGAGCCCAGTCAACCCACAGAATCATGAGAAAGAATAAACGTGTTGCTTTAAGCATTCAGATTTGGTGGGGCGCCTGGGTGGCACAGTCGGTTAAGCATCCGACTTCAGCCAGGTCACGATCTCGCAGTCCGTGAGTTCGAGCCCTGCGTCAGGCTCTGGGCTGATGGCTCAGAGCCTGGAGCCTGTTTCCGATTCTGTGTCTCCCTCTCTCTCTGCCCCTCCCCCGTTCATGCTCTGTCTCTCTCTGTCCCAAAAATAAATAAAAACGTTGAAAAAAAAATTTAAGCATTCAGATTTGGGGTGGTTTGTTCCACAAAAAGATAGTCTTACCAGTGACTGCCTATCCAATGTGGCTGAAATGGACCAGAGAGCTCCCCAGTCTCACGGTATCTATGGGATCATTGGATGCCAAGTTCCCATGGAAGGGAGTGCTGAAAGGGGAAGTTGTTGAGGAAGGGAGGGGGAGGTTGGGGCCCTGGAAGGAAGGGCACTGAAAGAGAGCCACAATTGCTCGCCAGTTTTAGCAGGAACAGCTGCATTTGGGCCAGTGGTTCCAATGCTGCTTTACAGGTTTTAGCTTTCCCTTAGGTGAACCTATGCTTTGAAAAAACAGTATACCATTGTAGTGTCAGCTAGAGTGAGGCCAAGGGTTCATTTCTCCCATGGTTATTTGGGTTGTGTTTTGTTATCTAAAGACCCCAACTCTGGACATCATTTTATCTCATAGAGGGTCAGAAAAATCATTGTCACGTAAGGAAGGCAGAGTATTTTAATGACTCATTATTTCATATGGTAAGATATTTTTCTCTTCATGTCAAGAAAAATGAACCATTTAAAATTTTTATTTGTTTCCTTTACTCTTAAATCATAGTTGTTTTTTTTTTTTTAAGGTAGGTGTGAAAGCTATCCAGGTCTATAAATGGCTTAAAAAAGTAATATCTCTTTTATTAGTGTGTACAGGTTTAAAAAAAAAGTGTTTATTTCTTAGAGAGAAGCACACGCTAGCGGGAAGGGGCAGAAAGAGAGGGAGATAGAGAATCCCAAGCAGGCTCTACTCTGTCAGCAAAGAGCCAGATGCAGGGCTCAAACCCACAAACTGCAAGATCATGACCTGAGCCGAAATCAGGAGTTGGACGCGTAAATGACTGAGCCACCCAGGCGCCCCTAGTGTTTTTAGGTTTCAACAGAACTATAATGAAGCATGCTAACTACATAAATATTACTTTATATAGCATTTTTAATCATTGTGACAGATAAGCCATTTGTTTGTTGGTTCTTGATATTTTCCCATATATCTGAATAAATAATAGCCATCATCTCACTGAATTGTAGCAAGGAATTACATTATGAAAGTTTCATACATAAAATTTTATTCTCTAATAGAGAAAAGGGAAACAATCAAAATTATTAATATTTAAAATAGCTATAAAATACATTGCCCGCTCTAAATGGCTTGATATCTTTCCTATGTCCTTGAATATTCAATTCTAGTAAATATCACAGCCAAAGAGTTCCAAGCGAAGTGCAATACTTTGGTTCCATGTTTTAGGAATGATGCGGATAAACCTGGAAATAATTGGTGGGTTGAAAAAATTCTTCACATGTCCTTTGACATTATTATTTCCTTCGAAAATCTGAAAGGAAAATATGAGAAGATCTTTGATGATGATGTAACAGATATAAAAATCTTATAGGTGATTTTTGTAAAAACAAAGAACACAGACATCATGATCAGAGATGATCTTCAGTCAATTATGAAATCATGTGCCTAACAGACCTCTTTAGGGATTCTACCTCACCAGTGATCCGAGCTGGGAAAATAAAGAAATCTGACGTCTGACACGGTCCCTTTGTAGCTGTGTGACTTCTGGCAGGTTACTTATACTCCCTGATTCTCTATTTCCTCATTGGCAAAATAGGGATAATAAAAGTTTACCTCACAGAAGGCATTATAAAGACTTTTTTTAAGTATGTACACATATGACAAGTGCCAGAGAGTAGTGGTCACCAACATTTAAAATAAAATGCAACGACATGCGTTTTTACTTATTCTTTTTGCCAAATGCTTTATATCCTCAATTGAACTGTGTTTTATGCCCCCCCCTTTTTCTTTTCCAGTTTTGCATTCCCAGCAGGTTCCCCCCAGATTTACATACACCGGAAGCTAAATCACTATTTGTTTATGACAATGATGCTTATCAAGCTAGAAAGACATCCTGGTACAGTGACAGATAAAACAAACTGAACCAACCAAGCGACCAAACAACCCAGGAGTTTAAAAAGAGAGAGAGCTTCAAACTCATTTGCTGAAATAAGTGCTGAGCCCAAGCTGAGCAGTCAGTAAATGTCACCCCCTTCTCCTGCGCTGCCCCTCCACCTGGCTCCAGCCTCACTTCCATTTCTGGAATATTAGGCTCATGTCCTTAGTTTTGTCCCAGCAGCATCTTAACACCATATGACAGGGAATTAAGGAGAATAATGGTGTAGTTCATCTTGAAGGAAATTAGTTTCCTCATCAGTGAGGCCTAACAATTGTCTCCTGCTTAATAATATGATACAGAAAGCTTTGGGGCATGGGCATTTGCTGGGCATCAGTCAAGAATAACAAGTATACCCCAGGTAATGCCAACATGATGTTATTTCACGGTGGAAAGTTTTCTAGACCCTGTTATGGACTGCATGTTTGCATCCCGCTCAGATTCCTACATCGACACCCTAACCCCCAATGGGATAGTATTAAGAGGCGGGGCCTTTGGGGGGTAATTAGGATTAGAGTAAATCGGGAGGGTGGGGCCGTCACGATGGGATTAATGTACTCATAAAAAGAGGGGGAGACATGGGATCTCTCTTCACACAGAATTCTTAGAGAGGAGGTGCCTGTCTGTGCCTATTTGTCAAATCCCAAAAGCTACGTGCAAATAAATGTAGGGTACTTTTCTCATCACAGCAGCTTTCGAACTGCTTTGTCTTTGCTGGGACACCGGCCGGTACCTTGTCCGCCATGGAGGATTTCTGCCTGTACGATTTCCAATCCACTCCCTGGTCGCTGTAGTGGATGGTGTAGCTCTTCACGTACATTTCTGAGGACAGAGACTTGCAGCCCTGTGTTACAATCGCAGTTATTTTCTTGATTTTGAGTAGGTCAATTTGTAACCACTGCTTGTTGTTGTTTGCCTGTGAAAATGATGAGGACATATGAATGAGGCAATTAAAACTTTTGATTTTTTTTAGACCAAGATACTCAGAAATGTACAGAGCTCAAGAGGATTTCTTTTCTGTCTCATCCCTTAAGATCCTTTCTCTCAGAGGATTTCCCTATTCCTTCGTGTTTGTTGTCACCGACATATATAAACTTTTACTTGAGTATCACAGACACTGTATAATAATGACTTACTTCTTTGTATCCCTTCCTTTTCGAGGGCCGGAATTTGTTTTGTTTCCACGTACTTACCACAATGCATGGCACATGGTTGGTGTTCGACAAATATTTGTTGAATGAACACATAAATGAATCCTACTTGAGAAAGAATATCATATTGCTAAGTTATCTGTAAATATTATTCTCTGAAATAAATCTGTGTAAATGCCATGAGGGTATCAGGGAAAGAATCTCTATTTAACTTATTTTATTTTATTTTTTTTAATTTTTTTAATGTTTATTTATTTTTGAGACAGAGAGAGACACAGCATGAGCAGGGAAGGGGCAGAGAGAGAGAGGGAGACACAGAATGTGAAGCAGGCTCCAGGCTCTGAGCTGTCAGCACAGAGCCCGACGTGGGGCTCGAACTCACGAACCGTGAGATCATGACCTGAGCCGAAGTCGGACGCTTAACCGACTGAGCCACCCAGGCGCCCCTCTATTTAACTTATTTAGAAAAGTCCCACTTTTCTTCCCATTGCTTATATCAACGAGGAGAAGTCCAATTTCTTCTCTTCTGATATTTCAAATAAATGTAATATTTGAGAGCCTTGATAAAGCCATACCTGGGACTTTATGGCATGGTAGCTGTCCTGCCTTCTGGCCTAACAAAATGCCTAATCATATGTTCGCTGATACATACTTGGAGAAAGAGGATCAGAAGGACTGAGTACGAGAGTAATCTAAGAGAAATTTTCACCTTTGGGAGATTTATCATGCCCCATAGTCTCATTCAGTTCTATATGAAATAGTGAATATTGACATGTTTCTTTATCATCACTTATGTGTACACATATGTATGTGTATATATTTATACACAGATATATGTATATACTCATATACTATATGTATTTTTAAAGTAAATTAACCGAATTAAAATTATGTTAATTAATTTTTTGTCAAGTTTGTAACACTCTCTAGGGACTTTGGTGGTTTCTTTTTTAGAAAATTTTTTAATGTTTATGTTTTATTTTTGAGAGACAGAAAGAGAGAGAGAGGGAGGGAGGGAGAGAGGGAGAGAGGAAGAGGGAGAGAGAGAGAGAGAGAGAGAGAGAGAGAGAGAGAGCGAGAGCGCCAGAGCAGGGGAGGGGAAGAGAGAGTGAGACACAGAATCCAAAGCAGGCTCCAGGCTCTGAGCTGTCAGCCCAGAGCCGGACATGGGCTTGTGAACCTTGAGATCATGACCTGAGCCGAAGTTGGACACTTAACCAATTGAGCCACCCAGGCGCCCCAAGGGAATTTGGTGGTTTCTTAGTGTACCTTTAAACTGTATGGTATCCAATCAAAGTTGTACCGGTGATATAGAATATAGATTGCTAGAGGGTTTTTGAAGGCATGAAAATTTTCGTAGGCATAACAGAGGCATAACAGACACCTCAGTCTGTGTGTGTACTTGCGTAGGTCTGGCTTAGATTTTTAGCCTCTCTAAAAAGACTCTTTAAAGACATATGATCCTAATAGAAGATTAAGTGAAACAGTTCTGACCTAGAATTCCAGATTTTAAAATGACAGCATTAAAAATTAAAATCAGCATTTCATCTTTGAAACCCTTATTATATTACAAAGACTAAGTGCAAATCATATACAGAGCAAAGTATTTCAAAAAGTTGTAAAATACGGAGTAGGGTGACACAGTTATACCATGAACAGATCTAAAGAGTTATCTGGGAAAAAATTGGATGACATCTTTATGTAACTTAATCTTTCATTTTTTATTATTTTATTTATATAATTATATTAGTATAATGTAATACATTATTACTTTTTTAATTTTAACTTCTTCAGGTCTGTTTCCCCCTCCATGAAATTGCATAATAAGGGGTTTGGGTGGTTTTGAATGGCGGAAGGACCACTAAACTGTTTATCGGGAGAATGGGTTTCCTGATTCTGCCACCAGACTAAGCGAAAATGATGCAATCTTCTCTGTGTTTAAACTTAACAGGAAAAGTCTGGACCATATGCTTTGTAACCCCCTCACTGTTCTTCTATTCTGTGAGTCTGTGATGGACTAGAAATGAGTTCTGAGATACAGATGTCAGTTCCCAAGACTATCTGTATGGGGTCCAAGCTGTTCTGCTTTCTCTACTCCCACCACAGCTCTCTTTCCATTTCTGACAGCCTAACTTAGGGTTAGGACCTGGAATTCTATGGAGTCCAGGGAACTAGAATGTAGGTGTCTTAAGGGAGGGACATAGGAAGATAGAAAATAAGGAAGGGTTAAGTTGACTGATAGAATTATTCTGGTTTCTGATGCCACCGTAATTTTTCAAGTCAGTTGAAAAGTGCAATAAAAAGGAGTCAATATTAACAGTTACCCTAAAAACTAAGACACTGGAATTACTCAATGGGCTAATATTAGGAGCAATATTACTCTCTGGAAGATGCTTGTTAAACTTAGGCCACTGATTTATAACCCTGGTTTTGTAGCATTTTACCGTGCCTCCAATTGTCCAAAGGAATGTCACAAAATTCTAAAAAATGGGAACATAAAATATTTAAATAGCACTATTAAGAAAATGAAAAATATTGCTAAATTGTGAAAAAAGAGAGAAGGTGTTGGAAATCTAAACCATTTATCACTAAGTTGTCTTAATTCAGAGGTGGCAAGCTACAGCCCAAGGGCCATATTTGGCCCCCTGCCTGTTTTGTAAATAAAGTTTTATTGGAATACAGCCATGCTCATGTACTTACTGTTTATAGCTGCTTTCTTGCTATAGTGGCAGAGTTGAGTAGTTATGACTAGAAATGTATGGCTCACAAAGTCGAAAATATTTATTATCTGGCCCTTTGCAGAAAAAATTTGCCCGGCCTCATCTAAATCAAGACTAGACCAAAAACCAAGGAGATGGTAACTTCTCTCTGAGCCAAAGTCAGAGCTACAGCTATCAAGTCAACAGACATCCTAGGTCTAAGGACCTAGGATCATAATCTGCAGAAACAGGAGATAATATTCTTGCTTCCCAAGATGCCCATGTTCCTTGTAGTGAGGGCCGTGGTTTTCTTCTAGAAGGCTGAGAGAACTCCACTCATAGGCGTTATTTTACCTTGGCTTGCCAGGCATTCACACGGCCCTGGGCATTGAGACGGGCACGGAAGGGTTCCCAGTAATCTCCCCACCAAGATTTTTTAAATGAGGAAGCTGTGATTTGCTTGTTTTCTATCTTTCCACTTTCCATACCCAGCGGTGTGGAGCATCCTGTCAAGAGAAAAGTAATGTGATTAATTATGCACCACCAGTATTCCCTGTGTGGTGGTTTGCACTACAGAGGAGACAGTATTCATACTCGGTAACAACAAAACAACCATCGCCAACAGTGAACATTATTGCCCATGTGCCAAATCCTATTTTTAGGCTCTCCATGTATTATCTGATGCTGCTAACCACCTCCATTTTACAAATGAGAAGACAAAAGCAGAGGAAGAAAGAGTAACTTGCCTGAAGTAAGACTACCAGAAGAATCAGAAACTAAACTGGGGCGCAGGAAGTCTGACACCAAACACCGCGTTCTAAATATTTAAACTCATTTTCCTCCTTCAGAGAATCATGGAAACTGTCTTTTCTTTGAGGTAGAAAATACTCCTAAACTATCTCTGTATATAAGAATATACTCTATTTCTCTTTCTAAGGAAAAGCTACAAAGAAGAAGATCCCTGGGGAGTCACATTTAATATTTTATTTTTAACCCTTTGAGGGTGGTTCATGTTATGAATTTTGCCAAGATGTGAACTTGAACGTCAGGCTTCGAGGCTGGGCTGCGAATGTAAGAAACGTAACTAGTGAGTGAGCCCAGCTGACCACGCATCATCATCACCTCTGTGACACTTTGTTCTTGTTAGTAAATCATGCTGACATTTTCTGGAAGTGATATCTTTCTCATGGAAAAAAAAGTTTTAAAAAAGAAAATCTACTCTAATAATTATATCAAGAAAGTGTAGATATTTTTATTATTATTTTTTAACGTTTGTTTTTGAGCAAGAGAGAGAGACAGACAGAGTGTGAGCAGGGGGAGGGACAGAGAGAGAGGGAGACACAGAATCCGAAGCAGGCTCCAGGCTCCGAGCTGTCAGCACAGAGCCTGATGCGGGGCTCGAACTCACAAACTGAGCTGAAGTCGGATGCTTAACCGACTGAGCCACCCAGGCACCCCAAGAAAGTGAAGAGATTTTTAAAAAGTAATGCTTCTTGAATAGAATATAAATGTTTTAAATAGATTAACAGAGTTGAATGTCACATTTTAGAGTGGCTTGTCTCTATGATCTGAACAAACTACCATTTACATCATGTGCCAGAGGGAAAGAAAGGCCAGTGATTTACGGAGCTGTCTCAAGGACTGCTCCTGCTATACAGAATTAGCATTTTATGTGGGAGGTGTTACATACTACTGCTAACTGCGCTTTGACAAAATGCCCATGTCCATGCCCCTCATGGTATCGGCAGTATAATGGATACCGTTATCTGCCTCGATAAGAAGCGGATTCCGAGTTTCAGCTGCTTTGTCCACTGTGAGCCGTGCGAGACTGAAAAGGTACTGTAGCTCCCCAACAGGTGGAGAAATGCACGTTTCAGGTGCGCTATGTATTGATCTCCCTCCCGCTCAGAGCCCTTGGGCAGCTGAGATGCAACGGAAGATTAGCCAGGGCCTTCTTTTACCCCAGATTACTAGATAGATATTTTCTAGATGCGCTTTGAAGTGAAAGAATGTGGAGAGCTCTACTTTAAGAGTCACCAAAGGAGCATAGTTGATCAGATTCTTAAACATCTTTGTTCCACATGGTAGAATTTTATTATGGCCATTTGTGAGTACCTGGATTTATTTATACCACAGGTCACATTACATCCCTTGAAAAACAGCAGCTTACAGAGAAAGAGCTTGAGCGCCTACATTGGGTGCCAAAGAGAATGAAGAGTTCAATCAGAGTTTCAGGAGGTTGACAAGGAGTTTAGATTCGTTGAAAACATTCATCGAACATCTAATATATGCCAGTAATGTTGCTATGTTCTTCTACTGCATTAAAATCTGGGTGACCTGGGGGCGCCTGGGTGGCGCAGTCGGTTGAGCGTCCGACTTCAGCCAGGTCACGATCTCGCGGTCCGTGGGTTCGAGCCCGGCGTCGGGCTCTGGGCTGATGGCTCGGAGCCTGGAGCCTGTTTCTGATTCTGTGTCTCCCTCTCTCTCTGCCCCTCCCCGTTCATGCTCTGTCTCTCTCTGTCCCAAAAATAAATAAACGTTGAAAAAAAAATTAAAAAAAAATAAATAAAATCTGGGTGACCTGGAGAACTATGGAAGAGTCAGGCCTAGTCTGAACCTTAGTTCTTATTGAAATGGGCTGATGCAGTTATTCTAAGCTAGGGCCCTTCCTCGCAGGGTCAGGGCGGTGCCCATGCCATCCTGGCACTGTTCAGAGATGGTGCCTGCCCTTTGGCTGGTAGAACCAGTTTTGGCCCAGATCACAATGAGAGTTCACCTGAGCAGAACCGGTTTCGCCAAGGTTTTTCTAGGCACCCAAGTGATTGAAGAGAACTAAAAGTTCTAGCCATTCTTCCATATCTACTTGATTCTCTGCCTGGTGGTTGGACAACAATGCATCTTAGTTCCTTACCGTTAACCTCACAGCCTTGTAGCTCCAAGCGAAGGGCAGCTCTATTGTAGGATCTGGTTGGAGAGATCCTAATATATCTAGCCACGATGGGTGGGTCAAACTGATTGTCTTTTATTGTAGAGGCATCTGAATTGCCATCAAAATACTAGAGGAAAAAAAGAGGAAGGCTTAGTTATGTAACAATTCTCTATAAAGTGATTTTGTAATAAAATTCTGGATTAAATTAATATTGTCATTTTCAGTTTTCATGTGACCTGAATTAAGTCTCTTGGTTTTAAAAAAAATAATTGGAGGGGCGCCTGGGTGGCTCAGTCGGTGGAGCGTCCGACTTCAGCTCAGGTCATGATCTCACACTCTGTGAGTTCGAGCCCTGCGTCAGGCTCTGTGCTGACAGCTCAGAGTCTGGAGCCTGCTTCAGATTCTGTGTCTCCCTCTCTCCCTGCCCCTCCCCTGCTCATGCTCTGTCTCTCTCTGTCTCAAAAATAAATAAAAACGTTAAAAAAAATTTTTTTAATAAAAAAATAATTGGAGATCACTTCAGGAAGATGAGGTAGACATATTTTGCCTCGTTCCTTCTGCTGAGTACTACTAAAACATAAGGAGCCTCGGAGAGGGGGAGAGAAGAAGGCAGACTGGCTAGGGTCCTTGGGACCCAAGGAGCAACATGGCGGTGGGCTCCCTTGGTTTTATTGTTACCTCATATGCCCCAGACTGGGAAGCAAAGAAGCCAGCAACCAAGAAACACCAATGGGTGCAGCCAAAAAAAAAAAAAAAAAAAAAAAAAAAAGAAAAGCCCCAATGAAAACCTGCTTTCTCTAGCCACAGGCCCAGGAAAGAGCAGCTCAGCAAGACAGAAAATTCTCAGATGATAACTGATCTATGTCCAGCTCAGCATTATAGAAAACATCATGGCCCTTCCTCTACTCACAGCATCAAAGGCCAAGTGGGGAGCCTAGACTTCCATGCTCATGAGATTGTAATGAGGCACCCCAGCACCCTCACTGGGATTGTGTCAGAGAAGGGCAAATAGGAATCCAGGACTTTGATCCCCGCCAGCTCCTAACAAGACTCCCACCACCGTCGTATCAGTGGACACTATCCCATCCCCACCCAACAGCAAAGAGGAGCTTCCCTTTAGTAGAGAACCTGGACTTGGAAAGAGGCTGGAAAGAGCCAGCAAGGAAAGAGCCAGCTAACACAGGAGATAAGAGCCGCAAGACTGAAAACAGAAAAACAGTAGATAAACACAAGGAAACAGAATCAATTCTTTGAAAAGATTAAAAAAAAAAAAAAGGCAAACATCTAGCAAGACTGACAAAGCAAAAAGAGAAGAGGTGAATATTACCAACATCAAATTCAACAGGCAATATTACTATAGATCTGCAGACATCAAAAGGATAATAAGAGTATACTACAAACAACTCTACACACATAAATTTAACAGCCTAGAGGAAATAGATCAGTTTCTTGAAAAACACTATCTAACTCACCCAATATGAAATAGGTAATTTGAACAGCCTGTAACTACTAAAGAAGTTGGATTTGTAATTTATAAGTTCATGGAAAAAAAATCTCTAGGCCCCTATAGTTTCACTGCTGAATACTACAAATATTTAAAGAATTAACACCAATGCTAGAAAATCTCTCCCAGAAAACAGAACATGCTTCCCAAATTATTTTATGAAGCCAGTATTACTCTGATACCAAAACCAGAAAAAAAGTACAAAAAAAAAAAAAATAATACCGCACACCAATGTTCCTCATAAGTATCAGGGCAAAAGTCTTTCAGCTATGAACTCTAACTGTAACCTGTGTTCTCTTTCCAAAACTGATCAGTAGGGACGATAATTTGAGATTTTCATGATCTGTTCTAAGGTATAGTGCAAATAATTTATTACCAGGGATAGCTAATAATAATATACAAACTAGTAAAATGGTAAGTGATTTACAGGAAAAATGAAACAGGTTCAAAGTTATCAGCATAATGGCAGACTGACGCCTTACATTCTGATAACTTTCTTTGGCAAGGGGGTTAGGGAGGAAGAGAAGAGTTAGGGCTGGTACATAAGGGTTATTGGGAATAATCCCGCTGAGCCTCTGAAAGACCCAGCAGGGGACTGTCACTCCGAAGGCAGGGTAGCAAAAAAAAAAAAAAAAAAAAAAAAATTCCGAAAAGCACACTGCTCAGAGCTGCTATTTCCTTCAAGTACACTGAAACAAAGAACAAAATAAAATGTAAAAGTTAGTGTTATCAAAACTTGGAGGCCAAGCTCCAAGCTTAAGAAGCATGAGCTCCTTAAGGCACAAAACCAGATTAAATGCCCTACACCATGTCCCAATCTGAGAAGCATGGGTATTTAGTTTGATCGAAAAGTGATTTTTTTGTGTGTGTGGAGTTTTGAAGTTCCATAAATCAGTCTTATCCCTTTAATTTGTATAACAGACCCATGATTTTGCCACTTTCTTTCATAAAGCCCTAAGAAAGCCATTTGTATTTCTACCACCCAGAAAGGTATTTTTTTAAAAAGACATAGTCATAGGCATAGTAGCCTAGTAATCCTAGGATGAGTCTTGAGACTTGGAAAGAAACTGTCCACAGACCATCACGTTCCTTGTGCTGTTCCCTTTGAAGATCTGCCAGTTTGTCTGGTCAGAGCTGTAGGCCACATAGAACTCCATGGTGTAGTAGGACTTCAGATAGTGTTTGGCACCTTGGGTCTGGATCCCTGTGAGGACCACTTCCCTCTGCATGTCAACCTGCAACAGAGCAAAGCCATTAAGCAGATCTGTCCTTGTGGACAACTCACATATCACCTTCCTTAATTCATTGTGTAACCAGCTTTCTTTAGAACTAAAAAGCCAGCACCTAAGTCAGCAAACTAATAAACTGGCTAGATACAATCCATATTTGAGCACAGAGTACCTGGATTTGAATCCAGGTTTGACCACTTACTAGCTGTGTGTGATTTTTGGAAGTTAATCAGTCCCTCCGTTTCTTTGTTTTTTTCATCTGTAAAAAGGATATCTAGGATAACGCTAGAAATAACTTTATAGGGTTCATTTTGAATATGTAAAGCACTTAGAATAGTGCCTAAAACACTGCAATAACAAGAAATAGAAATATGAAATCACTGTCATTTTATTATTATAGCACACTAAATACTATCAGGTTAATAAGATATACCTGGATCCAAGGTTTAAGGTCAACTTCTGAAGGCTTTTCTGTGATCCAAGCATTATATGATCCACCATTGTTTAATCTTGCTAGTTTGGGCTCCCAATAACCTAAATTCAAAAGAGAACAAAATTTATTCTGAACTTAAAAAAAACCCAAAACATACAACTAGAAATTTCCCAAGTAAGTTTAGTCCCCGTGGAAAACCAGATCTCTGCAGGAGCCTCTATTAAAGTTAGGCAACCAGGCAGTTGTCACAGGCCTCAGCTACTAAGTCAGTTCATGATTATGAAATCTCGGCTTCAGGTCTGTGCTTGGTTGGTGTCAACCACCACCCACCCCCTTTCTTGCATGCAGGTTGTGTTTATCTTTTCTCAGCTATGTTGGTGTGGTTGCTGCTGAGTGTGCCTTGCCTAAGCGGAGGACATGGGAGGGATTATGGGAAGCTCGTGATCCCTTGCAACTGACGTCTTCATCTTGGGAAGTGCTTTGAGGCAGAGTGAGGCAACTTAGAAGGAGATCCTGACACAAAGTGGGTGATCAGCAGAGTTTCTGAATAGATGAATGGTTAGCACAGCAAAGGGCCCTATTAGAGGGCAGTATGGCATGTGGCCAATAGACCTTGGGAATCTGGCTGGAATATCTCATTTGTGATCAAATGTGGAATGGGGATGAATGTGGAGAGTTTTGGAAATGGGCACATGGTCACAAGAGTATGGGATCGGAAGGAAAGAAGGAAGGAAGGAAGGAAGGAAGGAAGGAAGGAAGGAAGCAGGGAGGAAGGAGGGAGAAAACAAAAAAAGAAAGAAAAAGAAAGAAAGAAAGAAAAAGAAAAAGAAAGGAAGGAAGAAAGAAAGAAATGAAGGAAGAAAAAGAAAGAAAGAGAAAAAGAAAGAAAGGAAAAGAAAAAAGAAAGAAAGGGGGTGCTTGGGTGGCTCAGTTGGTTGTATCTGACTCTTGATTTCTGTTCAGGTCATGATCTCACAGTTTGTGGGTATCAAGCCCTGCATCAGGCTCTGTGCTAGGTATGGAACCGGCTTAAGATTCTCTCTCAGAGAGAGAGAGAGATCCACTCCTCGCTCAATCCCTGCTGAGAGGCTGTACTGCCTTGTAGAGATTCTGAGGACCCCTAGCTCTTGGTCTCCAGGGGGAGAGACTCCTTAGGAACATTATACACCAGGGAGGGAGGCAGTGATAAAGGAATGCCAACAGGTTTTTTGCTCCTTCCTCTACCAGATGAGTGCCTTAAGATAGAGGTGCTTTCCTGTGGTAGAGAAAAGCCTGGAGACAAGCAATGATCCATAGATTCAACAGGCAGGGTTGTCACGGATGGTTTTTCAGGCTGTATACTGCACAGTTATGGGAGGTGCCTTTCAAAGGCTATGATGCTACTACTTACCCCAATGCCCAGAAGCCCTGATCTGTGAATCAGCTATGATACCAGTGCTTAGTCCCATTGGCATCTTACATTCTACAAAAAAACAGAACAATGAATAATTTTTGCTTAGAAAATACATATTAACAAAGTAAAATTTCGTGGCTAGAGATTATACCTCCGGTGGGTCAGTGATTCAATAGTTTCACCTACCTTATGTGGCACTGACCTAAATATGTTGGATCATAACAGGTGAATGTACTCGCAAGACTGGTGCTCTAACAGAAATAGTGATACCCTAGAGGAAAACCACTGACGTCCTGAAATGCAGTTAGTCTTAAACTGATTTCCATCTGCTTGTATCTTAAAATAAAGCCATTTTACAACATTGCGTACTACCCTTATAAGTCTATGTTCCCAAACGTTGGACCGAAAGTTACAGAGCTATTTACATTCTGATCACAAAAGAAAATACCAGCCACTGAGATACCTGGATGTGGACACAGTGCTTGGTACTCGACAGGTACCTAATAAATGCTGGCTGGCTGGCTGGCTGCATGGATGGACATATGGGAACTGTTTCTCAAATACTGAAATGCCAAGTTCAGAGACTATCCTAGTCATTGTTTAATTCCTGGTATCTTTTCCCTCCTCTGCTCTAGGAGTCTGGAAAAATTCTTCCACTCACTTTCCCATGAATCACATGTCATGAAGGAAGACGCTTTATACTGGTTCCCCAATTGAAAGGCATGCCTTTGGGCTGAAGCATGTGGTTTAAGGTTCCTAGAAGACTGATGTTTGCATAATCAGACCACGGGTCAGAATACAAGCAGCTACTGCTACAGATTGTACCTCTGTCATGCAGAAGTCCCAGAGTTGAGTATTTCGAACTTAAAAGTTAATAATATTCTAGCAGGGACTGTCCTTCTAGAAACATCCCAAGGAGCTCAGAGTGTACCTCTGTCTATGATGAGAAAAGGTGTCTGCATCCCAGCTCTCTGGTTTTCTCCAACCTCTGTGTCAAGGAGCCACCAACCGGATTTTGATGCCTTCATTTCAAGAGTTTTAAATGAACCTAAAATAGAAAGTGAAGCACGACATTACATACCCAAAGATTAAAAGTTAACATTAGTCGACAGCTGTCAAAGAATCCTAAAATCCCTGCATCACAAAGAGTTTTAGAAAAGAACTTATGAATTATCCATTTCTCTTTAGGCAGGGCTAGAGTTGTAACAAACAGATAAAAACGAAACAAAACAGGGGCGCCTGGGTGGCTCAGTCAGTTAAGTGTCCGATTCGGCTCAGGTCATGATCTCATTGTTCATGAGTTCAAGCCCCACATCAGGCTCTGTGCTGATGGCTCAGAGCCTGGAGCCTGCTTCGGATTCTGTGTCTCCCTCTCTCTCTGCCCTTCCCCTGCTCATGCTCTGTCTCTCTCTGTCTCTCAAAACTAAACATTGAAAAAAAAATTTTTTTAATGAAACAAAACAACACACACACATTACTAAAGTTAATTGGCCCAGACTTTAAAAAATCTCCAGCATGCCTTACTAGAAAGTAGCTTTTACTGATCTACATTTAATGTCACAAGCTAACCCACATACAACACAGCTTCACAGTCTTAAGTATTAAAGCAGCCTTGAATGACTCATTATTGGGCCTCAGGAATATTGTATGTGTTTCCTTCCTCTCCCTTCATTTCACTAGTGTTTCTTTTTTTTACATAAGAAAAATAAAAATAAAACATCTATCTCCCATGTTTTCAAATTTTCTATTAGGTTTACATAGCTGGATAGAGATACACATAAACTGACTCAGAAAATCACTGAAGGGCGTTTCTGAAACCTCTGAATACCCACTCTGTTATTTCAAACTACTCATTGCCAGTTTACACTTGAATTCTGCTGACTGTAATTCGTGACTATTTCCCAGATGGCGAATAAAAATTAATAGCTGATGGTCCTCCTCTAACACACGAAAAAAGATTCCAGCCTTCCACTCTCCAACGGAGATATTTAGATTTGAAGATTTGGATGGGCCAGCCAATTCCAGCTTCTCAGGCTCAAGGGAAGGATGATGGATCTGGTAATTTACATTTGGTAAAAAGCCAGAAGTTTGACCTAATCCCCTCTGTCCCTGATTTTAATAAAGTGGGTCTTCATAGCTCCATTAGTGAGCCACTGGCTTGAACAAACCAACCAAGAACACTCTTTCCCCCCACCTTTAACCAAACCAGTCCTGTTTGGACTTCTGTGCCTAACTGAGGCTGACCCACATAGGAACTTCCCAACCAAAGTTCTGGCAAAGGACTGACTGCCCTGCCTAGCTTCTCAGAGCATTTGTGGAAGCAAGGCTGCTTGTTAAAAATGCAGAGTCCTGGGCCCTTGTCTGACATCAAAGTCTCCAGAAGCAAAATCTCTGCCTTAGCATTTATGTTTTAACCGGCTTCCTAGAATTTCACTATGCCTATTGCAGTTTGAGAATCAGGGTCCCTGGCACTCACACCCCTGCAATGCACAGATATGCCTATAAAACAACTCACTGGCACATAAAAATCCTTTGTGATGGTTGGTTTGTTTAAGCCTTTTCATTACTTTGTACATGAAAGCTCTAAATACCCCTCTTATTTTTTAGCTTTTATAATCCTTAAAAGCACTCCCCCCTCCCCCCCGGCACTGCCCCAACAGCCTCATGAGTCAGTTTAAGATTAAGATTCCTGTAGTCACTTGCCCAAAGGTATCAGGGTCAGAGTGTGTGGAACAGAATTCACGGATGCAAGAATCCCAAAACCCTAGTAAGTTTTTAATCTCCTTCCCGACAGAAAGCTGCTAAAGCAGCCTGAGCCCTGTGGGATTCATTTTGTAATCTGTTTAAGACCTGGCCTACGTGACACAGTGCGGTTTGGAAAAAACTGCCTCAGACGTAACATCTCCGTAGAACCGAGTTGAGCCTGTGGGGAGCTGCACCCAGTGCCTACACTGGCTGACTTTGTCATACTCTGTCTGCAGTTTGGGGAAATGGCTGCGCCCAGGATCTGTGCCAGAACCCACTCCTGACCCTTAGGAAGCAAATGCACAGGACGGAATGAGGGACAGTTACGTTGCCGAGATCGCCTTCCCTAGCCATTTTTTCCATCCGGGACCTCTTTACAGAGTGCAGATCTTTACCAGGCAGAAGGGGCCAGACCCCTAGCTGGTGCTGTTGGGTGCCGTTTTCCAGCAAGGTCTGGCCGTGAAAGTGAACCACATGAATGTCTCGGGAGCCGCCCATGTTCAGCAGGTGCAACCTCACCCACTCTTGCTCATACATTCTCAGGCCAGGCAAGCTGTAAATCATCCCATTAATGGCTGCAAGGACAGAGGTGCAATCGATTAGAAATCCATGTACACGGCAGAGGGGCTGGTGAGGAAGTAGGAGGCGTCCTGTTCACCACCCATCTTCTTATCACTCCACCCGTCTGGACCCCTGTGTGTCCTGCTACCAGAGGGAGGCTAAGACGGGCCCTCTAGCTCCTCCTCATGCCAGCCCACAGCAGCTTCTCATGTGGCTTCTCACTCTTCACCCTGGACCTCACACTTCTTCCCTGGGCTCCACTCACTTATCCTTGACATTTTCCTGCACTACCAAAACAGAAAGACTAACACGAGCCAGATAGGTGAACTCCAGTGGTTAAAGGAAAAAGACTGAGAGCACACACAGCACATCACCCTGAGGCCTCCTAAATTCAGAGATAGAGTTTCAGGCAAAATTAGGAAGGCAGACCATAAGGGTTCATGTCTATTGTCTCATTTGTATGATAGCTCCTCTGCCCTCTTCCCAGCTTAAATGTCTGGGGTTCTCAGGCTTCATCCACTCTCCCTCAGTGAAGTGTGTGTGTGTGTGTGTGTGTGTGTGTGTGTGTGTGTGTGTGTGTGTGTGTGTGTGTTTAAAGCACTTCGCAAATTTGATCACCTTAAAAAATAATACAAAATTTTACTGATAAAGCTCTGGGCTACCATGCATTTAGCTGAGATTGAAGTGAGGGAAGTTTTTATTAGTAGTGTTTTTCCAAAGTAAAAAGAACTATATGGGACTTCAGGAACTGAGCGAGTGAATTTTGGGAGCAAAAGGAGTTGAGGTCATTTTGGCACCCTTAAGGTTACATCAAGTAAAGAGTACCTATCTTCCTACTCCTCACACCAGGCCTAACCCCCTCACCTGTGCAGGAAATAGATCTCCTAAGAGTGAAACGTGTCTCAAGCAATTATTGGGTCAGCATTGCTAAATCATTACATCAGGATGTGGAATGAAGTCTCTCAACATAGCAGGTGCTCAGTAAACGTTTGATAAATTGAACTGAGTAATAGAATTCCTTCATTTACTCCCTGTTTCACCACTTAGTTCCAAGCACGCACTGCACAGGCCAGGTGCTGAGTCTGAGGCTGGGAACTCGGGCGGTCTGTTTACCAAATACCCTGATCAATACTATGCCATGGGATTACCAAATTACAGAGTACATTTCAAACTAAACTATCCCGGATGCATTTTACTCTTTCTTTGAGGAATCGGAAGCAGTGGCTCAAGGGTACTGAACAGGAAGGGGACAGCCAGCTGACAAGCCTATCTGAGTCTGCAGCCATTGCGTTCCCACCAGCTTGGGAGGTTTTCAGAAGCGTGTGTTTGCCACCCGCAACACCAAGTAGCCTAAGCTGAAAAACCTAGAAATGCTAGAAGAGAAAAGGAAGCTCCGTCCAGAGTTATTGGTCAGCTTTCCATTGACACTCTTCTAGAAAGCTTAAGAGAATCTTTTTAACTTCTTTGTGTGATAAGCAGTCAGAGGGTAGGGTTTTGGAGCAGATCATAAATTATGCTGTTCACCTTCCTCTACCCGCAAGCGTTTATACGGGTGAGATCAGATCAGAAGGGCAGCCTGAGTGTGTAAATGGGCTAGGGGAGACAGAATACACCTACTTAGCCGTGGCGACTGGCTGGGGGAGGGGTGGTGGTGGCACTGAAGTGGATGTGGTATATGTCTTTTTTTTTTATTCCTCAAGCAACCTTCTCCTTTCCTGTTTCATGGAATGACCTACCCATGCCCAAAGCACAGATCCATCCTGATGAGAAACCTTACAGCAATTCCCTCCATTCATCAAACTCTAAAAGCAGGGCTTCTCAGTCTTCATTTATTTTTCTAATCCCCAAGTCATTCTCTTTGTTTTTCACCTAATTCTAAATTCTGCCTTTCTCTAAAACTATAGTAAAACCTTGGATTGCGAGTAACTTGCTCTGCGAGTGTTCCGCAAGAGGAGCAAACATTTCTAATAAGTTTTAACTTGATAAATGAGTGTTGTCTGGCAATATGCGTCGTACGTGATGCCGAACATCACATGACCACAACTGAGCCAATGGTTCTTGAAATTCGCTTTGATATACGAGTGCTCTGGATGACAAGCATGTTTCTGGGACAAATTATGCTCACAAACCAAGGTTTAATTCAGTGACAATTTACAGACAAAATTCCTGAATGGAGTTCAGAGCACATTTGCTTTTCCCACTCACCCCTTTCCCCCCACCCCCAGCAATGCTCTCTTGCCATGATTCTCCTGTGACCCAACTACCCAGTTTCCTATCTCATTTTGTTCTAGATGCTTCTGATGCCACCTGGGAAGTGCTGAGGGCTGGAACTGTCATGTTCTTATTTAGAAAGTACACATGAGTGATCACTTCTTCTAGATACATGGTTGTTCCTTTAGATCAAGGAACAGGTTCATTAACTGCTTACACTGCAGAATAGTGCTAATCCCTAAGCTACCATAGACTGACGCACACTGGCTCCTTGTTGGCTGGTTGGGTCAGTTCTGCGGGCTCCTGCGCTAGCTTTCAGACTTCTCTGTCCCCTTCACCTGCAGCGCCACCTGCTGGGCGACATCGGAAGCACCTCTTTAGAAGCACCTCATGTCTAATCTTATGAAGACCGAGGGCAGGAATCACGTGCACCCAGGGATTAGATCAAAGAGATCTAATCAGATCAGTCAGAGATTAGATCAAAGTCAGAAGACGATACCATGAAACTCGTGGGAGGTTTTTTCTTCGGAGGATGACAGCTTCCAAGCCCTGGGAGACTGGGGTTTCTTTTCATAGTACCAGCTCTTCCTTTCGTCAAAGACCATAAAGAGTAAGACAAATTCTCTCATGTCCACGGGCGTGTTGCTCTCCTTATGAAGTACTCCTTTTTGGCAGATCAGAAGGGGACCTATCAAGCCAGAATGGATATCTTTTTCCTGGAAGACAGTAGGGACAAATTGCACATATTTCGCTCTCGCAGGATTTCCTCTGATGATACAGAAAAGGAAACTTCAGGGGTTCTGAGTTGGAAGATTATAAAGGAATAGCTTACTAAGCCTAGGTATCATTATCAAATACTGTGGCATTCATATTCCCTTCCTCTGATGAATCCTTTATCTCAGCATGGCAGTCATGATAATGTTGCAATTAGTGACAATATCAACACTATTATAATCACTATTTATTGAGCATCTGCCAATACACAAAACACTTTGCCTGTAGTGTCTTCTTTAATTCAGACAACAATCCTGTATATTAAATACAAAGAAACTCATTTACTGAACAAATATTACCAAGTGCCTATTGTGTGCTATCTACTGTTTTCTCATTTTTAACTTTTGGAAACTGAGGCTGAGAGAGGTCAAGTAATTTTCCTAGGCCCACGCAGGAAGTGACAGGAGGGTTGAACTCGAAGTCTGTGCTCTCTCTCTCTCCCATGCCCCAAACGAACGAGTCTTGATTTTGTAGCTGTTTCATAAAGGCAGAGCTAAAGAAAGCTAATACTTGCTCGAGGACATTGCAAATAAACGTCTTCCTCTGCAAACGTAGTCCCTCTAACCAGGTTCAACAATTTAAGTAATCCCCACTGCCCTTCCTGAACACTTGCTTCTCTCTCGCTGACCTCTGAACACAAGTGGCTGTAGACGACTGGCCACAATCCTCATACATTCCTCATGGAAAACAGGACAGACATCTAACAGGAGATCAAGTTGACCCTTCCATTTGGTGGACTCAAGTTATAGGGTTAGGGGAATGACAGAAATTTTTAATGGATGTACCTACCGGGTTCACTGCTGAGTAGTAGGCCCAAGCCCGGCAGGCAGAGCCAGGGTTTTCTGGCCCCGACCTTGGAGTGGCGTGCCATACATATGTATAACTGCTGTTCGGCTGAACAACATTATCTTCCTTAAACCATTCAGGAGAATCATCTTCATAAGACTTTCCCTCTGATGACTTTTCATAGGAAAGCCCATGGGCATGAAGAGAATATGGTCTGGATGCTAAATTTTTAAAACGAACCTAGAAAAAGGAATGGTCCACAAATGTACTTAAGATCAACAAAAATCCAAATTAAAGAATGTCATTATTATAGGCCCAAGTAGATGGCTATTAAATTAGACCTAGGTC
The DNA here is from genome assembly GCF_022837055.1 of Prionailurus viverrinus. Classification (NCBI taxonomy): domain Eukaryota; kingdom Metazoa; phylum Chordata; class Mammalia; order Carnivora; family Felidae; genus Prionailurus; species Prionailurus viverrinus. The sequence continues at coordinate 9,658,497 of NC_062577.1, forward strand.
TATATACAGTAGAATATATTAATTACATGCAGGTTCAAAGTCACATATGTATTATTTCACCTGATTTTTACAATATCCTATGAAATAGGGCCCAAGTAGTTTACCCTAGAAATACCAAAACATGTTTATTCTTCTGCTAAGCAAAAGTACTGACATTATGTTCGAATGAAATGATCACAATAGGTGCTGCAGATGTGGAGATGAATGAAGTTTGGGTCTTGCTAACAATAAGCTTTCAACCTCCTGATGAAGAGATACATGCACATATGGATTCAAGTTAAAAATCTGGGGACCCAGGGCACAGGGAGGGCCCAGTCAGTTAAGCAACCGACTCTTGATTTTGACTCAGGTCATGATCTCACGGTTCATTAGATCCAGCTCTGCATTGGGCTCTGCACTGACAGCACAGAATCTGCTCGGGATTCTCTCTCTCTCCCTCTCTCTGTTCCTCTCCCCTGCTCACCCTCTCTCTGTCTCAAAATAAATAAACTAAAAAATCTGGAGATCAAAAGTGTTGCAAACAAAGTATGAATGGGGTTCATGGGAATGCCAGGAAGGAGCTATTCGGCTGAATGTGCAGGAGAGGTTGGGGTGGCAAAAAAAGTTTCTTAGGGAAAACAGAACTGACCCTTGCAGTGATGAATGGGAGCTCAGCAGAAGGGGAAATAAAATCATGAGATCATTTTTTTTCTTGAAGATTATCAAACGACAGTAAAACCGTGGTTTGCAAAAATAATTGGTTCCGGAAACGTGCTTGTCATCCAAAGCACTCGTATGTCAAAGTGAATTTTAAGAACTATTGGCTCAGTTGTGATCATGTGACGTTCGGCGTCATGTACTACTCATATTGCAAGATATCACTCATTTATCAAGTTCAAATTTATTAGAAATGTTTGCTCGTCCTGTGGAACGCTTGCAGAACAAGTTACTTGCAATCTAAGCTTTTACTGTACTTGGCAAGCAGTCTCTGAAAAGATGTGTTATTATTTGTTCATTTTGGAAAGTAAATAAATTACCCATAGCCCTCCTGCCCCTTTCACTGTTACAACCCACTGGTGCTTGTGGAAATTCTTCTGACGATCTTAACAATGCTCAAAAGATGACTTACTTGGATGACATCATCCACTTCAGCTCTAATAACAGGACCAAGAATGCCGAGATGAGCTTCAAGCTCCCCCGTAGGATCACGTTTGGTAAAAGAGCCATCAAGATACTTTCGAAAGACCACTTTCTTGTATACGGTGTTCTCTGGAACATCGTCAACGTCTTCATTATCTACTTCACTGAAATAATAACAACAACAACAATAATAATAGTGTTTGTTTAAAAGAACAAATGAAAGACCATTGAAGAACTGGAGGAATTATCCCTGCTTCTGAATATAGTGTCTAGCAGAGATATTTAATAAATACTTAATGAACAAATGAATGAAACTATAAATGAGTAAAAACTTAAGCCAGTAAATACCCTTCTGATCCCAGCTCATGTATCATTTCTTTGGTAAGGGCTCCTATGATCCTTTAGAGTAGGTGAAATCTGTCTATATTATTCTCTAAGTGTTCACAGTATTACCATAGTGTATATAGTATATTCCTGTAGTATTCTTAAATTTCTTTGTTATGTACAGTACAGTATATATCATTTACTTGTGATATTATCTATTAAAATCTGACTCTGACACTAGAGTGAAAGTCCCATGAGGTCAGGGATTGTGCCAAGTCTGCTCATTATTTAATTTCCAGTACCTGGCAAATCATCTGACACATGACAGGCACTGGATCAACTTTTGTTTAATGTATTAATGAATGAATAATTATAATCATATAGTCACATAGCAGATTTTAATACCAGAAGCAGACAAAGCCATGCAATGGGATTGGCAGCTTGGGGCTGTCAGTTGACAATGGTCACCCCTGTGAATGAAAGTAGCCACCCTTCTTGTGTTTGCTGTTGTTAAATCGCATCATTCCTCACATAGTTCACCAGCTCAGTCTGGGGCCAGAGTACATCAGATTTTCTCACTGACTCTTACATTTCTCAAGCCTATGGAAACAGGCCGAAAGCTCATCCATCAATGTCATAGAATTTGTCATGCACCACAATCCATCAACAGAGAATCCCACTCTTGTCTTCCTCCTGGTCTTCCTACACCACTGACCCCATCCTTCCAGACCCTAAGCATAGTTTCACAGACACATGGGGATCAGCAAAGCAGCTGTGAGTTCCATAAACATGGGTTGCATATCTGGAATGGGACGTAAGATTTTGAAGGACCTGGTTCTATCCCTTTCTGCTTTGGAAACACCCTAAATCTTACTCTTTCAGGGCCTCTCTTAGAAATCCCTAGATAAATTATTCTCATATAGCAGTGGGAGCTACATTTAAATAGGAAGTCATGTGAAACTGTGTTTTAAGCTAACAGAGTTCTAATATGGAAATGCCAGGCATCAGATTAATGAAATAATTTCTGTGAGCCATACCATATATTGTGTTTGCTTACTCTACACTTTGGCTTTTGATTTTCAGTGTAGTTGTTAGCTTTTATAAAATCTGTGAACTATATATTAGACGTGGTGTGAGCATGGTCACCAAGCTGTGATTCTCCCACTATTGCTGGCTAAGACTTGCCCCTTGTCCCCCCTGCCCCCAACCTCTTCTTTCTCTATATTGTCATCCCAGAATACAGGCCAAGTCCAGAGTCCAGCCCAATATGGCTTTCCATCCTTAAGCAGAATTGAATTGAAAACCGTTTTAAAAACATATATAGATCCCTTAGGAACCCTCTGTTGTAAGTCAGGCCACTTACATAATTGCATCTCTGGTTGAAGAATGGCTGGAAGCTGAAATGTTAAAGCAGAAGAGGATCTTGGGGGACATTTGGTGTACCTCCTTCATTTAAAAGATGAAAGTAACAAGGTCCAGGAAAGGAACTGACATAATCTATGAAGCTAAGAATGGCTAAAGCTTTTGAAGGGCTTCTCAACGCTCTTTGGATAAACACCAAAATTCTTCCCAAAGCCTAGTGGCATCTGGTCTTTGTAGAGTGAGCCCAATGTTTTCTTACACTCACCCCCTTCTTGAGCTCCAGCTACAGATACTTCAGGCTTCCTCCTTCCTCATGGCCTCATTATGCTATTCTATCTAGAATGTTCAGTGTCAGGTTGCTGAATTCTCATATCACCGTATCACCGTGTATCTGCCTTTCCTTTTTGGTCTTTAGCATAGTTGTATTTTACACTTATTTATGTGAGCATTTGATTCTTATCTACCTGCCCAACTAGATGCAAGTTCCATGAGGGCAGGAGTCATGTATGTTTATATTCTATTTTATAGCCTCAACACTTAGCACAATGCTTAGGAGAGAGTATGCACTCATTCTATAAGCCAAGTTAAAATTCAAATTTAAAGCAAAAGAAATCATTGTTTATGACTGCCTCAGTTGAAGGTATAAACTTGCCTTTTTGTTTCTAAGCTGGTTTATATCCTTGGCCTCTGCCACTGGAATCTCATGTAATTTGAATTAAACTTCACCAAGATGCTATACACTTTATATTGATCAGCAAACAACTAAAAGATGTGTTTTTCTGTAAACAAATGCAAAAGGAGGTTCCTTCTGATTAGCCAGATTAGCAGATAGCTATGGATAGGCTGGGCTCTGCACTTGGGCAAGAAAAGGAGGTAGGAACATGAGTGATGAAAGAAGAGAGGAGGGAGCTTCTCTAGAGAATATCACAGACTTCTTATAGTGATTGTTCTTATATTGTCCAAATGTCATGTAATACAGAGAGGTTAATCATAGAATTGACAAAGGAAATTGTATAGGACAAATTGCAATAGGGGAATTAAATTTTCCCAGAATTAGTATAATTTGCCCAGAATTATCTCCTCAAGACTATTGTAATCTTTTTAGCAGTAGTGGAAAAATGAGAAAATCAACGGAGAAAATTTGGCCAAACCTTTGAGCAAATTTTGAATAATCCCAGGATAGTTCTTCAGCAGCAATGTAATAATATTTCTTGTTTCCATTGTTGCTGCGGAGATACCATGCTGCAATTTTGTCGGGATTTCTGGAAGAGTTAATGTCTGTCCTAACATCAGTTTGGTAAGGGTCATCATAGGCCACGTAATCAATGTCATCAATGATTTCTTCACTGCTCTCTTCCTTCTGCCTTGGAATAATCTCAATGTAATCTCCATCATTTCCACTGAGGCCTATTACAACTGGTGGGTTAAGTTCCCTTGGTATAAAAGTGTTATTTACTGTAGAAGATAGTGGAGGAGATGGCACCTGACTAAGGTCTGGAGAAGGGGAAGTCTGACCAAATTCTGGAAGAAGCAATGAATGACTAAATTCAGAGGTGTTGGATGTCTGATCAAGGTCTGGAGGAGATGATGTCTGCCTGAGATCAGGAGAAAGGGCTGTTTGACTAATGTCTGGGGAAAGGGGTATCTGACCAAGGTCTTGAGAGAGTGTTGTCTGGCTGGTATCTGGAGAAAGGGTTGTTTGGCCAACATCTGATGAGAGGGTCTCCTGGCTGAGGTCTGGGGAAAGAGGCATCTGGCCGAGGTCTGATGAGAGAGTCTCCTGGCTGAGGTCTGGGAAGAAGGGCATCTGGCTGAGGTCTGGGGGAAGGTTCATCTTTATGAGATCTGGGGAAATGGTTATCTCACTGAGGTCTGGGGAAACATCTGTCTGGCTGAGGTCTGGAGAAAGGGTTGTTTGTCTGTGGTCTGGAGAAAGGGCCATCTGGCTGAGGTCTGATAAGAGAAGCTCCTGGCTGAGGTCTGGGGAAAGGGGCATCTGGCCAAGGTCTGGGGTAACAGCTGTCTGGCTGAGGTCTGGGGAAAGGGTTGGTTGACTGAGATCTGCAGAGATGGTTGTCTGCCAGGCTTCAGGCTCCAAGGAAGGGAACATCTGAGCAATGTCAGTAGGGAAGGACTTGTTCCTTAGGTCATAGTTGAGCATCTGGCCAGGCTCTGGGAGAGATCCGGGACTAGACTCTGTAGTGGAGTGCATTTGATCAGAGTCTTGAATAGGGAATGTTTGATAGCGTTCTTCTGGGGTTATTGTCTGATAAAGATCTGAAGGGAAGCTTGTCTGACTGGTGTCATTTGGGGGATTCTGATTATGGTTAGGAAGTGAGGCTATCAGGCTAAGATTCACAGAGGGGAATGTCTGATTGAGGTCTGTGGGATAAAAAGGTGTTTCCTTGGATTTATGGAATAACAATGAGTGATTAAGTCTCCTGTCTGCAAATGTGGTATTAGCCTTTCTTAGAGGATGAAAGCCCCTTGGAGATAGAGGAATATGGTGTGCAAGCTTCTCTTCCTTTTTCTTTTTTCGTGTTTTAATGAAAAAAGGGCTTTTCTTCAATCTACCGTTTCCTCCATCCTGTCTTTCTTGCAGAAATTTCTTTCTAATTCCAGAAAATGGGGGGTGGCCACTCTGCTTTCTGTCTTTGTTTGTGAAAGGGCTGCTTTTTCCCAAAGTCCTCGAGGCATTCTGAGGGCTGCTCAGCAGCTTAGTGGCAGCTGTGTCTTCATCAGCATCTTGGACTATTTCATAACTACCTTTCTCAGAAGCCGGATGCCATTTCCCATTCAAAATCTTTGATGGGTTCTTTTGTCTTAAGAGTAACAGATCACCGGGAAGGTCTTCCCAGGCTCCCGTTCTGGAAGGAGAAGAGTTGCCTTGTCTTAAATGTCTCCCAGTTTTATATGCTGAAAGTCCCACCTGGGAGATCCCATGCTTTGTTGTGTGGTCTCTTCCTTTCTTGGATCCATTGTGCTTAGCATGTTTTTGATTCCTGAAACCATCTGCATCGAGCGGAAGAAGGCTTATCCCTGTGATATCTGATGGGAGAGGATCCTCCATGGAGTCTTCAGAATAAGGGCTGGAATGTTCTTCTGTGGAAGAGTTGAGAACTGATTTCTTGTCCAAGCCAATGCGTCCCAAGGGGGGACCAGCTGTGGTGGCTTCTGGGCGAGGAAGTGTTTTGTGAGGTCCTGCAAAGTTATGGACAATAAGCCTGCTAATGCTACTCAGGAAAGAAGAATTTGAACGAATAGCTGGATCAGTACTTGAAGGAATGAACTCAGAGTAGTTCTCCAGAGCTAGGGCAGTAAGATTAAACTCCTCTTCCTCCTGATTCAGTGATGAATTTCTGAATGACCTAATTCCTAACCATGAAGCCAGGTTTTCCTGGTAATCATAGTCAGCATCGTCCTCTTCACCTCTGTTTTCTGAAGAATCACGCATTTTCCGTGTAGTCATGGCTGTAGATGCCGGAGGTTCATATATAATCTCATATGAATCGTCGTCTTCATCCCAGATACACTTAACGTCCCTGAATCGCAGCCTTAGGTTCTTGCTTCTGGGACTGGAATTCACTGTAGTTAATATCCACGTTCCTACAGAAGAGAGACAGAGAAAACAGAGCTCTAAGTCCCGAAAAATATAGAAAAACACTAGGATCCATTGTGGCAGATGATTTTCAATGAACTTCAGGCAGGGACAATCCAGCATGGTCTGTGGGCCACCACTGATCCGTGAACTGTTGATTAGTGTTCCACAGTGACAGAAGGAGATAAGTTGGTCTAAGGTGTTTAGAAAGCCCGTTAGCAATTTGACATTGCTGTGACATCCAAGCATGTGATCAGTATCGGCCCAAAGGATTGGTCAGTGGAGATTAGGGATAAAAGAGTTAGCATAGAGAGTTTGAGAATCACTATTTTAGAATATATATAAAAAGGATGAATGAAGAATAAAATGGGCTTTGAATACCATAACCATCCTGTTAGCTGCACATATTGTGAATTGGTGTGAGGGGAGGATGATGATGTTCACCCCAACAAATAAGAGACATATAGATATTTCTAAGCAATAAATGATTTGGGTGGGCCCAGGGAAACTTTGAATCTCTTTGAAATGCTATTATTTGCTGGCGTACAGATTTCCTGGAGAGTCTCCAATAGTTAGCGCTCGTTGGGTGTCTGCCGAGTGCTAGGATATTACAATTAATGGTCAGAGCAACTCTGTAAAGTGTTGTTATTGTGTTTTTCAGATGAAAACACGGAGGCTCAGTGAGGTCAAGTCACTTGTCCATACTGAATGCCAGAGCGCATCTGAACAACTCCAAAGCCCACGTGCTTTCCACGGCGCTGCTGGCTTTGAGGCCAGCCTCTAAGGCACTATATCTGATGGTCACTACTGCATGGTGGAATGACTATCTTTAAAAACTAAAAAAGGGAATCACTTTCTCCAACTGCAGACTGAGCCCCTGACCTACCACCACACCCATGCCTGGCTCCCCTCCTCCCCAGGTGGGTGATGGGCATTGAGGAGGGCACCTGTTGGGATGAGTGCTGGGTGTTGTATGGAAACCAATTTGAATAATAAATTATATATATTAAAAAAAAACTAAATTAAAAAAGGTAGGGGCGCCTGGGTGGCTCAGTCAGTTGAGTATCCAATTTTGGCACAGGCCATGATCTCCCGGTTCATGGGTTTGAGCTCGGCGTCGGGCTGTGCTGATAGCTCGGAGCCTGGAGCCTGCTTCAGATTCTGTGTCTCCCTCTCCTTCTGCCCCTCCCCTGCTCACACTCTGTCTCTCAAAAATGAATAAACATTAAACAAAACCTGAAAAGGTTTTTTTTTTGATAAAAGAAATGCTCTTTTGTGGCTGAATGTTCACACTTCCTCCTCTAAGTCATGGCTTATCTCTTTGCTGTTGTGTCTTTACTTCTCACTTAGCCCAGAGAAGGATAAATGGAACCCACATTAAGCGACTGGACCCTTTAAGTAATTAATTCCACCCAATAGAAATCATGAGAAATACTGAAAGGCAAGCCTGAAAGGGATCAGAAAGATAAACCCAGGAACTGTGGGAGTCTGGAGAGCTGCAGCAGACCTTTAGAGATCAGAGATGCCTCTCCAAGTGTCTAGGCTCTTACCAACATTATCCATTGTGACGGTCACAGATTCCCCACGCATGGGGAAGAGCGTCAAGGTGTCCTCATGTCTCTTTCCATAGACGAATGAGTGCCCAGTGAAGTGAATGGTCAAAATGTCATCCTGGGTCCCTACACTGCAGAAGTGCCACTGGACAGTGTCATCAAAGCAGAATCCTAGCGTGGGTATACTCTCAGGCACATAGCCATTGATAGCTGAAAGAGTAAAATCTGTTAACACGCAGGCCTCCGCCAACAAAAGGACATGTGTCTAATTATACCTGGGATTAATGTCCTAATATTAACTTGGTTGTGTCAAAGCAGTGATCATCTGAGATAAGCTTCACCAGGTCTAACATGTGACTAGAAGATCAAAGTCAGATTTCCCAAATGAGAACTTAATTTCCTAAGTTAGCCAAGGGAGAAATTTCCGATAAAGACAAAGCTTCTCGGGGCGCCTGGGTGGCGCAGTCGGTTAAGGGTCCGACTTCAGCCAGGTCACGATCTCGCGGTCCGTGAGTTCGAGCCCCGTGTCAGGCTCTGGGCGGATGGCTCGGAGCCTGGAGCCTGTTTCTGATTCTGTGTCTCCCTCTCTCTCTGCCCCTCCCCCGTTCATGCTCTGTCTCTCTCTGTCCCAAAAATAAATAAAAACATTGAAAAAAAAATTTAAAAAAAAAGACAAAGCTTTTCATTCATGTTGACTTCTTCATTGTCAAGTGTGTATCAGATACTTTGTTTTCCACGGTCTGCTTTGAAAGATATTCTAAACGTCAATTTAGAATATTATCTAGACTAATTTCACCTGGAAGGAAAGCATAATATAAGAAAGTCATCTTGACACATGAGTTAGTGAATAAGAAGTAATGTCCCTAAAAGTCATGCATATTTAGTACATTTGCAACTTGTATTGTGCCCTCTTAGCACTGAGATAATCTATAGTTTTCAGGCAGGGATTGAGTTCACACATCTTCATTATCTTTCAAAGGGACACAGCTTTAGGCAGTATCTTTTCTCAGATTCTAGGCATGGTAATAAAATCCCAGGCTTGATTTCTTTGAGGACACGGCCCACATCTGCCTGGTTTACCAGCCTAGCCCTGATCCTAGTATGAGGCCTAGCACTAGGGAACCCTTAAATATTTACTGAAGAACTGACACATGTTTTTAGTTTGTATTTCATTCAAGAGGCTCTTCTCAATGGTTGAAAGCTCTATAATATAGTAGCCAGTAGTGACAGGGGCCACTGAGCACTTGAAAGGTGGAAAATCTGGATGGAGATGTGCTCAAAGGGTAAAATATACACCAGATTTCAGAGACTTAGTATATGAAATAAAGAAAGCAAACCTCATCAATTTTTATATTGGTTATATGTTGAAATGATCACATTTGGGATGTATTTCTCTTCATTTTTTCATATGGCCATCAGAAAAGTTTAAATCGCATTTGTGGCTCACGCATAATTTCAAACTGGACAGCGCTGGCCCAGAACTATGACAGATTCGCTGCCAAGATGAAATTATGCAAAGAAAGCGGAGTAACTCCCCATTTTGAATGATTTCCATGGCACCTGCCCATTCAGATAATTCCCAGCTGCCAGTCATCTGAAGCCATATGAACAGACCGCAGAGAAGCCATCCTCCTATCTACGATCACCTATCAGAGAAGGTGGTCAAATGACTCTTGAGTGTAAGGAAATGTGGTGAGGACCCTGACCACTGTGGCAGTGTTTGCTTCCAGCTGGCTTAGTCAAATCTCTCTCAGACTTGTCAGAGCAGTGGCTCTGGGCACTGAAATTGAAAACTGCAGCAAATGCCTGGACTTTGGCTCAGGCCACTCCCTCTGTTCTGAACTTCTTACTGCTCCCTTCAAACTTCTTCGTGGATTGGCTCTTTAAGACGCTTGGCTCCCCATATGCATTTTGCCTTAGTTTGACTGGACAGTCCAGCTTTGGGTTACTTACTCAGTTTCTGCCCTGCTAGCAAGAGCGTTCACCTTGCCCCGCCCTCTGTCTGAAATCCCCATATGCCACTGACCAAGCCTGTAGCCCCTCTCCTCACCACCCCCACCCCTCACCCTGCTCCTCCGGAGTGTATGTGCCCAGAGGATGCACATCTGGAGCATGAGACCAAGACTTCCTAAGGGTCACAAGCTTTTGGCCTCATGTCATAAAGAAGTTTCTGTAATATCATCCACTAATTTCGTCATCAAAGCGAGGACTGCGAGCGAGGATAAGAGGTGAGTGGATTCTACTCCATGTCTCCACCTTTAGGCACAGTCCTACTTTAAGCACCGGAGTGAAAAACTGACGGACAAAAACAGTGATTTGACTTACTGCTCATGATGTTTGATTCATAAAACTTGGGGTCATCACGTTTCACCTTATCGGGATTTTCGCAGAACTTGTTGATATTGTCCTCAATGTACCAGCTCTTGTTCTCATCAAACACAGCAAACACAGCCTGCTGCTCAATGTCTGCTGCCCTCTGGAGGGTAAAAGTGCTGTGTTCAGTGATTGATGTGCCAGCCCATCACCCGCAACACTGAGCTCTTCTCAGAAACCAAAGAGGCACAGTCCCTGGGGCCACTGAAGCCACAAATGCAGGCATGTATGAAAACCCATTAGGGTTTGGCCCTCATTAGGGCCAAAGGTAATGTGCAAAAGCAAACTGAGCGGATTAGGAAATTCAGAGACTAAAACATCTTAATAGAAAAATCCCATCTCCTCACGGCCGCTGTAATTGTGTTCTATCTCTGTAAGTGAATACCTTTCAACCTGCAAGATTGACCAGATGTGCTCCAAATAGTTGCAAAGGATAAAACAGAAGGTTGCAATAGGAAAACTTTATCCCTCTTCCTATCTGTGTCCTTTCCTAGCTCAATAAGTTAGGGTCTTCCAAATGTCCATTTAAAAAAAATTTCCAAACATATATTTATGGTGTATGCCTTAGGATGAACTTCTTTAATAACAGCTTAGCCTGGTTGGGAATTTTAAGTTACTAATATGAGACTATTAGTCCCTGATGAAGTTCCATATATTTGTTCACATGTTTTTGGTATAATTTAGTCTCACTAGAGATGGACCATTGTCTGGGTCCAACTTCACCAGATGCTATCTCTCCAAAGTATTATCTCTCTCATCTCTCCCTAGTTCAAGTCTCTAAAAATAACAAGGGCTAGTAGAGAGATTTACCCTTTTACCAGGTGGTATCTCACTGAGCCCCAAAGCAGCCGTGTCAAATTTTTTTAGGAGGGGTATTAGCCATTTCATAAAAGGAAGAAATTGAGAAAGGCAAAGTGACTTGCCGATCACATAGCAAAATATCTGGAATTTCAAACTAAAACAAAATACTGCGTCACTCTATAGAATGATTGTCTTCTGCAGTGAGAGTCAGATGAAAATAGACAAGACAAAAAAAAAAGGAATATATGTTGTCACATTTGCACTAAAGAGGACAACTTAGCATTTTCTGTTCTCTAGAAGAAGGCTCATTCTCTAGTGAGAAGACCTAATCTGTGTCAGCCAGAAGAAGTTCCTAGATTTTCTAAAAGTTTACTCCATGGACAGAATACCTGTATGCCTCGTTTATCCAGGGATCTGCTCTTACAAATTAGAAGTAGCCCAATCAGCCCAGAGGCAATGTCCCTGGTGATGTCCACATTACTGTAATATGGTCTTGTTAAGCACTGGGCATCATTTTCTGTGGGTTCATCAGACTCTAGGATGTTCCACTTGTAAGTATAGGTTTCCCCTGGCTGAACTGCTCTGATCATAGTGTTATTGCCTGAAAGAAAATGGAGGTAAAATTGTCTTCATTTTCAATATTATTTCAGTAAACAAACAGCAAAATTTTTATTAGAGCCAGGTAATATTAGGGAAGGAATATGTGTACACTAAGCTCCACTTGACAGAACCTTGGATTACGTGTCGCCGTTAGAAATCGCTCCACTAGAGGCCGCTATGGCACTAACAAAGAACAGCACATTTTAGGGTAAATAAATCCCTGAAGTGAGCAGGGTTTCGTTGTGACTTTTAGGATACCCCTACTTGTATACTGCCTGACTGCACAAGTCATGTTACTGAGCAAAGAGGACAGTAGGAAAGCGTGGCAGCCTCTCAGAGGTGAACAGTTTCATTCAGTAGACTCGGGTTCAAACCTGAAGTGAAGGAAGAGTTGACTTCATCTTCATAAGGAGAGAAGGTCACTCCATGAGGGTAAATGCTGTAGACACGGCTGGCCATATTTTTGAACACGATCTACAAAGTTAACTCAATTCATTATTTCAGGACTTAAGCTCAATCGTGAGAATTGATATGGGATGCTTAGCTTGGCAAACGCACTTGCTGGAGGGCGTGCTTATGAGTGTGTGTTCGCAAACTAGTTCTGTTTCTCTGAGCAGCAACCTCTCCCCATCACCTGGAAGAAACTTTTGAGAGAATTTCACTCACACGGTAGCGTGGAAAATGGAAAGAGAAGTCTGCCCTGTATTTTCCTCACAGTATATCACTCTTTCCAAACCTGTCCCCTTCCCCTCTCCTCTCAACTTGGACCACATCTGCCTTCAGATCTGTTCCTTCTCCTCTCTAGACCATGATTCCCTTCTCCAGCCTGGCAGACCTGCCAGGACACTGTCCTTGACATTATCTTCTTGAGGGGCATACAAATAGCCAGATCCTGAATTTCCAATGAGGTATATTTACACTTGCTAAGAGTACCTAAAAGGGATGGGGGAAATCAGAAATGGCGGAAGGGAAAGAGGAATAGAGAAAGGCTGCTTCCTATCCTTTTGTTATCTTTAAATGAACAGAATTGACCTTGTGTGCGGATACGTTAGTTTACCCCCAGGAAGGGGTGAAAGGAGGAGCATTATTTACACAGGAGTGATAGTTAGCCTTCTTAATCTTCAAAAGAGAACTTTAATCTTATCTCCTACTGGTCGATTGCCAAAGCATTTGGCTCATCCTTAATCTGTAGATTACCTGCATTCTAGAACCTTGCCAAAGATGCCAACCTTTAATTTTCTGCTGCCCAGTTCTTATCAAAAGCTTGACTGACGTGGCATATATTTAAGGAAAGCTGCCTGAAGAACACTCGGTGTTCTTGATACATGTCTAAATTTACCTTCATCAGAGACCAGCTTATGGGAGAACTACATACCTAGAGCACAATGATGAATTGTTTATACTCAGTTGTGTTTACTGTTATGTTCTCAGCTATGATGACAACCCTTATATTAAAAAGCTATGCAACTTATTTATTATACCAATTATAGGGATTCTATCAAGGATTCCATCCACTGTATTATACAGCATCCTCTTTTTAAGGATCCATGGGAGAAACTGATCTCACTATCAGGGAAAACGATACTTTCTTTATGAGTACTGCGAATCTTGCCCTGACATATTTCCCTTTTCACTTGGCTGCTGGAAAGCTTTGGACAAAATTTACAGACAACCCGATTGGAACATACGGCGTGTGTTCCATTGTATTTATCCATGGCTTTATTTTCTTTGTCCCCACATTATCCTTCACCTCAATGAAATTGGTTCTTTGCTTTATCCTTTTACAATTTGATGAATTGTCTTAGATTCTTTATGTTGTGAGGTAGGCTATAAATCAGAGCAAATACTACATAAAAACTGAAGTTGCATTTGAATCAAAAATTATAATGGACATATTTATACATTGTCTTTCACTATTTAATTTCTTCCATGGTTCCATATTTGTGGTACTTACTTTGAGTGTGTCTCTGACCTGGGCTCTGATAATAGGACCCAAGATCCCATCTTCTTTGATATTGGGATTCTCCATGCGTTTGGTGAAAGACTCATCTTGGTACTGCTTGTAGACAACCTTCTTATAATGTTTTCCAATTTGGTTTGAGAAATTATCCAAATGCAGAGATCTGTATTTTCTTAAAGTGAAATGAAATTTAAAAAAATTAAACCGTTCACTCAAATAAAGACCCCAGGAGGATGAGGAAACCCTATGCTTAGAAGTTCTGCTCTTGAATTAGCTAAAATGCTAATTTTCTTTTAAAAAAATTCTTAACGTGGTTTGCAAAGTCCCAATATCTGCTCTCTAGTTGGAAAACTGGAAACCTCTCATCTGTCTGTCTTCTCCACCACTGATAAAGTTGTAGGTGTGGTTAGAAAAGGCTACCTAGAACTTCCTGTCACTCTGGTCACTAGAACAGACCTTAGAAATCTCTGGAAAAAGAGCTATCCAAAAGCAATGAGAGGATAAGAGACTCTTGAAAACTGAGAACAAACTAAGGGTAGATGGGTGGTGGGGGAGAGGAGAAAGAGGGCGACGGGCAGGGAGGAGGGCACTTGTTGGGATGAGCACTGGGTGATGTATGGAAACCAATCTGACAATAAATTATATTTAAAAAAAAACAAAAGGAATGAGAGGATATACTGTGAATTTTTTTTCTCAAGTCTTCCTTATCACTTAATTTGTGGTACCCTTAGTGACTGACCAGGTATTTCTCAATCTCTAAAGATATGTTCCCACCCAGGAAGCTCTGACTATTTTTATTAGACGTAGTTCTGTGCTGTTGGGCTATCCTTTCTACCATCCACCCGATCCCAGTGCCAACTAAAAAGCAGTCACTTTCACCCATCTTCTGTAGTTCTTATGATAAAAGATTCGGGGCAGCAACATGAACTACTTTTCCTTTTGGTCCTCTTTATTGCCTTAGTTTCCAAAAACAGAAGCGCCATGATAGAACTGATCCATTTATGCCTTTATTTTGCACAATAAAAAGCACAGACTGTTGTCAGAGTCCTGGAACCTTATTGCAGTTCTGCCAATTATTATTATCTAATCTTGAGCAAGTTCCTTTTCTGCCCTTCTTTCTCAGTTACATTTTTTGAATAGCAGATTTGAATAGCAAATACATTCAAATGATTTTGATTACAGTGAAAATGCTCACTCGCACACTATATCCCATCAATCCCACATCTCTGACCATCCCTGAATTTTCTAAATATTCACTTGCATTAATTTCATGTGTATGATTCTAGAGCATCTTTATGCAACTATGAGTTGTAAATATAAATACACTTATATTCTCATTCCTTAGCAAACAGGCAGCTATTTTATACTTGGTGCTACACCTTGACTTTGTCTTGTATTTTCCCAGCTTTATTGAGGTGATTTTGACAAACAAAAATTGTATATATTTGAGAAGTACAATATGATGATTCATATATGTATATATGTGATTACCATAATTAAGGTGATTAACACTTCCATCACCTCATCTAGTTACTATATTTGTTTTTGGGGGTGAGAATACTTAAGGTCTACTGTCTTAACAAATTTCAAGTATACGATACCAACTATGGTCACCATACTGCTTATTAGGTCCACATTTAAGTGAGATCAGGAGATCATACAGTATTTGTCACTTTGTGTTGGGATGTGTCTTAGCATTATGTTCTGCAGCTTCATCCATGTTGTTTTAAGTGGCAGGCTTTCCTTCTTTTTTAAGGCTGAGTAATATTTCTGTGTGTGTGTGTGTGTGTGTGTGTGTGTGTGTGTGTGTGTGTGTGTGTGTGTGTCTGGGATTTTCTTTCCCCATTCATCCATCACCAGACCCTCAGGTTGTTTCCATATCTTGGCAATTGTGAATAATGATGCAATGAACATGGGGCACAGAGATCTCTTTAAGGTATTGCTTTCATTTCCTTTGGATATATATTCAGCAGTAGGATTGCTGGATCTTGTGGTACTTCTATTTTTGATTTTTGGAGGAGACTTCTATTTGCAATAATGGCTATGCCAAATTACATTCTCACCAACAGTGTACAGAGTTCCATTTTCCTCACGTCCTCACCAACTCTTGTCATCTCTTTTTTTGTGGTAGCCATCCTCACAGGTATGAGGTGATAATCTCACTGTGGATATGATTTGCATTTCCCTGATGACTAGTGATGTTGAACATCTTTTCATGTATCAATTTGCATTTATATGTCTTCTTTGGAAAAATGTCAGCTTAGGTCCTTTGCTCATTTCTAAAAGTTTATTTTTTTTTTTAATTTTTTTTTTCAACTTTTTTTATTTTATTTTTTTTGGGACAGAGAGAGACAGAGCATGAACGGGGGAGGGGCAGAGAGAGAGGGAGACACAGAATCAGAAACAGGCTCCAGGCTCTGAGCCATCAGCCCAGAGCCCGACACGGGGCTCGACTCACGGACCGCGAGATCGTGACCTGGCTGAAGTCGGACGCTTAACCGACTGCGCCACCCAGGCGCCCCAAAGTTTACTTTATTTTTTAAAAGATTTTATTTTTAAGTGATTTCTACACCCAACAAGGCGCTTGAACTCACAACCCTGAGATCAAAAGTCCTACCCTCCACTGACTGAGCCAGCCAGGCACCTACCTTCACCCATTTTAAAATCAGGTTGAGGGGCGCCTGGGTGGCTCAGTCGGTTAAGCGTCTGACTTCGGCTCAGGTCACGATCTCACGGTCCGTGAGTTTGAGCCCCGCATCGGGCTCTGGGCTGATGGCTCAGAGCCTGGAGCCTGCTTTGGATTCTGTGTCTCCCTCTCTCTCTGCCCCTCCCCCGTTCATGCTCTGTCTCTGTCTGTCTCAAAAATAAATAAACGTTAAAAAAAATTTTTTTTTAAAAATAAAATCAGGTTGGGTTTTTGTTTGTTTGTTCTGCCATTGAGTTTATGTACTTTAGACATATGGCTCACAAATATTTTCTCCCATTCCATAAATTTCTTTTTCGTTTTGCTGATTGTTTCCTTTGCTGTAGAGAAGCTTTTTAGTTTGATGTAGGCCCACTTATTTTTATTTTTGTTGCCTGTGCTTTTCGTGTTATACCAAAAAAGAATCATTGTCAAGATCAGTGTCAAAAAGCTTTATTTAATTCTTTAATCTATTTTGAGTTAATTTTGTGTATCCTATAAGCTGTGGGTCCAATTTCATTCTTTTGCATGTGGCTATCCGGTTTTTCCAACATTATTTATTAAAGAGACTACCTTGTCCCCATTGTATATTTTAGTGCCCTTGTCAAAGATTCATTGATTATATATGCATGTGTTTATTTCTGGCCTCTATTCTGCTTCATTGGTCTGTACTGTTTGATTAGTATAGCTTTGTAATACAGTTTGAAATAAAGAGTGTGATGCCTCTAGCTTTTGGTCTTCTAGTTCAATATTGTTTTGGTTATTCAGGGTCTTTGTGGTTCCATATAAATTTTAGGACTGTTTTTTTCTATTTTTATGAAAAATGCCTTTGGAATTTTGATAGGGATTGTATGGAATCTGTACACCACTTTGATTAATATGGATATTTTAACAAATTAATTCTTCCTATCCATTAACATAGAACATCTTTCTATCTGATTGTCTCTTCTTCAATTTCTTTCATCAGTATCTTACAGTTTGTGGTGTATAGATCTTTTACCTCCTTGGGTAAATTTATTCCTAAGCATTTTATTGTTTTTAATTCTATTGAAATGGGATTATTTTCTTAATGTCTTTTTTGTATATATTGCTGTTAGTTTAATAAATGCAACCTATTTTTATACATTGATTTCACATCATGCAACTTACTGCATACTTTTATTAGTTCTAATAGATTTCTGGTGGAGTCTTAAGAGTTATCATCTGCAAAGAGAGACAGTTTTGCTTTTTCTTTACCAAGTTGGATGTCTTTTCTTTCTTTTTCTTGCCTGATTGCTCTGGGTAGGATTTCTAGTAAGATGTTGAATAAAAATGGTGAGAGTAGTCACTCTTGTCTAGTTCCTGATCCTACAGAAAAAGCTTTCTTTGAGTATGATGTTAGCTTTGGGTTTATTATGTGGAGGTACATTCCTTCCATAGCTTACTTGTTGAGAGTTTTTATCATGAAAAGATGTTGAATTTTGTCAACTGCTTGGCAAATGGTGCTCGTGTCAAGACAAAGACCAAGTGGGACTGTGGCTGAGTCCAAAATGGGACAAGGCTGTTTCCAAGTTTGTAGATGGGAGCACTGTCAGAAAACCTACCTCCTAAGCATGAGGTGCCTTCTAAAAATATCTCTCCTTGGTCTTGGCTTCCACTGGGAAGATCCTGGAATTTCTCAAATCCTACCTGGATTCCAAAGCTCTCACAGAAGCACTTTTGTTTGTGACAGCTGTCAAATTACTACTGTTATGGAGGGATATGATCAGGGGACCTCCTAATCTGCCATTTTTTCCTCCCTTGACTTCTTAATCTAAAAAATATATCTTGGACAACTTTTATATTAGTATAGAGAGAGTGACTACAACCTCTTTTGAAAACAGAGGCATAGTATTCCATCATACGGACGTGCCATAATTTATGAAACTAATTTCCTATTGGAGGGCATTTTAGGTGGTTTCCAAACTTTTGCTACTACTAACAGTGCAAATATCCAGTACGTACACCATTTCACAGGTGAACAAGTATATCTATATAGTAAGTTCCCAGAGCAAGATTGCTGGGTCAGAGTGTACGATGCATTTACAATTGTGAGCCTATGCATTTGTAACTGTGATGCGTATTCCCAAATCATCCTCTAGAATGGCTGTACCAATGTACTCTTCCACCAACAATGTGCGCTAGTGCTCGTCTCCCACGGCCTTGCCAACAGATTGTATCATCTGCACTTGTGGGTCTGAGAGGCGGAAGACAGTATCTCAGTGAAGTGTAATCTGCAGTTCTCTCACGGTGAGTGAGACGATTTTTCAAGCATTTGAGAGCTACTTGCGCTTCTGAATTTCTCCCCCCTTCTGACAGCCTTTCTAATCTACAGAATAAAAGCTGTGTCTCACCTGGAGCATTAAAGTAAAACTAACAGAAAATGTTCAACAAGTGATCGCTGCTGTTACTAGCCACTACTGCTGCCGCTGCTGAGTTCCCTTGGTGAGTTTAGAGTAATTCCAGGTTGATTTGTACAAAAAGACCTGAATCCAATACATGTATTCCCTTGAGAGATGTCAGTTCATGACAGTTCATGCCATGCCTTTAGGACTCTGGGACCTTTCTTTACACAGTGGTTAAGACCCCCCAAAACTCACTTGTCCATATTCGCTGGTATTATCGGTGCATAGTCCCAAATGACTTCCTCTGCAGCAATGAAGTATTCCCACCTCTTAATGTGCCGCCTCTGGTCGCGAGTTAGTTTCTTAGGATTCCTGGTTTTCTTTGCACAGCTTGCAATGTCTATATGAGCCTGCATCCCAGCTGAATTAGAATGTAAGGGCAGGGAGAGATTTTGAGAGAAGAAACTGAGGCTGGTCAAAATGTAAATCTTTTAAATAATAACAGTAAAAGTAATGCTCAAGCAACTTCTGAACGTTTTGGTCTATAGTTCTTTTAGCACAGTAGAGAAAGGGGCACGAATAAAAAGCAAAGAGAGGATGGGTTAGGGAAGAAATTTGGAAAGATTTCCTTTGCTTCTTTTAGAGGAAAAAAATGTAACTTCCAGATCCTTAAAATCTTACGACTTAGGTCTTGTTGATTTCCCATTTTCCCTGTCATCTGTCCCTTTATTTGTAAAATGGAGATGATAATAATAGTACATGCTGTATAAAATTATTGTTAAAAATTAAATAAGTTAATATAAAAAGCACTTAACCTTAATAATGTTAGTTTTGTTGTTTTTTATTATTTGGGACTCTATCTTCTAGGGGTATTATGACATTTCATGATTTCAAATATAATTTTGACTGCTCAGTGTGAACAGGAAACAAAATGACCCCATCAAAGTGTCCCTTTCTTATGCGTCTAGCTTTTGTATACATTGTTTTGGTACCAAAATAATTTTCTATAGCGATATCATTTACTTACATTTTAGTCTCTGTTTATATAGACCTTCTTCCCAACAGCTTTTTAAACATTTATTTACTTTTGAGAGACAGAGAGAGACAGAGTACGAGCAGGATAGGGGCAGAGAGAGAGGGAGACACAGAATCCGTAGCAGGCTCCAGGTTCTGAGCTGTCAGCAAAGAACCTGACTCTGGGCTCAAACTCACAAACTGCGAGATCATGACCTGAGCTGAAGTTGGCTGCTTAACCAACTGAGCCACCCAGGCGCCCTCCTTCCCCAACAGTTTTAAAACAACAATGTGTAATAATAGAACAATTAGTTATTTTGTTTACATGATACCACATAACAACCTGGGCTGATTTGTTTCCCCACCAAAATCAACTGATGTTCTTTAAACTCACTGCTCAGCTAGTTTAATTCTATGTTTTTTCCATTAAACACACACCCATTGGGTTCCTCCTTGTCCCAGGCTTTGTGTTCATCTTGTTATAAAAGATAATCTTTTCATGTTAAATCTTCTGCACTTTCTGTAACTTAGTGCTTCTATATAGTGCTTACAGATGTTTTATTTGTTCTGGCACCTAGGTTTTTTTTTTTCTTTAGCTACATACTAAATACCCCCAGGAAGAATATCTCTATGTATGAGTTTATTTCCTTCCTTCTTTTTACTTTTGAGGAAGTAGAGCCCTCTTTAGTTTTTGCTTCATTTTAAAAAACCTTTGTCAATTTCCCCACTTCCTCCAACTCATGCGTTATATTAAGTCTAAGAGCAGAATAACTAAATTCTGTTCTCAGGACTAAGCATATATGTCTGGGGTGTGGGTGGCTTGAAAGGGCAAAGGAGAATGAGGGAGTCAGTGCCTGGGAAGAAAGGATCCCATGTTCACAAGCAAAACTTTGGAAGAATTTCTTGCCTTGAAAATGACTTGGGAAGAGAGAAGATATGATCCACTTTCCCTTTGGGCCCACAGTCATGTTTGCGGTAGTGGACGTAGAACTGACAAGGGTGATGGCTGAGATCTTATGATGATTCTGCTCCAAGACCTGGCCGTTGAAATGAATGGAGAACAGTTCTGGCCCAGAGCTCATTCCAATCAGATGCCAGCTAATGTGGTCATGGGCACAAACAGTGATATCTGAGAGGGAGAGATGGGGAGTGAAACAGGCAGTCAGCACTTTGTAATAAAAAAAAAATCACTCATGAGCTATGTACTGAGCACCTGCTATGCATCAGGCATTGTTTCAAGGGGTATAGACACTCCAGTTGTGGTTCCTGCCCCAGCAAAGCAGACATCTGAGTGACGGGCAAGCAAGTGGTCACAACTTAAGTGGTACGTAGAGGTAAGAATAGAGCCCACAGATGAGGAAAGTTAGTTCAGAAACACAAGGATTGCTAAGAGATGAGGCCAGGGAGGGAAAGTAGGTCACCAACCACCCTGGTTCACCTGGGCCTGAGGAGTTTCCCAGAATGCAGGACTTTTAGTGTTAAGACTGGGAAAGCCCTGAGAAAGCCTGGGCAGCTGGTCACTCTAGAATCAATCTGGGCTCAATTGGAGGGAGGCACCAGAGCCTCCAATAAGGCTGAGTTCAGGCGCATAAACTTCTCAACTGGATAGAGGTCGAAGATCTGCCTAAGGGAGAGATGTGACGATGCTTTAAGAAATTTTTAATCACTTCTTTAACCACTTGTTGATTGTTTAAGTGACAAGGCAATGAATTCCTCTGTGGGATATAGGCTCTCCTTAATGCAGTAGGCCACTAGGAGCATTTCATGGATGAAGTAATGAAAACTGAGAATAAAAGCTGAGTTTGGCTCCTTCTTTGTGCTCACGGTGACTGGGAACGTGCTAATTTTCTCTGTGGGAGATTCTAAGCCTCCTTCCATCCTTGACTTGGGGTTTAAATTTCAGATCCATAATTACCAGATGCGACATTATGGAGCTGAGAATCAGTCCCTTACCTGCAGAGAGACTGAGGGGCTTGTATTTTTTAGAAGACCATTGTAACCAGGCAAGGATTCCTAGTATCACGGATGAGAACAAGAAGCTAGAAGCTGCAAGCAAGAAGCTAGAAGGTAGGAGGCTTTGATGGAAGTATTTACCTACCCCATAAAAAATGCTTATGCTGAATTAAGCATTTGATAACATCTGTATTAGCATTTATCATATATTTAATTTACCATGCTCCAAAAGACAATTGCACAGCATTAACTTTTCTCAGTTTCTACTAATGGCCCCCTATCTTGCCTCTCCTAAGCCCAAATACTCTCTCTCTCTCTCTTTTTTTTTTTACTATAAATTCATAAACTCGATGCCCTGACCGAATTACTAATTTTTTTGCATGTAGCTTGCTTTTGTTTGACTTCTACATATTTACACAAATGATTCACTGCTCCAGGACACAGATATAATGTCTCCTTGACCACTCCGCTCTAAGGATTATAGCACTGGAAATGCTACTTTATATGTAAAAAAAAAAAAAGAAAATTCCTCCACACCCCTCTGCACCAGGATAAATGGTTGATCCATTTTTGTAAATAGGCACATTTACAATGACAATGGATTTCCAAGGGCCATACTAAGCTAGAGAAGTGAGCAAGACTTGAACGCAGACCTCCTAAGATAGAGGGCAATTAACTAAGTTTTGGAACTCTGAAGGGAGAAACCAGAGTCATCGGAGTATGCTTGTAACAACAAACTCTGGGAACAACAAACAAACTCTGGGAAGACAGAGTCAAATGAAACAGAATGCAATTTAAAAGCAATATCCAGACCTCCACTCTTGGCAAGTTTGACAAGTTTCATTTTTAGTAAGCAAAGCCACTTGTGATTTTCAGATACAGAAAATGACCTCTGAGAAGTATGGACTTCTTTAATAAAATAATATTCTCATTTTCCATTCTTTTTCCTCAGGATCTTTGGTTCCAAGTCATTTCTATTGGAAGGGTGGAAGAAGTCTGGATGGGAATCAGTTTTGTTGTTTTTCTTTCTCTTAATAGTGGCTATGATTTTGCTTTTCCACAAGAACCTCCATACAGATGGAAAGAGAAAACCTCCTACATGCCATTGACGATTCCTCATCCATCACCTTGTGAAATGCCAGTGGTAGTTTTGTATGTGGGGTCCTTCTCCTAATCTATCAACCTTCACTGTGCGTGTATTCCTTGTATTCTTTCTGCTGACCCTTCCTGCCAGGGATTGACCTTGACTTTCTGTTTTGCAAGGCTTCCTTTGTGGAAGAAGGCATGGTCACCACGCAGCAGGGACCACAGAACTCACTGAAGGAGACTGAGCTAATATCTTGGAGGTCTTCCTGGAGGCACAGGCCAAGGTGATGCCTGCCCAGAACCTTACATATAATAAGGCTGCACACTCTTCCTCCTAGGTAGCTTCCAATTGTTTGTTGTATTTGTTGTAAAAAAAGAAAGAAAGAAAGAAAGAAAGAAAGAAAGAAAGAAAGAAAGAAAGAAAGAAAGAAAGAAAAGGATGATAGAATCTGGAGAACCACTGAATTCGATTATGTTATCTTTCTGATTAGGAGTTGAAAAACAGCGAATATGAGTATGGTCACCTTCTGTGGGGCTTTAAGGAAAACAGCGGGATCAAAGGCGCTAATGGTGCTGCTGTGGCCGGGTAGCGTGCGGCCCGCGGGTTACCTGGCATTGTCCCGTTCACGTAACCATTGACTGTGTACATTAAAGACGATGACTGGCTCCAGCTCTTGCTTTCGTCAAACACGGCAAACATCAGCACATGTTGTTTGTCAAACATCTTCTGAATCCCATCCTCAGTCAGGGTGCCTGTGAAAGAAAAGACACGCTTTTTAAGCATCCTAGACATAAGACTCTCGTGAGGTATTCCTACATAGGAAAAAAATCTAAGGCAAGCAATCATAATAGCTTTAAGAAATTCTTATTTTAAAAAATAGCATCTTTAGCAAGGAATAATGCCTAGAAGCTTATTAAAATTCTGGTGTCCACCTTAAGTATTTTCTTGGATACCTCAGAGCCTTGAGGAATGGGGACTTAATGGCAAATTTGATCTGGCACAGAGAAAAAACATTTGGGGCTGTCAAGGCTTCAGGAAAAGCGTTGATTTCCCCCAGTATCAACAGGCCCATAAATAGGTATTTTAGCTCAGTTGGCCAAGGACGTTTCAAGTTTAATGTAGCCATCTTGCCTGGACGTGTAGTGAGACAGCAGGTCAAGATTAATCCATTCTCATGTGAGGAGGAAACGCAGCTGAGAGTCAAATAAAAGAAGAGGTTTTTATAAGTTTGAAATATCTTTTGTCAGAGCCATCACGGTGTCTTTGATAGGCCAGGCAGTGAAAACATGTGTTTGTGCAGTGAACAAATGAATTAGGAAGGTATGTATATGCGGTATGCCTGTATGTATAGACAGACGCTGAATCAATCATATTATTTCCCACAGTGCAGTTCGCTGTGGTAGTTTGTTGTTTTAATGGAAGACGGGCTGAATCCTTTGGGGGTGTAAAATGAAAATTCACGCTTGCTCCTAAGCCCAGCCGATGAAGTTTTGTTATAAAGTCAACTGAATATGTTTGAAACCTGCCACCCAAAGTGTTCAGCTTGTTTATAAGACAGGAAGCTGGTGTTTTGTGTGTTTGTAAACCAAATTACCAACCTAAACCTCAGGTACGTTAGTCTAAGTTCTTTCCGAGTACTCTCAGCAACATATAGGCTGCTTTACACTTTCAAAGAGACTTGGCCTTGAGCTAAGTGTTAGGGTCAGACAGGCAGGGCATTGGAACATGCTCTCAGACAGAGGTTTACTTGGGAGAGTCTCCCAGCACTGAGATGAAGGAAGGATTAGGGGAAACACGAAGATTCCAAACCCTCAGATAACCAATGTCACGCAAAGAGCTGGCATCCCACCCCCTTCTCCCTCTGCCTGATTTACAAAAAGGCACCAAGATTCTCTCGAGCCTCATTCCATGAGAGCACTTCTTATCCTTTCAACATCTTAATTGTTGCTGATTTTTCCTTACCTTTCTTACAAATAAGCAGAGGTCCAATTAGCCCGGAGTTGAAGTCCTGTACCAAATTTTCATAGGAGTAATAGGTGTGTGTGAGGCATGGAGGGTCATTGTGCGTGGGCCCGCTGTCCTCACTGATATTCCACACATAGGTATATTCCTGGCCTGGAGCTATAGCATCATCCAGCTTTTCCACAGGGAATGTGTGGTCAGAGTAAGACGCACCTGGAGAAGAAAAGCGTGAAAACATCTGGACAGTTTCTGAGGACTACTTTTTCATCTTCTTCAAATATGGGGGAACGTCCGATCTCTACAGAGATGTATATACCTTTCCACAGTGGACCTGCATTAGTTGGAAAGATTCACATATACCCACTTCTGTGTTTACGCAGTTGTAAGGGTTTTGCATCCATAGTGATCTGAGGTGAATAAAAAATGCTACGAGTATATTTTTGTTAAAGCTTAAGAAGTTAATTTTACAGGGTATCTAAATGATTATTACTTAAATAAAATCAGAGAGCTGAATCACCTTTGATTGGTAAATCATCTCAGAATATGAGAATGGGTTCTATTTCTTTAAAAAAATTTTTTTTAATGTTCTATTTATTTTTGAGACAGAGACAGAGCATGAGCAGGGGAGGGGCAGAGAGAGAGAGGGAGACACAGAATCGGAAGCAGACTCCAGGCTCCGAGCTGTCAGCACAGAGCCCGACGCGGGGCTCAAACTCATGGACCGTGAGATCATGACCTGAGCCGAAGTTGGACGCTTAACCGACTGAGCCACCCAGGTGCCCCAAGAGAATGAGTTCTATTTCTATTTTCTCTGTGGTGCTTGACAAGACATCTTCCTTTTAACTTTCTATTAGCATGGGATGGGAGTATACCCAGAGCTGTTTCCATATTGTTTTGTGTTTCTTCTGTATTTCGTATCTTCTTCCCAACCTCTGCCACCCTCAGCCCTGTCTGATCGCTGTATCATGCTTCCACCAACTGATCAGTCTCACTTTCCCCAGAGCCTCCAAGTCCAGCTCCTCTGTGCAGTCTAGCTGCCCTTGCGAGTATGAAATGTGTCTACCTTCTGAAGTTCAGATGTCTTACTCCCGTTTTTTGTGTACCTGAAGACCGACTGCTAACATACGTTCTTGGCTTTCCGGACTGGTGGGAGATGTAGGAATGGGTCTTCCTTATTGAAGAGAGGGAGCTAGGATTCTGAAGATTAAAACAGGGGCAAAGGTTTGGGTGGGGCGTTCAACAACAAAAGGAAGATGTGGCCAGAGATGAAGCAAAGGAGGTCAGGAAGGGGAGAGGTCAGTGTGTAGATAGCCAAGTGCCTGAGGTGTGCCGCGTTTAATTAGGTGAAAGTTTCACTATCACTATCTGGTGCCAGAATTTCTCTTGTTCAGTGCAGCAGCTTGACAAATTTGAGGCGGAAGGGAGATCATCAGAGTGTAGACATTGGCAGACAATTAGGATCAGGAAAAAGGACTAAAACATTTTACGTGATAGGGTAAAGGGCCAGCGCAAACTATTCTTACAGAAGTGACTGTGCTTTTTGAAAACAAAGGATTGATTTCTTCCCTTCCATTCTCTTTCCTTGTTCCTTTTCGTCTCTTTATTCCTCCTTCTCTCCCTTCCTTCCTCTCTCTTTTTCTGCCTTTTATCATCTTTATTGAAGTATAAATTGCATACAATCAAATCCACCAATTTTAAGTAGAACATTTGCTGAATTTTGACAAATGTATTTAGTTGTAGAGCTACCTCAACAATCAAGGTACAGAATAGTTCTATCTCAAGGAGGTTCCTTGTGCCATTTCCAGTCAGCACCTTCCCTTACCCTCTGGGCCCAGCAGCTACTGCTCTGCTTTCTGTCATTATAGTTTTCTTTCCCATAAGGACATACAAATGGAAAAACACATTATACACCCCCTTGTGTTTGTTAGTGTTAGTATGGTAGATCTTTTTCCATCTGTTACTTTGTCCTGTCTTTGTCTTTAAAGTGGATTTCTCAAATTCAGCACATAGTTTTCTTTTTACCCAGTGTTTCTTTTTACCCAGTCTTACAATTTGTCTCTTAGTTGTAGTGTTCTGCCCATTTGCTTATAATGTAATTATTGATATGGTTGAGTGGAAGTCTATGATCTTGCTCTTGTTTTCTATTTATCCACCATGTCTTTATTCCTTATCTTTCTTGCTTTCTTTTGTCTTGAGTATTTTCTTATAGTTTCTTTTTATCTCCACTTATTTTATTAACTTCGCTTTGTTTTCTTAGTGGTGCCCTTCAGTTTACAAGATACAACTTTAACACCTCAGTCTACCATCAGATAATATGGTATCGTTTCACTTATAAGAAATTTGCAATAGAGGGAGGGCCAAGATGGCGGAACAGCATGGAAGTTTTTGTGCGTCTCTCATCCATGAAATACAGCCAGATCAACAGTAAACCAACCTGCACACCTAGAAAACGGATTTGAGGATTAACACAACAATCTGCACAACCTGAACCACAGAACTCAGCAGGTACATGGCACAGAGAGGTGAACTGGGGGAGAGAGAAGCCAGAGAGGGTAGGAAGCTGTTTTTGCTTGTGGAGAGAGGATGGAGACGGGGGGAGAGTATGGGAAGGGACCCCTCCCCCCCCCCCCCAGAAAGCAGCTGGAGAGAAAAGGAAGAGTACGCAAGGGACTGAACAAAAAAAGGGAGAAAGAAGAGGGTTTAAATTCCATTAAGACTCTACAAACAGGAGGAGCACAAAGTCTGAAACTCTGTAGCTCGATACCTGGTGGTGCTCTGGTGGGAAGGGAAAATCCCTGGGAGCAGAGAGTGAGGCCCAAGGGGTCCTCAGGCCACATGGGAGAGAGGCAGTTCCCCTGCAGGAAGGATACCTGGTAGAGGCTATGTGGCCAGCCCACAGGCAAAGGTCCCAGCAGACCCCAGAGAACAACCACATTCGCTGGTGCTAGAACAAGGTCATTAAAGGTGAAGCCTGGTGCCAGATGTGTGTTGTGATTTTCCATAATCCTTGAAAAGCTGCTGCTACACAATCACGTGAACTTTTTCTGGGGGGGGGGGGGCTGGCACTGAGCTGCAGTCTCTGGACATCAGCAGTAACACGGTCCCATGAACGTTCCTGGAGGCAGGCAGCCACCAGGCCATTGCTCAATGAGACCCTCCCCCAGAAGGTCTGAGCAGGTCAAAGTCACGGTCCCACAGAAGTGAGGGGTGGGGAAACAGCACCACATCTGAGATAAAACTCAGGAGGGAGGTGCTGCCTGGCAGGCTGATGGCTTGGTCATGAACAGTGTAAAAGCTGGGAGCGGACAGAAGCCTGCGACAAAGGAGGGGTGCTTGATTGCCAGTAAGGGAGAGCACAGAGTTCTGATACTAGAGACTAGGTAGCTGGGTGACGCCATTTTCACCCCTCCCACACATGCGCATACCTGCCTACATGAGCCACAACAATCCACCCCAGAAAGCTAAGCAGCGTCATCTAGTGGAGAACAGAGTCATTACACTAAGCCCCACCCAACTGGGCCAACCGTGCTCTTGAGGACCTCTCTGCCTGCCTAGTTTACAGACTATAAAGTACTTCATAGTTTGACTTCCAGGGGAAACCGATGTAATTTCAATCATACTTCAGTCTGTTTGCTGATCCATCTATTCAAATTTTTTTTCTTATTCTTCAATAAAGAGAAGATATTTATTTTTATTTTCCATATTTATTAAAAAGATTTTTCTTTAAGTTTTCTACTATATTTTTACCTTTTTGTAAATTTTTTAAATTCTATTTTATTTCTATCATTTCATTTTATTCTATTTCACTGTATTCATTTTTTTCAATATTTCAAACGTTTTCTTCTTTTTTCCTTTTTTTTCTTCACCTTTTTTCTCTAATCTACCAAGCTCCTTTCAACAACCAGACCAAAACACACCTAGGATCTAGCATTCTTTATTTGATTTTTTTGTTTTTTAAAATTAAATTTGTTTTACTTTATTAATTCCTTTTCTTCCTTCAAAATGATGAAACAAAGGAATTCACACCAAAAGAAAGAACAGGAAGAAATGACAGCCAGGGACTTAACCAACACAGATACAAACAAGATGTCTGAATCAGAATTTAGAATCACGATAATAAGAATACTAGCTGGGGTTGAAAATAAATTAGAATCCCTTTCTGCAGAGATAAAAGAAGTAAAAGAAAGTCAGGATGAAATAAAAAATGCTATAACTGAGCTGCAATCTCGAACAGAGGCTACGGTGGCAAAAATGGTTGAAACAGAGCAGTGAATCAGCGATACAGAGGACAAACTTATGGAGAACAATGAAGCAGAAAAAAAGAGGGAGACTAAGGCAAAAGAGCACAATTTAAGAATTAGAGAAATCAGTGACTCATTAAAAAGGAACAACATCAGAATCAGAGGGGTCCCAGAAGATGAAGAGAGACAAAAAGGGGTAGAAGTTTTATGTGAGAAAATCATAGCAGAAAACTCTCCTAACTGGGGAAAGGCACAGACATCAAAATCTAAGAAGCAAAGAGGACTCCCATTAGATTCAACAAAAACCAACCATCAACAAGGCACATCATAGTCAAATTCACAAAATACTTAAGCAAAGAAAGAATCATGAAAGCAGTAAGGGAATAAAAATCCTTAACCTATAAGGGAACACAGATGAAGTTTGCAGAAGATCAATCCACAGAAACCTGGCAGGCCAGAAAAGAGTAGCAGGATATATTCAATGTGCTGAATCAGAAAAATATGCAGCCAAGAATTCATTATCTAGCAAGGCTGTCATTCAAATTAGAAGGAGAGATAAAAAGTTTCCCAGACAAGAGTGTGATGCTAAGTGAAATAAGCCATACAGAGAAAGACAGATACCATATGTTTTCACTCTTATGTGGATCCTGAGAAACTTAACAGAAACCCATGGGGGAGGGGAAGGTAAAAAAAAAGAGGTTAGAGTGGGAGAGAGCCAAAGCATAAGAGACTCTTAAAAACTGAGAACAAACTGAGGGTTGATGGGGGGGGGAGGGAGGGGAGGGTGGGTGATGGGTATTGAGGAGGGCACTTTTTGGGATGAACGCTGCGTGTTGTATGGAAACCAATTTGACAATAAATTTCATATATTGAAAAAAAAAGTTTCCCAGACAAAAATTTAAAAAGTTCATGCCCACTAAACCAGCCCTACAAGAAATTTTGAGGGGAAATCTCTGAAGGGAGAAAAGACAAACAAAACAAAACAAAACAAACAAACAAAAACCAAAAGCAGCAAAGACTAGAAAGGACCAGAGAATATCACCAGAACTCCAACTCTATAGGCAACATAATGACAATAGATTCATATCTCACTCTAAACGACAAAGGACTAAACGCTCCAATAAAAAGACATAGGGTAACATAATGGATAAGAAAACAAGACCCATCTATATGCTGTTACAAGAGACCCACTTTAGACCTCAAGACACCTTCAGATTGAAAGTAAGGGGATGGAGAACCATCTATCATGCTAATGGTCACCAAAAGAAAGACAGAGTAGTTATACTTATATCAGACAATCTAGACGTTAAAATAAAGACTGTAACAAGAGATGAAGAAGGACATTATATCATAATTAAGGGGTATATCCACCAACAGGACCTAACAATTGTAAACGTTTATGCTCCAAATGTGAGAGCACCCAAATATATAAATCAATTAATCACAAACACAAAGAAACTCATTGATAATAATACCATAACAGTAGGGGACTTCAACACCCCACTCACAGCAAGGGATAGATCATCTAATCAGAAAATCAACAAGGAAACAATGGCTTTGAATGACACACTGGACCGGATGGACTTAACAGATATATTCAGAACATTTCATCCTAAAGCAGTGGAATACACATTCTTCTCCAGTGCACCTACAATGTTCTCCAGAATAGATCACATACTGGGAAACAGATCAGCCCTCAACAAGTACAAAAAGATCGAGATCATACCCTGCATATTTTCAGAGCACAACACTATGAAACTCGAAATCAGCCACAAGAAAAAATGTGGAAAGATAACAAATACTTGGAGACAAAAGACCATCCTACTAAAGAATAAATGGGCTCACCAAGAAGTTAAAGAGGAAATTAAAAAGTACAAGGAAGCCAATGAAAATGATAACACCACAGCCCAAAACCTCTGGGACACAGTAAAGGTGGTCATAAGAGGAAGTATATAGCAATCCAGGCCTTCCTAAAGAAGGAAGAAAGGTCTCAGATACACAATGTAACCTTACACCTTAAAGGGCTAGAAAAAGAACAGCAAATAAAACCCAAAACCAGCAGAAGACAGGAAATAATAAAGAATAGAGCAGAAGTCAATGCTATTTAAAGAAAGAAAGAAACAAACAAACAAAAAAAAACCCCAGTAGAACAGATCAATGAAACCAGTAGCTGGTTCTTTGAAAAAATTAACAACATTGATAAACCACTAGCCAGTTTGATCAAAAAAAAAAAAAAAAAAGGAAAAGACCCAAATAAGTAAAATCAAGAATGAAAGAGGAGAGATCACAACTAACACTGCAGAAATAAAAACAATAATAATAGATTATTATGAGCAATTATATGCCAATAAAATGGGCAATCTGGAAGAAATGAAAAAATTCCTAGAAACATATACACTACCAAAACTGAAATGGGAAGAAATAGAAAATTTGAACAGACCCATAACCAGTAAAGAAATTGAATTAGTAATCAAAAGTCTCCCAAAAAACATATGGCCAGTGCCGGATGGCTTTCCAGGGGAATTCTACCAAACATTTAAAAAAGAGGTAACACCTATTCTCTTGAAGCTGTTCCAAAAAATAGAAATGGAAGGAAAACTTCCAAACTCCTTCTATGAAGCCAGCATTACCTTGATTCCAAAACCAGACAAAGACCCCACTAAAAAGGAGAACTATAGACTAATTTCCCTGATGAACATAGATACAATTATCCTCAACAAGATATTAGCCAACCGGATCCAAAAATACATTAAAAAAATTGTTCACCACGACCAAGTGGGATTATACCTGGGATGCAGGACTGGTTCAATATCCGCAAAACAATCAATGTGATACATCACATCAATAAAAGAAAGGACAAGAACTACATGATCCTCTCAATAGATGCAGAGAAAGCATTTGACAAAATACAGCATCCTTCCTTGATAAAAACCCTCGAGAAAGTAGGGATAGAAGGATCATAAAAGCCATATATGAAAGACCCAATGCCAATATCATCCTTAATGGGGAAAACCTGAGAGCTTTCCCCCTAAGGTCAGGAATAAGACAGGGATGTCCACTCTCACCACTGTTATTCAACACAGTATTGGAAGTCTTAGCCTCACCAATCAGACAACACAAAGGAATAAAAGGCATCCAAGTTATCCAGGAGTAGGTCAAACTTTCACTCTTCACAGGTGACACGATACTCTATATGGAAAACCCAAAAGATTCCACCAAAAAACTGCTAGAACTGATCCATGAATTCAGCAAAGTCGCAGGATAGAAAATCACTGCAGAGAAATCGGTTGCATTCCTATACACCAATAATGAAGTAACAGAAAGAGAAATCAAGGAATCGATCCCATTTACATTTGCAACACAAACCATAAAATACCTAGGAATAAATCTAACCAAAGAAGTGAAAAATCTATATGCTGAAAACTATATAAAGCTTATCAAAGAAATGGAAGAAGACACAAAAACATGGAAAAATATTCCATGCTCCTGGATAAGGAAGAACAAATATTGTTAAAATGTCAATACTACCCAAAGCAATCTACATATTCAATGCAATACCTCTCAAAATAACACCAGCATTCTTCACAGAGCTAAAACAAATAATCCAAAAATTTGTATGGAACCAGAAAATACCCCGAATAGCCAAAGCAATGTTGAAAAAGAAAACCATACGCTGGAGGCATCCCAATCCCAGACTTACAGCTGTATTACAAAGCTGTAATCATCAAGACAGTATGGTACTGGCACAAGAACAGACACTCAGATCAATGGAACAGAATAGAGAACACAGAAATGGACCCAAAAATGTATGGCCAACTAATCTTGGGCAAAGAAGGAAAGAACATCCAATGCAATAAAGACAGTCTCTTCAGCAAGTGGTGCTGGGAAAACTTGACAGCAACATGCAGAAAAATTATTCTGGACCACTTTCTTACACCATACACAAAAATAAACTCAAAATGGATGAAAGACCTAAACATAAGACAGGAAGCCATCAAATCCTCAAGTAGAAAGCAGGCAAAAATCTCTTTGACTTTGGCCACAGCAACTTCCTACTCAACACATCTCTGGAGGCAAGGGAAACAAAAACAAAAATGAACTATTGAGACGTCATCAAAATAAAAAGCTTCTGCACAGCAAAGGAAACAATCAGCAAGACTAAAAGGCAACTGACAGAATGGGAGAAGATATTTGCAAATGACATATCATATAAAGGGTTAGTATCCAAAAGCTATAAAGAACTCAATACCCAAAAAAACAAATAATCCAGTGAAGAAATGGGCAAAAGACATGAATATACACTTCTCCAAAGAAGACACCCAGATGGCCAACCGACACATGAAAAAATACTCAACATCACTCATCATCAGGGAAATACAAATCAAAACTTCAGGAGATACCACCTCACACCTGTCAGAACGGCTAACATTAAGAACTCAGGCAACAACAGATGTTGGCAGGGATGTGGAGAAAGAGGAACCCTTTTGCACTGCTGGTGGGAATGCAAACTGGTGCAGCCACTCTGGAAAACAGTATAGAGGTTCCTCAAAAAATTAAAAATAGAACCACCCTACAACCCATCAATTGCACTACTAGGTATTTATCCAAGGGATACAGGTATGCTGTTTCAAAGGGGCACATGCACCCCAATGTGTAGAGCAGCACTATCAACAATAGCCAAAGTATGGAAAGAGCCCAAATGTCCATCGATGGATGAATGGATAAAGAAGATGTGGTATGTATGTATGTATGTGTGTGTGCATGTGTGTGTGTGTGTGTGTAAACGGAGTATTACTTGGCAATCAAAAAGAACAAAATCTTGCCATTTGCAACTACATGGATGGAACTAGAGGCTATTATGCTAAGCAAAATTAGTCAGAGAAAGACAAATACCATATGAATTCACTCATATGAGGACTTTAAGGTACAAAACAGATGAACACAAGGTAAGGGAAACAAAAATAATATAAAAACAAGGAAGGGCACAAAACATAATAGACTTTTAAATACAGAAAACAAGTAGGGTTACTGGAGGGGTTATATGAGGGGGTTGGGCTAAATGGGTAAGAGGCATTAAGGAGGAATCTACTCCTGAAATCATTGTTGCACTATATGCTAACTAACTTGGATGTAAATTAAAAAATAAATGAATTAAAAAATATAAATAAAATTAATGCTTTTGTTAAAAAAAAAGTAATTTTCAATAGTATATTTTCATTTCCTCCCTCCCAGCCTCTGTGCTATTTTGTATTGTACATAAATTTTACTTCTGCATTTATAATATACCCCATAATAAATTGTTATTATTTTTGCTTTAAAGTTTAGGTAATTGATGATCTTTTCAAGAGATTTAAAATGAGGAAGAATTTTCTCTATAGCCATTTCTGGAGCTTCTTATTGCTTCTTGTGGATCCAAATATCCTTTTAACATGATTTTTT
Source organism: Prionailurus viverrinus (assembly GCF_022837055.1). Classification (NCBI taxonomy): domain Eukaryota; kingdom Metazoa; phylum Chordata; class Mammalia; order Carnivora; family Felidae; genus Prionailurus; species Prionailurus viverrinus. The sequence continues at coordinate 9,692,929 of NC_062577.1, forward strand.
TCTGATTAAAAGACTTTCTTTACCATGTTTTTTTGGTCTGCTACTGAGAAATTATTTCTTCTTTCCGTGCCTAAGACAGTCTTTATTTTGTTTGTTTTAAAAGAGTATTTTTGCTTGGTATGGAATACTAAGTGGGCAAATGGCCCTCTCCTACCCCACACCAGTACTTTAAAGAGATCTCTAATTGTCTTCTGGCTTGCATTGTTTCTAATGATGTCTACTGTCATTCTTATTTTTGTTTCTGGGGTTTTGTTTTTTTCAGTGCTTGTAACATTTTCTCTCATTCTTTTTCAAAGCTAGTCAAATTTATTAGTGGGGGGTTGTATACCAACTTCAGTGACAACTAATGTTAATAAGCTTGATAACCCACTACTATTGGACCAACCAACATTTTCTGTTTATCACAGGTCTTTAGCAACTTGATTATGATGTGCTTTGGAATGGTTTTCTTCATGTTTCTTCTTCTTGGTTTTGTCAGGCCTTTGTAAGCTTATAGTTTCATCACATTTGGGAATTTTTTATCCACTATTTCTTTAAATATTTCTTCTGTTTCTCCCCATTCTAGGATTCCAATTACATATATGTGATGTCTCTTGATATTGTCCCATAGCTTAGTGATGCTCTGTTCATTTTGTTCAGTCTTTTCTGTCTTCATGATTCATTTGGATGGTTTTTATTTCTATATATAATATTTTCTAATATTTTCTTCTACAGTGCTGTTAATCTCAGTGTACTTCCCATTTCGGCTCTTGTATTCGTCTGTAAAGTTTCCACTTACGTGTTTTCATACCTTCTGTCACTCTTCTCATCATGCTCTGGAGCATATGGAGAATATTTATAATAGCCTGTCTTAATGTCTTTGCCTGCAAGTTCTATTATTTCTTTTCTCTCTGGATCTGTTTCTTTTGATTAAGTATTTTTTGGTTATGGGTCTTATTTTTCCTGCTTTTAATGCTCGTTAGTTTTTATTACCCTTGTGAGTTTCACATGTTGGTTGCTGGATCTTATTGCATTCCTGTAACTAATATTGAGTTTTATGCTTGTCACCTCCAGAGCAGTCTGCAGCCTAGACTAATGTTATCCAACTCCTGTGCCTTCTGATGATTCTACCTCTCCCCAGTGCCCATTAATTAGGTGGTCTTTCCACTTTTGATGATGGGGACATAAACTATGTTTATGTGTGTGGTCCAGGGAGTGTTCTGGCTGTTTCTGTCTGCTGGTATTTTCCTTACCTTCAATACTTTCTTCAAATGCACATGCAGATCAGTATTTAGTTGAAGACTCGACAGGACCGCTGTATAGATTCTCAAGAACTCTTTCTTTGTGTCTATACCATCCTCTTCAGGATTCTGCCCTATAAATTACAAGTTCCAGCCACTTTGGCCTACCGAAAGTCTCCGTTTCCTTAACTCCAAGAGACTGTTGAGCTCACCATGAGACCATTCATCCTCTTTGTGCTATGCCCTGGAAACTCACTCAAGGCAGGGAGCTTGAATACTCATAGGGCCCACTTCATTTGTTATTCTTCTCTCATGGAGGATTCTCTTGTGTTGTCTGTTGTTCGATGTCTGAAAACTGCTGTTTCATACATTTTGTCTGCCTGTCTAGTTGGTAAACAAAAGGGTAAATCTGATAGCTCTTTTCCAAAAGCCCAGGTTTGAGATGTTAAATTTCTACATAGAATATTTTACATTGCAGCCATGTCGGCTACCCTTGTTTAACTGCCCATCATCAGGAAAATCTATTCTACTCACAAACACTCATGTGAGCTTGCAAGGCACCGGCATATTTTGGGGCTCCCCAGATGGGAGTGGGAAATAGGCACATGCATCCATCATCAGTGAGGCATCCAGGCACAGCAGCAACATGCATTACTGTACAACATAAGGTTCTGAGCATAGAAGCCATAATGTAGAAGAGTTGAGTAGGTGTATCTAGATTTACTTACGTATCTCCATAGGGCAGAGCATCATCTTTATATGCATGGGAGAGAAAAGAACCAAACGAGATAATCTTATAGTCATGATATCAGTCTTACAGATGGGAAACAAAGATGGATTTTAATGCTCTCA